>NC_082381.1:18659001-19271541 GCF_027477595.1 Haemorhous mexicanus | reverse complement strand
CACTCACACTGCTCTCTTTGCTTGAGGAGAGGATGTCCGAGCCAGCAGAGCAACCCTCAAACGCAGGGTCGGAAGGAACGTGCCTTGGCCCCAGAATGGGAGATTTGTCAGTGCCTTTTCTTCAGCACGAGTGAAATTAATTAACCTGTAGTTCCACTGCCCGGGATGGTGTTTGCGCCTGTAGGAGAGTAGCACCTCTAGAAGTTCTCTTGAATGCTTGTGGGGAGCAGTGTTGGCTGTGGTGGAGCTGAGTGTTCTCAGGATGTCCTGCCCTGCACATGGGCTTTTTACTGGGTACTGCTGGTCAATTAAAACTGAAGCATTTGAGTTACATAGCATGTGAATAGCCGTGGTGCACAAAAACTTAGAAAGTTTATTCTAAGATTAGAGGCTTTGTACTCTATAGGATGTGTTTGAAAGCTTAGAGACTGTGTTTAGGTCCTTTTTCTATACTGTAACATATTCAGCACATTTTTTTTTCGGTGTAGTTCTTGATTTGCATTTCTCTGTGCACACAGTTAAGCAGTTTAGAAGAATAACTTTTGATTGGATTTTTGCCATACTATCTAGAAAAAAAATGTGTTCTGTAGCAATGAAGAGTGGTGTCAGACTGGTAGTGTTCTCTTTAATGCAGAAATGAAGAATGCATACTTTATGGATTGAAATTTCATTTGGGAGAAGTATGCTTATTTAAAATTGTGTAAGCAAATGTATGTAATAAAATAAGTTTTCTTGTAGCTGAGTCAGACTCTCTCAGAATTTAGTTTTCTCTCACCCACTAAGAAAGGAAGAAGTCTGGATAAAAGTTGTTCACAAAAATCTTAATTTTGAAGTTGCATTAAAATGCAGGATGAGGAAACTTCTGTGAAATAGACCTGAGTTTAAAATTTCCTTTGCTGATAGAGTGAATGGCAGTGTAGTAAGGTGCAAGAGTTCTTGATAGATCAAAACCTCATCTAAATAGGAAATACTCATAAATTGTTGCCTTGTTAAGGAAACTGATCCTAGGAAGACGTGTGCCTTTACAAAAGTAGTTTAGCATAGCTAGTGAAAACCACTGATAGGATGTACTGAATTACTTCCACAAACACTGTGATGGGTATTTGTTGCAAAAAGTTGGGCTGGCATTGCTGCCATTTTTACACAGTAATCTCCCTGGTGGCCCATAATACTTGTTGAGCTGTGTTTGTTTTGATTCTTGGATTCTTAGGAAGGCCTGAATGAAACCAAAAGTATTACCGTGCTGTACAGCAGTAGGGCTGGTTTTGGGGCAGTCAGGTGATTTGTGGGGTGAGTCACGTTCATTTGGCATCTGAGGTAACTGGAGATGTGGATGTCATTTGAAGCTGTGACCACATAACTTACCATTCTGTCAAGGCTTGTCCTAATAGTATTTTGAATAGTATTTTGACCAAAGTATAGGGAAAAAATATGTTCTAATTCATTTAATTCACTGATACAGTAATTAGCTCCCTACATTTTAATGGCTATGTCTATAAGTCCAGTAGGGCCCACTTCAGTTACAATGGTGCTTCAGCAATCCTGTATCTATATGTTTAGTAGTGTATTTTGACAGGTTCTGAAGGTCTTCTTTGCATTTATTTCAGTTGGAAAATGTGTTTAGGGACTTCAGTCACTACTGTGAAATAAATGCTCAAGTTACAGAAACAACTTCAAATGTGGCATAAGCAGATAAACCCTGACTACTAGAGAAGGACAATGAGCTCATCTCAGCCTTCTGTTCAGAACATCCATGGACAGGGGGTACTGTGATTGTCCCTAAAGGACACACTGACCTGAACCAGAACTTCAGGAACTTCATCTTCTGTGGTTTTGATAGCCTGGACTCAAACAAAACTCACCCTGCAGTTTATTAGGAGAATGTCCTGAAGCGCTTGTAGGGGGGCAGTTATTTGAGTTGCCAAGGCACAAAACGCTGTAGTTCTTACAAGGGCCTAGGTTGTCATACAGGCCACACCTGGCTGTCTGTTTATGTGGAGCAGGGTTATGACTTATTTATATGGGAAATTGAGGTAATTATTGATGAGCCTGTAGTAATGAGTGCAATACTGTGCTAGGATGACAGAGTGGATGGTCATGTAAATTGCTAAATAAATGCTCATGTGTTGTGATGGGAAAAAAATACTTATAAGTTCTGCTGCCAATGGCATTAATCATTTTGAGTAGTTTTAAAACAGCTTTTCAAATTTGATTAGTTTAAAGTGTGATGTTTTTATACTAAATCCTTGTGCAACATTTCAGGTGGGTAAATATGTGACTGTGGAAGCAGAGAGAATTCCACATGGCACGTGTTTGTGTGTGTCCTTAAAAATTATTGAAACAGAACCTGAAAAGTTTGTGATTGTTCAGATTCTGACGTCCCCTGTGATTTTTATGTATTGCTGTAACATTGTCAATATCTCTCTGCTAGAAGCACAGCAGGGAAAAGAGAATCCAAGGTCATAACAAATTTGAGATTTCAATGATGCCATTAGTTGATACTATAGAGAAGTGTAATACAGAGAAATGGTTCTGATCCTGAGGGTAGGTTGTGGATTATTTCACAGGAGATTAGTGATAATTGCTTATACCAAAGGGTCCTATCATGTCAGCTTAGTGTCAGAATATTCCAAAACATTCAAGAGAAGTTTCCCTAACCCAGGTGCTTTTAAACAATAGCAACATCTGCCTTTTGTTTTGGTGGTGCTATGGTCAACTTCATATGTTAGCTAGATCTTTATTCATTGTATGCTTGGTGAATCAGATATTTATTGTTTGGAGTTTAAATAAATTGTGGTGCAGGGTTCTGAGAGTACTGTCAGGAACCTGCAGCAGTATCTTTGAGGCCTAACATTTGGCTCCTAGGTAATGGATCTGTTATATGTTTCCATGATTGTAATAAGGTGCTTTAAGTGCAAAGTATCTTTTAAAAGGAGATGACAAAAAAAAAAATAAAGCACTTGTACCATACCAAATAAACTCAGTGCAATTTCATACAGCATATTAATTGTGTAGCCTTTCAAACATTTTTGAAAAGAAAAGAAGTGCAAAAGTAATAAAAATTGTGATTTCTCTTCTTTGTGAAAACAAGCAAATAGTTATAGGTAGTCACGTTGTAGCACCAGCAGTTTGGAGGGAAAAACCCACAGATATTCCACTCCATCCAAAAGTAGGTATGTTGAACTGTGATTCCAGCCTGGGGGCAGAATAAATATCTGAAATTCTGGAGCTTTGGTAGGGAAATGGCTGTAGAGCTGGTAAGGACCTCAAACTTATCAGGCTTATCCTCTTTCCCAGCCCTTCCTCCCAGTGAGTCTTCACCCGATGTTTGTTTGAATTCTTTTCTTTGGGCTGTGTTTCTGATGGATATTTTTCAGCCTCCCCAGGCAATCTGTTTGAGGGAGACAATGTCCTTACTTCTAGAAACATTTCCCTTGTGTCATTTCCATGTGTTGTTTCTCTGTGTCAGGGAAAACAGTGATCTTTTTTGAAGCAAGGTTTTTAAAAACTATATGCAGAGCATAAGATCTGATTTACATTGTTGGTCAGGATACAAGTGTTACTTTTTCTGTCCTGTCGTTTTCACTCTAATGCAGCTCCGTGTGTTGCTATTTGTCAAAACAGAGAGAAGCAATGACTTTTGTCTATTGAGGTCCTCTATAATCCTCCACTGCTCTTCTGCTTAGCTGAACATTGCCAATTGTTCCCCCTTTAGTAATTTCCTCAGTTGTTTATTCCTACTTGACAGTAATCTCTCATGCTTCTCTTTCTGAGAATGATTTTACTTCTTCACAGGTTTATTGGAATCAATTCAGATTCTGTTTCATGACACTTCAGGTGAGCTCTCCTGTCTGTTGATTGGATCAGAGGCTTTTGTTACCCTTGTATCCATGATAAAGAATTAAGTTTATGAAAGAAGAGTTTGAAGTGCTGAGACTTCACTGTTCTTCAGGAAAAAAACCAAAACCAGCAACAAAACAAAACACTCCAATCTTTGAAAAAAAGGTTTAAAAGTTGCTTTTACTGCTTCTGATAATGGATAAGGTTTGATTATATATTTTAGGTTAATTTTGCTTTAATGAAGACAGTTATATATGATGGTAGCAGTGCAAAAACACATCTTCTGGTCTTCTAGTCTGATGAATTATATCTCTCCATCATGTAAGAGTTTCCAAGGCCTGCACTTCCACCTTGGGATTCTAGTTGCTGTGTTTATCAGGAGGAAAGGAAGCGATTGTTCTGGTTTCTTAAAGTGTTTTGAGGTCATCTGCCATGACAAAGGCAAAAGTGTAGCTTTTCTGCTTAAAGTGTAGATAAGTCTTGGCATTTTGTTGATTATTGGCTTCTATTTGAACTGTTTCACCTCCAGAGACATGGTTCCTCCTCTGGGAAGTTTATAATCTGAACTTAAATAAGAATATGAGATGTGAAAGTCATAAGAGAGGAGATATGGGGGTGGGGCATTGGTGTCTGAATTTCTGTATGTCTTACAACAAGCAGTAGGTAAAAATCACTATTTCTGCGCCATTAGTTTAGTAAACCTACTTAGAATACAAAGACTTGTGATATTGGGGAAGGAGTGAGATAAGAAAGCTTGCCTGATGATTAGCAGCACATAATAGTGTTCTGTATTAACAGAACAGATTGCTACAGGGACTACTGGTGAAGGTAGGCTTTTTACTCTCAAAGTTATAATGCTAGCTTTCTATGGGAGGATGCAGCTTGCTGTTACTTGGTTAGTATATGGCATACACATTGTCCTCATCTTTAAAAGCTTTTAGTACTGCAGTTGCTTAATCTTCCCTCTTGAGATTTAATGTATAATTTCTGCTGAAGCTATTAGGATAAAAGCTGTAAAACTGATTATTACAGTGGTAAGGCAAAGCTGTCAGTTTATCAGATCAAACAGAGGATTGAGGATTTTCATCAGGGGAGATGAAAATGATGCATTCAAACTATTTACAGTTACGTGTAAGAAAGTAAAGAGAACTGGCCTAAAGTCAGAGCAAGTCAGTATAAAAAATCTGGAAATAATGGAGGAGTTTGTATAGCACTGAAGCAGATAGACCCTCAGAAAATGGTGTACAATCAGTACTGGAATGGCTCAGTTCTACCACCTCAGCTGTGCTAATGCAACAGCCTGCTGAGCTTCTTAAAAATGAAGACAGGCTTAGACTCTCAAAGAAGGAGATCTGGCAGAGCTGAGTAAGTTAATGCAGGCTGCTTTAGAGCTTGACAGCCAGCCATTGCTGTGACACCTGAAGCTGCATCAGAGCAAGCCACCCTAACTCTGGCTCCTTGGCTGAAGTAAACAGATGGAAAACATCAGCCTAGATGTTTGGGGAGATCTGGGGGATCAGGGAGATTCGGTGCCCTCATGTTGGTCAGAAGAGCCAGGATGAGAGGAGCTGTGCAGGATCTTCAGCTGTCGGAGGAGGTTTAAGGATGTAAAGGAGCTGCCTCAAGATGGTCGTTTGTAGCAACCTGCCCATTCAGACACCTCTGTATGGGAGGTGATGGCTGGGCTCCACTTATTAAGGGAGTTATGGACTTGATGAATTTTTGTCTCTGCTTCATGACTTGTCCTGTGAATATATCCAATGCATTTATTTTAGAGCAACCACTGATATTTTCATGGATACACTTAATTCACTCTTGCTTCTATAGTGGCAGCACTTGATCTATTTCAAGTCTGGCAAAATTTCTTCATAATTTGGGTAGAGTTGTGAATTGTTTTTCAGGTTTATAGGATTTGGAGTATACAGACAATGTCCAAAATAGTAATCGACTGCTTTCTTTTAGCTTTCATGTTGACTAATGCTTTGGTAAATGCAGAAATTTAATTATTTGTAAAATTAATAGTAATATGTATAATATTAATAGACTGTCATAATTCAGAACTTCAGTTTTGCATTTATGGCACAAATTGCGTACAAAGCTGCTGGCTTTTAGGGAAATGCAAAGCAGAAACCATTTAGCATTTAAGTGGGAGGAAGTTGCTCTTTGTTTGGTGGTGATCATTTGCCTCTTTTGGGAAGAGTCTCAGATCAGTATCAGAATATTTTGATATGATCATGGCTTTTGGGGGTCTATTTTTTTTTTTTTAATGTAATGTGAGAGGTAAAAAACAACAACTAAACAATCTTCTAATTTAAAATTAAATCAGTAGTGGACCAGCATGACAGCTTATTGAATTTGGGCTACAGTCTACTTGCAGCCTCAGGCACAGAGAAGATACCATACTGAGTAAAAACTTTGACTTAGTGGAATCTGTAGCTCAAAGGAGAGTTCAAAATGACCTGTAAGGCTGATGAAAAGACAATGCCTGGAAAGTATGTCCCTGAAGCATATTCCATTTGTCAGTGTACTTGTAGCTGAGCTGATACTGCTTATGAGAATATTTGCTACTGTGTTCTCAAATATCCTAGTAAGGAGCCTTTAGTCATTTCTAGACTAGAGAGTTTGAGGAAGGAACTTTTGGTTGAATAGATTGGATCCATAAGAAAAAGATTTGATTTTTGCTTACCATCCAGTGTACTGTTTTAGCTGTGATAGAGCTAAATTTCTACATGGGAATTTGCGTGGGATAATGTTCTGTATGTTTGACTGAAAACAGTGTTGATAACACAGGGATGTTTTTGTTATTGCTAGCTGAGCCCTTTTCTGCTTCTCACACCACCGGTGAGAAGGCTGGGAGTGCACAAGGAGCTGGGGGGAACACAGCCAGGACAGTTGACCCCAACTGACCAGAGGGATATTCGAGACCATGTGGCATCACGCTTAGCTGGTAGGGGGAGGAAGGCTGGCCAGGCTACTGTGACTTTGTAACTGTCTGAGCATTGTTGGGTTGCTGCTGAGCAATTAGGGGTTATTTGCATTATTCATTTTTCCTTGCTTTTATGTCTTTGTCTTCTTATTTATTGTTTCCTTAAAAAGAACCTCAAATTCCAAAACTCTCTTTATCACAGCCCATGGGTTCTTACACCTTTACCCTTCTTATTCTCTCTCCAAATCCACTGCGTTGGAGAGTTAGTGAGCACCTCTGTGGTGCTTCACCACCTACCACCGCCTCTGGTACATGGTTTTCTGAGGTTGAGATTAATACCAGACTGCAAAAGTAAATTTTAACTGAATGTTCATTGTTTTGGATATCAATCTGCTAGTGTATGTAGTCTGAAGCTTGTAAGCATTGTAAAAAATTTAAATAATTTCAGTGTTAATCTGCCCACAGAAGCAAGAGAAGGAAATTGTGACTGTAGTTTGTTTTTTCACTTATTTAAATTGAAATATTCCTCTCTTTTTTGGGATTATTGTGTGCCTTTCTTCTGTTAACTGAAACGAAGTAATCTGTTTGCAGTCCTGAGCAGTGGTGCTTAGCAAACTGAAAATTCTCCATTCTAATTATTTTCTTTTTCTAATTCATCTGCCCTTATAAGCTTTCAATACCTGAAGGGAATAAAGAGATGTAGAATACTGCTTTCATGTAAAGAATGTTGGATAATACAGTTTGTAAGAATTTGAATACTTTTCCAACATTTATTTGTGTTGATCAGGGCTGTGATTTCATTCTGATTCAGAAATAATCAGTTATGGGGGAGGGTGTGAAGAATATGAGTTGGTTTTGGGTTTTGTCCATTTGACAGCCAAATGAATTAATGTACTTCTGGGAATAAATTCAGATTTATTTTTTTTAAGATGGTAACCTAGAAAACAGTAATTGTGTCAGTATAACATGCATTCCCTTTTAAAACTTTGAATGTGAGATCCTGTTGTTGCCTTGTAGGAGAAAATGTTTTCTGTAATTCATGGATATAAGAGGAAAAAGAGCAATTGAGGAGGATAAAGGATTTATTTTTATTTCTATGTCAAGTGTTGAGATTTGGTCCAGAATGTGCATGCAAGTTTTTTTACAAATGCTAGGAAAATCTGAGGAAGAACATTTTAAAAAATTATTTGTTAAAAGATTGCAAGTATACTTAGAAATATTGGAGGCTAACTTCACATTTCTGAAAAAAAAAAAAAAAAAAAGGCTACTTAAATAGTTCCTGCAGCAGAAGGAGAAACTTGGAACTGTTTCCTTCCACCTTCTTGCCCAATCCCCTCTGGGTCCCCCAAGCCACATTCTGCCAAGCTTTTTCCTTCTGTGTAATAGGCCCACTGTAAGCTGGCCTCCCTCTCCAGCTCTCTCGTAGCCCCACTTTAGGTACTGAAGATTGCTGTGAGGTCTTACTGGAGCCTTCACCAGGCAGAAGAGCCCCTGCTCTCTCAGCCTGTCTTCACAGGAGAGGTGCTCCAGCCTCAGATCACCTTCACGGCCCTCAGTTGTGCACTCCTTGGCCCAAGAGAGCTGCTGCTCTTGTCACTAGTGCACAGGGTGTGATGGAGTTGACAAGATAGGAGGGAACAAAAGGTGATGGAGAGGAGAGGAGAGGAAAGGGAGGTGACCAGGTTTCAGTGGGTGAAGACAGGATCCTGCCAGCATCTGCCTGAGGAGGAAATTCCAGTCCTACATGTAGCTCTGTAAATCGGTTTGAGATTTTTTTATGTGGTATTGTGGTCAAGAACATGGATGATTTCTGTAACTTAAGTTACAGTGCTACATTGTGAACACTAGCAGGCATGCATCTACTCTAATCTTGAACACTTACACCTGGAAACAGGGGGATTTTTTTTTCCTTTTATTAAGTCCACAGAGGAGGACAGGTTGGTTAGGATTTGGTCTAGATTCTGAGGCTTTCTGTGCTACAGCCTGTAATTTGCTTTCTCTAGGGAGTGGTGTCCTTAGTGCAGTGTTGGTAGAAGTAGAGGAAGCACACCACTCTGTCGGTGATGAAGGCAGTGCCTCTTAAAGGCTGGATCTACGTGTTTGTGAACATTGCATTTTATGAGACAATTGTTCCCATTTTTTAATGGTTTTTATCAGTACTGGTAATCCAAAATTCTTTCCTGATCATGACCCTTTTGAGGAATTCAGGTGACTGTAATAATGTTCTGGAAGTATGACGGTGTGTGTATAAACATCTTCAGCCAGAGAAGTGAATAATTAGCTAGTTTGTCCTATACCTTACTTATTCTCTGGTGTGTTGCTTCTCTAAGACTGGTCAGTTTTGCAGAAATGCATCTTGTCAGGGACTATTGGGTGTGCTTTGAACAGGTCTAATACCTACTCCTTAGGCTGAGCTAGCCTGGAAGAAATACCTGAGAGAGCATATTGTGTTTCACAGCTTTATTGTGAACAGTTTCTTTAAATTGGTCTCTGCATTCATCTGGCTAAATGCTGCTCATTTTGAGCATGTAGGTAAATAAGTACATGCCTCCATCTCTTATTTTTGAGTTGCTTTGTATTTAGGTAGAAGTTAGCCTCTCCTGCAAACTAAATGTGACAAACATACCTCCAGTAAGTGGTGAAAACTTTCATTGTCTTGATCCAATAAGTCTTCCCTAGGACAGAAGAATAATAACTGCCTGCTCTATTTTCTAGAAACAGTTGAATACATGATGAGAGTCTCTGTATGTGAGAGCATTATTTGGAACAAAAAATGTAGTGCAATTAACAGATTTTGCATGTTGTGAACATCAGTTTTTTAAAAATGAAACATTTGCATTTTGAGAGCTTGACTCTGTTGAGTGGACATCTGTTTTTGAACAATACCGATGTTTCAGTGAACATGAAATTAAGAGTTATGCAGTTTTGTTGTATTTTTACCTTGTTTCAACCACTTTTTTGAGAACAGATTTCTGCATTGCTACTCTGATTTACTAATTTAACTACTGGATATTATTCTGCAGATTTGGATGTGGCTGCTAATTGTCAGCTCCCTCTGGCAGTCTGCTGACCAGCCATGTTGTAATGAAGGGAAATTTCAGAATTGTCAGAGCTTGGTTGAAAATAAATAACTTGCTGGATGACTTAATAAAGATATTAACTACTGGCTGACTAGATAGGAAAATGAATTGTCATTCCTGTTATTTCTTGCATTTGTTGCCAGGATTTTTGTTTTGCAAAGACAACAGAGTTTTCACCTTTCTAAAGACTGCAAGAATGGTATAGTTAATAACAAAACAAACATTTTAGGTTCTGGTTTTTAATGTAGGATGGGCAGGTCTGGACAAATACTCAAAAATATTTCCAGGGAAAATGATGTGTAATAAATAAATAGAGCTTCATAGATTAATGAGGAAAAAAATGCCTCAGATACCTGCTAATTTTTTTCTGCCAAGGTTCACTCTCTTTCATATGTCTCATACTCTCTTTTTAAGTGTAATGAAGAGATTAGTTGCACAGCCAGGAAATAAAAAAGCTTTCATATTTTTCTGAAGTTCTGAAGTTCATAATAGTCTATATTAATGGTTGCAAACTTTATCTTCCTTTAATTTTAACTTTTTAATTTGCTGAGTTTCAAGAACAAAAACTTTTTAGTTCCATATCTGCTAAAGATTTAGTGTCCCTCTAAGTGACTTAGAGGGACACAAAGAAGTCACTGTATATCTGAAATAGTGAACTTCTAATCGCATTTGTACAAACAACAGCTTTTGGGCCTGAACCTTTGTGTTAGATTATTAATCCTGATAATACTGCTGTATTAAAATCTCTCTTTATTACAATATTGGCAGTCGTTTTCCACCGTTTCTCAAGTTCCTTTTTACTCCTTATTCTATATTTTCTTGGTAAATGCTGTAAGTTTCATTAATATGAAAAACTGCTGCAAGAAGAAGCAGTGTGTGGGCAATGCTTTGTATGGCCATGCCTGAACATACTAGCTCTAGCAGTAAGAATAAAGCATTGCATTCTCCCTGGGACTTTCATTTTAGAAGGTGTGATTTGATTAATTATACTTTTCCAGTCACAAAGATAAGCTAGCTAGGGCTGCTTGAGTTGTGCTGTATTACCTGAAGGATTTTCCATTGTAGTGCTTGCAAATCTTTTCTGCAAGCTGATGTATGTGTTTTGTCAGATTTATGAACAGAGTGGAAAAAAAAAAACCTGGGACACCTGGGATTGATTTTTAGAAAACCAAATTATTAAGTCTCTGTTGTGTAGTGAAAACATGTTAAGATGGGGACACAATCAGTGTTTGCCAATATTATTTTGTGTAGATGAAAACTCAGTTACATGCTTTCATAACATATGGGTCCAGGGCACTCTATGTTCTTAATAATCTTATTGTAAATGAAGCTTAAGATTTGAGAGAAATAGAAAAGTCCTTGATAAAAAATCTACTAATGTGTTAGGTGAGGGGGGAAAATGCAAAGACATATTGTTGTTTAACAAGTATCTCTGTCTTTTTCTTTCCTCCATAATGTTGTGTAGCAATGGGCCAAGGACTTGTCAAAACTGCCTGGCCCAAACCTGCAGGAGGATATCAGACTATTACAGGTGGAAGAAGACATTCCTGTGTTGGGTTTAGACCATTTTTGAATAATCAAGACGTAGATGGACATCAACAGAACGACAACTGCAAACAATTAGAATTGGAAGATGTTCAGAAAGCAAATTCTTTATGTATGTACATATCTTTGTGTATGTGCCATTTTATTGCAAACTGGGATGCTTGGGGCCGGAGGAGAAGGGCACATTGAGAGACATATAAGTGGCTCACGTTATTGAGCCACTTCAATTAACATGAAAGTTACATTTCCTATGTCTTTAATTTGCTTTTATACTAAATTTCGTTCTATAAAATATAAGTAGTCTAATAAATCTATATTAGGCTATGTAGTTTTGCTTGAAGAACATTCATAATAAACTAGAAAACAATAACATTGTTTAGTTCAAACTATTTTGTCTCCAAATTAAAATTCAGATTTGGAAGAAAATGCCTATTCTAACCTAATGTTTAGAATGAGGCTGTGAAATATTTGATGCATCATGAACCAGGTTGTTCTCTTTGTCAACCATAGTGAAAATTAGTTTGAGCCTCTTAAACGTCTTTAAAAGTTCCTTTTTTTGTGTATACCTGTTAGACCACTTCCCTTTCTTCTTTAATGCATATTGGATGTTAGAATTTACCAAAATGCCTTCTGTGACATTAGCATCTGAATAATAATTTAATAGAGGAATACAGAGTGCCTTCTTGGATTACAAATATGGTTCTGTTTCTTTGCCTGAGGTTTTCAGCTTAAAAAACCTTATCTGATGTAACGTCAGATCTTTGAAAGTGCCTGGGGGGAAAGGACTTGGGGGTACTTCTCAACACTGGCTGAGAACGAGCCATCAGTGTGCCCAGGTGGGCAAAGGCACCTGGCCTGTGTCAGCAATAGTGTGGCACCAGGGCAGTGACAATCCCCCTGTGCTGGGCACTGGTTAGGTTACAGCTCAAGTGCTGTGTCCAGTTCTGGGCCCCTCAGTGCAGGAAGGACATTGAGAGGCTGGAGTGTGTCCAGAGAAGGGCAGCAGGGCTGGGGAAGGGTCTGGAGTACAAGTCAAATGAAGAGCAGCTGAGGGAGCTGGGGGTGTTCAGCCTGAAGAAAACATGGTTTGGGGGACCTTCCTGCTTTGTACAATTGCCTGAGTTGAGGCTGGAGTGAGGTGGGTATGGTTCTTTCTGCCCAGTAACAAGTGGTGGAACAAAAAAAAAAAAAAAAAAGGCTTCAGATTGCACCAGAGGAGGTTTAATTGTTACAGAAAAATATGTTCACCAGAGCATAATGAAGATATGTTCAGCCTGTCATTGGAAGAGGCTGCCCAGAAAAGTGGTAGTTGCCAGTTCCTGGTGGTCCTTAAAAAGTGTTCATACATAGTCTAATGCTGGACTTGGACTTTGATTTATGGTTGCACTTGATACCTTAGTGGTCATTTCCAGCATAAGTGATTCTATTGCTCTACAAGGTAGCTTTTTTCCCCCTCCTTCTCTTATAGACTATTTTGAAACTGCTTTCTTATTTTTTATTTTCTTTTTAAATTATAATGGTATAGTGCTGTTTTAGCTTTGTATTCAATTGTTTTTGTAATCTGTTATGTGATGTAGATCATCTTGGGGTGGTTTTAATTTTTTTTAATTGAAGTGTGTTTACTGTTGTCCATGCTTCATACGTTTTCTATACTTTCATCTAGTTAAATGTCTATTTCCTGTAAGGCAGTGCTGAGTCTGGAGTGGAGTCTCTATATAATGCTACCACATTTCTTGTTTCAGTTACACAGAGATGCATGCAGTTATTTTATGGGTCATTAGATATATGCAGTTTAAGGGTATATTATCTCCCTGTTCCTATTACAGTTTTTTTGTATGTAAATTAGTCTAATAACAAAATCCCTTTCCTTTATATGTGTTTGTATATTGAAACTCTTCAAATTTATCTAACAGAATAATTTTGGATTGATTTACTTTCTTTGTCTCCACTAGGCTACATTTTTCCCCATCTGGTATTATATTTGGCTGGATAGGTATTACCTAAAATGCTGTATGTTTTCTGAATTAGAAGGAGCTCACAGGAATCATTGAATCTAATTCCTGGCCATAGGACATCCCCAGGAATCACTCTGTGTGCCCAGGAGTATTGTCCAAACACTTCTTAAACTCGGTCAGGCCAGAGCTACAACCATTGCCCTGGGGAGTCTGTTCCAGTGCCCAAACACCCTCTGGGGCAAGAACCTTTACCTGATGTCCAGCGTAAACTTCCCCTGACACAACTTCAGGCCATTCCCTGTCACTGTGCACCCCAGAGAAGAGATCAGGGTCTGCCCCTCCTCTTCCTCTCTGGGGTTCTTGAAGGCCCCAGTGAGATCTCCCCTCAGTCTCCTCTTCTCCAAGATGAACAGACCAAGTCACCTCAGCTGCTCCTTGTGTGGCTTTCCCCCATTGGTTCTTCACCACCTTCTTGGCCCTCCTTCAGACATTCTCTAATATCTTTATATCTTACACGGTGGTAGCCAAAACTGCCCCCAGCACCTGGCATGACGCTGCCCCAGAGCAGAGTGGGACAATCCCCTCCCTTGCCCAGCTGGTGATGCTGGGCCTGATGCCCCCAAGACGCCGCTGATCCTCCTGGCTGCCAGGGCACTGCTTACACTTGCCATTGGCCAGGATCTCCTGTGCTGCTCTCCAGCATCCCAATTTAGTGTCATCAGCAAACTTACTTGATATACCTTTGAGTCCTGTGTCTTAGTTTTTTTATGAAGATCTGAGGAGCACAGGGATGAGGATGGAGCCTTGTGGAATTCTGCTAATTACAGGTCACCAGTGTGATTTCATTCCATTCATTGTCACCTTTTGTACCTGACCTGTGAGCCAGTTACTCACCCATCACGTGATGCGTTTATGCATCTGTGTGCTGGGTGTTTTGTCCAGAAGGATCCCATGTGAGGCAGTATCAAAAGCTTTGCTAAGATCCATGAAGATTACATGAACTGGTTCCCTTGATCCAGTAGGTGGGATACTTTGTCATAAAAGGAAATTAGGTTTGACAGGCATGACTTACCTCTCATGAAGCTGTGGTGGCTGTGACCAATGGCTGCATTTCCTTCAGGTTTTTCACTACACCAGAATAGTAATCTCTGTGATTTTTATCAGTCACTGAAGTGGACTGACTGGCCTGCCTTTCCAGGGTTATCCTTGCCTTCCTTGAAAACCAGGACAGCATTAGCCGTGGTCCAGTCAGCTGGGACCTCTACAGATTCCCAGAATTGTTCAAAAATCATTGAGAGAGGCCTTGCGGTGATATTAGCTGGCTATTTGACTATCCTCAGATGAATCCCATCAGGCCTTATAGACTTACAGAGATTCAGCAGGAGCAGGAGATCCCATACCAAGTTCAGGATTGACTGGGAGTTGATCGTTCTCCAGCTCCGGTACTGGGACGTGCTTGGACATCCTCTCTTCATCAGTCTTGAAGACGGGCAAAGAAATCATTTAACAACTCTGCCTTGTCTCTGTCCCTGTCCGTGAGGTGACCATCCTCATCCTGTAAGGGGCTAATGTTATTCCTGCACTGCCTTTGCTACTGATGTACTTAGTAAAGCTCTTTATATTGTCCCCCATGTTTCTGGCCAGCATCAAACCCAATTGAGTTTTGGACACATGAATTTTCTCCCTACAGTGGCAGCAGCATCTCTGTATTCCTCCCATGTCACCTGGCTTTTGCTTCCACTGGCCATACACCTTCTTTTCTTGCTTTAGCTCCCAAAGCAGATCCCTGATCATCCAAGCCAGCCTTCTGCCTCGCTTGCTTGACTTCTAGCATTTTTGGAATCGCCTCTTCCTGTGCCCTGGGGATGTGATCCTTAAAAAGTGACCAGCACTGACCCCAACACCTTCCAAAGCATTTTCTCAGGATCTCACTAACTAGTTCCCTGAGCAGCCTGAAGTCTGCTCTCCTCATGTCCAGGGTTGTTTTTACTTTTTCTTCTGTCACCAGAGACTTTGAACTCTATCAGTTCATGTTCACTGTGGCCAAGGCTGTCACCAGTCTCCACCTGGGTCATGAGACCCTCTGTTTTCAAGCAATAAATCAAGGAAGGCACCTTTCCTAGTTGGCCCCTTTAGTACCTGCACCATGAAGTTACCATCCAGGTGCTTTTGGAATCTAAGGAAATGTAGAAGATGGGAGGAGGAGATAATATTTACAATATTAAAAATATGACTGGATTTGATCCTTTGTCGCTTACTTTATGTGACTCTGCTTTAGCAAGAGGAGTGGAGTGGATGATCTCTAGAGGGGCCTGCCAACCAGCCTTGGCTCACATCAATTTTGTGGAGGAGCTTCAAGATTCTAATTAGATACAGTATTATTTCCTAGAAGCCAGACTCCTAGTGCTGAGGGGCATAGCTCTCCTAAGATTCCAGTGCCAGGAATACACCAGCCTAATAATGGAGCCTCATCTAATGATTTAGATGAGATTTTGGACAAAATAGTCTGGACTATTGCCTTGGTTAGGAGTTTAAAGATTACTTGAAAAGTATTGATTTTGTTGTAGCAGTAGTATACATGTTTTTGCCTACTTTAACTCTTGCTGCTAGATTTGATGTTTATTGTTCCTTTATGCAAGAAGTATTCAAGTGTAATATAACTAAAATGCTTTTGTGATGAAGCAACCATTAGCTGTAATACCACATTCAACCCTGCTATTATCTTCTTAAGAGAAGTTGTACTCAACGGTGCAGGTAAAAAAACAGTTCTTTTAGTATGTAATTTATAGTAGCAATACGTGACTTTATCTGAATGTGGCAGAAGGCACAATTTAGCCAGTTAATGAATGGATAATCCAGTATGGAGAGAAATGTTCTTTCAGTTTTCCTGTTATCTTATAATTCTCTTTTATATAAACAGTGTAAAAATTCTGCTTGTGTATGTGTTCCTTTAATACTTTTTTCCCTATCACATCTGTAGCTGGAATTGCATAATTTAGATCTATTTCTGTAGGCTTAGTTTGCATAAATGAGAAAGTAAATATATTACTAATGAATGACTGCATCTCTGATAAATGTTTCTATCACTTTGTACTGCAGTCCTAGTAAATTATCCCTTCTTTTTAAATGAGCAGTTGTAGACAAGAATATTTCTGTTGGTTTGATTATTCCAGTGCATTCTTTCTTACAGCTTTCTCTGAAGATTCTAGTCCATTGGTTCAAGTTTCTGCTGATTTATTAGATGAGCCTTTGTCAAAAGATGCTGACACTCGAGAGCCTGTTTGCCAAAGTGCATCAAGCCAAACATTACCATTTTCTGTATTCTGTTATGGCCTAGAAGACAACCAAATCTCACGGGACTTGATGAATCCTTATGAAAAATCTGAGGACATTACAGAATACACGTCTGCAGGTCATAATGATTTGAATGGTAAAAATGGAATTGCTTTTGTAAACATTGACTCCTATGAGCCAGATAGCAGTGATGGAGAGGAAGATGATGCTCTAGACAAATATTCTTGGATAAGAGAAGCAGCAGATCTAATTCAGGGAAGACTAGATAACATACTTTCTCAGTGTGAAAAAGACATGGAGTCTATTAATGACTTACAGTCACGACTGTCTGCTTTCAACCACAGCATTTATAGAGAAAGTTGTGAAGAAGTAGGACCAATGCCTTTGGCATGTCCAAACAATATGACACCTAAATCTGCTGAAGATGAAGCTACACCAAAAATTAGCCTGGGTGAGGACAGTTATGAAAAACAGCAGATAAAACATGTAGTGGATGTAGGAATTGGAACCCCTGCACCAGTTGCTGATGTATTAAACATCGGTGATGGAGACACTGACCAAGAAAATTCATCTGAGCTAGTAGTGAGACCTAAAATTAGAAAACAAAATACTGCTAAACAACTGGAGAGAGAAAAACATCTCCCTAGTGATGATGAAGAGGAAGATGATTCCTGGAGGAGAATTGGAATTGCTGATGTCCAGCAGTGCCATCCTGAGTGTCCCTTGAGAGATGGCAAAGATGAGATGAGTTCTGGTATGTTCTTTCTCTCAAGAATGCACAGTTATCACAAGAACATAGAAATAGACTTAAGAAGAAATGCAGTAGCTCAAGAGCAAAATAATGTTCTAAGTGACAGTGCTTTTTGGAATGAGTTTGAAGACCACAACACACATTACTTAATGTCCCACAAAGATGAAGACAGGTAAAAATGTTATATTTCTATCTGTTCTAGTATTGAATCTTTTGTGTAAATAGTGTGTGAAACTGAACAATGTGTTAGCAAATGAGACATAAAAATTTCAGGCATTTCAGAATATGATCAGATAACAAGATGCTAACTTCTCCTTTCGGTTATCCTTCACTCTTCTGGTAATGTAAAAAGCCTTTCCCTATGTCTGCAGTCAGAGCATCTTATCACTGTGGAATGTTACTTGTTTATTTTTATTTCATTTTTACTGATGGAGGGTAAAGACTGAAAGCCTTGTTCAGCTTTGAAAGTTTCCTTCTAGGCTTACTCTTCAGAATTTGTTTTTTTGCTTCCAAATCTCAGTATTCTGCATGGCAGCCTATTTATGTTATTGTCTCCAGCCTTTTGAAAGAAATTGTTCTTTCTTGTAATATCTGAAGAATAACTTGATAGGGTTGCTTATAATATCATTTTAATGGAAATTCTTCAGACTACTGGGTATTTCCAAAGTAGCTATTAATTATGTCAGTTTTAATTTACAAATTGCTCCAACCTTGACATGAGAAGCAGTGTTCAGGTTTCTCCTGCTTTGAGCTCTTCAGCTGTCCTGGTTTAGGGCAAATTTGGGAGGAAACTCCAAAAGCGGTTCCTCTAGAAAGCAGATTCAAGCGGCCCCGCTCCCAACTGATTCAGGAAAATATTTCCTTGGAGAAAAGTGGAAAAAACTATTTATTTAACAAGAAAAGTATTCACTAGCATAAAAAAATGAAAAAATTTAAAATTCAGAGTGTCCTTCTTATGGGGTGTAACTCAGCTCGCTCAGTCTCTTATCAGTCCTTCTGGTGCTGGAATGCAGCGTCCCAGGCTCTGACAGACCACAGGTGTGAGCTCTCAGTGTTCTTCTGGGTTTTCAGTCCCTAGCAGGCTTGAACAGCTCCATGAAAAAGAAATACCACAGTCCAGGGAACTTCTCTGCCTCAGGTAAAAACTAACAAAAAGCAGAGGAGAGCTCTGTCCTGCTGTCTGTCCATCTGCAGACAGCACAGTCCTGGGCAGGAATGTGGAGGAGTGAGTGCAGTGTCTGAAAACAAACTGCGCCCTTCTTCTCTGCTCCCTTCACTCTCAGAACCAGCTTAAAGGTGCAAAACTTAACATCGAGCATAAACAGAACAGATGATTGGGGATGCAAGCACCATATAGTCACCCTAAGAAATCACCCAAAAGACAAAATAATTTGGATAAAACTTATGTGGATTAACTTCTATTCATAAAATGCTAGTTTAGAAATCTTCACTATTAATTGGAATTATATAACTGAGCTATTTGAGGGTAAATACATTGCTAACCTTATGAGATGTAATAGTGTTTGTGATGGCTTTTTTCCCTCTTTTTCTTGCAGTTTGCTTTCATCTTGTTGATTCTGTTCCCACTTTACAAGACATGTCATATTGATGTGGCTCTCTGCTGATGTGCATGTGCTTGCCATTCATAAGCTAACATGCTTAGTAGATTGTATGTCCTGTATTTTTGTAGAGGGAAAAGCATGAAAATTCATTAGCATAAAATCTTGTCCTTAAAACGTTTCAGACTTGCAACTATGAGAGAACAAAATGCATTTTAAAATAGTAGACTTGGGGGCTTTTCTTCTTCAATGTGTTAAGTATGGGGTCCTGTACCTGTGGGGGGATAACTCCCAGTAGCAGCACAAGCTGAGGGCTCACCCACTGAAGAGCTGCTCTCCTGGGTAGGACATTGTGGTGCTGGTGGGTGACAAGTTGACCATGAGCTTGTCATGTGTGCCCTGGGGGCCAGGAGGGAAAGTGATATCCTGGGATGCTTTGGGAAGAGTGTGGCCAGCAGGTCAGGGAGGTTATCCTGCTCCCCTTCTTGCCCTGGTGAGGCACATCTGTGGTGCTGTGCTCATTTTTGGTTTCCATAGTTGAAGAAAGAGAAGGAGCTACTGAAGAGGGTCCAGTGGAGGCTGCAGACATGATGAGGGGTCTGGGGCATCTCTCTTATGAGGAGAGGTGGGATCTGGGTCTGTTTAGTCTGGAGAAGACTTAGAGGGGACCTCGCTAATGCAAATATATAGCTCCAGGATGGGTGCCAGGAGGATGGGGCCAGACTCCCTTAAGGGGTGCTCAGTGACAGGAAAAGGAGCAATGGCCATAAACTAAAACACAAGAAGTTCTACCGCAGCAAGAAGAACTTTAGGTTGAGGGTGGCAGAGCACTGGAACAGGTAGCCCAGGGAGGTCGTGGAGTCTCCTTCTCTGAAGACATTTCAAACCCACCTGGGACCATTCCTGTGTCCCAGGCTGGACTGCAGAAGGGTTGGATGGCAGGGTGGCAAAAGGGTTGGACTGGATGATCTTCAAAGGTCCCTTCCAACCCTGACAATTCTGTGATTCTTAATAAAGGTACTTGCAAATGAATCCTTCACTTCCTTGTAAGGTTTGCTTTTCAAAAATTTTTGTTAGTGCATAGTCTTTTCCATTTGAAATGCTGTTGCTAGAAAATTAAAATGCCATGAAGGAAGTGTAATATATTCTACAATTGTAGCATTAGCTTCCATGATGCACAGTGATGGGTTATCATAGCATGACAAAAAGAAACATGGATTCATTATTAGAAATGTTCCTGATGATGACAGTAACGTAACCAATAAACAGGAATCATATGTTTTCAACTTAGAATCCCCATAATTTATGTTCTAAAACCTAAAAGTACTTATGTTTATGAAATAAATTGTCAGTGATTAGTCTGTACAAAGAAGTAATATGTTCACTCTTGAAAGGTGAAGTTTTATGTTTAAAGCTTTAAACCATATTTTATGTTCATGCAGAGTTGCATAAAAAGTGGATTTGACATATGTGTCAAACTACATCCTTCAGCTCAGTTTTAGCATATTCCCAACCCAGGGAGAAATTCACCTTTTGATTGCTGCAGTGTGGGCCTCCACCTCACATTTTTGCTCTGAGGAGGTACACAGCTTTTGTGGTGTTAGCGTGGGGAAGCTGTGTGGGAAGGAGAAAGTCTTGCATGTTTGTTAGAACCATGTATGTTCAAAGTGTGGTGGAAGGTCCCAGGGCAGGGTTGAGGGAGGAGAATCATATCCATTAGCTCCATTCATTTAATTTTGGACTGTGTGCTAGGTACAGGTTAGGAGGGAGTTCAGCTAGGGGAGGGACTAGTGTCAGCAAATCCACATGAAGATGCTAAGTTCATCTGCTATGCTTTTGGCAAGTGACAAGTCCGTAACTCTCTAACCATTAAGTCATGTTCTGCCCCCATGCAGAATTGAGCACAGTTAAATCCTGAGTTCTGAAATATTTAATGTTCTTCAGTTGTTGAGTTAGTGACTTTAGGTATATCCTTTTCTGGTTTGAATTAGTGTTTGTGTATAAACCTTAAATAGAACAAATTTGACTAAAAGCAAATGAGGAGTGTTTTAAAGTGTGTTGGAAGTCATTTTCAGATTGTAAAACAGAGACAACTAAAACAAGGCATCTGAGTATTTCAGCTAGATACAATCATCTGAGATGAAATTGTATGATAAATATTTAAAAACTTGATCAAACAACATAAAAACAACATTCCAAACCAAACTCCCAACCCAAAACCAAAGAACCAAACAGATCAAAAGGTTAAAAAAAGTCAATATTCAACTTTAGATGGTGTAATACAAGATTCATTAAACTACATATTAGAACTCATAATAGATATGATTTCTGTTTTAAAGTTATCCATTAAAATAACTCCAAATCAATGAATATTCTCATTTCCATCACTTTTCTTAGTCATCAAAATTGTGTTAGAAAAATTTATTCCTGCCTCAAATTAAAATGCTTATTTATAGTCTGTGATGTGAACTTATTTATTCTTGTAAATCTTGCAATATATACTATGCGGTTTTTCAAAAGTACTGAAAATTCCTTAATTTGAAAGTTCTATTGGTATGCATTTGTAATATTCAATAAAGGGAGGAAATTAGTGAGTTTGTAGGTGAGGAGATAGCTACGCTTAAACATAATGGGTTTAGCAGATTAGAAAACTATGCTGTGGTGCTTTGTAAAATGAGGTCTAGTAAGCATTTTGGCTGTTCACATGTATGTTTTCTCTAACTTTTTGAAGTGACTAGTTGACTTTATTTTGAATTTCAGTAATTGTCACTGTAGTGAGTGAATCATCTAAGTGCCATTACCACTGGTAGCAGAAGTTTGTCCTTCCTAAGATTGTGCTAGCACTACTATTTTGTTTAAGCTGCTTAAAGCTTATTTATTGCCCTTTTCTATGTGGTGGCTGAGCAAATTGTCTTTTCAAAACTCCCTGCCGTTCATATTGTTTGGGGTAGTGAGTCAAATAGTTTGGAGTAAGTCATCCATTATATCTTTCTATGTCAAAAAAGGTAATTCTATATGGCTTATATGTTCTGAGATCTGTTACTTTAAATTGGTTTGGCTGAGATGTAAGGCCAACATTGATTATATTTGTTAATCAAGCAGTGCCACTGCTGCCGTTTTTCTAATCTGGGAGAAAGATGTGTATAGTGAGACTGGTTTCTGTTCCTTAGTTGTTTCCTGTACTCTACATATGTGGCAAGGGAAGAACAAAACATTTTTGCAAAGTTGGGTGGGTAGAATGTTTGAATTCTTTTTTACAGACTAATTTTCTTTTTTTTTAAATAAATCTATGTTCACTTGATTTGTAATGCATCTATAGATAGCACAAGATTAATTTCTCTTACAAAAAAGTTGCCTATATTGAGAGCAATGTTGATAGAAAAGTAGGAAATTATTTTCTTTCCCTTAAAGAAGTGTTTGAATTCATACTCTGTTACTTGTTTAAATTGCAGCTCAGAGTGCAGTGATGGAGAATGGTCTGCATCTGTGCCTTCCTATTTTACTGCTGTGGAAAAAGAGCAGTCCTCAAGTGATGAAAGCTGGGAGACTGTCTCGTGCAGGGAGGAGCCTGACCCTGGTGTGCAGAGGAGCAGCAGTGGTGTGAAAGAGGAGAGCACAGACTTCTGTTTCCAAGAAGAGTATGCCTTTATTTTATTGGCTAACTTCCTATAGTTTCTAGCATCACCAGTAGTAGGATATTCACACAGCACTACATAGAATAGCATCTAATAGCAGTTACCACGCTAGCAACAATCATTTGACTACATCGCAATAATCTGAGTAGCTGTATGTATTTCAAATCAGGAAAAGTATGACATTTCATAAAAAGAGTTCTTTGTAATGAAAAACACAGAAACAATGAGAGTGTATTGACATGTAATGTCAATATGGGTAATAGACTTAATATATTGACTTTTAAAAGCCAGTTAGGCAAGTTAATTGTTAAGATATACTCCTTGAGAGGAACTTGTTTATTTCTCTGCTTTATTGCTTCTCCTATTCCACTGCTGCTCCATGTTTTCTGCAGCCATATCAGTGATTAAAGAAAAGTTGAATTTCTTGCTTGCTCTAGGACTTGAAATTTACTTTATTTTTCCAGTGATTCAGTACTTTGTAGCTGCCTTTGCTATAAGGCAAAATTTGTAGCTATATACAGCTAAGAGGAATGTTCTTGGCTTTTTTCTAAGCATCTGATATTGACTCTAGTTTGGATCTTTATGAAGCAAAGGCCACACCTAAGTGTTCTTTCAGCTTCTTAGGTGCACAGTACCTATTGTTAAGCAGTCCCATTTGTTGTTGATGCTTTTTTAGTATGCTTTTTTCTCCACGTTCTTGGGTCTTGAAGAACTAGTGTGACTTTATGAAAACTTTACAACAACTCATCTCTTTCAGAACAATAATGGAGCTGTGTGCTTTTTAACTTTTTTTTGATATGAACAGCATAAAAATGTATGCATCTTTAACGTAATCCATGTTTATTTTCCCTTCTATAAGGAAAGTGGGCCTCGCAGCCCCATGACTCTCTGCGTCCAGGTGATTTCTGCTCCTCTAGAATATCCAGGAATGAGAGGAGTCTTTCTCTTGCAAGATAGGTTCTCTTGCAACTAGTAGCTCTTTGCATCCCATTCAGGCCAAGGTTTGCCATGGAGGCTGCTCTGGGTATCAGTCTTTCTCCTTAATGCCTTTAGGAACTTGTAGATAAATAATATGTTTAGTACCAAATTTTTTAACCCTGGCAGGGATGCTGGCTATACTAGGGAATATTCGAAACAAACTGCTTACTGTACTGCTGGCCTTGAAACAAAACTTTGCCACAGAATCATGGCTGTTACTAGGTTCTGAGCTCTGTGTATGTCTTGAATTTTCATGGCAAATGCTTAATTTCTAATCTGTGATTCTGTAGTCTGGGAAGCATGTCTGTTTAGTCTTTGTGTTACGTTTGGCTTTTGTTGTTTATGTGCGTTCGTAAATTCTCTTAGCTTTTTAGTTTTAACTTTTCATTTATTTATATAAAGGGAGCAGACATTATTGGAGGAAGGTGAAATTCCTTGGTTACAGTACCGAGAAGAAGTAGAAAGTAGCAGCGATGAGGAAAATGATCCAATTCGTGATTTTGTACATCTTGGATTCTTCTTGTTGGATGGAAATAACAATCTTGAGGATGACTCCAGTGTGAGTGAAGACCTGGATGTGGAGTGGAGGTATGTATTTGATAGTTGTCTGCTTTCATTTCAGAGGTTTTGTCGTTACTATTTTGTTTTCTGTATAAGATGTCAAAAGTACTTATGGCTATCAGTATGCAGTTGCTTCAGGGACTAATAATCTCAGTTTTAAAGTTTAAGGTATTTCAAGCGAGACGAAAGATAATAGATTTGCTAAATCAGGCTGTGATTTGAGAAAGTTTTGGTGCCCTAAATGTGCAAGGCATGAGTTTATTTTCTAATTTAATTTTCAAGTGGAAGTGTAACAGAAATAAGGCAATATGAATGTAATCAGCATTCAAATCAGTCCTATTTTATAATTGGTCTTTTCCTCCTTTGAAACTGGTATAAGTTAGTCATTATAAGTCTATTTTATTTCTCTTTGAAATGCCATACACTTACCCAATATTATAATAATTTTGAATGCTTCAATCCATTTTCTGCCATTAGATTACTGAAGGATATTGCAATCAATTTATTATAAAAATGCTTCAAATACCAGGAATAAAGTGATTGGAGCCACATACAAAATAGTATAAAGTGTAATAATATAATGTTTGTTTAGAAAAGGCTTTCCAGTGCGAGACATAACACTTGCTCTCTTCTGGTTATTAAAATGTAGACTTCAGTGCAGACATACCAACACTCTTGTTTCCTGCTTGTGAAGTTATATTGTAGAAAAGTATAATAGGGACTGATGCATGAGAGTCCAAACTAGAAGTATTCTTGGCCTGTATTCTTACACTGTCAGGCAGTAAGCTAGCAATGGAACTGTGTGATAGGGACAGAAGCTGTCTTTTAAGTGTTGGAGGTTGGTAAGCTTCCTAGTTACTAAAAACAGGAACAAAGATCTTGATGGTCTTAGGTTTGGTATGCTGAGCATACGCAGACCTGTACATCATTTCACTTGTGCCTGTTTTAAGATTTAATTTCCGAATTTCTAAAATAGAACTCAAAGGACCAGCCAAGCCATGAACTGTGACACATGATGTCATCAAAATCTGACTGTTAGTTGTAAACAACCTTAATAGCAATACATATGAAACACATTAGCTGAACTTATACCCTTTCACAGTAAGAACTCCCATCAGGATGTTCTGAAGTATATACTGTGGGAGTGTGATACCACTGTGCTGGGACCAGAACTGCAGAACTGCTTCTGAGAGGCTGGGGCTGCCCCATGTGGGACACAGCTTGTTCCAGCTGACTCCAGTGGACCCACCATAGGGTGGGGCCTCTGGGAAAGTACTAAGAAAGGATAAAAAATGCTGAACAGCAAGCAGTGTGTGAGAGAGAAATGAGGATGATGTGAGAGAAGCAACCCTGCAGACTCCAAGGTCAGAAAAGAAGGGGGAGGATGTGCTCTAGTGCCGGAGAAGACCGTGGTGGAGCAGGTAGGAATTTGCTGATGGAACTGTATCTGGGGCGAACCTGTGCTGGAGTAGTTGATGAAAGACTGCAGCTTGTGGGAAAAGCCCATGTAGAGCAGGGAAACAGCATGAGGAGGAAGTAATTGCAAAGAGGAGCTACCCGTGGACAGACCACCGCACCTGTTCCTTTTCCTCTACCCTGCTTGGGATAGGGAAAATTAGAGGCCTCAAGGATGAAGGATTGAAGTTGAGCCTGGAAATAAAGAGAGGGCTAAGGGAAAGGTGGTTTAGTTTTTGTCATTGTTTCTTACCGTTCAAATTCATTTTTATCAGCAATAAATTAATAGAATCATAGAGCAGCCTAAATTAAAGAGTAACCTCAAAAGATCATCTGGTCCAGCATTTCAATTAAATTTAGGCTTTTCCTGAATTGAGTCTGTTTGCCTGTGGTGGTGATTGATGACTCATGACCCTTTTTCTTGATCCATGAGCTTTTTATCTTATTTACATGTTCAGTTGAGGCAAGGGAGGGGGAGATCAGCTGGCCGGGTATCGAGCTGTTATTAACAAGTGATGTGCAATAATTGGATATATCTAGACTTTGTGTTGTAACTATTAATTATGAGAATACGACCATGTTTCCTAACCCATGTTTTTCAGACTACTTGATGAATTTGGTGATGGCCTAGGACTTGGTCAAGCAATTCCTTACATGGAACCTCAATTTCTCACATATATGGCACTAGAAGGACACTTAGAAGCTGTGGAGGTATAAAAATATGGTCCTATATCTGTGATGTTGTGGCATAAATATTTATAGTTGAATCCTTTTTCATCTTAATCTGAAAATCAGGAGAATAAGAGAAAAATGCGTTCTTGTGTTAGTTTGAACTTTTGGGTCAACAAACATGAAAATACATCTTGAAAGTTTTTTTAAAGAATGTACTACAAGAAGTCATTTATCAGTACCTGCTCCTTTTAGTATATGCATTTATTTCCTCGTAAGGTAAAGAAAGTTACTGGTTTCTACCAGTGTAAACATATGCCACTTTTTAATTCAAAAGAATTTTGCCAAATTCTCTGCATAACAAAGGAAAGCTTATGCTTGAATCTATGCCCGTGAGTTGTCCCAGTTTTGGTTTTTTGCAAGAGTACATTTGGGTTTCTCAAATTTTTATTTATCTGTAGAAGACTTGTGTGTTTGACTTTCTTACTCAGTATATTTTAAATTAAAAAAAAAAAAGTTTTAAAAGACCTATTGAGTAGCAAACAAAAAACTCATATCAGGAAGAGAAACAACCAGGAAAATAAAAGTCTTTTATCTTTACCTTGTTTTATCCCATTTCACCTGTCTAATTTTGGATATAGACCAAAGCATTTATTATCAAGAGCCAGCATGGTTATGGTCTTTGTCTTTTGTTTATTACTTCAGGTTGGTCAATGTCAGAGTGAATACAGAGCTAGCTGAGATCCAGTTTGATGCAGTATGACAATTCTGGCACTGCCAGAAATCTCCCCTGCAGGGTATTTGTCAAAATAAGAGCTAAATGATGTGTAGACATATAATATGATGTTACAACGGCTGAACTGAATATTTTGTAGGTTATGTAAGTTTAGGGCAGCAAGGGGCAGTTTGACTGCTAGCACTCACTTTAAAGGGGTGAACCGGGCAGGTTGTATTTCATAGTGTGCTTACTGGCGAAATACCAAGGGCACTTTGAAGTGCTCTCTAAAGCTGGCAGACAGTGGAACAATCATAGATAATGGGGTTTTTTTCCATGAATATCTGCAAAGTCAATGATTTTCTGAATAAGGTTCCCATGTCTTTTCCAAGGCAGTGGAAGGGGCTAATCCTGTAAGTTGGCAGTCATGCAGTTTCCAGGTTTTGTACATCCCCCAAGGTATATGGGAGGTCATCATTCATGATCAAGTATCACAGGGCCTTTTCCAGCTGTGTAGGATCTTGTTAGTGTTACTTATTTAGAGACACTTCATTAATGTGGAGGAGGTCTGTTGATATCCTTATTGTACAAGCAGTGTTTTGAAGCTGTATAGAGAAGATTCTTGTCTCTTTTGTAGTGGCTGGTTCTCACCACATCAAAAAAAAACAGAACTGCAAAAACACTTGACCTCCTCCTTTGCACCAAAGTAAGAGGATCTGTGTAGAGAGGGGAAACTAATAAACTAATCCCATCTTTTTTTTTTTTTTTTATCTGCACATTAACACTTGAGAACGAGACTGAGTTTATTATGACTCTTAAGTTTTTCTTTCTCATTCCTGTATAACAACATTTGCCTAAGTACTCTGTCAGAAGAAATGTGTGCAGTCCTGTCAGAGTGACTTGTAAAAATAATCTTAGGTGATTATGTGCATGGCTGGTTGAGTAGATGCTGTAATTATGTTTGTGTCACCAGGAACAGAGCGTCACTGAACACTATAGCAAGCAGCCAGATGACTACAGAGGTACCTGTGGTACAGGGCACTGTGAATGTGGAAAAGCCAATTCTCTTATGTAGCATTTGTGCTTGAAAGTAGCACACAAGCATGTGAAACTTTATGGTGGGCATAGAAATCTTAGCATATTTGGAATTAGTCAGCAGAAAGTGATAAAAGAGTAATAAAAGGAAGAGGACTGTATGGACTTGTATGGACTGTGACCACATAGGCAACACAGGTTTTGAGTAAGAATTCCAAATATTCCCCTCAAATCTCAAGCAGAATATGGAGCACATATTTTTACAGTATGAAGTGGTTAGTAAAGTTGTTCAGAAAATATGAGCAAAATAATTTACTTTTGCTTTAAAATACTTGAAAGGGATGTGACAGAATAAAGTATTCAAAATTCAAGTGTATCTTAATTGGAGGGGAGGGAGTGGGAGAGATCTATCCCAAGTAATTGTGACATCTGGACAGGAGAAGCAATGAAAGTATTAGACACTTGTTTTGAAAAGCTATGTTGTATAGCTTTTATAGCTCTCTGGGTTCCTAAAACTTAATAGAATATATGTGTGATTTTAAATATTTTTTCTTCCATCTGTTACAAAGAAATTACACAGCTGGGAGTGTCTGGCTTACTTCATTAGCAGTACAGAACAGGCTAGTTGCCTCTGCTGCATCAGTGACTTTATAAGTATTTCCTGTGCCAGTTCACAGATGTGAGGAGCTCAAACCCAAGTCCAAGCATGTTTTCAGCTTGCAGCTGTAGTAACTTCAGAGAAAGTTTAAGAGGAAAGACTACTGAAGAGGTTTCTGTATAGTCCAGTGTTTCTCTAGTATATAGAGCTTTGTAGTTAAGTGTATTCCCAATATTACAAAAATATCATGCTATCTTACACTTCTTACTAAGAGAGTTTTGTGGCCAATAGTGTAAATAATTTTCATGCTGATTAGAACAGTAATTACAATAACAGTAGTTGTACTTAAAGGATGTGACTAATTCATTCAGGGTGTGAACCTGGTGTTTCTGTGTTCTTGGTTCTTCAGTTTGTATGCTGTTCAAACAGGTAGTATATTTCTCAGCAAATACAACCAAATATTCTGAGTTCTGTTATTTTAATATTGGTTTTTTTCTGGATATCTTCTGAGTGTCTTACACAGTTGAATGTATGATGTACACAGGAAATATGGTGTAGACTTATAGTCTTAAAGATATTGTATGGTAAAAAAATTGAGTTTAAAAAAAGTTACTTCAGAGCATTTTGTCTATCTTAAGATTAGAAATATCTACATGGATCTTGGGTTTTTTATTTCTTGAAGTGTACACTCTTAGTGTAGCCAAGGTACTTAATATTTTTTGTTTGTGCCTGAGTAATTTAATAATTGAGGCCAGGAAACATATTAATGAGGCGTTTATTTTCAGAAGCACAATGAAAGGACTGTTTTAGATTAGCAAGCTTTATTACATTTTCAACTTGCTGCTTTTTCTGTAACTTTATAAAGTTAACAAATGTTCACTGTAGATTAAGTTGTGACTGTGTCCTCCTACTCTAAGAATGCTTCAAAAGCAAGGCATTGCTGTTTTGACCTTCAGTTTCATCTCATTCATTGCAAAAATAAAAATTATGAAATGGTTAGTTTGACAGGCATATCTTCCATTTTAAAACATAACTCTGCTAGAATTGGATTCATTTTCATGCTTGTTTGTTTGTTTTGTATGAAATGTTACATTTGTGAATAATAAAACTTGATCTCTGCTTACCCCTTTCAGACTGCTCTGGCACAGTTGGAGTCTCTTACATTTGATGTCGAACAGACTCATCCACCAGCTACAAAAGAAACCATAGATTGTCTGCCACAGATTATTGTCACAGGTGACCACAATGGTATGGAAAAATAATGAAAAAGTAATTTCCACAAAGTCTGTAAGAACAAGTTCAGCTTTCTCTAATACCATAGATGATGCAAGATTTAAGTATACTTACTGCATAATGCTGTCATAAGATCTTTTGAATCTGAGTATAATTTTGATCCATTTGGAACAGTAATCTTTAATGGAGTTACTGTGACTGTACTTTGTAACCCTTAGTGATACTGTTGATAATATATGTATTTTAATCTGAGCCCATCTTAGATGTAAATTAGCGCTTTTACTGCTGATTAATGCTTTTTCTTCATCATGGGTTTAGGTCAAGAGCAGTGTTGCACTATCTGTTGCAGTGAATATGTGGAAGGTGAAATCATAACAGAGCTACCCTGTCATCATTTGTTTCACAAACCTTGTGTAACTCTTTGGTTACAGAGAGTAAGTACTACAAGACTGGTGGGGGGTTTGGGGGCAGGGGGTGTTGTGTATATTGTGCATTCTTCTGGGAAGAACAGCTTTTAACTCTTTGAAAATATGGGATGAAATACCAAAAATTTACAAAATATTATTTGAATTTATGCATTATGGAACCAAATTCTAGCACAAGTGAGGAAAAAAATTTATATTCTTATTCACCTAAAGGACAGTCTCTTTAATAGAGGGAATATTTCTGTAAGGGAAAACATGTTTTCGTTTACTAAGAACCAAAAACATGGATGAGTTATAACTTGTTTTGGTACAAGAAAAACTTTCTTTACTATATTCCTGTCTTGAAGTAAAGACAATGGAATCATTTTCTCTGAGAAGAGCAAAGGGTTTGATCTGTCTTATAACAATGTCAGACCCATTTGTTGTGACAGCTAAGGCTGGCAGAGGAAATACTGAAATGCTTGTAGATTAACTTTTTTTAAAATTACCTTTATTAATGCTATACAATATTAGATTTAATTTTCATGATCTGTAATCACTTTGCTTCCAAATGTGTTAAAAAGGCTTGCATCATGTTGAAGCTAGATTAAAATAACCATAATTAATAACCTGGTATGTTTTTTTTCATTTCACTTCCACTCTCCTTGTGCAGCTCAAGCCTGGACTTGGTAGTTCTCAGTGAGCTTACAGAGTAACACAACTTCCTCAAGAGTATAAGAGAATTGGTTTTACCAGGGGGTCATATCAGAATACCTCTAGCATGGAGGGCTGACGGATTTAGTTGATGGGTTTATATTTTTTTTAACCGTGATAATGTCGATTACCAAATTCATTTTTCTTGTTTTACACATCCTGTCTTTTTTTTTTCTGTTGTCATAGTAAACTGCTATTGCTGAAAACTAGGACAAAATACTTCATCTTAGATTTGGGCTGTACCTAACTTATTTTAATCCTTGCCTGAAAAAAAAAGTCCCACCTGTAAAATCAATGCTGTGAAGAAGAACTTGGAGAGAACCTGATGCATTTGCTATGTAGCTGGTGTAAACACAAAACAAGTCTTTCTTCTGAGTTTGTCAGCTCTAGGTAGCCATGCAGTCAAATTTGAGTTTGAGATGGTGCTGTTGTGGAGACTCTAAATACTTTATAAGTAATAACTTTTAGCTTTTCAGAAGAATTGAATGCAAACTGCAAATGACCTCTTTTTTTTTTTTTTTTTTCTTTTTGCAGTCGGGAACATGCCCTGTTTGTCGCCATGTGCTTGCCCCTGTACTTCCTGAAGCAGCTGATGACACTGTTTTTTTCATTTGATTTATGATTCATCATAAATGAAAGATGATGCATCTTCTGTTAACATTGCTACAGGACCCTGAGACTTGGGTCAGAAATAAAATCTGTCACCAAAATAAAAATGTAAATTTTGCCTGGTTTAATTATAATGTTAAACAATTCAGTATAAACATATTGGTGTATAGTAATGGATTGGCTTGGGTTGGAAGGGATTCTAGAGATGATCTGGCTCCAGCCCCCCTTTCTGTGGGCGGGGATGCATTCCTCTAGACCAGGTTGCTCCAAGTCCCATCCAACCTGGCCTTGAACGCTTCTAGGGCTGGGGCATCCACAGCTTCTCTGGGCAACCTGTGCCAGGGCCTCACCACCCTCACTGTAAAGAACTACCTCCTAATATGTAATACAAACCTACTTTCTTTTTGTTTGAAACCATTCTCCCTTGTCCTGTCATAAGCCGTTGTGAATAGTCCCTCTCCATCCTTCTTGTGGGGTCCCTTCAGGAGACTGGAAGGTTACCTCAAAGCTTTCTTTCTCCAGACTGAACAATCCCCATTCTCTCAGCCTTCCCTCATAGCAGAGGTTCTCCATCTCTCTGATCACCTTGGTGCCTCCTCTGGGCTCTCTCCAGCAGCCCCATGTCCTTCCTGTGCTGGGAGCCCAGGGCTGGAGGCAGCTCTGCAGGTGGGGTCTCAGCAGAGCGGGGCAGAGGGGCAGAATCCCCTCCCTGCCCTGCTGCCCACGGGGCTCTGGGTGCAGCCCAGGGCACACTTGGCTCTCTGGGCTGGGAGTGCCCATGGCTGGCTCGTGTCCAGCTCTCACCCACAGCACCCCCAAGTCCTTCTGGGCAGGGCTGCTCTCCATCTGCTCATGCCCAGGGATTTCCCTGAGCCAGGTGCAGCACCTGAGCTTGGCCTTGTTAAACCTCATGAGATTCTCATGGGCCACTGCTCGAGCTTGTCCAGGTCCCTCTGGATGGCATCTGTCCCTCAGGAGTGTCAAGTGCACCACTCAGCTTGGTGTCATCTGCAGATTTGTAAAGGGAGCACTTGATCCCTTGGTCTGTGTCATTAATAAAGACATTAAACAGTTTTGGTCCCAATAGGCATCTTCAAGGGCCACCAGCTGTTGTTGATCAGGACTCTGAGCCATTGAGCACCACCCTCTGGACATCCAACCACTTTTTAGCCCACTCATCAAATCCATTTCCAATTTAGAGAGCAGGATATTGTGGGGGATGCTGCCAAAGGCTTTGGTGAAGTCCAGGTAAATGACACCTGTAACACTTTCTTTACCCACTGCTGTAGTCACTCCATCATAGAAGGCCACCAGATGGGAAAGAATGTGAAAGCAAACGGAAAAAAATAAGCTTGTTTCTGTTCAATTTTCATGTTATCTATACATGCACTAGTACTTTGGAAGCATTCAGATTCTGGCAGGTGTTGATAAGTTAATTTGTTTTGACCATTAGACAAAGAGGTAACATTTTTTTTCTAACTAGCCATAGCAACAGTAATTAACATAGTGTGAAAAGAATTTCCCTCAAGTCAAAGGGAAAGTTCTAAGGGTTTTGGATAAAGTTACATGATAAGCTGCCTCATAAGTCATAACTCTGTTGATGGCTTCCATGTTATACAAGGCAGAAAGCTCCTGTTTCCCCTTCTTTCCTCATTCTGTGCTTGACTGAACACCTGAGAAAAATAATTTTTTTTTTATAAAGGAAAGCTGCAAAATACAAATACTCTCTGTCACTAAAAAATAACTCTGTACAAACCACATAAGCTGCTTATACAAGCTGTGAAAAGTGTTCAGAAAGTGTTTGGATCAGAGTGTCCGAGTTGAAAGGGCCCTTACACATCACCTGGTTCTACCCCCCTGCCTTGGGAGATAGGTTGTTCCAAGCCCAGACAGCCTGTTCCAGTGTCTCACCACCCTCACAGTAAACAATTTCTTTCCAATATCTAATCTAAAACTTCTCTCAGTTTAAAACCCTTAGCCCTCCTCTTATCACTCTGGTTAAAAGTTCCTCTTCAACTACTCTGTATCCCCCCTGGAAGGCTGCTCTAAGGACCCCCTGGATCATTCTCATCTCTGGGCTGAACAACGCTAGCTCTCTCAGCCTGTCCTCACGGGGCATGTGCTCTAGCTCCCTGGATGTTTTTGCTGCTCTCCTCAGGTTGTGCTTGAGTATCTCTATGTCTTTCTTAAGCTGAGGGCTCCAGAGCTGGACACAGCTCCGGGTACTGGGAGAATTCTCCATGGGAATGAAGCAGGAAGGCAAAATCATCTCCCTTGACCTGCTGCCCACAATCTTTTAACACAGCCCAGGACATGTTTGGCTTTCACGGCTGCCAGTGCACGTTGCAGGGTCATATCAAGCTTTTCATCATCCAGCATCCCAAGTATTTCTAAATGCTGTTCTCTATCCATTCTCTGCCCAGCCTGTGCTCTATGTTGTACTTGGAATTGCCCTGACCCAGGTGCAGGACCTTGCACTTGGCTCTATGGAACTTCATGAGATCCACACAGGCTCCTCTCAGGCCTGTCAAGGTGCCTCTGGGTGACATCCCCACCCTGCAGTGTGTCCATCACACCACACAGCTTGATGTTGTCAGAAAATTTGCTGAGGGTGCTCTGATCCCATAGCCTGTGTCACTGACAAAGGTGTTCAGCAGGGCCAGTCCCAAGGATAACACTGGAGAAATCCACTAGTCTCTGGTGTCCACCTGGGACTGTCAAGCCATTGACCACAATCCTTTGAAGGGGTGACTGTCCTGTCTGTCAAGTCTGTCTGTCCCATTTAGAGAGAAGGCTGTTTTGTGGCACAGAAGTCAAGGACTCCTCTCAGGGTGGTGGATCCTGGATCCCAGACTGTGGTTCTGTTCCCACTGTCAGCATGTCTCTCTGAGTGCACTGTCCAAGCATTGTGGCCTGTTTGTCTTTCCTTTCCATTTAATTCCCTTTTGTCATCTTGTAACTCCTCTGTAATTTTACCTGCAGATCTCTGCACCTCATCTCACTCCTTGGACTAGGAATAGAAACAGATCCCCTTGAAGAAAGTCCTCAGGCAAAAAATCCAGTTCAAAGCCAGCCCTTTGTTGAAATCGCTACCAGTTTTCTGCAGTTTACCTCCTCTGAGAGAGAGCCCTAAATTGTCTGTGCACCATCACCTATTTTCTTTTTGAACCTGCTTCCTTCCTTCCTTCCTTTGCAGACTGTCCAAGCCATTCACACTTCTTCCTGGTGTTTTCTTCTTTCAAACTGTGTTGTATGCCATATTTGGTTCATGGTGCTCATTCTACTTGTTACCAGATCTGTACCCCTCAACACTGGAAATTCCTCCAGGTCCTGACTGCTGCAGCCCAGGCTACCTCCTGTTTTGGTGTCTCTCCTAAATTCCTTCATATTAGTGAGAAACAAGTCAAAAAATTCTTCTCCTCTGGTCTGTCTTCATCATCTGGACTAGAAAGCTACCCTTGATGCTCTCCTGTATTTACCTGGACTGCTTGCAGTTGGCTGTGTGATTTTCCCAGTAAGCATCTGTGTGGCTGAAGTCTTCTATTGGGATTGTAGCCTGCAAATGCGATTCTTCCTGCAGCTGAAGAAAGAACTCTTCACCAACCCCCTACTCTTGATTAGGTAATGTTTAGTAGACACCAACCTCAAGGTTTCTGTTGTTGGCTTAGTCTCTAATTTCCATAAGTTCTTGACTTGCACATTGCTGTTCTTCAAAAACATCTTTGTGCAATCAATCTCATTTTTGGCATAGAGGAAAATTCCCTCAACTCTCTTTTTTGCTTGTCCTTTTTGAATAGTTTGTAGCCATCAGTCACAACACTCCAGTTGTACGATTTATCCCAGCAAGTTTCTGTAGTAGCAATCAGGTCATGGTTATGTCTCATCTTCTGTAAAGAGGTTGGTACCAGCTGAACTGTTAATCCCTTGCATGAATTCAATGCAGGGTCACAAATATGTGAGCATTTGGAGGCTCTTACACCAACAACATTCAACTAATAAAACTTTTGTGTTTTCTAAAGCAGCTTTTCCATTTCTCTGTTTGATTTGTCAAACCTGGGGGATCTGAAGCAGCTTAAGTTGATTCCTCATTTTATTTCTTGTGTTTATTTATTTTAATTCCTCACAATTATTTCCCCATTATATTTCTTCGGGTTTTTTTCTATTTTATCAGTAGTCTCGAGTCTTGCTTTAGAGTGAAAGTGCTCAGCTGAAGCTCTCACTTTGGGCAGTTTTTCATCTGCCTGAGCTCACCAGCTGTGGCTCTTTCAGAACTGTTCACCACTGCCCCTGCTTACAACTTGGCTCTTAGTGAGCTGTTACCTCTGGGGTTTAACTGGTAGCCTTGGAGCCCCAGAATGTGATGCTGCTTTGGCCCTAGCATTTTCCTCAAATTTTCATACTCTACACTGAAAATTATCTGCTACTGTCTTTCTGCATGGTGTCATTTCCCCTCAGAATACATTTCTGGTGCATCAGTGTTCTGGGTCACCTTTCCACTCTTAAATTTACTCATCATTTACTGATCATCAGATTGATTTTAGAACACACTGAAAGTATTTTCTTTCTGCTGCTTTTAACATCTTCTCTTGAACTTAATTGTGAGATAGGTGATCAAACTTTTAGGGACAGCATTTAGGATCAGTTGTTAAATATTTAGCTATTTCCAAGGTACTACCTTATTGTTCTATTTTTAAAAATATAAAAAGCCCTGTGTTCTTCAGAATGTTTAAAGAATTGCAAGATTGGGTTGCACAAAAACTAAGTGTTGCAACAAAATAATTCTTCTGAGCATGAAGAAGATTATAGTTTTTGAGAGCTTTTTACTCCAGGGATATTTTACCCATTTAAAATTAAAATAATGATAATAAAATACATCTCACAGGAGAAGGGAACTGGCTATAACTTGTTGACATGATGATATGATTTGATATTTGTGCCCTATTTTGCAAACCACAGAATTTTCCTGACTTTGGGGGATTTGGTTTTCTGGTGACGCTCACAAGGCCTACTGAGTGATCCTTGGAACTCTTCTTTTTTTTTTTTTTTTTTTTTTGGGGGGGGGTGTTATTTGTTTGGTTGGTTTTAGTTGCTTTGTTTTTTGGGGTTTTTTTAGGTTTTTTGTGGGTTGCTTTTTGTCCTGTTTGTTTGTTTTGTTGTTGTTGTTTATAGAAACCTCCACTATTCGGGAATTACTGCTTTACAGTTTGAATCCTAAAAGCTGTATTAATACTGTAGTGATGCTGCTTGGCATGCTGCAGAAATACTTTGATGTATTCTCCCAAAATTCCAGTTTTTCTTACTTGAACAGAACAGGAGTAAAAGTGTGTCTTTCTTAGGCTTTTGGACAGAATTTGCCCAATACAGGGCTTCCTTGAGTCAATTTTTAGTTGTTAAAAGTCAAGAAAATTTATTTATATTGTAACCTTCCTATAAGATACCACTATTTCCACTGAACAAAACAACACTGCTATAGCTGGTAGGCTCATTCTTTCTCAGAAAGCCAAGGGAGAGACTGGAACAAACAAAATTCAGTTTCCTCTTTAAATACCTGACTGCTTTTCTACCTTGAAAATACATTTTCTTTCCAGTTGCTTTTTGTTGAAACAGATGTAATGAGGTTTTTTTGGACACTGAGGGTATATAAAGAGAGCCTTCTTTACACTGAGGCTTGATTCATTATGGAGTAGGGCTCAATTACTGAATTGTAGAACAGCTGGCAAAGACTAGTAGATAAGGCTCCTTGTCTTGTGTTACAAGGAGACAAGTGGGCTGACAGTCATTTCTGCGCTGCCTTTGGATGTACAGACCTGGTAGTAAAGGCTTAAACCTTTGTTTAAACCTTTTAAAGGTGTTCTGGAGCCTTGAGGTTCCCCTGAATTTTGCTATCATGTCATTGAAATCCAGTGCAAACTAAGCCTGGTACTAGTCAAAGCCCAGGGACTGCAAGGGTTCATCATAAGCTCGTGCCACATTGCTAAAATGCTGTGTAAAAAATAATCGAAACTAAAAGTTCTCTTCCCTAGGTTTGAAGTAAAGTTTTTCAGATGACTTTGGGTGGAGAGAGAGGAGCATATTTTGCTGAGAATATGATGTATTTGGCATGGATGTAATTCACTCCCAAAGCACATTTCCAGGTACATTATCTTTCTCTTTGAACTTACAATAGAATCATTCCTGAAAAGGCCCATTGTGGTTTAGTGAATTTAAGACTATTGCCATAAGGGACACATTTTAAAGCAGCAGCATCAGAGTTGTTTATTTCATAAAATGAATTTATGCAGCTGTAATAATCCTGCTCCACGTTTGCCTTTTAATAGGACAATCTCTCTGTGGTGATGCACTAACGTGAGCACATCTGAATTGATCCTGTGAATGCAGTAGGTATCCTGTTCTGAAAAATGCCAAAGATGGAAAAAGAAAAACAACCCTGTCTCAGTAATTTCAGTTTTATTTTATCTGCACATTTTTACAATCCATGCTCTTTCCCCTGTATTTTTCCCTTTTTTTTTTTGTGTCGGTGAGTGCTTTATGATATGCATAATAGAAAACAAGAAAATATCTTAGTTATCTGCAGTCCTTTGGCCAGTGTGGTACACACAGACCACTAAGATGCATACTTATTTAGACAAGAGAAGTAATATTACTATATGGAGAATAAGTCCTTTTATTGGTTAATAAGCAAAGTATGTATTTCCAGATTTTATTGTCCTAAAATTCCACATAATTGTAATGTTTTTCCAGTCTTAAGTATCTGTGTACATAGACAACTACCATGCTCTGAGCCATGCATCATAAATAATTACATACAAAACAACTAATGATGGTTATCAATGAGTAAGTATGAGGATTTAATGATGTATTGAAGCCAAAATGTAAAGGGCAAGATTTTCATTTATACTGGAGTTACTTTGCCCTCCTGAGGCAAAAGAAAAGGCTCTCCAGAAGATGTAAAAGATGATTAGGTAAATAGGAAATGGGAAGGAGAATTAGTCTAGCTGGTTTCTTCACCTACCTTTAAATCACAGCAAAAACAAGTCCTGCTTTCAGTTGTGAAGCAGAATTGTCTTTAGCTTACCAGGCAGGAACCTTTGAAAATATGTCAAGGAAGTCAATGAAATTTAATGTGATGGTGAGAATTACATTTTCCAATGCAGGTTAGGTATTTTATGTCATATTTTCTAATTGACAAGAAGGCTACAATTTTAGTGTTGTTAAGTACTACTGATTAGTGATAGTTACGACCTGGCTGATCTTTCATACCTTTGTATTAAGAAAACCTAAAGAGGAAATAAATTTCTTAATAGGATATAAAAATCATTCATGAAAGTATTTCTTTATTTTATATTGAGTACTATGCTAATATGTATGACCTGCTAATTTGGAAGGTCATCTCTGTCAATGGGTAGAAGAATTTCTCTGTGGATGAGTGGAATTCCCTCCTCTTACTAAAAGCAGAAATAAATATAACACTGCTTTAATGCTGCACTAGGAGGATGTCAGCTGCAGAAACACTGGCACCGATTTGAAAATGCTTTTTGCATATTAGACATCCCTTTATAAGGTGTTAACTTGCTTTGCTAGTCAAGGAATATGTTCTTGTCAGCAATACTGTAAATAGGTTCCTCTTAAGCTATTTTAGTGAAATGAATTGGAGCCTGCATACTGTACATGCCTTTGTCTTTTTTATTGTTTTAACTCCCAGAATCACAAGTCATGTAAGAAAGAAGGAAGTTTTGCTATAGAGATTAAAAATGGGATTTAGTCCTCATTATTTACATTAAAGCTCCATTAGACGGTGCAGCTTTTCTTCTGATATGAAAAACAACTGAATGGACCAACACAAAACAAATCTAGCATCACACATACAAATAAAAAAAAAAAATAGCCTGACTAAAGAGTTTGCTCCTAAATAGCAAGCTTTTGGGACATGAGTGAATACCACCATTTAAACAGAAGTGATGCAAGAGAACAGGGGATCCTCAGCAGTGTTTGTCACCTGCAGATAGCCACAGTCCTTCAGTTATCTTTCTCCCTGTGACACAGCAAGTATCTTCCTTGGAGCTTTTGAAACAAATTTCTAGTTCACCAGGACTTTTGGTGAAGAAATGCCCTTCAGACCCATTCACTTAATGCAGTGTTCTTCTGAAAGTGGTCAGCAGGAAGGGCAGAAATGGGAGCAGAAAAAGTGTGGTCTTTCAAGTGAACCTAGGCAACCTACAGTATCAACCAAGGCCAAATTCAGTGGTGAGTAGAGGGAAAGAAGCCAAAAAACCACAGTGTGTGGTGCAAAAATGCTTTTGGCTGCTCTGTCCCACAGCAGAAAGCATGCAAGCTCCTGAGGCACTGCTGTCTGGCCCACTGCGCTCCTCTAGCTCTTCAGGAAATGTGGAGCCTGATCACTAAAACAGATTCAATATCTCTTGGTTAAATCTTACATGACCTGTGAGACATTTTCTTTCTGACTGAGAGGAATAATTTGCGTTTATTGGTGTCAGGGACACAGAAAGGATGCCTGCGTGCCCTGCAGGTTAAGGGTGTGTTCATGAGACACACGTAACCTGCAGAAGGGTCTTTATCTTAAATTATCACTTCAAAGTGTGCCACTGTACACTCTCCTGCTCTGAATCAGTTATCATATCTCACTGAAAAAAAGAAGCATCAGTTAATTTGTTGAGAAAAATCAATTTATGTTCTGTCACTGAAAATGGTTTGATGAATGAGAGTAATCAGAGGCATATTATTGCTGCTACAGTCTGTGTGTTAGTGGGGGAAGTATCTGTAAGGTAGCATTTTCTTTTTCTATACACTTTCCAGAGAGAAGGTGTCTCTTTGTGGGCATAATTCAAGCACAGAGCACCAAGAGCAATCTCTGGATGTTTCGTTTTCAGAATAAATACATATTCAAATTGTAACTTATATTCTAAAAAATTATAGATGATTTTTGTGTTTTAGGGTTTGTACTTGGGATGCCAGTACTTCTAGCAACTGTTCTTCTTCTCTCCTATGTTTTAAGCATGACATCATGCATATGAGGGAGACAACTAAATTTTTCCCCACCCACCTGCTGCATTTTAAAGTTATCAGCAAGGCAGTATAATTAGTTAACTTGCATTACCATTCTGGTTGCCTTGTTATGCTGTGAATTGGAGCACAATGGAGAGTGCAAGTAGCCTCAACCCCTCTACAGTATCAGAACAGATGCACTCAGGGAATGTACTGCAATGCAGGGTAGCAGCTTGTCAGAAAGACTTTAGACAATATTGCCTTAAAAAAAAAAATAAAGGGGAGCGTGTCAGGGCTGATCCAGTTTTTCATAGATTTTTTGCATAGTTTCAGTGTTCACTGGATAATCATCTGAATACTGAGAATTGATACCACAGGGCTAGACTGAAGTACAGTATCTAAATAAACTGTTTGGGTTTTTTTTTACATAATTACCTGCCTTCAAAACTGAGATCACAGCTATGTACAACATATGGTGGAATTTCTAGTTCACTTTGAAGCTCCAGAGATCAGTTAGAAATCCTTTCAGGCTTTTCATTATCCAAGTACAAAATATATCAAATATTGATTAACTTCTTGAAGCATTGTGATCAGTCATTACATCATTTTAATTAAAAAACCCTAGTTTAAAAAATAAATGTATATATTTATATTGGCTACAGTTAAAACTGCTCTCGTGCAGCTTTTTGCTATCATTCTTACAAATGCTATTTATGTCGTCCTGTATCACATAAATTAAGCTTTGATGAAGGTCTAGTTCTTCAAAATTCTTGCTGCTCTTTCTATGCAGAAAATTCAAATATATTTGCAGTTCCCAAATATGCAAATATATTTGCAGCTCCCCTGTTGCTGTTATATGACACACATCCTCATTCAGGCGCAATTTTTTTTTTTTCTTTCCTCAGGTAAAAAAGCAGTGAGAAAGCAAAAAAGTAGCTGAGCCTTTGTCTGTTTCCTTAAGTAAGTGAGTCTCTTGTCCTCTGTATGTGTGACACTTTGACATATGAGGTGATGACTAATTTTGCAAAATTTCAGGAATGTAACTTGGAATGGCATAACTGGCTGAAAGATGTTGTGAAAGTTCAGTTTGAAATTCTAAAACGCATATTCATTGCAAAGATGCTCACATGCCTGCAAGCATTTGCATTCCTTTCTGTGCTACTTAAAAAACTAATGGAGGATAGATACTACTAGATGTTTAAGTATTAATCTTTCAGCCTTTAAATGTCTTTATTGTGAGCTTTATTATGTTTTCTTAACCATGACCGCTATCCTTTTTTTTTTTTTTTGTCCTGAGCATCTGTGTAATGCAACTGGGAAGTGATTTATAGTTCAAAGCAGTGAAGCAGAAGATTGAAGGCTGTCCCTCAGTAGCTAAATACAGACTGCAATGTGCAAGGGAAAATGAAAATCTTGGTTATTTTCCAGAAATCCTAGTAGCAATATCCTTTTCAGGCAATATTCCCACTGAAATCAGTGTACTAAATTAATATTAAATAGATTTAAATTTTTCTTCACAACTGTGTTATTCAATGCAGAAGCATCTGAGTTCTTCTAAGAGCCTTTATTTGCTACTACCTCAACAAATGGCATATACTTCAAGGCATATGCCATTTGTTTTCTTTAGCTATTCACAAAACTTTAGTTTGTGGCTTTTATAATTTTGACACAGTAAATTCTAGAGGACTTGATAAAGCATTAGGGATCATTGTAAGCAATGAAAAAAAAATAAAATAAAGAAAAGAAAAACACTACATTTCCTAAATGCTTGTATAAAATAGTGTGGGATTATGCAAAGCACTAGTAAGAACTGTGCAGCAGGAGTGTATGGTCTATTGGAGACTGAAATGTCAGCAAAATAGATGTATTTTAGATACATCTATAAATGGGCAGTCTTTGCTTGGCTGCTGTCTCAGCTTGATCAGATTACAAAGTGGTTGAGTGATCTCTGCAGAGCTTTCATAAGGGTTGTGAAGGAGGACAAGGCAGAGTCTTTACGGAGTTTGACAGGTAGCATTGCAGTGACACTTTTCTTCCAGAAGGCATCTAGGTGATGGGGACAGGAGGCTCTCTGGAACTTCGCAATATTGCAGTGTACATGTATTTGCTGCACTTTTTCTGGCCAAATACTGGATTTCAGAAGTCATACTGTAGCCATAACTGTGTAGTTAAATGTGCTAAATCCTGCAGAGAGACTTAGACAAATTAGAGAGATAAGCAATCACCAGCCATATGGAGCTCAGTGAGGGAAAGTGCTGGATGCTGCACCTGGAGTAGGCAACCCTGGATGTATGCTGCACCTGGGGAATGAGAGGCTGGAGAGCAGCACTGTGCAAAGGGACCTGGAGGTTCTGGTTGGTGGTGAGTCGGATCTGAGTCAGCCATGCCCTGGCTGTCAGGAGAGCCAGCCCTGTCCTGGGGACTTCAGGCACAGCCTCCCCAGCTGGGCAAGGGAGGGGATTGTCCCACTCTTCTCTGGGCAGGGGTGGCCTCACCCCAGGTGCTGGGGGAAGTTTTGGGTACCATAACTGTGAAAAATGTGTATTTTATTATTGTCTTTTCACAAATATTAAAATGAATATTATATGTGTTGTGGTAGAAAGTTATGCTGTATTAATTCTCTTAAGTAGTGTGTTAAATATAGTCTTAGGTTATAACAAAAATGTTAAAATAGAAACTATGCTATGTAGGATTTTTCTTTTTTCTTAAAGAAAGGACTTGCACAGAGAGAGTGGTCACAGGACCACTAAATCTTTCAGAGAACGAGAATTTATTTTGCCCTCTTATCAGGAGAAACAAACTTCTTCCCGTCTCACTCAGGGTTGAAGACACTGTTAAGATTAAGAGGAAGAAGTTGACACTGACCAGACAGAATCCTTTGTTTGAATGGAATTTATGCATCATGTATGAAGTGTATGAATGTGCAACAGGCTGTTGTTTTTAAGGGTTAATCCTTTGTTAACGGGTGTCCTATTTCGGGCTTATGCTGACCAGAAAAAGGTACCCAGATGTCCATAACTCTGTTTTTATTGTCTCATATTGTCCTAATTAAAATTGTCCATATTATTATTACTCTAATGTATTACTATTTTTATAACCATTTTATTACTATTAAACTTCTAAAATTTTAAAAATGAGTGATTGGCATTTTTCACAATAACATAAGAAAAACATTGAGCTATCAGAGGGTGTCCAAAGGAAGGTAATGAAGATGGTGAAGGGCCTCAAAGCAAGCCATATGAGAAGAGGCTGAATGGCTTGGTCTGTTCAGCCTCCAGAAGAGGAGACTGAGGAGGAACCTCACTGCAGTTACAACTCCCTTGTGAGTGGAAGAGGAGGGGCAGACACTGATCTCTTTTCTGTGGTGACCAGTGACAAGATTCAAGTAAATGGCCAAAAGTTGAGTCAGAAGATGTGAGGATTAAGTATCAGAAATAGGTTTTTTTCACCCAGAGGGTGAAAACATGCCCATGAATATTTGGGCACTGAACAGGCTCCCCAGGCCAGCAGTCACAGCACCAAGCCTGCAGCATTTGGACAATGTTGCACACATGGTATGCCATAAGGATGTCCTGCACAGGGCCATGTCTTGGGGCATCCCCATGTCTTGGGGCTGGTCCTGTGCAGACCCAGGGGTTGGATTCAATGATCCTTGTGGTTTCCTTCCAAATGAGGATATTCTGTGATTCTATGATTCAATGATTTTGTGATTCTCCTCTAAGTGTAGGACATACTTTTTTAAGGTGAGGTGCCACAATTGTGACTCCTGGTTTAGGGCCCCTAGCATCCCTCATTTCTTTGGCGTCTGGAAGCAGGTAGTTTGGGCCGTGGTGTCCTCAAAGGTGGCCTTTACTGCTCCATGTAGTCAGCAGGAACTTAGTGTGTACCATTATGGGACAATACACTCATAACAGGTCATCACAATATGCTACTTCTATTCTGTCCAAAAATCGTGCCCCAAATATGTTTGAGAATCACTGAACTGACATTGACTGGAGGATTTATAGAGTGCAGTGTGGAAGACCATATGCTCCGGGGTGCAGGCATAGGGTCATGATCCATGAGCAGAACATTAACCAGGGCTTTTGCAGCCCTTCTGTTTGTGCTGCTCCGCCAAGTGCTGTCTGTGTTGCACTGCTCTCCAGCTTCAGTTGGCTCACATGGAGCAACAGGGCTTTGCATTATTCCCAAATGTACAGAAGGAAGGAGGAGACTTTGCTCCCTGATGCTCAAAAAGGAATTTGGGCCAACAGACACTTGTGGAAATTCCAGTCAAGAAAACTTTTGCCCTTCGAAGAGTTTTAAAAGTCAGAAAATAGTATATTTTTTTATCTCAATATTATGTTGTAATAGCTGGAAGGATACAAGACCCATGTTGTTTAAGAAGTCATTAAATAGATGGGTTAGTGTTTATCATGTATTTAAAAATGAGTCCATTACTGTAATTTCAGCAATGTGATTTTAGAGCAACTAAATGCAATTTAGTACATTTTTACATCTCTTCATGTAGGTACACAGGAGAGAGCAGTAAAACATTGACAATAAGATGAGAGGATGGAAGCTGATGGTTCATTCACTTAAATATATACTTTTCTGGCAGATGGGGAAAGTGCTGTCCTTCAGCTGTGCATCTCCCAGGTCTGCCAGGAATGGGTACAGTTTGGGTGGTCTCCACTTTGTTTTTGTGAAGGGATTTTGTTATGTGTTCCTGCTTCCCGTTGGTATCACATATGAAGATAATGTAACATCACAACAAAATCTGAAAGCTGAATAAAGTGTTTCTGTCAGAAATATCTTCAGAACCAAAATATTGTTCTGTTTGGGCCTTCTTTGGCTGTAAGTCTGTTTTCACACACTTTTCTCAGAATAGGACATTTGAGATTAAAAGTTGTGATACAGTTTTGACCAGAGCTGAATACAGTTATGGGTTGCTCCAGCCCAGGCTCATGCTAATGTATTTTTTTTAATTTTTTAGTGCCAAAATTCAATGGTTCATTTAAAAGCTGGTTGTCCTTTCTGCATCCCCGGATTTTTAGCTCCACCACTCACCTTCTCCTAACACCCCAGAGAAAGGTAAAATGCTGTGACAGTGATTGCTAGGGGGAAATACCAAGAAGATTAGGGGTAAAAAAAATCTGATAATAAACTGTAGCACAGTTTCTCATTGGCATGAAGCAATTTAGAAATAGTTCATGGAATTGAAAAGCATGATTGGATACAAATGTATCACATGCTTTGCTGTGTATTATATTTTGCATGTGACTGTAATGTTCTGTTCACTGCATCTATGCCCATTTTTTCTGCATATTTGGAAGTGCTTTCCCACACAAAATTAAATCATTTGTTTTTAATACAGTGCAGATGGAAATACAAATTTTTTATTGTTTGATTACTGGAACTTTATTGTTGACATTGGTCTGGTTGGTCTTAAAAGAAGAATTTAGATAGATTGTTCTTATATTTGTAATGAATCTTTTTTTTTAATTGAACCAAATCCATACATGTTTTAACTGCATTGATTTCAGTCTGTTTTTCCTAGTTTGCTTTGGCATATTAAGTCCAGGCAGTGCACTGTGTTTTTATACACTAGACAAATAGAACTCTGCAGGTGTAGGAGACAAATCATACTATCCTTATCAGAAACAGTCCTGTGGTGAGCATCATCAAGAAAAGGAAAAGGCCACTGTGCTGAAACCTGGGAAATGTTTTGCTGCAAGCAATGAAAATGAAAGATAAGAGAGCATAAACCTATTACATCTCTAGTAAAATTGGCAGAAAGTTAAATGCTTTTTAATAACCCTTGGTCATTATCATGTTTCTGAGCACTCAGATGTGTATGAGGTGAAAACCTTTCTTTTTTGAGAGCAGGAAAAATGAAACACACAAGAGAGGAGGAACACGGGTGTATTATTTGTCTTTCACTGTCCTCTAACCTTCCCATATTTCCACTATACTGTACAGTGCATCAACTGTCAATATTGGATTTCCTTAAAAGGTCACTGAAAATGCATTCTGGATTTGAAAAGTCGGTTGTATTAGCTTTGGATGGATGTATTATATTATTTTCAGAAATGGTATGGAGGAAAAAAATATAATCTTCCTATTAATCCTCATGTGAAATATATTATCCTCAGTTGTGGATAAGTGGGCAATCATCAGCGCTGCATTTTTGGCAGTGCTGCCAAAGATGCAGAGAGGAATGCATTGATTTAATCTGTTGATTTGTAACTACTATTTTAGATTTTTCCATTTCTTTTACTATTTATTATTTTGAATTTTTCTCCAGTGAAGAGCTGATTTCTTCCTCCGTTATTCCTGTGTATTTTTCAGTCATTAGATTTTTCACAGGCCTCTTGTTTTCTCAACTTTTCCTCTATCCCTTCTTACACTGTCTGTTTTTCTTTCCCAGCCACAACAGCACATTTCTCTCCAAACAGCTCTCAGCCCCTTTAGCCTGTTCCTGGGGGAAGGAGGAGAGGAGGGGCTGGGTGCAGCTGCCCAGGGAGTGCTCCAGCACTCTGTGCCTGTCTGCTCACCTCTATTCTGCTCCTGTCTACTCCTGTAAAGCAGAGGGGAGAGGGACAGGCAATGCTGCCAGCACCAGCAACAACTCTGGGTCTTCTGCCCAAAAAGAGACACCTGCAGATCTTGTTAAATTTATGGGAATAGCTTGGTTGGACAGGTGACTCTTTAAATTTTTCTTACTCTGAAAATTATGTTGTAACCATGGTGTTTCAGTGGAGTGTTAAATCACTTCGCAGTGAGAGATTTCTACATTTAAATGTCAAATCAAATGGCTCAATCCACTAAGTGGCAGATGTATTTTAGTCAGCCGTGCTTTTATGAAAAAACACTCTTAGGATTGCTCTTCCTGTCACAGCTCCCAGCCTGAATGTGGGTGAGGGAGCCAGATCTCTTTGGCAGAGAAAAGGGCTTCTGAGGGGCTGCAGGAGCTAGGGTGGCCCAGGCCAGGTGTGGGGATGAGCCTCTCACCGCCTGCGCCAGCCTGAGAGCCAGTGAGCAGAGAGTGACACCACAAAAGCTCCCCTTCAGGGCTAAAGAAAGGATGCAATTCCATGGGCCATGAGCAGCAGCTTAATCTTTGCCAGGGGACTTCCTGGATGTGTGAGCTGCAGCATGTGGCCCAGCTTTTGCCTGCCATTAATCAGCCTCTGGGTGCTTCCTCGCCTGGTGGGATGCTTTTCGCACTTCTCCTCTGGGATGCTGGGCTGCCCACTGGGTGGAGAGCAGCAGCTTCCAGAGAGCATCCAGCTGTTGGGACCCTGGGTGCCTGGCAGTCAGGCAGTTCTTTTGGAGCTGAAATGGAGGAAATCAAGGAGAACATAGAAAAGAAAAAAAACCCAAAACAATAAAAGAAAAATAATATTTATATATATAACCAATAGTAAAACCAAACACAAATACTTCAGGGGGAAAAATGCAGAGAGATGTCTAAGGTGAAAATACAGACAGCTTTAATTATAACTGTGGTTATTTATTTATTTATTGTCTTGCTTATTAGAGCACTGATCCATCACCACTCCCCTCTCAGCATCAGGCAATGGCAGGGGCTGTGGGAGGGGAACTGCTGGTTTGGGAGTGAGAGCTAGTCTGCACCATCCCCCCGTGCCAAACAGGGCAGAGGATCTGCTGAGGTGCCTCAGCACCTCTGCTTGCTAAAACCCTTCAGGCATATACCCATGGGGTTTATGTGATAAATGTTTTCAATATTGAGAAGTGTAGCAAAAGCTTTTTTTTTCCTCTGGGGGAAAAAAAAAGGATTTTATTCTAATTTTCTGTGCTTTTGTGCATCTTTTCCAGGTGCTCCTAGAAAAATAAACACAAATTAGCTAATAGTAAAACTACAATTTGCATATTTTTAAGATGTACATGAAGTGTTGTCTGGGAATAAGGAATGCCTTTTAAGCAGTGGCATTTTGAAAGGAGAGGGAACAATTGTAACCCATCATTTCCTCCTCATGGAGGTGGTCATGACATGAAGGTTGGCCTTTCTGATGCTGGCAGCACCTCTGGGGCAGATGGACATCCACGCTATCAGCTGACAGACCTACCACATCCAGAGCCTCGCACCCCTTGTGTAGAGACACCAGAGGAGGTGAGGCAGATACCTGGAGAGGATTCACCCTCCACCCTAAGCACAGATTTGCCTCTATTCTCTCCTGCACTGTAAGTCACTGCTTTCTCTGTGGTTAAAGGTGGGGCTGCAGGGTGTGGGATACAGGATCTTGAAGGTTTTTTCTCACAGATGTTCCTATTTCGGTCTCAGGGAGGGAAGAGCGTGGCTCCAGAAGCTTTTTCTCAGACTCCTTGAGGTTTCTGAATCAGACCACTTCCCTTCAAAGCTCTGCCATCATCTGCTTGGTCACACACCTCAGACAGGTGTCCTCGCTCTGCCTCAGCTCCTGTGGACTAGAGGTGCAATACATCAGCAACAACAAAACCAGCCATGCCTGAACACAGGGACAAAGAGCACTGTCCAGCAGGGGAAAACTTCTCTCTGCAGAGGTCACACCTGCTCTGAGCTCAGCACTCAGTACTGTGCCTCACCAGCTTGTCAATAGAAAATTATTGGCAGAGGAGGTTTCACAGAGCATGTTACAGCACAAACCACCATAATAAAGATCTCGAACAATATCAATGGGCCACAAATAAAAACCCTGACATGGGTTCCTTCCCTAACACGTGCCCATACACACACACTAAACACAACTCAGTGTTAGTGGGCCTTATATTGAAATGAAAAAATGCTGTGTTATTTCTGCTTTAAGAAGTAACATTTCTTGCTGCATTCAGGCAGTTTCAGGTTTCTACATAACTGTAAACCATTCTGCTTTTAAAAACAAAGCTAATCTAGGAACCTTGGGGTGCTTTTTTCTGGTTTGGATTTTTTTTTTTTACTTCTTTTTTTCATTGCAGTTTCATAACAAGTGCTGGAAAATAAACACTTTTCTTCTTTCAATTCTGGAGCTGCTGCTTAATGCTGCTGTCTAACAAAAATTTAACCTTAAAAACAATCAAAACTTTCTGCTGCAATTTCAGAGACTTCAGCTTGCTCATCTAATCTCCAAGGACAGAAAGAATGATTACTATTCAAGGAAAAAAAAAAGTCCACTCCTATTTTAATTTAAAAAATGCTGTGTTTGTGCTGGAAATTACTTCAAAGTTTAAATTAAAGATGAAATTATTTCCTTTAATAGAGGTTATAAAACATTTATGCTATTAGTGTGAAGACCAAAAAAGGGACAAAAATAATTTTTTTTGCTTGTTCCAAACCTTTGCTGAGGACTGGAATGTGTTTTTTTCCCTTATTACTTTTGGTTATTTGCAGTCTGTAACTCACAAGTCCTGTAACATGGGTTCTGCATTAAAAATGCCTCAATCTCATATTACCACCAGCTGGGAATTTCTACCTATTTTCTGTTTTATACCTAATTTTGCAGAGGACTTTAGCTCCTGTCACTATTTTTTTCCTTTCAAGGAGACACCTTGACACAACATCTGACATAACATTGAGGTTTTGAGATCCTGAATATTTAGAGATTCTATCCAAGAGTCTAGAGATGGTTTGGTGGCAGGTGCTGCAGGGGCAGCCCCACTGGGCCTCCAAGGAGTGACAGCTCTTTTGCCTCATACCTCAAGCTCCTTAGCAGCCACTGCAGCTCATTCCTCCCCCCATGTGAGTCTTGAGTCGAAAGTCGCTGGCAGCAGTGACAGGAGCTGTCACACAAACCTGGGCTCTGACTCAGATGGTGTCTGTGTCCCTGCAGGGATGACTCAGGCATGTGTCACCTCACCTCTTTCTTTGTCTGCCTTCTTCATTGTTCTTGCCAATAACCTACCCCAACCCTGAGTGTCTACCAGCTTCCACTATTCCACTGAATACCTGCAAATTCCAGAGAAGCATCCTCTGTGCAGGAGGCAGTGAGACCTCACACACCACAGGTCCAGCACAACATGGCAAATACTACATTTCTTACCAATATTTTGAAAACTACAGGCAGTAACACCCTTACTTAGCAATTGCAAACCTGCTAGAAGGCTTCACATGCTTTTCTTTTACCAGTGATTTGCATGCTGTGGAAAGGTCGGGGGGAAACACTTCTGAAAAACTGTCACTCCAGTTTAAAACAGAGGAGGACTGAGTCATGGGAGAAACCATTTCCCCAAGCCTATACACTGAATTGTGACAGAATCAGAATTAAAATATCCTGCTTTTAGTCTTCTCAAGTGCTGCTGCTGCCTTTCATCTGTATCTTTTCTACTTTTGCACTGTTGCAGATTTTCTTGACTTTGTGTTTCTTGGTGGTGTTCTTTAAACCAATAATGCAAAACTGCTTGTTTCCTTCACTTATTGCCTCCAATTCTTTCAGGTCCCTTATCTCCCACCTCATATTGATTGATTCATTCCCCTCTCCAGAGTTTAGCACTATCAAAACTAATTATTGTTACAGAACTCCCTGTACATTTTGGGCTGCAATTGTGACATATTAATAATTGCACAATTATTCTGATGAGAAAGCTAAAATGCTTGAAAAGCTGAAGTAAGGTGATTAACTTTTAAATAGATCTCCATTTCATCCTATCCAGATTTTTGATGACCCTATGAAGACTCACTAGATCATATTTTCTTCAGGCTGTTCAGAGAACTTGTGAGAAAGGATGCCTGTGAAAATGCTTTTGAAGGTGCTGGAGTCTATCAGTGCTGGTCACTTTCTAAACAGCACCTTCTAAGAACATGGGAAGAGGCAATTCCAAAGTGCTGGAAGTCAAGCAAGTGAGGCAGAAGGCTGGCTTGGCTGAGCAGGGGTCTTTTGAAGCTAAAGCAAGTAAAAGGAAATGTGTGGCCAAAATCAGGAGACATGGGAGGGAAACAGCTACTCCTGTAAGGAAGAAAATTCATGCAGCCAAAAATACTGGAGTTAAAGCTGCCAGAACTGTGAGGTACAATTAAAAGAGCTTATTTTTTAAATAGCTCAAGAGCAAAAGGCAGTGCTGAGGTAACATTGCCCATTGCAGGCTAAGGGTGGTCACCTCCTGAGCAGGGACAGAGACAAGGCAGAGGTGTTTAATGCTGTCCTTGCCTCTGTCTCCAACACTGCTGATGGGCTGAGGGTGTCTGAGTGCCCTGGGCTGGAGGACCACGACTGTGAGAGTGACAAACTCCCAGCTGGCCCCGAGCCTGTGCAGGTTCCATTGCTCCAGCTGGATCCCTGCAAATCTGTGGGGCTTGATGGGATTCATCTGAGAATACTCAAAGAGCTGCTGATGTCATCATGAGCCTCTCTCAATGATTTTTGAACATTCCTGAGAATCCATAAAAGTCTGAGTTGATTGGAAACTGGTGAACATTGTCCCAGTTTTCAAGAAGAGCAAGGATGACCCAGGAAACTGCAGGCCTGTCAGTCACACATTCAGTGGTGTCACTGGTATTCCTGAAGGATTGAAAAATGTCTGAAGGATAATGCAGCTCTTGGCCACAGCCAGCACGGCTTCATGAGGGGAAAGTTCTGCTTGTCACACCTAATTTCATTTTGCAGCAAAGTAACCCTCTTATGGGGATCAAGGAAAACAATGCAGTTTTGGTGCAGTCTTTCAGATTTCAGCAGACTGTCTCTTCCAGGACCCTTCTGGACAAAACCCCCAGCACACAAAACACCCAGCCCACAGCTGGATAAACAGATCACGTGATGGGTGAGTAACAGGATCATGGATCAGGCACAAAAGGTGACAGTGAATGGAGTGAAATCACACCGGTGACCTGTGACTAGTGGGACTTCACAGAGCTCCATCCTCATCCCTGTGCTCCTCAGATCTTCATAAACAACTTAGACACAGGATTCAAAGGTAAATTAAAGAAGTTTGCTCCCATCAAACTGGGAGATGCTGAAAAGAGGCTGGAAAGTAGCACAGAAATGGACCTGGGAATCCTGGTCAGTGGTAAATTGGATTTGAGCAGTGCCCTGGGAGCCAGGAGGATCAGCCCTGTCCTGGGGGCGTCAGACCCAGCATCACCAGCCCGTCAAGGGAGGAGATTGCCCCACTCTGCTCTGCTCTCTTACTCATGTCAGGTGCTGGGGGCAGTTTTGGCTACCACTGTGTAAGATATAAAGATATCAGAGAGTGTCTGAAGGAGGGCCAAGAAGGTGGCCTCGAGGGGAAGCCATACGAGGAGAGGCTGAGTGCACTTGATCTGTTCAGCCTGGAGAAAAGGAGGCACATTGCAGTTACAATTTACCTGTGAGGGGAAGAGGAGCTGCAGACCCTGATCTCTTCTTTGTGGTGACCAGTGACAGGACCCAAGGGAATGGCCTGAAGTTGAGTCAGGAGAGGTTTGGGCTAACTATCAGGGAAATTGTTTTCATCCAGAGGTTGTCTGGGCACTGGAACAGGCTCTCCTGGGCAGTGGTCACAGCACCAAGCCTGACAGAGTAACTAAGTGTTTGGACAGTGCTCTCAGACACATGGTGGGACTCTTGGGCATGGTGTCATGTAGGGCCAGGAGTTGCATTTGATGATCCTTGTGAGTCCCTTCCAGCTCAAAGTATTCTATGATTGCATGATTTTTTTTCTACACTTTCTTTTCCAAGCTAGAGATGATCGTTTTCAAATGTTTTTGGACTGCTTTGTATATATATATATTTTTTTTTTAACATACTTTCAAATTATTTTAAAGAAGCAAAAGTCCAGTGATACCACTTAAATGTTAGTTTGGATCTCTTGACCAAGTAGTGAAATTTTGAAGGCATAGTGCTGGTTTTTACACTGATAATCTAGGACACCACATCCTCTCTAAAGCTTTCTGCTCACATCAGTCCTCAGTGGCACAGAATGAAGTTGCAGGCCCAGAAACACACTATCCAAGGACTTTTAAATTCAGAACAGTGCAATTGTTGAAATATTGAGAGCTAATGTAATGTGTCTTGTTTTCAAAACTTGTGTGCGACTGATCAGCCTCTTTATGCCTTGTTCCACTAATTCTATTCTTGTCTAAAATCACAATGCTCTAAATAACCCTGGTGGGCATGGCAGTGAGTGCTAAAGCTGTACCTCATGGTGCTTGCTAGTTCACATTTTGATCAAGAGTGGGTAATATGTGACCTGCAGCTAACTAAACATATTGTTTCTCACAGGTCCAGCTGAGCCACTGAAATGTGTCTGCGTGTCTCAGGATACCAAACTTGTGACTTGAAATACAGGTTATTGATTATTGCTTTGGAAAAAGTAGCCAGTGGCAATTAATGAGACATTATATAAATTCTAAACTAAATAATGGCTATACATGATAATTTTCAGCTGAGAAGTTGGCAACTTATTAGAAACAGCTTTGAGATAAGATAAAGTGTGTAGGATTTACATATCTGAATTTGCTTCTAATGCTGTCTTTCAGCCTAACAACATACTGGTTTCAGGAAGAAGGGATTATTTTATCAGAAGTAAAATGGTAAATTTGTCTTGCACTTTGTTTTTAAGGTGGCTTCGAGGTCCTTTTGAGGATATGGATCCTCTTGTCTAAGTCCTGTCATATCCTTGCCTTGAACAGCGTATGTAATCTGCCACATTGACAGCATCCCTCTATCTTTTGGGTAGTCATGCTGAGATTGATGCTGGTACTCAACAAGGAAATCAGTGGGTTTTCTCAGTTCTTTGGTTTTGTGTGAGGAACGGAAGCAGAAGGTGGCCCTTGCACTTGTTATAAGCACAGTGGAATCCTACAATGGCAGTGAGTAATCCTGCTATGTTTGCCTGATCTCCTCTTCTTCACCCAAAACCAAAACCGAAACCAAAACAAAAACCAAACCCAAAACAAAACTAAGCTTTCACCAAGGCTGACCCAAACTTAGGCCTTGGTGACAGATATTATTGTCCTCTACTTTGTACAAGCCACAATGCTAAGATGCTTTTCTTTTCATGTACTGACTGGCACACTCACTGCATAGTTTAGGTCCTGGAATATGCATACAGAGGTTGTTTTCCATAACAAAACAGTGCTAATGCCTTCATATAGTGGAATTGTTTTGTTTTCCCCATCATTCCAGCTAGCATCAAAATTTTATCAAAAAGTTCACTGAATGAAGTTAAACTACACCCAGGCACCTGTGATGCTGCTAGGTGTTGCAGGCTGCCTGGGGGTGATGTTTAGCACAGAAATCCTTCTGTGCAGCCTCCCTCTGCAGTGATCTCCAACAGACCTCCTGTTTGCTCTGACTAGCCTTCCTTTGAGGACAAGTTGATAAAAGCAATTTTTAAGAGGCAAAGGAAAAAAAGAGCTGCTGAGTTATTTGATACAAGGAATTCCTGAACTGTTGTAGCAAACCCCAGGCAGAAATAGTGCTTGAAATCCTAAATCAACACTTCTGACCTGTTGCTGGATGATGCAAATGCAGGAAAAAGGCTGTTTTACTATTCCTTTACAATCTAGGATCAATGTAAAACAAAAGCAGAGGACATCCATCACAGTCAGAGAAACCAGTACTACTTTTGGAGGAGGAGGAAAAACTGTGCATTAATTTTTCTCTAAATACCCTGTGCAGCACATTTGTCATATATCTGGACCAAAGAATGGTATAAAGAGACAATGCAGAAGAGCATGTCAATTCACTAACTCAGCCTTGCCCTCAGAACAATGGTTGCTTACATACTTTTAGCCATATCTCCAAAAAATGCAACTACAACTTTTAAAACAGGGTATTGACCTCTAGCAAGAATTAAACATGCTGCTTTTCCTTAATACTTTTGTCCTGCTGTCGGAGGAGTAGTGCTGGTGTGGCTAGAGCAAGGGACAGCAAAGACCTAGGACAGCAAAACTTCATAGAAGCAGACAGTGCTACATGTCCTTGCAAGGTACATCTCTACTTCAGAGCAGTGCTATGGACACTGAGAAAGTACTATCACTGTATGACACACAGATAATATTTATTATTGATAAAGTTAAGAGGCTGTGCTTCTAGGCCTAAAATTTAGCTCTAATTTCCCATGTCTTCTCTTGGTTTTGTCCTTTGCTGTATCCGAAACAGGGAATTCTTCTTCCAAGTGAGCTAGTGGTATATTATGCTTTTTGATCTTCCTTCTTATTTTGCACTTTAAAATCTTAATGCTCCTTAATCCTCTGTAGGATTGCTCATTTCGCTGCAGAGCAAAAAATTGGAGCCGGCTGTTAAGTGGAGTTGTAATGCAGCTCCTTACAAAGGAAACAACTGGCAGAGAAATTCAGTTTTAGTAAGAACCTGTGCTGCAGTTGGGAGGACGTGTGCTACTTGATTAAAAGGTTTTTCCAGGGTGTTCCTGTGTATTTCTGAGGAAGAATTGGTACCTTTGTCTGTTTATAGCCGAGTGAGGGATGCTGAAATTTCAGGAAGGGATGAAGATTGTGCTTGGAACTCTGTGTTGGACACCAGGGATTGTACCTCTAGTTGTTTGGTTTGGTTTTCAAGCAAGCAGCACTTAACTTAAGAAATAGTTCTGTGTATAGTACAACCTGTGCAACCTGTTTTATCCCTGGTGGAAGGTGGAAAGGTGGAAAGGCATGGGCAGGAAAGAGAACATTGAGGGATAACAGGCAAATATCTTTGTCAACCAGAATGGAAACAGCTTGATGCATGAAGTATTATTGATGATTTTCAAAAGCAAGGACATGAGAACCAAAATTTTGTGGGTTGCCAGAGCTGCTCTAAGAATGTTGCAGGAGCAGGGAGACATGAAGTATGCTCTGGAAAATTGTAGTCGGCTGTGGAAAACAGTTAGGAGTAACTCAAGCATAGCAGGGGATGTTTTTCCTTGGTTCAAATACAGAGAGAAAAAAAATCTACTCTGTTCCTTGTTCACATAAACCAGACCTTTATTAGGTCAGTTAGACTGTATTTACTGTAACATTGATTTCCAGCCTTTGCCTCCTGGAACTAATGTCTCACGTTCTCACAAGGATCATCCCAAAGAACTAACCAAGTTGGGACAAAATTTATTTCAGCCTACTCATGCTAGGAGTTAGATAACTTCTAATGTATGCAGTTTTCCTTTTTTTTTTGCCTTTTTTTTTTTTTTTTTTTTTAATGTGTGGGATATTGTTTTCTTCTATTTCAATTCCCAACGCTAATGCCCCACTATTCTGGACAGTGTTTGCATGTAGCTGGAGCCTTCTCAGTGACAACATAAGCTGTGCTGGAGCAAACAAGGTGTTGAGGGTCCCAGGCAGAACACTGACATGGGAGAAATTAATGTAAAAACAGTGTTAAGAGCACTCAACTTTTCTATAACCAGGGCAACCCTAGCATTCATTTTTAAGTGCATCACTGCTGTTTACGAGGGGTGCAGAACATTTGATAGCCACCTTATTTCACATTTAAAAACAAACTTCAGCAGTTCAAGAGTGTTTTGTTTTGGTTTGTTTTGCTCCTTTTGATTTTCATTTATCATTGTGCAGGGTTTGGTTACTCAAACTTTCGTGTTCTTTGCTCCCTCACTACCTAAAAGTGTCTCACAGTCTTTCCTGGAAATTTGTTAGCTATAAAGCTGTTTAATTCCACAGTTCCTGGAGGCTTTGGGTCCCTGTGTTATGCACTGGATGCATTTAAATTTCAGCAGGGATGTTAGGTTCAGTATTAACTAGCTTTGCCTCATCCTGCAGTCGCTGAACTGCGAATTTTGCCTGCAATATACTGGCATAACAGTGACTACAGTGAAGTTTTTATCTCTCATTCCCCATCTGCTTCCTCCTCCTTAGTTTTTTTCCCCTAGCTCTTTGAATTTCTCTTTTATTTTTTGGCCTCCACAGTTTATTTGCTCTGCCTTTGGTTTCCCCCTTGCTTTCTCCTTGATTAGGCTTAGTGTCTATAATGAGGTTCTCTTCTCTGAGAAGGGAGGCAAGAGATTTGGGGCTGTAGAAAGTGGGTTTTACATTGGTTTGCATCTTCTACCTGGTTCTGCACATGCAGCATTCTCCTCTTCCCAGCAGAAGTGAGCAAATCCAGAGCTGTGGCAGCTCCTCTCCTTCTTATTGTGTGGCCATAGGGTGGCTGATACGGGGAGCTGTCTTCTGCAATTCCCAAATCATGCAGAAACACTTCCTTCAGTGTGCACAGAAAAGGTTATAAGAGCAGGAACGTGTCTTGGTTTGGAGAGAGAAGTTACAGACCTCTTAGGGTAGGCTTTCTTTCAGTCTCTGCTTTCTTTTCCCTCCCAACAGAAATGCAAAAATTCTGGCCTTTTTAACCCAAAGGAAAAAGAAGCAATTAAAAGGTGTGAATCTAATTATTGCCTTGGCTTACCGTGAGTTTCTACAGGGAATGAAACTAACCTGGCAGGAATTGGGATTATACGATTTGCATAGGACAAAACCATTGCTGCTTTGTGTTCTGGAGGAGCTGACCGCATGCTTTCTAGACTGTGTGTTTCTCCAGTTTTGCAAATTGACCTTTTAGATTAGTCAACAGTGACTCATGATAATTTGCACTTTGAAGGGTAGCATTTTCTGCAGAACACTTATTTTTCTTTTTTTCTTTCTTTCCCTTCCCTAAATTACTTGTCAATTATGGCCATAGACTGAAGGCTGGGTGAATACAGTCATTTAGTACATTCCAGACAATTTCTATTTTACAATGCAAAAACCAGAATGTCCATGTTCCTTCCCCTCTCTTTCTTGCTTGTATTGGCTGTTATATTGCCTCTTGCATCTTACAGCAAAAGTCCCAGTAAAACCAGAGCTCCACATTTGTTAGCCAGACAGGTCTGTAGATGCTCCTTCACAGGCAGTGTTGCAGAAGGATCTTTAGGTGTAGCTGGGAAAGGTGGTTGTGCAGCTCCCTGGAGTTCAGAGGAGGTTTCCTTTCTCTCAAGGCTTTTGTAGTGTGGCACGCAATGATAGCAAACCTTCTTGAGGCTTTTGCTTGTTTCATCACTTTCTTCTTTCAAAACTTATGTGCTCTTTCAAAAACTGGACAGGAGATGTTACCAAGTATGCAAATTGCAGTCACGCAGTACCCTAAAATACCGTTCCATTTTGCTGGAAGTTTTGTGTCATGAGGAGGAAGAAGACTGGTTGGTAAAGGAGAAACATGGCAGAAACCCCCACTTTTACTCTCATTTGGCTCCAGTCTTTTCACTGGACAATATCTGTCCCTGAAAAGCAACAGGGGTCTTGTCCTGAACCTTCTCCATTTCAAAATGTCTGAAAGGGCCTTTAGTGTTTAAGATCTGTTTCAATCTGTTGTTACATGAGGTGTCTGCAGTAACATAAAATAATACACTTTTTGGAAAAAAGACATAATGTAAAAGGAAAAAGGTTAGTTGATGAAACACAAAAGAATGAGGCAGGAGGGCTGACTCACCGGCTGGCTCTTCTGTGTCCATTTAACCTGTAGAAGGGGGATTGGTTGGATGCTCAGCTGGGCTCTCAGGGCTCTCAGGAGAAGACAACTCAGGCTCCCTGTGGAACACAGCAGGGAAGGGCCTTCTCTCTACCCTGTCTATCACTGCAGCTCCACACACCTGACACAGCTTTCAGGGGTGTTCAAAACATCCCAAGCCATTTTTTCCCACAGCCCGCACAATGTGTATACTGCAGAAATGTATTACCTGTGTGGGAGCTTCAACTACTGCTAAAATACTTTAAACTGCTGTTTAACTACTGTTCTCTGCTGTTCTTGATTGGTGGTTTAATGATGCTGGATCAAACCCTGAAGGGAAACAGGCCAAGGTTGGAGGAAAGGGACTTTATGACATCAAAGACGACACCAGCACAAAAAATGAGAGGACGAATAGGAGCATAGGTAAGAAGCACCTTCAAATCTGCACAAAAGGTTCAAAAACAAGTTTCCAAGATGAATAGTGGGGTATATAAGAGCATTTATTTTGTAAGAGAGAACTTGAGCAGTTTATGCCTCAAACTGATGTTTCATGTATGTGGGTACTGCAAGCCAGGATTTTTTTCTTATTTTTTCTTTCAGTGCAAAGGTTTTAAGACTCATGTGTCCCTTTAAAATTTCCTAACTATGCACACAATATTTTGTAGGAGGGGTTTTTGCAGCTACTGTTGGACTTGATTATAGTGCAGGTGTATGTTTTATGATGTTGTTTATGGATGTCTCCTAATTGTGCAGGACAGGAAACTATGAACAGAAGGACATGACAATTTTCATAATGAATGACTAAACACTGTAAGAAGTGCTTGAATAAATACTCAAAAAGAATTTTAATACCTTATCCATGGTAGCAGGAGCAACAGAGAAGGAAGGAAAGAGAGACAACACATACCTACTGTGGTTTGGGTGCCATGTTTTATTTTAACATAGTTTTTTTCAGTAGATTGTCTTTACTCTCAGAAGAGTAGATTTGATTTTTCAATGTGGTTATGGGGCATCTGAGAGCTTTTAAATGATGCTGAAACAAGGGAGAATTGTGAAAATTGACTCTTGCTGATGGTATCCACATCTCTTTAAAAAAATACATTGAAAACTTCTGTGTCTTTCAGGCCCTTGTCTAAGTGCACATGGATGTGGGAAGGAAAGAGGGCTCCTGTTTGCAAGGAAAAAGTTTTTCAGTAATTGGCGGGTGCAAGGTGTACAGATGTGTCCCCTAGGGAGTTACAAGGGTGGTGACAAATCAACAGCCTTGAAAGGTCCTTGACAAATCAATGCCATGGCTTGACTGGGATCTAAGAGAAACATGTCATGTTCCTTCCAGTCTTGAAACCTGAGTCTGAAGGCTACAGAAGCCTTGAAATAACTCTCCATCATCACCCAGGCCAATTCCAGTTACAGCAAGGGACAGTCAGAGGAACCTGGGGATGGAAGACCTCTCAGTTACCAGATACACTGAGTTTGAAGGTTCTGCCTGATACAAAGCAGATTTGTGGTGTAAATGAGCCTTCCACGACCCTCCTGACCTCAGCAGCTTCATCAGCACCAGCAGCAGTGACAGACACTGACTGAGGCAGCCTGGCTCGGATCCCTGCCAAGGGCACTGCTTTCCCCAGAGCCAGCTTGGTAACAGCATGACTGGAGGGCCCCATCCAAAACCTCCTTAATTCCTGGATGCTACCACACGAGAAGGTGATAGAAAACTCCCTAAATTCAGAAGCAATCTAACCTTAACAGCATCTTTTGTGGAAGAGTTGTGTCTTTAGCTTACAGCATCAGAGGATGAATGCCATTTTCAGAGGGAGAACTACTCCATATTTGAACTGCTCCATGAGGATTTAATAGTGTCATAGTAGTGATAGCAGAATCACACCTTTTCTCCCCTCTGACTCTTTTGTAATGCATCTCTGAAGCTATGTTTACAAAGAAAGAAAAATGAAGTGCTTAACTTTGATCTTCATGAACAAGAAATTAGAAAAAGGCAAGACACCTAGAACACTTACAGTAAAACTTCTTCCATGTTATGTTTGCTTTTCTGCAAGTGCTTTGCTGTTCTGTGAGCCCACATTTTACCGCAGCTGACGTTGGATTTCTGTAAAATCTGTACCTGCAGTTTTACACATGGCTGAGAGGTGTGCGATGAAGGGTGATGGATGAAGCCATGGGACCATCTGGAAAGCAGCTGCTACCCTCCTGCTCTGAGCCAGGGGGGCCCTGATGGCCAGAGCTGGCTGCCCACTGCACCCACCTGCCCCAAGAGCTGGCCTCTCCTCCACAGGCCCTGGACAGTGGGCTGAAGAGTGGAAGGCTGAGACCCTTTCCCAGGACAGCCCTGCCTGGATTCAGTGTGTGCTGCTTGCCCAGGGGCATCACCCTTTGGCTGGACAGGAACACTAACCATTCATGCCTGGCTTAATTAAGGCAAAAACTACAAATTTACATGGAAGATAACATTTCTTTATTTTTCTCAACCTATATTGTTGCACTCTCTTTTTCCCATCTGTGCTCAGTATCATTGAAGCATTGTCCTGTCATTTCAGCTTGACTTGAAATGTTAGCATTTGAACAGGAGGGTATTAGAGAAGCTCTGCCTCCTCCTGCTCACCTCTAATAATAATTTGCTCTGCACCATTTCTTAAAAGCATGCATGGATATGTAATAAGATGACACCTATGCCTTGTAGGAATGGATTTCTCTCAAACAGAAATAGTCAGCTGTTGCACGTCTCAAGCACTGTAGCAGAGATTGAAAGAGGAGTTTCAGGATAAAAATACATATAAAATAAACAAATTGAGAGATTGAAGTGAAATCTCATTCTTTGAGAAACGGTTCCTGTGTTTTGGAAAAGAAAAATAGACAGAAATTGTTCTGCTTTGAGGTTTGACCAAACTTTTCTGCTGAACTTTCATGTATTTTTTGGCATTATGACATGCAAGGAGTCAGCTGAGATGGGGAGAATTAATGGAAGCAGATGGGACATCCACTGTAATGTTGCATGGATGATTCCTGACTTGTTCTGTTGCAGGCTTTGAGCAGGGGTGATCTCCAGGGGCCTGTTCTCTGAAACCCCACCCCCCCTACACTCAGGAAATTTAATTGCCTTCCTTTTCTGCGTCAGCGGTGACAGAGCTCACACCCAGCAATGAAATGCCTTTGAAACATCACCTACTGTGTACTCAATAGCAAGGAAATTCAATGTGCTTGCTGTGCCAAGGGGCAAAGTAATGGTTATGGGAAGGGAAGGAATGGTAACAGCAGTACCATCCCTGGCCTCCTCTCCGCCTGAATGAGCTTGCCTTCAGGGTGACCACAGAATAAAAATGCCTGATTGAATAATGTTTGCACAGAAACCAGCTGTGAATTCCTTGGGCAGCACAGTTAGGATGCAGTTTGTCAAGTGTGTCTTTTGTGATTGTAGCTCTAACAAGAGCTCTGCTGATGTGTTTTTCATCTAGTGAAAAGTACATTGCCTTTATTCGCCCTCTGTCAGAGACCAGCTTTGAGGATTGCACTGAATTGTTGAATAATCTCTGCTAATGCATAAGTAATACTTGCTGACTTATGTGAGAGTTGGTCCTATTTCTTACCAAAAAACCATTTCATTTTTATTAGGTAAAGTAAAAAAACCCTTTTAATACAGACAACTGAAGACAGGTTTACCTTTCATTCTGCTACTCTATTTCCTCTCATAATCATGTAAATTGCTGGCTACCTTCTTTAAAAACAAAAGTAAAAACCAAACAACCAACAACAACAACAAAGAACTAATCCTACCAGAAACCTCTCACAAAAGATTAACTAGTACTTGCAGCACAGAACTCCTGCTGACTGAGGAGGAAAAGATTTGGTGGTGGATACAGGCAGACCGCTGAGGAAAAGCCCTAAATATTAGCACAAGGATCAAGATGCCATCTTGAAGAGGTGGTATGCAGGTGCTTATTGCAATACTCATGTTTTTCACATTGCTGGAACATTTTCCTCTAGATTTTACTGTGAACATTTCCTACGGAGCCACCTAAATCCTGACCCTGGGGGACATACCCACGACCAAATGAGTTGAGTACAGCTGGCCTCCTGCATGGGTAGGCAGGGTAATGAGGAAATTTGACTGGGCGCTTAATTTTGGGCTTCTTAATGCAACTGATGCAAAAATGGGTCTTCTGCCTAGGAAGGCAAGGTGCCACAGGTGGGCTTTCCACCCCTCTGCCCTGCCCTCCCTACAATACAGACCAGCTGCACATGTGAAAACTGAGTTTGAGAAGCAGCTCTAACCCCACGGCTCACAGTCTTGTGCATCACTCAGTTTGCCCATGCACTGTAGGTTATCTACCCTATCAGCCTTTCCCCTTTATAGCTGTATTTGTGCCTAAGCTGCCTAGTTATAGCCTGCTTCATCTACTTATAAAAATAAAATTTTATTTTAAAACTATCTGAACCTTAGAAAGCTGGTGACTCTTTTTGCTCCTCAGAGTTTGCATAGGTGGGCAAATAAACAGCCATAGGTATGTAAAGGGTTCCTGTTAAAAAAACCCAAAAACCCTAAATATCTCAAACATCTGAAAATGTAACATCTTTTTTAGCTTTTTTTTTTTTTAGTGTGAATAATAAATTTACATAATCAGAGAAGAATCTGGTGACTACAAAGTCTTTTGTTCTTGACATCAGCTGCTGTCAAAGAGAATGATGAAAGAGCAGCCTTTTAAGATTTTACTGAGAAAGTAAGATCCTTTTCAGGTCCTGCATAATACTTCTTACTAGCTTTCACTCTTTTCCCCCTAGATAAGAATTAAAGATTTGTGCCATCTATCCAGAATTCTTGCTAAAGGGAGGAGTAAGAACCATACAGGAAAATATATTGTTCAGAAGGACTAGTTTGTCCCTGTATTGACTATTTCTGTCCTTTCTTCTGAGTACTTGATCTCCTCTCCCCAGCTTGTGAAGTCCCAGATTTTCTGGAGAGCCATTCCCTTTGGCAGTCCTGCCACAGCCAAGACTCTGTGTCATGACATGATCCAAATGGCACACAACGTGTCAGCCTCCTGTCATTTTTCCACTTGGCATGCTGCAGCGTGCTGTTTATTCTCGAAAACAGCAGCAAAAGAAGAAGATTCTAAAATGTATTTTCTGACACACAAATTGGCCTCCCTTTGGAAAACAATCTTGCTGTCAAAAGGGAGGGTGCACGTAAGTCTCCTTGCTGCACATGGAGTGTCAGTGCCACTGAAGTATTATGATGCCCTCCTCAGTCCTAGATTCTGGAACATTTCTCCAGAAATGAGACAGAAACACAGAAAGAGCAGGCTCATTCCTAGTGTGGCTGTGGTAGTATTTTTGAAGCAAAGCAAGCTTCCCACATGAAGATATATCTTCAAGATATATCTTCCCCCTTGAAGAAATATCTTCAAGGTTTAGCAACAGATTGGTTCTTGCTTACAGCTGCCTTAAAAATGTATTTAAGACTAATTACTTAGTAGTCACATAATGAACTTGTTTAGAAATTTAGAAAGAAAGAACTTCATTATGTTTTTGTGAATTCTTGATGTTAAAAAAATTAGAAGTTGATCTGAGAACAAAGGAAAAGCACAGTTGGATACTCAAGAAGCAGAATGCAGAAGTGGAGGGGCTACCTGGCTGCTCTCAGTACAACAAGGCAAACAAGATCCAAGAATTGCCTTGGATGTGCAGAACAGAGCTCTGGTGCCCTCTGAGAGGAGCAGCCGCCAAACCCCAGTTTGGATCCCTGCTCCTTCTCCTCACACCTAGAACAGCAAGAGGAAGAGGAGGGATGCTCAGAGCTGAACAGCAGGCCTTCCCATCCATGCCTGGCCCATCTGGGATGGCTTCCAGCTGGAGGGCAGCATTGCAGCAGAAGTCATTGCCATTCAGGAACTGCCACTAGAGCAGCTGCCGTGCTGGCTTGGCACTGCAGCTGTTGGTGTGCCAGTAGCAGCAAGCTCTGTCCCCCAGCAGAGCCTTGCCAGCTTTTGGCAACAGCCAGGAGCCGTAATCACACTTCTGGATGGTTTCTCAAATGTTGGGAGACCACACAGGGGTGGGTTATTCCATACACGGCTTCCACCCTTGGCCTTACTGTTGGAAACAGAACTTATGTGCCAGGGTGTCTGTGTGGTTTTCTTTGCTACATATGAAGGTGGGATGCTTCAAGTCTTGACTAAGTTTCTTGTATTCCATGTAGTGAAAAGAGGGAAGTCACCATATAAGCAGTGATGCAATGGGACCATTGGATGCTGCATTGAATTTTGCAACTCTCTAGCATCAGAAGCTTGAAGTGTCCAAAAAAGTAGCTGAGTGTTAAAAGCTGAGCAGAGAGAATGATTGATGTTTTGCTCAAGTAATTAGAAAGTGCAGGGTGAGCAGGCCCCCAGCGATGTCACAGGGCCTGGTGTTGTGTGCTGAATTCCTGCAGCACACGTGGGACACCGAGCTTAGCCCCCTTTCTGTGCGTTCCCACAGGTGTACTTTTTCTCCCATCTTATGTTGTTGCTGAATATGGTCTGCACAGCTTCCACGACTGTTGCCACGACTCGCCTAAAACACCAACATGATCAGAAAAAAAACAGATCCACAGATGTCTTGGGGCCAGCTCTCAGCAGTGACGACAGCTCCCTTAGTGTGGTCTTACAAGTACATCTGGTAATAGGAAATTAAATTGTAAATGCCAGTGAAATCTCATGGGGCACACCTAGGAATCTCAGGAAAGGCTTGGTGTTGAAAGGACAACATTTCCTAGGGGCTGGAGGTGGGCAGCTGAAGTTGGATTTATTCAGAGACTTCTTGTCAGGAAAAAAAATGTACATCTGAGCATGAATGTGCCCCTGTAAAGGTGCTCTGTTTCTTACTTTCCACATTCTGTTGCTTTCCTTCCTGCTTGCTTTCTGTGCCTTGTGAGGAGCAGCAGGCCTGTCATGCCTGCCCATTTGAAGCATTGCAGTAGCCTGTTTGACCTCAAAAGATGTGTCACTGTACAGCTTTTGCTGGAGGCTATATAATGGATGGGTTATTCTCAATGGGAATATGAGAGTCACAAATCATTTCCACACAGAGACCCAAGAAATCACATTATAGACTTAAAGGGCAGTGGAAAGTCAACAAAATGCCCTTGGGCCTGAGCAAACTTTTGTCCTGGATCACAGAGATCACTAAGTTTGAGAGAAATAGATGTGGCATTGGAAATTGTTTCTATGCAATGAAATATTTTTGTTGAATATAAAAAAAAAATACTTTCCATTTAGCTGAGATTATCAATTTGTTGGGCCAGCAAAAGATAATATCCAAGGCTGGAGCCTCAGGCTTACTGATAGCTGTCTCCAGTGAAGGATGCACAGGGTCTGGGTGGACTGACATGCAATCAGCTGCTGACCTGGGCGCCTGACCATGGCCCACGTCTGGGAGCCTCCTCCCAGCACGGGCTCTCTCTGGTGGTGTTGGCTACCACACCAAAAAGTTGGGAACACCAAGCAACAGCCAGGCATTATTTATCTTTCAGCAAGTGAAGCAAACAAGTCTTAGTCATATCAGTTTCTGAGAGGAAAGCCAATCTTCTTAATGCAGAGTCTATGCAATTCATTATTCATTTTGGTGAAAAGCAGAGTGCACCTTGCTGTGCAGGCCAGCTGCTCATTTATAAAATTGATTATGCATTCTCTAAAGCCATCTCTAGGGAACAGCTAAATTGCATCCATTGCCACCAAAGTCTTTGATATCCCTGTGGCTAAAGAATTATAAAAACAAGGAATAAAAGAAAGATAGGCTATGTTCTGATTTTTGATGTTTGTCAGATTTTGCTTGCCTCAAAATGTTTCAGGAGAATGTGTTTCTGGCATAAAAGCTGCCCTTAACCTCACAGCAGGAGCACCCCAAGATGTCCTGGAAATTGAAGGCTACTTTTATTGTAAAAAAAAGTAAGAATTTATCTGCTTTAAATTTTTTCCTCCATGATAATCAGGTGTGTGGCTCAGATAATAGCATATTGACTCTTTGATTTTGTTGCTTTAATCTGACTTCTCCATTATGTCTGTGCAGAGTAAAACAGAGAGAGAGGAAGGATCATTGGTGATGACAACACTGTATGAAAAGATGTAGCATTTTAGTATTCACTCTATATATCAAATAGCTGAGCATAAAACTGCCTGAACTTTGGCTTTTCTGTAATTTTCTGGCACAATATTTTTTCCTGAAACTAATCCTTAATGAACTGTTCACCCTCAATAAAAGCTTCCCTATAACAGTGTAGGTGAACATCAGACTTTAAAGCAGATACTGCTTACAAGTGGATCATGAAGAAACTGCAGAAAAATTAAAAGGCTGCATTGGTTTTCCCATTTGCTAGTTTTAAATTCACTTAAACCTTGTATTTCACAGTGATTTTTTAATTAGACGAGTTATAGCTATAAACCTAATAATCCCTGAGTGACAGACTGTGGCATATGTTGTTTATGCTTTTCAAAGTCATCTAGAGTCTCTGGCTTTAAGGAACTGCTTTAGGTGGTATTTTCAGCTCAGAGAAGGGACAGGGCTGTGGAAGGATGCTGGATGCTGGAGCTGCCAAGGTCCAAGACAGCTGCTGGCATAGACACCAGTTTTGAAGGGGAAGATTGAGCCCCTTGGGGGGAAGATCTGGTGCCACCTCCATGCTGAGCCAAGTGTCTCCCACACATTTCTGGATTCAGCAGGTCTGTGAGCCTCAAAATGGACATTTCCCCAGTTCAGTAGCCAGAGCCAGAACTGGGTCTGCAGGGAGGCAATCTCCTTTGTTCCAAGGCCTTTCCCTGCAGCCCTAAAAGCCAAGGTCACAAGTGCTGGACAAGGGCTTTTCTCTCTGCTCCTCCCTGTTGTGAAAATATAGACTTCATGGGGCTGGAGGAGATACTCCAAGGACTGATGTAAACACCTACAGGGTGCTTACATTGCTTATTTTATTTTACCCCTCCACCCCTACCCTAGGAACAGCCCTGACCACCTGCTTCTTTAAACCAGCACATCTGCAGCTCTTTCACAAGAGACAGTTTCAGACTCGTGGGGTCAGAGTGTGAAGCGTGACTGCTGCTGCAAGCTGCACCCTGAGGACAGGCATGAGCACTCCCTCAGACCTAAAATTTCTCTGTGTGCTCTCTTTTGCTGTTTTGGCTGGAATAGAGATAATTTTATTCACAGTAGCTGTGTTATGTATTTGTGGTGAAAACAATGTTGATAACACAAGGATGTTTTAGTTATTGCTGAGCAGGGCTTGCACTGAGGCAAGGACTTTCCAGCCTCTCATACCACCCCAGCAGCGATCAGGCTGGGAGTGCAAAAGGACTTGGAAGCTCTTCTTCCATAGTTTTCCTGCTTAAATATTGTTGATGTATTAAAAAAAAAACCCAACCAAACAACAACAACAACAACGAAAGGCATCCTACCCTAAGGTTCACAGAGCTTGACAAAGCCCCAGGGCCTGGTCCACCTGAAGTTTTGGAGAAAGACAGAAAGTCAAGGTATTGCTCTGTAAATCAGATGAGTAGCACAAAAGTGACCCCTGTTCAGGCTCACACTTTAGGTACCTGACCCTCTGGGTCCATAGCTGTGAGTGAAATGGAGCTGTCTAGCTCCATCACATTTCAAGGTTCTCTAATTATATTTAGCTAGATCTAGGTCACTGCATTCTTTTCATTTCAGACCCAGGGCAATCGTGGAAAGGATTTTTGAATGCACAGGGCTGTAGGTTTAGTTGAGTGAAGGTCTTTGCGACCCTTGGGGATAAGGGCTTAGTATGTGTTTGTCTGACTTCATAGGGGCTGTGACTTCCATGTCTTAATGTTAACAGGATGGGCTTCCATGGCTACTGACTGAAGACTAAATTTCAGCAACTGGATTATCCTACTAACCCTTCTCTGTACTTTCTCTTGAGCGAATTGCACTTGGCAGTGCAAGTTTTTAAGAACGAGAGTAGAAAAATATTTCAATATACTCCAGGTGTTTCTAATGCAATCTTATTTCTCTCTCAGCTGTCAGAGAATTAATCCATCATGAGCTGGAAATGTTTCTTGAAGATACATGCTTCCCATTAAAGCATGGTCAAATGCCAGCCTGTTCCTTTGAGGATTCTTTTGAAGATTCTAAGCTAGTTAGTAGCTTGATTTTTCTCTTCCCCCGACTTCTTTTTGCAGCAGATTAGGTCATTGAAAGCTATGGGAGCTTAGTTATTAGAAAAATAGAGCACAGTGCCTCATTATTCTGTATTCTCAAGAAAGAGCTATTTCTTTAGTCCTGATGCATTTCTGCACACAGTTTAACAGCAGTGCCTTTAGTGTAGCAGACCTGCAAGGAACGGAGGGTGATGGAGGAGGAGATGAATACTGATGAAATTGCATCAAAGACCTCTGTGTGTTGCAGTGTCAGTGGTGTGTGCATGTGTCAGTGGCTTGTGCATTTTCTGTGGTTATCTGTATCATGTCCCATGAGGTGAAAAGTGTAGAATTGTAATCTAGACCATATCAGTGAGGTTACTGTATTTATGCATTTTCTAATGGCTGGAACAGGAATTCAGGGAGGACTGAACAGTAGCTGCAGTGTGTGATGGAGATAATCCTTTAAACAATTTTCATATCAGGAGCTTATCAGAAAATTCTGGTCCTGGTGAAAGTTCATACTCACTGATCTGTATTGGCCCTTGTGCTCTACACTAAGTGCATCTTATTGCAGATTTCCTTATTTTTCGGGGGTAGATCTACCAAAAATCTTAAATATGGCTATATTTGTTTTTTGATCTCTCTATGGTCCTTGGCAAAGTTAAGCTTCCAGAGTGTGGAGCTGGTGGAAACATCAAGAGACGATTTGTACCCAAGTTTGAAAACATCTTTGCATGCACAGCATTTGGATCTAAAAGGGAGAAAAATAACTGATCCAGCTTTGACATGCTGGCTGTCTGGAAAAAGAACCCCAAAACAGAACTGCTACCCAGGATCGAACCTTCTGTGCCCAAATGTCTTCTGTGTGCAGTTTTGCCAGCTGTACGGTACCAGCAATGTTAGGGCTCTCAAGTCAGCAAGACACAGAAAGTCCCAAGTGAAGAACTTGAGCTGAAATACAAAATAAGGTGTTATGGCCACCTGGGAATTGGGGAGTATCTACCTTGGAGCATTTTCTTACTGCAGGCCATGAGGTTTGTTAGGATAAGATGTGCCTGCAAGGCTAAATTTGGCACCTCAAAAATAGGGAAATGCTATGATCTGCCATTAAAAGCACTCCTTGTGCACCAGTGTCCTTTGGGATCTTGTGAGAAGTCTTAATCAAGTAAATCTTTTCAACAGCAAGTCTTTTAACTGTACTTCTAAACTGGAGAAACTGTAGGACTGTTCAAAGGCCTTTATCTCCTTCAAGGCTCCTTTCTTTAGCCTCATTTCTACTTCACTGCAGCGACACTTCAAATGAGGAAATCTGATCACCCTGTGCGGCTCAGTGTTTGGCAGTCTCAGGTTTTCAAACAACCTATTTTCATTATCTGGAGGCCAGGCATCACTGAGCACAACAGATATAGCTGCAGTAACTTTTTCTAAAATAATCCTGCTGATACATTGGTCTCAGCAGACTTGTGCCTGACCCGTGTGCAATCCCATGCTGTGCTGTCTTCTGTTCCAACACACACTGGGGAAATTCAGCGGTCGAGTTTTGAACTTACACATCATCCATTCGTGATTACTGGGAGATGGTGGGGAAAAACACCTCAAAGGGTTTGTAAAAGGGAGCAACTCTAATCAATCAGAAAAAAAAATCGACACAAACCCCAGGTACCTCAGTTTCACTTAGGAACCAGAGCTGTAAATTGCCTTACATCCTGTAAATTCCTTCTTCCGTCAGGCACTAAGTCTTGCAAATCACTGTGTGATTTAGTGCTGTGCCAGTGTGCAGAGTGCTTTACAGCACCATGTAAGGTGCAGGGACCCAAAATCACATCCTTCTACCTGGTTTTGGATCTTCAAACAAGGTGCATTTCCAGGGAGCATTAGGCAGTGGAAGTTCTTCATATTGGGGTATTCATACTTTATGTAACCTACAGGATCTCAACACATAAGTTTGTATTTTTTAAGGCATAATAATGTTCTCATAACAAAGTTCTCAGACCATTTCAACTCCTTTCCCTTCTGTCCTCTAGGTTACTTCTTGCTTAAATTTCTTCTGATATGCAAAAGGCAAACAAAAGTAATGCAAAACTGTGAGTGAGGATCATGCAGAAATTATCTCCAGAAATTTCCAAAAAAATCAAATCAATTTGGGTCTCTGCCTGCTGCATGAAACAGAGTATTATGAATTGTGTCTATTCCCAAAAGCAATGTTACTAGAGTTGGTCTTCCACTTGATTACAGAAGCAAACGAAGAGACACAACTTGTAAATATCAAATAAAATGAGACTGCTTGATACAAATATTTTACATTTATTGGAAGAGTACAGTGAAATGGGGACTGCAGACTCATTAGTGGTAAGTGGTCCAAAAGAGAAGACAAAAGACTATTCAAAAAAGGTCTGCAGTTTGCAAGAAGACTAAAAATCTCTTATATAACAGCCTAGGAAAATAAAAAGTTAGCTTGAGTTCTAAAGTGTAACTTTAAAGTATATAAAAAATTGGCAAATAAATAAAGTTAAAATGCAGATCTATTTAAAATTATAAAGGACCGACAACTGGCAACTGTATAACATAGTTATAATTTTCAGACTTGATTAAAAGCCAGATAAACTCACAAATGTTGTTTCTATTTTTAAATTTTAAAATTTATTTTACATGTACTTTAGGGAAGAAGGACCCATTTCCAGTGTTATGTATTATCAATCTGTTTCACAAATATATTAAACAACAAAGAGCATAAAAGGTGCTTTACCTGATATTGCTGGTGTGTATTTTGGCAGAAAATTGAGAACTGGTTGCCTAAAGACATCTGCAAATGGCATCTGTGTCCACTCAAGGCTACTGGTGACAAAAGTCTGGCTTGTGATGGCAGGCCAGTGATGTGAATTTCCCTCCTTCCCTAACACCCCTGCTCTGTCTCCAGCTGCCAACAGTTACACAAAGGAAAAGCAACACATGCAATTTTAAAATCAGCAGTCCTACAACCCCATTCCAAGTCCTTTTACAGAAGGTACAAGGCAGGTGTTTAATGCTGGCTTTCACTCCTCAGTATTCCTCTGTAGGAGTCTGCCTGCCTTGTGTGTGTCCTGTGTGATGAACCTGTATCATGGGTTTTTTTCCTATTACATGTTTTCAGCATTTTAGTGAAAATGAGGTGGGAAGCTTGGTGGAAAAACAAATTAACTTGTGATTTACAGGTAATGGTACAATTAACACTGGAAACAGACATGTAAACAGACGTTTCAACTGAGACCCAGTGCAAGATCAGTTCCCTGTACACAACAATAATGCTTATCTTCTGGAATTGCAGGTCTCAGCACTTCATAGTGGTGGGGCTGTATAAATATTTCTGTAAGTAAATGTTGTATGACATAGTGAATTCAAATTCCTGGAAGCAAAATGATGAAAATTAACACTGTCTGAAAAGGTCTGTTAACAAGAAGGAAGTTCACAATAAGGCTTAGGTGGAATTAAGTAATTGCTGTTGATTTTGAAGATACTGTTCCAATCTGGCCTGGCAGCAAAATGTCCAGGAGCATACTTAGCTCTTTAATTTTCCCTGTGTGGAGCAGGATGTTCTGTATTGTAAACCAGACAATAACAAATGTAGTTCCTCTGATCTATCTTATAATGTGGACAATTTGTGATACAGTTAGGGTCTGCAATTTCATTAAAAATTTGAACAATAAGCTTCAGCTTGATTCATGGTTACTTCCATTTTCCTACAAACACACTGCCCTAGGTTTCAAAGTATAACAGTACCAAAGTACTTCTGAATTAAACAAAAGCAGGAGTGTATTTGGACTTTTCTGTCACCAGAATAATTTTATTTGATAAGTGAAAGGGTGCTGTCTGTGGTATATGGCCTTCAGAATTAGGAAATATTTGAGAGATGCAACAGTAAAGATTATTACAGCAGAGCTCAGCTGGAAGTGTGAGATTACTGAAACCCTCTTCAGAGAGAAGAAAGATTCTTTGAGAATTGAGGCAACAGCTCAGAGTCAATTGTTTATGTATCAGTTATCCAAGAATTTTGCATTATTACTTGCATGTAACAATGAAGGAATTCTTCATGTTGAGAAAGACTGAGCTGACTGAAAAGAGTAGAGTGCATCTTTTTTTTAGTAATGGAAAGTTTTGCCTCATTCTTTCAATGTCTGTAATGCAAAGGGAATCACTGATCTGATTTTTGTTTTAAAAAGTCTAACTGCCTTATACTGATTAAGAGGTTCAATGGCTGGGTCACTTACGGTATTCACAACACTCAAGTACGTATCTATAAACATTTGTGTTTCTAAAACTAGATGACAGATCCAAATAGTAGCAATTCAAGATTTTTTCCAAACGTTCTCTGCTCAGTGTGAATCCTAGGTTACCATACTGGTTCGGAAGCTGTATTTATCTATAAACAATGAATCAATTAAGTTGTATTTACAAGGCATTCCACTCTGAGAGACAGAGGAAGAAGGAATCTAGTTCATGGCTCTTCTATGTTTTCAATTTAGGACCTCAGTCAACTAGATTTAAGGGTTTTATTTATCCATTTTTTCTAAATATGCCTAGAAGCTTTTGTTTGGAGAAGGCATATGGATCTGAGATCTCTCAATGAACTAGCCTTCCACAGCTACTATCTCAAACAAATGCAAAACAACAATGCAGCTACTGAACTAATTAGTTGTTTAGCTCACACCCCCACCCCCAAATAAACCACCTGAAAATTCTAACTCAAGTCCTGCCTAGCTGATGCCTGAGAAAACAGTGCTCTGAAATAGCCAATAATATACAACTGCCTGAAAATGAAACATATCTAGGTTAACACCCACGTTCAATACCTGGACATATATTCCATCTGAAATTTTATATCAAAGAGAAGAGGACATAATGGTAACTTTGGGCTGTTGGTGGAGGTAGCATTTCCTGGGTGAGAAGAGCAAATACATCTCTGAAACTTTGTTTTATAGAGTAGTACTAAGGCTGAATAACAAATATTTCTTTTGCTTATTTGACAGAGAAGAAAAATCAAGGCAGATTTTAGGGTCGAAACTTTGAAAGTTTAAAGTCAGGGGCTTCCAGCCCTGTTCTATGTGGTAATTATTATAAAGAACACAATTACTCTAATAACTGGATGTGAAAAGATGCAAAAATGTTGGCAGATCTTGCTGGAATTTTCAATGAGAGAATCTTCCCTTCTTTGAAATTTCAAGTCTCAGCAATGTAAAGTTGGGCATTAATAACATACTGAAAGGCAACTCTGCAACACATATAGGAGCTGGAAATAACAATTCAGTACCACTTCGAGGAAAGAAATGGTAGTAATACTTGACTGTTCATAATGTGACATGTGAATGGATTCTTCCATTTCAATTTGAAGCTTTCCACCTTTAAACTTTATTTGTTTGTAATGGGAAGCTACCCCAGGAAACAATTAATCTTAGAAAACCTTGACAGGCTCCTGAGATTGATTCACTTTCCTAGTAAGTTGTTCCTGGTTATTAAGGACTGCTTTTTTTGTTTGTTTTCAGTAAATCTGCAAAAGGGAACTGAAATAAAACATTTTTAATAGAGATGATATTTCAAATTGACCAGATCTCTTAAAAACACATGGTTGTTTGGAAGTTCAGGAATACTGGACTTGCCCTGTACTTGCCATGCACCTTTTAATTACTAATTGAGGTCCTGTATTACTAGAAGTGAAGGACTGCATGAAAAGCACTCTAAGAGAAAAAAAATGCATAACTTCATTGGTAGCATGGGTGTTCTTCCCTGACTTGCCTAGGCAGAAAACTTCCAACAATATCTGAAGTCCTTTTGCACTTTAGAAGAAGAAAAAACTAATTGGCAAACTCTTCCTTTAATAGCAAACTATTTTATGCTTAGCCTGAAAAATGTTACAAATCCAAGTGCACTGGCACAAACAAATATTTCTAGTGCCTCAAAACAGGACAGCTGTTACAGAAAGTGGACTCTGCTTCATACTCTTTATTTAATCTTTATAATGAGTTATTATTTGTGACAATCAATTATTCTCAGAACTGCTGAATACCATGTTTGATGGCACTATTTACACTCCAGCTTAGGTCTTCAAACATTGCACTCCCTCAAGTCTGTGAGTAGCACTGACATTTAGAGGATATGACAGCAAGAATACTGGAAACAGGGCTAGTATTTAATCACTGGTGTTAATATTTGTGCAGCAGCACATCTGAGAAAACTGGAGGGGAGACATTTGTAATGCTTCTGAGACATGGTTACACTGTAACCTCAAAAAATGTTGGAGATTTTTCTTATTTTTTGTTTTATTACCTTAACAATGGGTGCAAAAAGGGTAACAAAATAGTTATAAAGAGATAACAAATAGGCAACTTCATAGTCAATTTTAATGATGTGCTTGTATTTAAGTAAGCATAACAGGTGGTCAAAGACATTAATTAAAAAATACTTGAGTATGAATAACCTAATATTTCCTTAACCAGTTTTCTCTTGTCAGTGAGAATGAGCTTTACGAGCTGCACTTCTCACTGATGGCCTTCTGGTGATGCACTTCCCAATAACAATTTCCAAAAAAGTTTTAGACAATTCTGTAAAAGGGCCTATTTTTGTTAAGAAGAAATGCAATATAACCATAGCTGATAAATGAAAAGCTAGTTCATTGGTTTTCACAGAAACTAATGAAAAGGCACATTTCAAAAATAATGCCTTTGTGGGATGCTAACTCTCCATCACCACCCTTTGCTGAAGCAAGGTTTGTTTCCAGACAAGATACTTTTCCCTATTTTACTTTTCATAAAATAAAGAAGCTTAGAAAAACTTATGACTTCACTGAGGACTGGACTTGGAAGCTAATATGCGCTAATTTTCTACTAAAAACAAGCTAAGGATGCACTTTTTGCTGTCAAAGCAATTTTCTCAAAATAATGAATGCAATTCCTAGGAAAAACATGAAAATAAGAGAAAAACTGTTGAATTCCCTCTCACATTACAAGCTGAGGATAACACTATTTAAAGTTTCCTACGTTTAACAATGTTAAATAATTCAGGATTCTCTCGGGGTCCCTCTGGTTGTGACAATGCCACTGTAACAACCTCACCTGAAATCCATGCTTCCAAAAGAGACTGAAGCTTAACTTCTTTGTACATTCTCTTTTTAAGTTCTCTATGATAAATACAGTACACAGCCAAATGACCTGGCTAACCTGGTCAGATTAACTTGACAAGATAAAGTCATCAAAAGGCCATGGAGAGAAGATATTGCAGCTTTGCTTCTTTTAAACTTCATGGCATGGCAGGCTTGGTTGTGAATGCTCCTGTGAGAAGCCTACAGTAGCTATAGGTCTGGATTCCACTTCCTAAATGGAATAGTTTCAACAATTGCAAGTCAGACATGACAAATTCTGCCACAAACTGTTAAATTAATGATACAAAAAGTTCAAATAATTGAAAAGACATGTACCTGTGTTGAAATTTATTCTATACTTACAAAGCCATACTGGTATTCTCCCAAAGTGTTACTAGTTTTGAACAAATTGGTGCTTACTTCAGTAACAGTAACAAATTTTCCTAATGCTGTAGAAATCCCCTGTTTTAAAAAGACTTCAAATTAAAACAGAAGTGTGATATGTATGTATGGAGGTTAACTTTTCCATAATAAAATATTATAGTACTATTTTTATCCTTCTGTGAGATTCAGGATGGTGACTGGTTAATTTATGGCAAATACAACAGTATTTTATTTTATCTGAATAAAGCAGTATTTCTTGCTGTCAAGAGGGCATATGGCAAAGAAACAGTCCATCTCTCTAACAAAAGAATGTTAACTCTCCAGAAAAGCTATGAACGCTGACACTGTTATCCTTACTTGCAGACTTCAGGGATGCAGTTGTAAGCAAATGCAGTTGGATGGATTTTCCCAAATGGTTGTGAAACATTTCTTAGATCTTAGTACACTTGCACTTGCATTAGCATACTAGCAAATTAAGGCACAGACTCTGTGTACTACTTAGAAGCATACAAGCTAACAAGAACGATTCCTATTGCTCTTGAAAAATATCTCTGGGCTACTTGAAGTACAGAACTAAGTAAATATATCCAGTACACTTACAATGAAGTTTTAATTTATGCCACCAAGTTTTCCAAGCACTACATTTTAATGGGTATGTGTATATAAATGCTTCCTTATCTCCAAGAAAAAAATCACTTAACAAAATGCAAGAAGCACTTACCATTGCTTATAGCTGGATACTGACAGTACCACCTCAAATGCAGGTGATGTGCTCCCACACAACCATTCACTGTTGTAGTTGGACACTAATTCCTATGTAACAGACAAATTCTTCTAGACTACACATATTTTGGTCACACATAGCCCTAAACCACCACTCAGCACTACTGTAAATATACCTTAGAGAGCAAAAGATGATGTGGACAATAGAAAAGCCACCCTAACAGAAATAAAAATGTAATGTAGCCACTGACTTCACTACATCTCATTCCCACTGTAACACTAAAATATAAGGCTAATTAACATTCCAGATGCTGTGTTACTTACAATCCCTGTTTCTTACTTGCATTAGCAGCAACTAGTATCCCTTGATCTGAATATTTTAGTAAATTCCTAGAAGTATTTTAAGCACCTTAATGCTGGAACTCAGACAGGGATACAGTAACTTGTTCCTATTTCTATTCGGAGTCCTAGAAAACAATTCCAGCTGCAAAGAGGATCCAGAGTCAAAGTAACAAATGGTGCACTTCCTCCCTCCTCTATCTAGTAAGGTTTTATTCTTTCCGGCTTTTTTTTTTTTTTTAATATATATTTATATGTATATATATATACAAACACAAGGTTTATATTCTTGGTGCATTTAAACCTTGTTTATCCCCAGTCTTTTGATATTTGATTGCAATAATGTAAGAAAAATAGAACGTTAGTATTTCTACTCTGCTGTTCCCTGTCAGAGGCTTTAACCATACTTCTTTCCTTTTGGTTGTTTGAACAACTTCCTCATGCCATACAGAAGTAGTATTTTCCTTTGGACCCTATGCATGAAATGTTCTTTTGTTCAGAACAAACTTTTGCATGCTCCAGTTGCATTCTGAGAATTTATACCAACTTAAGGGAAAAAATCAGGGTCAAAAGCAAATCTAGCAACGTATTCTTCAGTGCCTCTAAGATCAATGAAATTTGTCATCTGCTGTCATCATTAATTAAGCTCTTTTTCTTGGCCTAGTACTTTCACATATATTTTGGAAGGCAGATAGTTTGCAGTATTTCTTAGGCTGTGCTAAGAAATATACTTTATATTGGTCTTTTTTTCCTAAAATAAACATAGGTCACCATAAAAGAAACATCTTACTGAATTCTGATGGCATTGAAGGAGAAAAAAGGCATTATTTAAGTAGATCACATAAAAAGTCAGAAGTATTTCTACTGTATGGTAATAAATGCACAAGTATTTCAACTACCAAAAAAATTCTGGATTTTTCTATTCAGTAAGCATGTTTGCATCCAGAATCTAACTGAGCTTCATGCTCAAAACCAAGTATCACCTAAAAATATCAGATGTAGAAAAATTTTTTTTAAAAAAAGCTTCTAGTTGAAATACTTGTCAAAACTGTCTTCAGTTTTAAGGCCAACATGTATGACAATCCCCACATTAATATGCTGACATACAGGATAGGGATAGCAGAGTGAGAGCACAGCTTAAAGTAGAATACTTCTGAAAAATGTCACTAGCAGTTATTTGCTGTAAAACAGATAAAAGCCACAGTCCCTTAAATTTATAGTATGTGCTTTCCTATGTACATGTAACCTAAATTACAGTACTACTGTGACTGGATATATAGCACTTCGCAGTATATATCTTTAATGCAGGTGTAGGCACCATTCAAGATGGTACACTGGTTAATTTCAAAGTAATCCTAGAAGAATATTGCAAATAATGCTATATAAATGCATAGTGTTTGAGGGAAACAATTACTTCACTGGAAAATAAAGTCCCAGACATTGAGTTTGGCACTTCATCACTATGTCACTTTCTTTTTGATTGAAGACAGCTCTTTCTGAATCTCACTGAATTTTGGCCGGTTTTCTGGCTTGTAGTCCCAGCATCTCTGCATTATTTTATATATTTCTTCTGGACATTTTTGTGGTGCAGACATTCGGTAGCCTGGTACACAGAAAAAGTGGAGAAAACTTTCAGTATTGAAAACAGATGCATATTGACAAATCTAAAAAGATAAGAGCAAAGTTCAAGACCATTTCACTTATAAGACCTTCAAGGCAATATGAGGAACACCTTCAGTACATATCCTATACATGAGAGATAATTATGAAACTAATTAAAGCTCAGGTACCAGTGACATTTAAGTTGGACATGCTGAACTGCCAGTTTGCTGCTCATCCCTAACAGCAGCAACTCACACAGATTTATTTCCTCTATCTTAGGAAGTAGCTACCCTCTGCTTTTCAGTTGTATTTCCATACTTCCCTGCAGTGAGGAAACTGACAATAAAAATGAAGATGTGAGTAAATTTATTTGCTCTTTTTAAAGATGTATCCATTTTATTCTCACATTTCTTCCCTTTTTTGTCTCCTTAAGGAAGTTCTTCCCCATCTGCACTTTAGTAATTAATTTTTCCTCCCTCTGTTTTCTTAACTTTCGTATCTTTCCATCTTATCTCAAATCTCTTTCCCTTCTGGTTTGCTTAGCTAGGCAGTGGCTTCCACACCTCTCTGCTGCCAACAGCCAAGGAGTTCTCTGACTTGACAATGAGGAGGAGAATGGACAATCAGTTAAGTAAATTAGCAGCTAATCATTCAAAAGCCACAGGGAAGTGGCTATTCAGGCATATGATCAATAGCCTGGACCACAGAGGTGTACTCACAGCAGTGAAGACAATTTCTCAATGAGCAGGAATTTGGGAAAAATGCTAGGATGATTATAGGTATGGAAAAGGAGCTCCTGGACAAAATCAAACACAAAATCAGATAACGGGAGGAATACCATAACACTGTCTGAGCCTCCAGGGATGAAGTTAAGAAAGACAAAGCCCAGCAGGGCTTGAATCTGGCCAGGCATGTCAAAGACAACAGGCAGGGCTTCTCTAACTATGCAGGGGACAAAAGGCTTGAAAAAATGTGTGCCCACTGCTGAATGAGGCACTGAGCAGTTCAGCAACACAGGACAGCGACAAGCTGAGGTACTGAACACTTTCTTCATCTCAGCCTCTACTAGCAAGAGAGGCTGAATCCCAAGCTCCAGGGAGCAGTGAGAAAGGCTGGAACAAGGATGATGTACCCTTGGTGGAAGAGGACCTGGTCAGAGAATACTTAAGCACACCAGACTTAGTTAAGTCCAGGGGCTCTGATGCACCCGTGAGTGCTGAGAGAATGGCCTGATGTCACTGCCACACCATTCCCAATCATCTTTCATACATCTCTTCAAATACAGGGAGGAGTGCCTGAAGACAGAAGTAAAGCAAATGTCACTCCTATCTTCAAGTCAGAGCACCCAAGGAACTGCAGGCTGGTCAGCATCACTTTGATCCCAAAAGGTGATGGAGCAACTAATGCTGGAAGCAATTTCCAGACAGTACAAGGAAGTCATCAGGAGTAAGCATGCAGAAAATCAGCATGGATTCACAAAGAGCAAGTCATGCTTAACCAATGTGAAAACTTCTTCAATGAGATGACTGGCCTGATACATGAAGGGATTTCACTGTTTTTACAGTGAAGAAGTTTCTCCCCAGAAAGACACTTTTATGGTCTAGATGACAAGACAGGGAGGAGGATTGAAAACTGAGGCTTAACAGTGAGCCCTGAAGGGAAGTGATGAGTGGTACAAAGTCTGAGTGGAGCTCCAGGGTCCAGTCCTGTGTCGCACTGAGGCTGTGGATGGGGGGCAGGCGCCCCCTCAGCGATGGTGACAGAGCATGGGGCGCCCTTGCTGGTGGCGCCGAGCCGTGAGGGGGGCTGATCCACCACGGGCTCGTGGTGCTGTCCACAGGGACCGGACAGGCTGGAGAAAAGGGCTGACAGGAACCTCAAGCAGTTCAGCATGGGAAGAACCAAGTCCTGCAGCTGGGAACAGCCCCAGGCACCAGCACGGGCTGGGAATGCCCCGTTTGTCAGGAAATCATCTGCCCAATCTGTTCAGTACCGGCTGAGGCCACATCTGGAGTGCTGGGTGAAGTGCCCCAGTACAAGACAGACACAGGCACAATGTAGAGAGTCTCAGGAAGGACCACCAAGGTGATGGAGGCACTGAAACATCTCTCTCTCCTATGAGGAAATGCTGAGTGAGCTGGAATAGCTTATCCAGAAGAGGAGAAGGCTCAGGGGATCTCAGCAATGTCTATAAACACCAGCAGGGAGGGTGCAGAGAAGACGGGTCCAGGCTATTTCCGTGCTCTGTGACAGGACATGGAGGTGATCAGCACACACTGAAACATTGGAAATTCCTCCTGAGCTTCAGGAAACACTTTTTTCCCTGTGAGGGTGAGTGAGCAGAGATTGTCCAAAGACGTGGCGGCATCTTCATTCATAGAGATATGCAAAAGCCATCTAGATGTGATCCTGCTGAGCTGGGTGGTTGGACCAGACGACATTTAGAGCTCCCTGCACACCTCAGCCATTCTTTGAGTCTGTGACTCCACAAATTGTTCACCATATGTAGCTCTGAGCAAATGGCAGGCAGTGCACAGTGATGTGCATTGGGCTCTACAGCTAAATGCAGCTCTGTGACTCCAGGCTCACTGCACAGGTCTCTGCATCTCCCTTTCTAAAGAATAGTGCCATGACACTGACCTCTTAAAACACACAAATCTGAGAAATATTTTTGCTTTTTTTGTACTGCATGCATCTGCTCTAAGTACTGGATGAATGCATGTAAGTTCAAACAAATTATGTCTTAGGCTCCAGGATTTGATTTGCCTTTATTGTCACCTACAGTGCTTATAAAACTATAACAAACATTGACAAAGTGTGTAAATCAGCAAACCAGAGTTTTTTTGTTTGTTTGCTGTTTGTTTTGTTTTAAATAATTTGTAAGTTTTACTAACCTAGAACATATTCATAAATTATACAGTAGTACTATGTAGGGAAGGAACAGTTCTGAAATGCCACTAAAGACAATGAAAATAAATCAAAATCCTCAACTCCTACTCACAGTTATTTGCTATTTTAACCTTTTGATTATTTTGTAAAAAAGAATTGCAGCTTGCAATGCTCGACTAGATTACCATTCTCCACCATAATTGCTAAATCTTTCTGTGAAATGATTTAATAAAGAAGATGGAATAATAGAGATTTTTTTCTGACAGTTTAGAATATTTATACCTGCATTAGCATAATCTTAAATAATTCATTCTGTTCAAGCTTCTGCTAGGCACAGCAGTAAATCCCTCCTTTTCATCTCACCTGTTAGTTCTGCAATAATGAAAGTCAGCATGCTGTAAGTCTTCCAACCTTTAAGTTACTGGTCAGTGTATTAATTTTTTTTCAAAAGGCCTATATATATCACCCTACTCCTCCCAGAGAGCTAGATTTAGCAGTTTAGCAAACCTCATATTGTTTTTGCTAAAGTTGCTACAAAACTTGTATGTTATTTCTTGGCTATTTTACACTGAATCTTTACCATTTATCCAGCATTTCTTTCACTCCCTGGGAATAATTACCTTTCTCAACTTGCTCTCTTGCTTGTTGGTTGGTCATTCCAGGGTATGGGCATACTCCTAAACTGAAGGTCTCCCACAAAAGGATTCCAAAGCTCCACACATCACTCTCAGATGTGTATCTCCCTAAGAAAAGGAAAGCAAACCTTCAACTTAACATGCAGAGAAATTGGCATCTCAGATAACTATGGCCCAAATTTCCTCTAAAGGTTAAAGTGTTACACTGGCAATCTTCAGGCAAAACAAAGCTGTAGCTACTAATAAAACATTCTACAGTATTTCAAAGAATGAACAAATTATCTTAAAGCTAATACTTTGGAGTAACATAAGCTAACCTTAAGTTCTACAGTTATACACAGACCACTCCAGTCTGTCAAGCAAGTTAAGAATTTCTTTCCTTCTTAATGTACAAAAATATTTTTCTTTTAATATAAAAGGACAAAAAAAAGTCAGAGTTTTCCTATTCACTTACAACTGCTTTCAATTCCAAATATTCTTTAAAAAATTACCTTTTCCAGTTCTCCATTTCAGCATGGCAGTGTTTATTCTGAGAGGAGCTACCACCAACACAGTTTCTAAGTGTGAAGAAGGCCTGGTACTCATGCTTTGAGAAAGTGATCTCTGAAAATCAAAGTAAGGCTGGATGCTGCAAAACTCACATACCCAATCAGTTTAAGAAAAAAAAAAAAAATCAGGCCTGCTGGTTCAATTGCCTCCAGTTATGCTTCAGATATAGCAAAATAGATAATTCATAGACAACTGAATTCCAAGCCTCTTTGTGGAATTACAGCTTTCTGTTACAGTGAGACCTTCTGGAGCAGATATTTCCATTGTCCCTGATGGATTCACATTAGAAAATTAAGACTTTTAGGCTTTTGCAGCAGAATCAGTGAAAATTTTATCTTAAAAATCCATTTTCAACATCACTTTCAACATTTTTCATGACTGTTCTTCTTTGTTGCATACTATTACTTTGTATTTACATATCTTTATTCCTAAAAACAACACTTGTGAATGTATTTTTTGTTTATCTCTAATCATCAAACAAGCCAAACTAAGCCACTTCTGACTAGGAAAAAAAGCAAAATACATGTAAATTATAGTGACAGTTGATGACAGTGACAACTGTTCTGACGTCAGAAATCTCAGTTTACTCTTAGACTAAATATCACTTCCAGCTGTGCTATGTTAGCTTGTGGGCCTCACAGTTGGCAATTATGGATATTCACTATGCTTTTTGGAGTAAGATTAGTTTTCTTGTCTGTGTATCAACTTTCCACAGCTGGGCATCCAGTAATTTAACACTTTTCACTGAAAGCATTCGGCAAATACAAGATAAGTGATTAGCTGTTTTTTTTTTTTTTTTACAGAAAGTAGAAGTTCTGTACAGTTAATTATATTTTATGATATTACATTATCTGAGGTGAAAAAAAGATCTCTTTAGAAAAAAAACTCCAAGTCCTCCCCATGCTACTATTAACATTGCAAATAACTCATAATATTGTAGGGAGAAAACATAGATATTAAATGTATTTTAATTTTCAAAGATCAGAGAGCAAAATTACCCCATAATCATCCTAAATATTTACTAATTTTGGTGGGCTAGAATTAATTCTATTCACAGTGGCAGGTACATGGCTCTGTTTTGGATTTGTGCTGAACCCAGGGTTGATAATTCAGAGATGGTTTTGCTATTGCTTTGATTGCAGAGCCAAAGCCTTCCCTGCTTTTCACACTGCCAGACTGGTGAGGAAGCTGGAGGTCCTTGGGAGGGAACACAGCCAGGACAGGTGACCCCAAGCGGACCAAAGGGATATTCCAGACCATGTGACATCAGGCTCTGTGTATAAAGTGGGGGGAAGAAGAAGGAAAGGGGAGATGTTTGGAGTGATGGGGTTTGCCTTCCCAATAACAGTGTGGAACGGCTCTGAACAGCACCCCCAGAACCAAAGCTTCCATTTCTCAAAAACTCCAGAGGTATCTGAATTTTGCCTCTGACTTCTGATACAATTTTTGTCAGAACCACAACATTTGCTCTAGCCTGGTTTTTAGCCTTCACAACTTGTGTTTTTTCTTAAATTAACATACTTCAGTGACCACTTTTAATTTGTCATATACAGTAACTTCAGAAAAGATGTAAAAAATAGCTTTTTTGCAGCTTCTTAACCACATCAGCATTCATGTAATGGCCAAATAAACCTATTTCTCATTTTCCTCCAACCTTTGAATTTTCATATTCAGGACTGACCTGGCCAGTGGTTGCCAACTAGTTTTGAAATACTGCAGATTTAGTTTTATTTCATTTTGATATCTTAAAAATCTCCAATATTACCTACACAATGCAATTTTTACAACCTTATTATTAGAATAGACAACAATAAAACATAATCCAATAAGTTTAATTAATATCTTTCAACGGAGTGGAAAAAATTATCCTTCAAAAAACACACAGAAATACTTCAAGACATTTTGAAAGTTGCCTATTGACTGCTGAACATAACATGTTTGAGAGTGCTTATTTCCCAAACATTACAGAAAATTACTTATAGCTGCTGGAATACGTATGTGCTTTAGGAAACACAAAGTAAGTTGATGTTAATCAACAATCCCCTCTTCTCCTGTACTATGCAGAAAAAAACAGACTCAGCAGTACAAAGTGAAGGTGCTGTCACAAGAGCCTGTTTCCTGCTAAATGTACTCAACTGGACCATACATGGTTATTAGGATAGGTTTTCATAATACATCAAAACCACTGTATGTATTTCCAAAATAACAAAAATAAAAACCCAAAACACCTTTTATAGTGGACCAAACATCCAAAAGAGCAAAGCATTTGCCAGTGAATGTTGGCAACACTAACACCTCTTAGAATAACTGGCAATACAGGATCAATTACGAAACTGAATTTACTGTCAGCCTTTTAAAGGGAAGACCTGCATTACTGTGGTATGTCATTAACTGCTGCAAAAGTGCTAATGAGAGGAAGCATTCTGCTATCAATCATAATTCATAAACTTATGATTTCCAATGCATGATTCCCAAAAAAAGGCTAAGTTTAAGAGATGGCAGAAATATTTATAGACACTTCAAATGAAGAATTCAAAAATATTTTATTATGTGTACTCAAATAAAGAACTGGTTTAGAGAAGTACATTCAAAACATGCCATCATTTATTAAATGTGCTGCTTCTCCATAGCCCACTTTACCTAGAAGAACTTATTTTTATAGTTTCATATAAGCAAAGAAAGCTAAGGGCAGCAGCTTCTGTTTCTGCTCTGGAACTATTACCCATGTAGTGTGGGCCACTTCCCTCAGTAATAAATAATGAATTTTTATCCCCGATACAAAAACCTAGTGATACACAAAATCACAGGTAAAGAAAAACTGCAGTTAAAAAACCTCCCAAAATAAAACAATGACTGTATTTTTCACCAATGCAATGAATTATCTAACACAGCGTTCTAGTACATTAACATTTTCTACTGTTTTCAATGAGGGACCATAAATATGCAGAACTTGCCATTCATTTGCTAACGATCATAATTTAGACGACTGACGAGGCTGTCTACAAGAATGAGTCAGCAACAGAACCAAAGCACTCTGCTATTGCTGCATAATAGCAATTCTGATGTTGCTGCCCTATTGTTTTTCAGTGGCAAAACTGCATTTTAAATCAGACTGAAATATTAAAATTATTTTAAACATGATTAATTTGAACAGGGGGGAAAGAATTGTATGTATATACACTCGAATATTGCAGCTCTGGTGCTCTTTACTGTACTTTGGATGTTATTTTTTTTTTTCCCAAGAAAATCCAGTAATGTTCTTACCATAGTTCAGAGCTTCTGGAGCAGTCCACTTGATTGGAATCTGTTTTAGGCCTGATGAGGAGTACACGCCATCGTCCTCTTGCCGGGACATCCCAAAATCACTTATTTTCAAGATGTTGCTTTCACCTACCAAGCAGTTTCTTGCAGCCAGGTCTCTAAATTAGAAAAGGAAAAATTAAAAAAAAAAAAAAAAAAAAAAAACAAACAAAAAAAACCACCACAACATATTTTTATAGGTCTGAAAGTATTTGGAAGTCATTTAAACTGACTGAGCCCCTCAGCCAAGACGGTTGTGCCTCTGAGAGGCTTATTTACAAAAGACTAAAAAACACCTCACAGCAGTTGTGAGGAAACAGAAATGAGGGAAGCGGGGGAGAAAAAGTCAGAAATAATCCTATGAAAAAGTGAGGGGAGGAGATGAGAGAATCTCCTGCAGTCCACAGAGAGGAGCCACACTGGAGCAGGGAAGGAGAGAGAGGCTGAAGGACAGGAGCTGTTATGGACAGTTCAGAACCTCCATTCCTCACCCACCCCTCAGAGGAGGAGGTGAAGAATTTCAGAATGAAGGAAGTGCCTCAGAAGAAGGGAAGGGGAAAAAGTATTTCAGTTTTTGTATTTTATTTCTCACCATCCAACTCTATTTTTATTTGCAATACATTAAATTCATGTTACCTAAGTTCAGTCTGTTTTGCTATGACGGTAATTGGTAGGTGATTTCCTTGCCTTTACCTTGACCACCAAGTTTTTCTGTCTTATTTACTTCCCTGTCCTGTTGAGGATGGGGAGTGAGAAAGCATCTGTGTGGGTGTCTGGCAGCCATGCAAAGTTAACCCACCACAACTGCCCTCCATTTATTCCTCCATAAAAATAAATTCCAGATTAATGAATTGGATCCTATGTAAAACGAAACAGAATTTGAAGAAACATCCTGAAATGTGTTCAGAAAGTGTTTCAGTGAGAAACCTGAAAAACAGCTCCATCTTCACTGTGACCATTAGGGTTTCTATCAAAAGTTAAAAGCCACTCAGCATAGAAAAGAAGTTTTGGCTCAGTGATGGATGGGAAGCTCAGAAAGTCAACACCCTCCCTTCACCTCAAATTTGCTTATTTTTTTAGATGAGAAGACATGCAGTAATACCTGATAAAAGACCTACTTCTCTACAAGCTAACAATATATTATAAACATACCATATGTATACTAAATTTCAGTGTTTCACAGTTTATTAAAATACAACATAATAAAATATATATTATTACTCCCACTGTAATGTAATAAAAAGGGAGAGACATGTCAAGCAAGAGGATTAATTCCATACTATTACAAATATCATGGTCAAAATATTTTTAAACTAAACTTACTGTGGTTTTGCTTACCTAAATAGCTAATATGCTCACAAATGGCCTACATGAAAATTCCAGAAAAACTACATTAATTTTGATGTTTTGAATTGGACCTGTAACACAGTTATGAAGCGAATCCCCTGAGCACTTAATGCACCTTCATTGGTTTTTGAAGGATGAATTTTGTGCATGCAAACTACATTGCACTTGGAAAAAACTAACTTAGAATTCTGCTCATGATGTGCACAAAATCTGTTTCTCTAGCTACAGAATTTTCTTTCTATGGAATTTGCTTCTACAGCTAATGCAGAAAGGTCTGAACCAGTGGCAAACAGCGACAGTAATGACAAAAGCCTGAACTACATTTAACCCAAACTAAAAGTCTTGAGCCATATTTAAGGATGCTGAAGCTCATACATCCACTTTAATCAGCTCATCCATCTTGATACTGGGCTATGTTATTCAACATGTAGACAGAGCCCAGGTATGACCCTAAATATCATAACTTGGTTAAAGAATTTTAATGTATTTGATTCACACAGCTTTTCTGCCACTAAGAACATTAATAGCTCTAGAGCTTGAGTGATATAAACAAAGTTATTAGTTTGGTTTGAGACAATGGACCATTAAAAAACAAATCTGAACTCACAGGCACCAGCTGAAGATGCGCACAAATGCATAAAACAGCTCAGTGTGCACTGTGTTACATAGCTTGATATTAGCACGTGGTATTGTTACATACAGCTACATTGGTTAAAGCAACCTAGCGCAAAACAAAATCAAATTGTTACTGTTTATACTAAGTGTGTAAAAAGTATCACCGTGAAACTTCAAGAATTTATGACTTAGCTTTCAATCATGCTTCAGTAATTAGTTTTTTTATCATGTTACTCAATACAGTGTAGATTTTCCAACTGATGCACATAAGGAGTGGAAAAAGTAATGAGGTTGTATCTCAAAGAAAATTTACAGTTAATTGAAAGCACAGTCATTCCCCTACCTGAAGTACGACCTAGCATTTAAAAATATTGAGTCAAGTTAAGAAAAATCTATCTACTGAGCTGACTTAGGTTTATTCCTCATGCATAAGTCTGATTATTTGGGAAAGTGGATCGTAAATAATATGCACAGTATGGTGCTTATAAACAAAGACTACACTCCATTTGCATAATTTTCATCAGTTTTGTATATAGAATATATGAGTTTTCTTTTTAATTCAGAATCAACTAGAGAAAAAGCTCTTCATCCCCACTGAAAATTGACTAAAACACTTCCATGAAAATAAACTGGCATTCATGGAAGTTTGTAAAGACTGTGACATTCTGTTCAGGATATATGCAAATTAACACCACAAAGAACAAATTAAATGTTTGCATATTTTGAGTCTCACAGTATTAATACTTTTTTCTGCTTTTAGCTAAAACTCTCCCATTTTTATGCTATAATACTCTGTATTACTTCCAATACTTAATTTCTGTTAATCAAGTCTTGTGAGCACTTCATATATTTACTTCTGACATAAGAAAATTCACTTTCTTCTATCGTCCCGTGTATGATATGCTCTCTCTGTCACTTACTTAGAAAATACTTTAGATGCGATAATTTCATTTCTCAGGCATATAAATGGCACAAAGTTATATTATCTTGTTAGTATTTCTACTGTCTTTTTAAATCTGTTTCATATCCTCACTGATTTGTTGCTTAATTTTACAGAGAATTTTTACATGCATTTGCATGCCTACAAACATTTTTTTAAACAATTACACTGAAAGCTATGGGTACCTCAGCTTTTTGGGTTTTTTTTTACTATTATTCTGAGGGTTTGGTTAAGATTTTTCAGTATTTTTCAAATAAATTCTTTACTGTTCTTCATTGCATCTGACAGCTTCCTTTAAAAGGATGTTATTTTTCAGTCTAGACATAAGAGGAAAACACAGAAGATGCTTTTGATCAACATGATATATTACAGAATGCATAGCCAGAATCTGGAAAAAAAATGGCATCAGCAACTATTACTCCCATTACTTTAAAATAATAAATTATTAAATCAATTTTATTCCAGTTTCCATAATTATAATTAATTTCTATTTTCTACAGATAGGAGTTCTAGTATAACAATTTTAAGGGGTTTATAAAGACTGTTTACTTCTTAACGTTCCATATCATTCTACATGTAAAATAAACAACATGAGTTAGGGGAAACATGAAAATATAAATACAGAGGTCTGATGACCAAAATTAACTATGTGAAGTCAACATTAAAATTTTCATCAGTGTTAAGTATTTATAGCAAATCATGCATCTTTCTAGATGAACATTAAAAAAACCAAACCAAATCAAACAAGTAAACAACAAATCCCCAAAAAACAACGACAACAAAACCCCTGCACACCAGCCTCGCAAACAAAAAACTGCACGAAAATCAAGTACAGTCTTTTTGTCTTCTTTCCCCTGAAAAACCAGTGGGTTCTATTTGCTTTCTCTTTGTTCTCCCTAATGTCCTCTAAAGCCAGTATCCTGAAGAAATACAGAGATAATTCCATGAAATTAGGTGTCTCTGTCAGGGATTTTTTTTTTCTCATGAAGCACTTGCTACTTAAAGCAGTAATTTCATAAAATCAGTATTTATCTTCAACACAGAAATCAAGAAAATATCCTTTATTTAGAGCGTGAAAGTTCTACAAATTGGGCACACATTACATTGAGCTGCTACAGAGTAAGTTCCAGTAAAAGAGAAGCTGACTCTCACTATTTAATACCAAGATTATATAAGTTCCTAGTACTGCTAGAAACAAAGTTTCTTCTCCCCAGCTACTATCAAGTTAAAACTAGCATATAATTTGGAAATCTCGTTTTTAAGCACTGCTCTGCAGCTCCTGTAAGTACAAACAGGATATCTCCTAGGGATTTCAAATACGGGTCAAATCTGCTGAAACTGTAAGAGAGAGGTCATAGGACTTTGGCTAAAAATTCAACAGCCAGTTCAAGGAGGAAGTAGAGGCAATTTCACTGTGCTGGGAGCTGTTACCACCTGGATTCACATCTGTCAGTAAAGACATAAACCTACTAAAGCTTTCTCTAAGGACATTCTTACACTCCCTCCCCCCTTCCCCTCCACATCCCACAGGATCTGCAGAGAAAGTACTCCCTAGCATTGCAATGGATTTCCATGAGTTAAAGCAAATCAAAACTAGAGAGCAAACTCCTCATTACTAAACCAGCAGCACAGACTTCCTCACTGAACTAATTAGCCATGTTATATTCCGTCCCTGGATCGTGCAGCTAAAATACTCTAAGGTGATAAAAGCAAGTAATTAATTAGTGAACAGGATCGGTTTATCTCCTCTGCACATTAAATTCAATGAAAATAATCTATCTCCTAAACACAAAAAAAGGGGTGGGAAGTGAAACTACAAGATAAATTGCTGAGTTTTTTGTGAAATGTAAGATACCACCTCACCTTCATACACCTGATGTAATTTCCAATAACGTCTAAATCAAAATACAATAGTGCCTAAATCTATTTCAGAACTTTTTTGATATGCGTATGCTAATTTTGCTGTATGTTGAGGGTACAACAAATAACACCTGCTTAGTAACAGACTGGGAAAACATTAGAGGGTTATAAGAAAATAATTTAATGAATTCTGTGGTTTATTCTCCCTTTTAACTTTGATTTAATTATTTCTTTACATTATTTTAGTTATTATGAAAACATTGGAGCCATATTAACTACAATGCTAATAACTGCTCTCAGCTCCTCATATATAATGCATGTCCATCTTCATCTTCACAGATGAACGGTGCTAGCAAACTAGAGAAACTCCAAGCTGGATATGGTGGATACAGTAGTGATTTCTCAATAATGTCAGGTACTCTGTTTGCCAACCAGTTTTGGATATTGCTCAGTTCCTCTCAACTATAAAAATAAGTAACTTTACCCACCTCACAACGTTGGTGACCTTCCATTACTCTTTATAAAGCACTTCGCACTTCAGCGAAGGACTTCAAAATTTTGCAAAAGGAACTCAAAGGAGGAAAAGTAACAAAACAACCCACAACAAATTGTATTCAGTAGCTGAATACAACTGTCAACTTATTTACTGTGTGGCATCCAGATATAACTCAAGGGACTGTACAGATTTACTGACACATTAGGAAACTTTTATCCTTGAGTTTTATTTTGGTAGGCTACTGTGTGCCCCCCATTTTCCTAGCAGGGCAAGTTTTCTGTACCAGCAATTTTAAGAAAGATAAAAAAGGGAATAGTAGACAATGAACACATTCTGAGGAGAATCAAAGCAGTAGACTATGAAGATGGAAATGAAGCAATAAATTGCTGCATCATCTATTCCTCCCTGCTTTTTCCTATTTCTGAGGTTGTCTTCACAATGCCTGCTCTCAGAACAGAAACATTCCTATCAGCAGCATCTAAATGGTTTTTATCTGCATTGTTTCTCAACTGTTTTAGAACTTAATAGTTATTGCCTGTATTCTTCTGCACAGTTATTTTGATGAAAATGGCATCACAGTCATTTTGGTCTATAGCAGTCCTCTATGCATTGATATCGTTGCAGATTTTTATAACCAATTTTTCCTGTGCACTGCTGATTATATGTAATATGCTGAACAAAATGTCCAATTCTTTTTTTTTTTTCTTCCCCTTGTACCATATCTTGAAACAAAGATTTGCAATCCAATTTCTTTTGTGTGCCCATTTTAGTGAAAAACTAAGGGTCTGGACAGTCATCAGAGAGGAAGATAGGCAACTTCATGGAGATCTTACAATATTGGAGTGACTGGAAAATGAAATATACCTTCTAGAAATCTGTAATGACAGGACAGACATAGGAATAACACCTCTGCTAGGTTCCATGGAACCATTTGTAAGCTCTTGGATTTCAAGAGAGACATTACAGGACATAAGGACATGATGGAACCCAGGAAATTCCTCTGGCTGCCCTGGAGGACTCGAGACCCTGCCCAGGGGGCTCAGAGACCTTGGCACAGAACCCAAGACCTGTGTGCCTTTGATTTAGCCCTTAGAAAAAACAATTACTAACCTTGGATGAAGAATTACAAGCTACAAAAGTTTAAGTAGAATGATAGTGAATTTATCACAAAGTGAAAAATAGATTTTTGGGGTTTTTAGAATGGGGGTTCAGGGGGCAAGATGGAGGAATCTGGGCATGTCCAGGGGCCTTTCTCCTTCTTCTTCTTGGCCTCCATCTTCTGGGTGATGTTGGCACTTTTAGATTGGGTTAGAATAGAAGCTCACTGTCTAACATAGATGATAGGTACTGGAAAGTAATTGCAAATATTGTACACGTAGTTTTTAGTATAAAAAGATTACACTGCCCTGGGGGCAGGCAGAGTGCCTCTGACTGTCCTGCTGAGCGGAGCTCGGCTGGACAGGAGAAAGAATTTTATAGATAAGATACAATAAACAACCTCGAGACTGAGAGCTGAAGAGCTCTGACTCCTTCTTCAAGTGCCAGGCTGGGAAAAGAGACTTTCTATAATGTATCTCCGGATCACTCTGAGCAGCTAGAGATCCTGAGAAGGACAAATATGGGCACATTTAACAAACATGTAAGGTTTGTAACAGTCCTGAAGAGTCTCTTTGATATTAACTGAATTACAGGGCAAACTAAGTGTCTAAAAATTATTTATCGAAGATGTAACAGAACACAAGTTTACATTTTGTGCTTGATAAAATTACAGTGGACTTAAATTACAACCACAACGCCATCCATTTCCATAACCAGTTATACAAGTAGATTGTATTATTCATAGGAAGAAAAATACCATTTTCAAACAAAAATTTTCACTGTATCATTCACAGAAGCAACTAAAATAAAATGCAACAGTAGAGCTCAAAATTTTGCTAACAGGAACATTTTTAATGTAATATGATGGCTTTATTCAACCTATGTGATAAAATAAGTCTTGTTACAATCAGTGTCCTTTTCCTTTTAGACCCTTTCAGATCACTCAATTTAGTTCTTAATTCTGAGTTTAGTTTTGAATTAATCTCTTTCTTATTCTACTAATTCTGTAATAATTCTATTATTATATCTTATTACATAATATAATGTCAAAATGTAATTGATATCTCTGTACAGAAGCATTAAATACTAGTTTAACTTGTTTACAAAACTGTAATCATCTGAAGAGACAGACCAGATACAGTCAAAGGTCATATTCCCTTGCCTATAATATATCAGTGATAGAAAAGGCTGCATGCTGGATTTAAAGAAAATGTCTAAAGCAGAATAGCTTCTATCACTGATTTTCTGATGATTAAGGTTTTTAGGAAATAAATTTTTCATTCTATTAAAAAAAGCCATTTTCTAGCGTTTATATCACAATGTATTAAGTATAAATGACTAATAATGCAAAGCAGAGCATGTGGAATTGAAAAAAACTGCAAGTGGGCAAGAAAGCAAAAAATTCAAAAGCATGATTATAATATGGGTCACTTTTCCCCCACCTTTTTCAATAGAATGAAATAAAATAGCACAATAATACAGTATTTGCAGGGCTTTTCAAGTGCTAATGAAAAAGGAAATATTTCAAAGTTTTCTCAGGCTACATTTAAGTACTTGCCACAGGTGAATATCAAAGTTCATCTGAGACAGGTAGCAACTCTTGCTTTTTTAAACAGCCAGAACCAATTACGTGGTATGCAACAGTAGCTGTAGTTATCTCTACATGCATTTCCATCACTTAAATTTACCTTTGCTCCTACAGCAGAGAGGTATGGTTTAAGATTTTAAAAGTAACAGACAAGTATGGACTAACGCTCATGATTTTCCAGTAGATAAAGTATTTTATAGGAACTACATCTTGAAACACTTTATTAATGAAGGTAAAAAAAGGTAAAGGTAATAATCATGCTACAAAGAAATGAAGCATCCAGCATAATTAAGGTACAAGACACTACATAGTCATGAAAATAATTAACAAGGAATAAGAGAGAAACCAAATACAATTGGTCTAATTAGAAATTAGGAGGAAAAGACAGCAGAAAAGTAGCAGAATCAAGCATTGCTAGACAAGAGGATTGTGCTGCAGTTTTAACCTACGTGCTAGTAAGTGAAAAAAAGAAACCTCCTGCATTCTTAAGAGAGAGTGACAAAGAAAGCCAATAGCAAAGGGAGGAAAGTCAGCCACCTTTTCAAGGCAATTATTCATCTGGGGATGTTCCTTATTTAGGGAGAAAAGAATTTAAATAGATGGCACAGGTAGCTTATGCCAGCTAAGCATTCTTAGCAATGGAAACCATTGACAAAGATGTACAGTAATAACCAACTAATTCATAATTTTCCAGTCAGAGAAAAAAAATTCTAATTTGTACTTTACAATATTTCTCTACCCTTAATCAAGAATTACCCACAAATACTTAGTGGCATCTTGAAATATTTCAGAATTTTAAAAATAGCCTGTTTTTTAACTGTAATAAGGTGAAATGAATGAAAACGAAGAGGAGGAATAATTTACTAATTGTCCTAGATAGCTACGATCTGCAGTTAGCTTACAGAAACACAAAAGAAATTTCATGTGGCTAACACATCGCAAAGAATTATATATATAGAAATTTAGAGGAAAAAAATTACCTATTAACTTCCTGTAAATTAACAAGACAGTAAATAAACTGGACCTCTGTCCTGGTTTTTGTCTCTATTACTTAAAATCTACAATAGTTTTCCCACTCAAAAATAAAACTTTTTTGTGGAAGAAAATATTTTGCACTATTTTCACCAGAAGAAGAAGAATGCGATGGAATTTTCATGTAATTATGGTGGGGTATCCAAAGTGGGAGACGTTGAAGAAGAAAAAGAAATGACAGTGCTGATTAAGGATCATGATTACATCTCATGTTGATAGCGGGAGATAGGACAGGACTTCCACAGCTTTTGGGAACTGGATGAACTCAGATGTCACATGCATATTCACCATGTCAGAATTTCACAGCTGGGCTGAGTCGAGGAAGAAATGTTAGTAAGTCCAGGGGATCCAAGTTCATCACATGCTAAACACTATCCTTTTTCTTCTATTAAAACCTTATGCTATCTGATAGCAGAAGTCATCTGTTTGTTACAAGAATGTCCTTGCCCTGGAAAATCCAGAGCTCTGTATTTAGAAACAGCCCCTCTGCCTTAGGTTGCTCTCTGTGGAAGCATCTTCACTCCTGAATAGGGTTGACTCCCTACAGATCTGAATGTTCCTTGTCCTACCGGGATTCAAAGTTTGTTCGAGGTGCAGAAAACACTTTCCTGTGCTTAATGTAAAGACAGGAAAAGAAAACTATGAGAAAACTATTGCACTGTTATGGATTTACTGCACCTGGCTATTATTCTGAAATATTTCTGCAGAAAAAACTATTCTGCCATTATACTTTAGGAAGACAGGATCCTCTTTGCCATTTAATATTACATTCATTTCAGCATTTGTTGTGGGCAAAGGTTATAAAATAACTAAAGTCCATCTAGTCATCTGCTAAACATTTAAAATCTTACTGCTTAAAGAACCATGGGTAAGAAATTTCTTAGAAGGTGATATGATATAGGGCAACAAACTGGAGTTGCCTGTTTTCATTTAACAGCTTTGTTAATGATCTGAGGGAAAAATCAAACAGAAATTTAATTAAATTTCCAGATAATATAAAACTAAGAGCAGCAGCAAGCAACAGAAAGGAAAAATAAACAAAAAGAAAGAAGGAAAGGAGAGAAGGAGAAAGAGGGGGGACAGAGGGAGAGGGAGGGAATACATCTGTTGGAATAAGCATTAGACATAGTGTGTTAAACAGGAACTATTATATTTTTAAAAATTAAGCCTAAATTCAAACATTCAATAAAAGACTAAATACTATTAGGCAACCATATAGAAAGAAAAGAGAATCTAACAAGATATGGATTCCAATTAAATATGAGTAATGGAATTAAACTGAGCATTGGAAAAAGAAAAGCTCATTATCTACTAGATTGTGAGAAATCTGTCTAGGAAAAGTAAGAAATTCTATTTTATTAATGAAGTTGCTTAATAAACCAAAAACAATTTGACAGGTGTACGGAGCAGTGTCTGTTTCAAAGGGATTGATTAAGTAAATGAATCCAACTTTTTACTGACTTAAAGTAAACATTAGAATTGTCAGATGCCCTAGAATCTATTGTTAGTATCAGGCTTAAGTAAGTGCACAACTAAAGTAAGTACACAACAAAAAGGTAGTGGTCAAAGAGGGAGAGACCCAAAGAATTATTAATTTCCTGGATTAGTGCTTTTGTTCATTTTATTATATATGAAAAGGTGACTTTTTCAACCAATCACATATTTGGAGAAACAACAAAATTCCAAATGCCATGACACAAACTACTAATTTCTGTACAGAAAAGGGCTACAGGTGTTGCCAGCTGGGTACAGGTAGATTCCCATGAAGTCAGAATGACAGAGCTGCTGCTGAGTCTCCTCAGATTTCCACCAGGCAGCTACAGGCATTTATTTGTGGTTAGAGGTAGTTTTACTCGTCAAAAGTGGCCCCACACTGTGTGTAGCAAACCTATCACACAAATTTTGGCTTCCTCAACTGCAGGCTTCTTTAGGGAGTACCAGTTTGTCTTTTCTCCTAACCCAGGCTGGTGTGAGCAGCACATCAGTGGCACTTCAGAGCCCAGCTCCAGGTTCAGACATCTGCGAGAGGCTTGGAACATCAGCAGAGGTGAAATGTGCAATGTTAAAGAAGAAAAAACACTGGCCACTGCCAAATCTGAGAGATTTCCAAGCTCTGTATAAATTACTATAAAATACTCCCCAAAAGGGAACTGAAGAAATTCAATTTAATAGCTCCTTGATAGTTAAAAGAAGCAGAAACTGCCTGCTTAAGGAAAAAAAAAATGTCTTTATGTTGACGTAGAAAAATCTTTCACAAGTTTTACAGTTGTAGTTCTAAGAGTTCTGCCTACCTGACTCTAGCTGAAGGTCATAATGTTCTCCCCATTATTAGAGAGATCCTTATTGACTTACAAAACTAAAAACAACTGGTTTCAATTTACAACAGAAGTCCAGCTGTGTTATAGAAGATTAATAATATATACAGAAGTTTAATAACTCCTTTGTAATAAATATGTATTTTTAAAAAAACCAGGATATATATATATATATTTGTAACCATAATGCTAATATTTTGTACTTGAGTTCTGGCAAAAAAGGACAATAGCAGCCTGGGAGACCCTGTCATCTCAGTTTTGCCCTTCATGTGGGATACTCTGAATTTTGATGAGGAGGGAGTGGGATTTCATGAAACCATGCACGACCTGCAAGAAGAGTAAGAAACTAGTCCAGATAATCTCATACAAGAGAGCATGGTCTGCACAAGCAAAGATGGGCAGGAAGGGTGGCTTCCTGGAAGCAGATGAGAAGTCAGAGAGGTCAAAGGCACCAAGCAGAAAGGAGAGGCAATTAATTTGTTAGTGGATAGGCCTGGAGATGTTTATAACCAACTAAGATGCAATATTCAGAGCAGTAAAGTTCAAACCCTTCCTTTTGAGCATATGTCGGCTAATTATCTTACTGATCTCCAAAATCAAAACTATTCCAAAGCAGAAACCTTTCAAATCAGGTATTTTTACATCCTAACTCCTACATTTAGTTTGGGGTTTTTTTAAACTGGGGCTTGGCCCTTATTCCACTCATCTATTTTTATTTCCCAGAAGCCAGGACACTTGATGAAGTATCTGACATCCAGCATTGCCAGGAGCTTTTTATGCCTGGCTTGAATGACTCAGCTGAAATCTGTGAGCATTTAAATACTGCAACATTGACTGAAAAATTCTCACAGCTCCATGTATCCTAATGGTCTCCATCTATCTTCCAAACTAGTTAACATGCCAGTATGGCCACCCTTGTGATTTACTACCTTGCATAAGAATTCTGAAATAGCCTTTGACAAAGAGTAACTCCTTATTTGAGTCAAAACTCACAGTGATAAAAAAAACTGTTTTGTAAAAGCGTATCCATGCACTACAGTTCTGCCGAATGAGGAGGAAAGAGGCTGAGAATAAGAGAGCAATGACAAAAAAAGAACAAAACATGCACTTAGCTTTCTGTGTGTTTTATTTTACTCATCCTCAGCAAGCGCGATTCCTTTCAGACAGTTTATATTTGATCACAACATTTTTTGTGAGCAGTACCTACTGGAACTGAATTTACCTTTGAACCTAGCTTAATGGGCATAAGTTTCTCTTAGCTGTATGAGAAAAATATCCTGATTTTACAAAAAGAGCTAGAAAACAGCCCTCTCTTTATTATTTGATATGTAGACCTATATGCCATGAAGTTTTCTAGTTCCATAAACTTTAAAACCAAGTTATTTCATGAATACACACTAAGATCCAACACAGATCCTTCTTTCATCTGTTTTTCACTACATACACAGACAGATAACAATGCTGAATATGATACATCAGTGATAAAAATACAGCACTGTAAAGGTTGAAGGCACTTCTGAAGAACCTCCTGAGGCAGCGATAAAAACCACAGTAAGGTATATCATCATTAGTACTATCTGGAAAATTAGTGGATAAACATTTTGTCAAATCTACAAAATAGGTGTAAGCTAGTAAGCATATATATACATATTTGTGTGTGTGCATGTATATGTATAAAATACAGAAAAGAGAAATAACTTTTTCTTCTGGAAAACAATTTGGGAATTAATTTTTTGTTATCACATACAGCCTAAGAATTTCTTATTAAAACAAGGTTGTTTCCAGTCTGAGGTAACTGTGGTATATTCCTCTTTGGAATGTCAAGAACTAGTATCAGGAAGCCAACAAAATATGGAAGCAATATATAATATCTTAGTGCATTGTATCTTAGATATACATCTTTTTCCTTTTCAAAAACAAGGATTAGAGTTTTCTGCTGTAGGAAAGAAATGAGGAAAAGATCTACATCCCAAAGAAAATAAATCAGTGCATGAAAGTATGTTTTAGCTTCCCTATACAGAGACTGACACACCCTGTGGTCACCCTGACTTGCGCTCAAAGAGCCAACCCTAAACCTCACTTCTAAAGCAACTGCTGTAGTTTACAGCCTTCTTCACCTTCTCCTCCTCCCTTATTCCTCTGCTTTTGTCTTATCCTATCATCTAATTTGTTCTTCATCATCTACTAATGCCTCCTTTGCCCACTGCACAAATGGTATACTGCAGCCCATCTTTCTTAGAAAGTAATTACATTTCACCCACTGCACCAGGATTATGAGAGTAGAGAAAATATTATTTACACTATCCAGAAGAGCTACGTGACTTTATGGTCAGCACTATAGCTTCCACTAACAGCATGTTATTTTTATCTTAGTCTCAACAGCCTGTAACTTTCATTTTTTCCTTTTGGCTTTTTAATTAGAGAGACCATGTTGCTTTCATGCAGTGAGTAGATTTATTATACTAAAATGTTATTCAAATTATTTTACTGAGTAATACTTGCAGATGCCTAATATTTATCAACAAGAAAGTGATATTGCAGTAAATAAAAACAAATACATTACAATAATGTCACACTTAAAATGTTACTGCTTGTTAAACAGAATGAGAGAGTCTAAAAAATTTGCTTTAAATTCTTTCAGCCTTATTTCCTTTATTCCTAGCAAAGGTTACTCATTTTTTAGGAGTGAGCCTACTGTATCAGGGATTTCTCATGAGAAATAGACTAATTCAACTCCAATGTCAAGAAATAAATACTTTTCATACTATGCAACTTCTGTGACAAGAAAAAAATCTAAATCTCCTCCTCTGGCATTTCCTACAGATTGTTTACAGCCTGAGAATTTATTCTGATATAAGCCTACTTATAATCATTAAGTAATAATAAACTAATATAATTAGCTACTAATACTTAATGTTTCTCCTCACAGTCTATAAAATACTAACTATTATATAGTTACTAAATTCTAGTAACTTCATTTTGGCTTTACACAGAACAACTGCCCCCTTAGAATAACACAGATGCACTTCTAAAAGAAGAGCTCTTGTAACTATATACATCACATACAACATTTTGTTAGAGTATCTGGCAGTATTTTGAACTTTGTGCTGTTTCTTTGGATTCTCTGATGATTCCTGGAACCCAAACAGGAATTCAGCATGGCAGAAAGAACAGACCATTATCTGAGATTTCAGGGAATGGATTCATGGGTATTCACTTAAACCTGAAAGAGCAGAAATATCAGCTAGTAACTAATACAACCTTACCTATGCAATAAGAAGAACAAAATTACTTCCTTCTTAACAAATTTTCCTTTTGCATATTTTTTCTCCCACTCACAATCTTACACAGTTGTGCAGTAAAATCTAAAAGGGCAGGAACAATGTAAAGGAAAGGTGTGAAGTCTCAGAAGGAAAAGCCCTGGAGTAACAGAAGGTAAAGAACTTCAAAAAGTTCAGGGTTTAGGGTTACTTTCTTACAAAATATAATCCTTAAAAGGCACATTTCTGTCCCTTTATATTTGTACACAACATAAGCCCCTTAGCAAGGATTATTCATGTTCTTCTTCATGAGACTAAGACCTCAGGTCACAAATAAGTTATACATAACTCAATGTTCCTTAAAAATGCAAGAGTCAGCTGACCAGATCGAAGAATCTGCCTTCCAATGGTAAATATCCAACCTCAAGTTGCTAACTGACAGGTGAAATGCACCAAAGAGAAAGAAAAAAATAGAAATTATTATAAATTTCTAGCGATTGTGAAAAGTAATGGATTTTCAGCTTCCCTTGTGCTAGCAGTTATCAGTGAATTCTATCACCCCGAATATCTGTATTAATACAGCTTACTGACAATACTGACACTGTATTTTTTAAATACCTAGGTCTACAAGATAATTCTGCAATAACATGCCAACCAATTTACCTATTACTATCTTTAGCTTAACTCTATGTGATATTTTAAATCACCATCCTAGAAAAATGGCATACTGAAAGCTCAGGTCTAAAATAACTGGATATTTTCCCCATTTTATGGAGAACACACAAAAGATGATACTTAAGTACATACTGAATAGGGACCATTAGGCAAAATTCGCAATAAAATGAAAATATCTGCCTTACTGAATATCTTAACACACACTTCAAAACATTAATATAAAGAATTATGCTTAATTGATCATACTGGATTATCTCTGATGTCATTCAGTTGATATACAGGCTATATTATCTTCAGACATAAAATGGAAGCTAAAGAAAATGTCAATTAGGCAAAAATAAAAATGAAACATTGTAACAGCCTTTTCAAAAGAAAATACAAACATAGAAAGAAAAAGGTAATTTCCCTTTATTTATTTAATATGAAGAAATGTCAATTTGCCATTTGAAGCTAACGAACAGCATAATCTAATATCCTTACTGGCCTCTGGGAACATTAATTATTAATATTAGCCTCAGAATGACCACAGTTGAACAAGAACTTTGTTTTCCACTAGTATGAATAGATACATTATATTTTAATATTTTAAAAGAAGAGTAGTAAGTGGTAGAGATAGACAGTACTTGAAAATCCCCATGGCAAATAAAACCTGTCCTAATAGCAGCTGAATAAACTATCAAGTTATTCCTAAAGAGGAAAAAAAAAGCACCAGAGCTTCCAGTTCTATTAATAATGTACCAATCATTAAGTTAATGTAATACTTTGTGCAGTCTACTGCATGTTTATTTAATACAGTAACATGAAAAAGCCACAATTCAAATATGTATTTCCTGCACATTGTGGCCACTAACTCCTCTGGTAACAGCACTACCTTGAGCATACATCAGGAATATATGAAAGATAGCATGGTCTTAGGGAGACAGAATGACATGGGGAGGATTTACAGTAAATAAAATTGTATGCAGACCTTTCCTATATCACACTCCAGCCATCCAAACCCACACACCTGTTACTCTAACTACAAGCCTTGTGCAGCTATGGCAAAGCTCAATCTGTGATGCCTAGTTTGCTTTTAATATAGCCTGGGGTGAATTTCAAATAAAGCAGACAAGGGGAACCCGCAGAACAACTGCACAGTATCCACAAGAAAGTAACTGTATTTCTCTTCCTTTTAAATTCTTTTGTTACCAGCCATGTCAAAATTCAATAGCTTAAGGAAACAGATAATAGATTAGAAGAAAGTTCAATTTTTTTATTCAGAAGCAACTCTTCAGCATAGCTCACAGGCACTTGTATTATAATATACTTTGAATTCAATACTTACTCTAATTTATTATAATGAGTTTAAAGTCTACAATATTCATAGGCTTAGATACTCATGTTTCCTGTGTGTTTTTTCCTTAATGCTTTCAGATTAGATTCATACAGGTTCACTACAGAAAAAAATAATCACTCTGCTTGACTAAGATCTCAGACAACCAGAAGTACTAATTCAGAACTGATCCAAATTTAATTGTAAATGTACTTCTCTAGGATCAAACCACACTTACCAATGTGACTGCAGGGGAAAAAAAAGAGGTGGAAATCTCTTAAAAATCTATTCTTAAAAGCTGAAACCTGGTATATAATACTCTATAAGCTATTCCTAAGTGGTAAGCTTAATGAAATCCAGCAGTGTTCAGCTGCCTCTCCTGGATGACAGCAGTTGGGAGTGCCCCCTATTAGTTATTTTAGGGTTGGAAACACCTCATTTTAAGTGAAAACAGACAAATAATTTCCTGGCGCATTTGAAAGCAGTGACACATTTGTCTTTATCAATATTATAGTCTGAAAAGAAGTTTCAATATCCACTGATGAAAGAAGGATCATGGCAGACCAAGTGCCCCAACAGCACCCATGGAGTGCTGGCATGAATGTGCTGAGAGGTGAGCAGCACCACTGTTCTGGAAACAGTGCTTCCTTTATTTGTTTAGCAACAGCTGGGAGTCCCAAGAGCAGCTCTCTGAACTCAGTTTTATTTGGAAAGAGTTGGCAGACAGATCCTTATTTACCCACAACAGAACTATGAGAAGGAGGGGTTTTGTAACCTTGCAAATGGTTCTTTCATTAGTACACTTATGACCAATAGAACAAATAAAAAACAATAATATATATAAAACTGAAATGCTTTAATTGCACAGTATAATTTAATAAAGTCAGTGGAAATACTCATTTTGATGAAAAATCCTTACCAGTTAAAAGGCAACAGAGAAAGTTGCATAAGGGATGCCCATATTAAGAAATAAAAGATCAACCCAATATTGTGCCAATCAAATTCAAAGTTTGATTAAAAATTATTTTATAGACATGGCAGAGTAAATTTTAGTGGATTTTTAAAAACCTAGCAATATATCTTATATAAAGTGGCCTGCAGAATTTAACCGTTCTTCATCAAAGTTTCCATTTGTTTTTCTCTTTAAACAGAATAGAAATATTTCTAATGTTTATATTGGGAAAAATTGCTTTGAAGCATCATTTTATATAAAAAAGAGACATCTTCTTATAAAAAAGAATCAAAACTATAATTATTCACCACATTTATGGGGTGTTTCAGCTGTAGCACTGACTACAATTCTCTCAAAAGACATTCATTGAAGCATGATCAACAGATATTATCAACACAGTAGTACATACGTTTTCATTCAGTCATAAGTAAATTTTCTATGGAAGAAAGCTGTAGAAATGGAACCTCAGACCATTGTTTTATTAATGTAATTCTGAAGGAATCATAAAAAGATAATTAATAATGGCAAATTAATCCTTGCAATAAACCTCAGAGAGTTGTGGTGGTTTACCACCAAAATGTTGTCTTTCTTTGTAAGTCATACACTAGCAGAGAAAATTACAGAAACTGGAATAAAAGCCTCAGGCATTTCAACTGGCCAGGAGGAAATGAATATTCAGAGTAACAAGTGCCCAAGTATCAGGGAAGCAAGTATGTTCCTAGCAATTTATATGTAATTAAATTAAATTATATATATCTAATGAAAACTGTAGAAATTCTTAATTAATATCCACAGAGTCAGGATTTCATAACATGAAAGTAAATCAGATTTAACACAACACATGGGTTTTCACAGCTACAAAACTGAGGCAAACAGAAGCAGTAGCAATATGACTAAAAATGGAAAAACTAGACCGGAGAACATGATCTTCTTGCCAACCAATACATCTTTAATTCAGAATACAGGAGACTTCCAGAAGATAAATTAATTGACTGAAAGGAAAATTTGACATTGAATGCAGGGACCTTGATCCCTGTTTCCTCACACTCACAGTGCATCTATCGCAGATAAGTCAACCTGATCTTGTAGAAGACATCTCTGCACATCCAATAAAAGTCCAACAGAAATTGCAGCCTCCCTCCTATAGCCCCCAAGACTGCTTTGAATACTAAACATAAGTTATGGACAAATGAATTCACCACATGCAAATCAAGTACTGGAAAACAAGGCTACTCCCAAATGTTTATTAAGCCAACTCAAATTATCACATCTCCATCCTCATCTTCTGTTTCTAATTAACAGAAAAATGGAACTATCTAAACAATAGCATATGGTAAAAATGAAAGCAAGAAACATTTCTTCAACCTCATGTTAATTAAATGGAGATGAAATGACTACATTCTTCTGTGCATGTTCAACCACTCTTCATTTTTTTAATAAAATCTTTTCATGCAGCTTTTTCCCCCCCTGAAAGTGCAGTCATTTCTGTTCTTTAAAGAGAGAGAGCAAAGAACAAGTGATATCTGGATGCTAGAGGAAATGCAAATGTAGATCAAATAATCATTCAATAATCACTTACATGCCAATGTAAGCATTTTCACCTACTGAAATAGCTAACATAATACGTAACACATAAAAAAATGGAAAACAAACAGCACATTAGTTGTGGCACTGTCCCAACTACTGAAAGGGTAAGTTAAGGTGTAATTCAGACAATAACTTCAGAAATCCAACACAAATTTGGGTAGAATTTTAAAATATAAAGACTAAGTGTAGCTACTGCAGTTACAACTAAAAAGCAGCATCAAAAATAATGCAAATTAACTGAAGAGTAGCCCTAATTTCCCTTTAGCAGGTAGTCAAATATGCATGGTACTAAATTAGTCACCCAAACTACTAAAGATATATAGGTGGGATTCTGAAAAAATCCTTAAACCAAAGAACTTACACTGAATACTGCAAAAAGACAACAGCATGAAGCAAAATAATTTCATTTTACTGCAATCTATGCAATAGAAACTATTCCTAACTATACATTACTGATCTTTAAGCAATAGACCTTTACACACAAAATGACTAAGGCTTTTTTAACCACTGCTTAGTCCATTGCCTCTAGTTAATTTTCTCACCTCTTTTTCACCTGAGAACCACTTTCAGTAGATGAACTTTCTGACAAAAAAAGAACAAGTTTAATGTTCCTTCAGAAAACCACCACTCTTTTTACAGAGTGCTAAAGTTTCTTCCTACTATGAATGAAACTGTTCTGTTCCCATGTACCTCCTGTCAACATTAAACTTACACATGACCAATCTGTCCTACCTGACCTAAAAAGGAGGCAGCAAAGGCTCCCAGACTGCTTGTACAGACCATGCAGCTACATGGCTGCACTTCCAGTGCTTGGGAAATTCCAGTGGGCTTCTGAGCCAGAACACCCAGGAACTTGCTCACGGAGCATAACACAGCTTGACTTATCCCTGTCTCCTCTGGGCTCCTGTGGCAGACAGGGGTTCTAGACTGACACACCTCCAGCCACTCCCCAGGGTGTCCACAAATCCTGGATCAGTGCTCAAACAGGGAACACACCTAGCAATATTCTATGTATGCTAAGCTTACCAAATTACAGTTTAGCCATTGGTCAAACACATTTTAAAACTTCACGAGCTTCTTTCCCAGAATAAGCATTTGAAATCAACCTGTGTTAGTAACTAAAAATAAAACCAACCAACATAAGTTCCTTAATCGTTACTGCAAAAATCACTTAACTTGGTTGGCTGTTCACTTGATTCTGAAATTTTCATTATGTTTACCTATTAAATTTGGAAGAATTAACTCATAAATAAAGTAAGAACATGCCATGGCTAACCACATAAAACAAAAAAGAATGCTGTATACCAACATCTTATTTTCATATGTCTTATGAAAATAAGACTGGTAAACTAATACTGGAAATGCCTATTTTGATTTATAAACCTGTGTGCTTTATAAAAGTAAGAAGTCCTACTGAATACATGGTTTGCTTGTTTGGTTACACTAAAACTTTTTTTTTATTCAGAATAGGTCTCCTAAAAATTCTGGTTTTTCCTTTAGGAAAGTGCTAGTTCTCTATGATAACCTTCTGTGACAATCTGTGACAATCAACAAATTTCACTAATATTTTAGAAGTTAAAAAGTAAACAAGGGGGAAGAAGTTCTTCTCTCTTTGTACTACAGTAGGTGTAACCCAGGCTGTGTGCACAGGCAAGTTTATGGCACTAACATGTCAGATTTCATCTCTTTTTCCTGACTCAGGAACTATATGACACATTTGTATTCAGATTTTCATCTGAAAACTATGAAAAACTGAAATCTTCACATGGTAAGACAATACTCCTCATATATTCTCACAGAAACACATTCTCTAGATCACTATTAGATTTGTAAACAGATTTTAGGAATAGCAGTTCCTATTCACAAACCAGCAGGGCAAATTTCTAGAGATACAGTGAAGCCACATTGTCATCTACAGCTACTAGAACAGCTCTATTTCACACATCTGTGCAGGAATACCCTTTTTCCAGTGTTAAAAATAAAAAAAAAAAAAAAAAGCTGTTTATATTTTAGGCAGTACACTACAATTTAATGAATAAATATTGCAATTTTTTTTCAGTAATTGCAATAAAGAACTACAGTTATCCAGCTACTATTTTTATCTTTGCTTTAATTAACTAAGAACACAAGAGCTTAAACAGGCACTTCAGATTTAACACTGATCAGAATGTTATTAAGCACTAGAGCATTTATGAGGCTAGTGAAAATTACTAATGATGTTACTTGCTCTGATTTTTTTGCCATTGTATCTTTGACAACCAGAACCAGGTTGAAACACATTCTGTCATGACAGAATGCTTACAATCCCTTTCTTGGATTTCCCTAAGGGAATATTACATAGTTTTAGAGCGTGAGTTAGGAGTTTTTTTCTCTCAGTGTTTCTTATAGACCATGATCTTGCAGAATTGTTTTGATTAACTTGATGTGCAGGATTGCAACTGACCCATTCACTGCTGATGGAAATCTAAGAGAAATGCCACTCAGGTCTCTGATAAGCATTCACCAGAAAGGTGTTAAATCCCAAATGAACTGATTATGTAAATGAGATATCACACAGTTCACCTACAGATGGTCCACAAAGTGTAAGACATCAACATCAGAAATGAAAACTTGTCCTCCATAATTTTCCTGTGAAATAGATCATTATGTTTACATCTCATATTTCAGCCACAGCATTAAAGCAGGGTATATATTGTGCTATTCTGAGAGAACAAAACGAATGGAAACTAAATCTATCCCCTTTGATACAAACGGAGTATAAACAGCAATAGCAGAGTCAAACTGGAGAAGAAACAAGAAAAAGGAATGGTATGAACATAAATAAGGAACTCCAACAGCATAATGCTCCATAATCTTCCATACTTCAGAGAGAACAGTTCAGGCAATTATATTTTAATATACAGAATTTTAGCTCTTAATACTTAAGGTATTAATTTAATACTTTAACTTGTCTGTTGGCCCACCAAGTATCTGTAAATTTCAGACATGACATAAGCCTCACAGACTTCTTACTATGATTCATTCTCACTGTATGAATCAGGCTCCTTATAATGCATATCATTATGGTAAAAAAAATTTTTAACTTCTATTAATACACCAAACTAGGGACATCAAATAATGTAGCACTTATTTGTTACCCAAACGAGTATTTTTGAATTAGACAAGCAATAATGACCAATTAATCAGAAAAAGGACATTTTTTTTTTTTTAAATTGCAGGGTTCACTTCCGTGATAGTAAACACCACACACCTTTAAACACCTTGCATTTCTACTGAGCAAAGGTACAATAATGAGAAAAAAAAAATCTTCCTTACCTATGTATACAATTTTTAGACTCAAGGTATGCCATACCAGAGGCAGCATCTAATGAAAATTTCACCAACTGTTTGGTTTTCAGTTCATCCTTCTTTTTTCTTAGGAATGACAGGAAATCACCTCCTGGAAAATCAGACAGATGAACAGTGAGACAGACTGATCGGATATACACATTTATATCTCATTAGGTGTGCAAGACCAAATAAAATGCAGGTTATTAGCTGTTCTCCTCATCCCAAGTTTGAGGCTAGTCCAAGAAAAAGGAAGAAATTCATCTTTCAAAAATACATTTTCCCTTAAATAGTAGGTGCTTGAAGGTGAAAATTGCACAGCATGCTTTTGATACACCTCATCTTCACCAGCAAACATTAAATACAGACTCACAAACTGTTGACAAAAACAACTGATAATCTGTGATACATATTCTTCTCTAATCACAGAATACTAATTATGAATAAAGAGGTCAGGTCCTATTAGCTACATGAAAGTAATTACTTTTTAATTGATCATTTGCAGTGATGCTTCTCTAATTCTACTCCTCCAACTGATGTGTTGGAGGAGCAATAAAGTGTTTTCTTCTTGGGCATTGTTAACTGGACATTTGACCAGGGCAGTGGAAGGTGAACAGTTATTACTCTGCCCTCAGAGGAGCCAAGCCACTGTTCTCTCATCTGAGAAGTGGGAAGAGTCAGGGTGGAGAATTTCCAAAAAGAAAACTGTGTTAGCAAAAAAAATATTCTGAAAAACTGATGTAGGACAAAAGTAAGCTGGAAAAATATTATATGAACACTGCAAAGCCATGTTCTAACTGATATAAATGTATTAAAAGACCTTTCCAAAATACATTTTATTATTCCAGGCAAAGACAAAAAAAAAATCACAGCAGACCTTTTCACATCACACAATTATTTGATAGTGAGTAGGCAGCCATTGCCCCAGTATTTGTTTCTGTTCATTTAGGACTGAACTGACTATTAGGATTTGTTCTTGCAAGCTGTTACACTGTTTTATCTACTGCCTTTTCTTAGAAATAGGAAATGATGGTATTATATTAAAAGTTTCATATGTGATTTCTTTTAAGAGGCTATCTATATTTACATTTCTTAGTGTAAGAAATAAAGTAAGACTGTATTAAATAAAAGAGTCAGATGTTATGAAGTGTAACTGCAATGCCTTCAGACATTATGTTGGAGTTGCCCTTTACTCCCAGACTGGGTAACACACAGATGAGAGAGCAAGAGGTGACTGGAAAGCCTTGACTCTAAAGCTAATCAGAAACACTCTATATTGACTTTCAAACTCCAATGAAAAAAGAGAGATGACTACTGCAAACTGGACTGGGCAATAATACCTTTTCTTTAATCTGAGAGGTTACTGACATAGTCTGGCAACTGGTAAAAAGTAGGTATTGCCTGTGGAAAGTAAGATAAACACTCCAATAAATAATGTGTCATTTCTTGTACATGTAAACAGAATTATTCCACTTACAGCAGACAGCTAAAAAAAACTTTCAAGCAACTCACCCCTCCAACACACACACAACAAGCTGATGAAAATTTTTTTATTTATGCGCTGAGACCTCACTGCTCTCTATGCAGGAATCATCTTTGAATGAGAAAGTATGACTACAAGCCTTTATAAATGTGCAATCTTCCCTTTTTTTAAGATCTTAAAAAAATCTCAACAGTCAATCAATCAATCAATGTTTCAATATTGAAGATTAAGAATTGCTAACAAGTTCATGTAGGAAAAACTGAAAAGACAGATAAGCTCAGTTTGATATTTTGGGAAAATAAAATAGATAAAAGACCAACCAAACAAAAAAGGACAAAACACAAACAAGGAAAAAATTGCAGAAACAAATGCCCCCAAAATCTAGCAAAAATTCTCTATTTAAAAAAACTTGCAATATCAACATCAGTGTACACTATAATTCTCACAATTCATATAAATAAGTTAATGCCCTCCGCAATCAACAGTGAAAGTATCTGTTCTCAAGAAGCAAGGTATTAAAGACAATAAGGAAACTTAAAACAAACTTGAAACAAAAGAAAACCCAACCATATCCATTAAAATTTTTTAAAATAATACAGTGGAAAGTTAATTGTTATGTTATAAATTTGTTCCAAATATGCTCAGGCAATCACACTAATATCCCAATTTTCAACAATTTGTTTCTGAATGATATTAAAAGCTGCTCAGTTCCTAACATCAGAATATGTCAAACTGACAAAGCACAAGCCTGTTACTTGCCAATGCAATTCACTACCATCAGGAAGTGATTTAGACTGGCTGATTTTCAGAGTGTGGCATGCACAGTATGAGATTCTAGAGTTTCCAGCAAAAACAGCACCATATGTTGAGCCGTATACGGTGTACTAGATGCCTATCACCAAATTTTAATTACATTACTTTAATCTGTCTCATGTTCTGTTTTCCTGTATCTGTCCTTGCATAGAAATGGCAAAAACATCTTCTAAATATTCTGTTTAATATTAATTTAAAAGTAGTGTTAGTAGCAGACAAAATAAAAGAGCCAAGTAACACCCACCTCACTCTGTACAATATATGCAATGTTTAGGCTAAATCTGATTATCCTCATCATTGTGATACTGATATAGGCTTAAGTGCCTGTCCTCTAAGTAGCAGAGTTACTTCTCAGTAAATTCTGGCTTCTATTGTGGTCAATGTTCCAACTATTCATCTTCACAGCAAAGCATCCACATGGGTATCTCCAAGGCTGATTTAAGAGTATTTCTCTACAAACTCTTCAGTGCAGAGCAGGGTTAGGTAATATCTTAATGTACTTTTAAAAATACGGTTTTATATGAAAAGCCCTAATTCACTATTTGCAGCATGTAGTGTCAGAGCATCATTTCCAATGCAATAGCTGTTGATAAAAATGAATAAACAGACTAATGAGACTAGGAAGACTACATAATAGTAAGCAATACTTTCTCTTTTATGTGGAATTTCTGTTGTATTCTACACAGCTACCTGTTATTCCAGTTAATGGCCCACAACATCACTAGAAAATGAGGTATGCTCTACCAGCGCTAAGTATTATAAAAAAAAATTAGACCATTTTATATATATTATCACCTAGCAGAGATGGCTTGCCTGTTTTGGGTTTACAGGAGGATAAATAACAGTACTGGAGTCCTTTCCTAGTACCACAGAATTATTTTACTAAATAGAGGACAAAATATAGTTCATAAGGAGAAGCTCCATGAGAGCTGCCTGTTATAACTGGGTTTCTGAATACAGTCCTTTGTGTATTTTGCTGTGAATGGGAACTATTTCTCATTACATGCTGGAATTCTGAGAGTGTGAAAATAACACACATCAGCAATTCTTAGTATTGCTGTGCTTTACAGCATAAACTTCTTGTTGTACAATAAGTGCCATATCATGGCAATAAAACAGTTCATTCCTCCACACACAAAAAAGCAAGCTGCTGCTTTGGAAGAGGGGAAAAAACCCCTGTGACCTATGAGAAGAAACAAAAAATGCCAGAAACAACAATGAAAAATGTTAAATAGGTTTACAAAGTATTAAGTTATGGCAATCTCTGATTTGACTGGCATTTATAATCAACTATGACCACATATTTCAGTGTTTTCCTGAGCGAGTGTCCACAGTGACACCTACCTACCTGCTCTAGGCACTCTTGGCATCATTCTGACAACCATTCTGATGCTAAACACAACTAAAATATGTTTTGAAATAATGACAGGAAATCTCCCACTGAATTGATATATACACATACATTGTTTATATATTGCATCTCTATCTAGTATCTTAATAATATTATAAATAATTATACAAATATTAATAAATATCTTAATACAATACCAATTATTACAAACGATAGGAAGTTATATGTATTCTTATTCACATATAAATTTTAATGAAGTGGCGGAATTTCCTTTGTTAAACAGCCTTTTTAACTATGTTTGTTGAAAGAGGTTGCTTAATTCTTCTTATATTTATACACACACTCATCATGCAGATGCATCTTGCTTGTGGTCACACATCCTAAAGGTCACCTAACCCAGGGGAGCTTTAGAACTCAGTAGTCCTAATTGCTTTACAGGACATTGCAATATTATTGAAATTACCCTTATCTGCACCTGTATTTATAAATTTGAGAATTTAAATGGTCAGTATTCCAAGTAGCTTTAAAGCAATTTAGAATTTTCTTTATTGTCCAGTATCTCGATCCCATATACATGGGAACATAAACATAAGCGCAAATGGAGTTGCCTAAAACTATGAATTTGAAATAGTAAACAAGCATTTCTAGGGAATTCTAGGAGGTATGTTTTTTAAGTGTGTAAGAAGCTATTTGACAAACTATTTAAAGTACAAGGGTTTAAAAATATTAAAACACATTTTCAATAAAGTACTGTGCCTTCATATTTCAATTAATGCATCACTTGCATAAAATGCAGTACTTTAACATTTTTTGTTCTTTTATTTTATATATGTAGTAACAGAAATACTACATATATTTTATATATGTAGTAACTTTCCATACAGTACAGAAACTGTAAATAAACCCAAGGTTTACTTTTCTAACTGCATACAGAGTACTATCGTGAAATTCAGTTAAACTTTATTTTTTCTGTAAAGCAAAGCAAATAGAAGTTGCTATAACCATGCAAAGTGCTGCCAATGTAGTATTAACAATGGCAGTAATGAAGTATGAGTAGAAATATCTGTATGTGAAAACAAAAGATGAAGAAAGAAAAAAAAATAAACTAACAGTGTGCACTGAGAGCCAAGGACAGGAGGAGCAGCAGCATGAAAGAAGTAAACACAGAGAAAATGCAGCTTATACCAGAACTGTGCTGTGGATGGCTTTTTAGCAGACAACCTGTGATGAGATCAGAACAGAGATGACTCATGAGCACAAAATAACTGCACTGTGATAAAATGAAGATGAGAAGAAGGTTACAACACATTTATACGTGCTATTTCACTCCCTTTCAACTGGATGACAGACCATAGACATATTATTATCAAAATAAAGGCAATATTGACAATGCTCAGCAGTTCTGCTTTAGATTTTCTGTGGATCAAATAAGGTAGAGCATGAACCCAATATCCCATGTGACGTAAGTGCCCGTCCAAAGCAGGCACCTGTCAAGAAGACACCAGAAATCACAGTGAGACATCAGCAGTTAGCATCCCTTGTCTTCTGTGCCGGCAAAACAACACTACCCAGACTACTTGGACTCTATGTTTTAGTATTGTGGCTTTATGTTTTAGTATTTGTGACTGTGAGTGTAGAGATAAAACCTACTTTAGAAGCTACCTGAAAGGAAGACCTCACCAGGAGGTCTTCCATTCTTCAATAAATAATTCCTGTAAACTCAATAATCCATAATCAAAGGCCTTGAAAATATTGCATATAACAGAGACATGATAGCTGATGTGAAACAGGATGTACCTGAAGAACACAGGATTTTTTTAATCTAAAAAAAACCAACATTTTTAAAACACAGACGCATTAAATACCTACTATAGCAAAAACTGCTCTAGGCAAAGTAAAAAGAAAAAAAGTTAATAACAATGAATAAAAAGAAAGAAGTTGAATACAGAAGTTTTTGCAACTACCAAAACACTGCACTAATTTTTCATGTTTGGTTGTTTTTATTCAGTTTAAAAAATGGGTTTTCTAGTTTAGTCTATTTGCTGATTTGATTTTGTACAATACTGATACAAAATATAGTAACACCAAAGCCTAGAACGTGTGAAGAGATAAAAATACAACTATAGTCTGAAATGCTACTATAAAAGGAGACCAGAGCTTTGGTCCTATTTTACTAAACAGTAGTTCTGAGACAAAAGGAATTTTTAATCACCACCACCTACAAAGGAATCTGACTTTTCTTAATAATCTGGAATCTATGAAGCAAAGAGAGAGGAAGAGACCCATGTGCACCACAGGGGTATGAGCAAGGCAAGGAAGAAGAAACAGGGTCTGTACATATCTGTGAGTGTACTGCATGAAGGCTGGTGAGGAGAGGGAAAAGTTGGACATATGGAGAGAAGGAATCTGTGGAAGGTGTCTGGCTCTTTGAGTGAAATGCCCAACAACAGAAGATGGTACAGGCAGAAGCACAGCCAGTTGAACAAACACAGGGACAAATCAAAATTGAAGCTGGAAACTTAAGAAGGTAAAGTGAGAGAGAAAACCTAGAGAAGAAGACAGAAGTCTGTGTGAAGAGAAAATGCAGGGTGCACAGAAGGTGGCTTCACTAACCAGTAATAATGAGAAGATAACTTATTTGACTAGAGAAAAAAAGAGAACAGAAGAGAAACAAAGCCAGACAGTCACTATCACTGCAGTTTATCTCTAATTGGAATTTGATGGACCCTTTTTTTGTTGTTGTTGTATTAATTTTGGATGGTGTGCAGTAAAGACTCAGGATGTGACAGCAAGATAGAACTCAGATCTGAAATCTGCTCACAAAAGACAGCTACAGAGGACATACAACCGATACTACCAACAGGTGAGATCATGCAAAACTTTATTAAAGTTTAAGGGGCTCTCTAAAGAGAAGCAATTAGGAAAGAAACATGAATCATCTCTACAGAGATCTCACTACCTTCAGAAGTAGGAAAGAGGAAAAACCACCAAAGTAGAAAACACAGCAGCTGAATCACACAATGTGAAAGTAAAAGTTCAGATATTTCCTAGCATCAATAAGCATTCATGAAATCAGTGGCACCTCAGAGACAGGAGGTCTAATCTAAGGCTCAAGTAAACCATGACATACATTGTCTTCAGCTGCTCTTAGCATCTGCTCTCCTTTATCCAAGAAGAGAATGAATTTAGCAAAAAGCTCAAGATAACAGGGATATTGTATTTCATATTAATAAAGAAATTATACACATCTCAGTCTCAGAACTGAGTTTTTAGTTATAAATGGGTTTACTGGCTCCAGTGCAAGTAACAAGAGAATTGCATGAAGTCAGCTGTGATTTGGTGCTATACTCTGAATTATCACTACATGCAGAAAATAAGAGCAATACCACAAAAGTAATTTAAGATTTAGTAAATTGTATCAGCTCCCCAGCACCACCTATAATGGATCTGTAGGTACTTCTACACTTTATGCCCTGAAGCCCTCCTTTCCAAGAAAAGCCAAAAAGTGAGCCTGGTAGGTCAGGAAGACACCACGCTTTATTTAAAGCATGTTTCCCACATAACTCGTCCCCATGGAAGTTAAAAAGTGCTCTAATATACAGAAAATACCAATGGGAGTCACATTTCAGAAGAAAGGGAGTGAATAAACTAAGCCAGACCAAAGCAACCTGCAGGTAGGACAGCATGAACAGGGTTCAGGATAACCCCACACTTGGGTTAAGAATCATAGCATCCCTTGGGTCGGAAAAGACTTCCAAGATCATAAAGTTCAACCCTCAACCAAACACCACCATGCTATGCTCACTAAGCCATACCTCAAAGTGCTAGGTTTAGTTCTTAGATGAGCACTTCCAGCAGTGGTCACTCTGGCTTACAGGCACGGAAGAAATGGCCATGCTCATCCCGGATGTGCCTGGGAGTCACAGCACTTCCCATACAGCAGTGCCACACCTGAGCTAGTAAAACCTGCCACCTCTGATTGGTTTCTGCATCAGTGGCACAGGCAATTTGCATCCCAAATGATTCAGAACAGACCCCTACAGATTACCTAAACGAGCTGCAAAGACAGAACTTATGACTTTGCCGAACTCCCCCTTGGATGCTGGCTGCACATGTCTGGATATAAGCTGAGTTTAGCTGAAGCCTAATTCTGACAATCTTCCCACTTGATTACTGGATATTTCCACAGCTGTTTACATGTACAGGCACAGCTCTACCTCTCTCCAGATGCCAGCATTCAGAACATACCAACATGAATTATCTAAAACAACAAACACAAACTCACTGTTAAGTTAAAAAGTAAGTTGCTTTTTTAAAAAGCATGTATCTTTTTTCAGAAAGGAATTCTAAAGTGGTAGAATCTTCTACAGGAAGGCACAGTAGTACCCCGGTGAAATGCAATGCATTAGTAGGAGAATGAAAAATGTCCATGAACACACTGGGGAGAGGGGGTGAGAATCAGATCAGAGCAGATCACTGCTAGAACAGACCAAATATGGTCTATGGCCACAGAATGGATCAGGAGGCAAGAGACAACTGCTGGGAAACTGTTCAGAACTGTCCAAAGCAAGGACCTGGTACAGGAATATAACCTAGTTTTCATAATATCATAATATATAATATCCTCATCATGGATCATATTAGCATAATGCATATGCTAGAGGAAGCTACATTAAGACTCAACAGACAAGACAGAATTGCCTATATTTGAATGCCTGACGTAGCAAAATAGCTTTGGGGTTTTAATTTTAATTATGTTGGTTATAAAAATGTTTAAATATATAGAAACCCAAAACAGAGAAAGCAGGCTACCAACTTGAGATTAAACATTTCAGCTTCGAAAAGGAGCAGGTCACAAAACACGTGACTAAAAGCTTCCGTGTACTACCTTGAATCAAGCACTGGAACACACAAAGAAGTTTGTATCTACTTTTAATAAGACACATTTTTACAAGAGAGCTGGTGCAAGTACGATAATGGTGCTTATCTTGCAGACTCTTGCTGGAGGGACAGAGGCACCATGGCTGATTCTATAAGACAAGCTGCTGAAATAGCTGCATGAAGTGGTAACTGCATCACAGGATTCCACATCTAGCCTCAAAATGTGTTCTAGAACACATATTTCAAGGACACCCCAAGTTCTTATCTCTAAATTAAACTGTCCTTTCAGGACTAAAAATTCAAGTAAATTGAAATTAACATAAAGAAGGAGAAGAAAGAACGTTGTAGCTTAGGATTGCTTTTTGCATCTTATAGATTACATTTGATCTTGATTTGCTCTTCCACTAAAGAAAGAGGAAAAAACATTAAAATTTTTAATGGGACTCCCGCAGTTCCTTTTTGATTACATGGGAGATTGGACGATAAATTATAAGCAAATGAAAATGCAGTTAAACGATCCTGAGTACTGCAATGAATTAAAACACAGTTTGTCACCCATGATCACTGAAAGAGAAGTTGGGGCCAGAAAGATAACAGTTTAAAAGTGTAAAAGAAAAGGGGATTTTAGTTTCGTTTCTTTCCTATTTTTTTACATGAAAAGATGTTGAGTTCACTCTGAAAATAACTGAACAGGAAGCAGTCTCTGTAGCCCCTTCAGCATTTTCCTGATAAGTCTTCTCCATACCCCAACAAAATTCAGCATCCATTTGTCTTAGTTGTCAGTCTGGACTCTGGCAGTACTCCAGGCAGTCTTTTTGATCATCATATAAATTTGCTAAAAATGAGCTGTTACGAAAACTCCTTATGCCCCACGTGGCATAAAGAGACAATGGCAAATAGCTCTTTCACTGTTCTGAATACCAAAGCAGTTCCTCATAATTATTTCTCTTTCTTCAGTTGTAAGGTCAACAATGCAAGATAAAGCACAGAAATTCCACTGGGACAACAGACACAGAGTAAAGAAAAATTAAGGAATTAACACAGAAAATATGAGTGTAATGCTCACTTTTTCAGATTGACTTGGCACTACAGGAAAGTAACATTCCTTCTTACACATCACTATAAACTCTTACCCAAAGTTCTGCTATTTTTCATGTGGCAAACAATCCCTAACAAAGGATTATCTACATTAGAAAATTCCAGGTCTTATAAATACACAGCAATTCCTCCTGAACAGCTTTAAGACTCATGTTGCACATTTACTACATTACTTTTCAGTCAGGTCAGCCAAGTCCATAGGACAATACAAACTCATGGCTCAACACTACCATCAAGCATTTGGCAAGTCTCAACATATGGGGTTTCTTTTCCCAAAATTCATTAGCAATTCTCATTTTAACTTCCTCTATCTTTCTTAGGATACGCTGCATATTTAAAAGTGTATCACAACAGATTATTAAAATGTTACTGTATTCAGTTATGAAACAGTTCAGTATTCCTATTTTTAGATCAGAAGATACCAGAAAAAAACTCCACCAAATGCGACCTATGGAACAAACCTTATCAAACCCATCTTAGAGAGCAGTAAAAATTAGGAGGAATATTACAAAGAAAATAACCTATAGCAACCTATATGATGCTCAGAGTCGTACAAGATACTACCATGCTGCAACACTCTGATTTATCTAATCAGAAGTCTTTTCAACAGTCCTAATAGTTTCAAACTAGGAACAACACTTGTCATAGAGATACAGTCATAAGTCAGAGAAGAAGGGGAAATCTCTATGGTACATTCTCCATTAACAACAAAATGCTTAAACAGAAAGATAATAATTTCCAAGCAGGGTTTCTTCTCATTTCTTAGTCTAAAAATTTCACAGAAGAAAACCAGGCCACTGTAAAATTCAGGGGGTTTTACTATTACCTGATAGTTGAAAAGTGATCCAGCAACTACAGCACTGGGCCCTTGTAAAGATCCGGGCTGTCTATCCTTTTACCTAGCATTTCAATGTCATTTAGGTAAAAAAGAATAAAATCAATTATTTGCAAGAGTGCCTTAAAGGTTATTGCAAACTTATCCATTATGCAACCACAAAAATTTATAAACCATCTGCTTGGCTAGATTCCTTTTTCACAGAAGCTAGCTAGCATAACTTAAGCCTGCAAATCAGATTTGTGTATAGATCTCAAATTACAAATACATAAAATGTTAATAAGAAAAATAGTAACAGTTTATTGATTCATTTTCCATGGCTATCTTGCTAATTTTGAGAAGGTGAGTGAAGGAAAGGCAAGACAATTTGTTTAGGATTAAAAAAAAAAAATTATCCTTTAGTACCTCTGCAAATTTCTGAATGTGGTTTTAGGTCACACTTCTTGCATACATGTAACTTTCCATATATACATGAAGGAAATTGCTGCTACATACAATTTAGCTTCTCTTAGTATACAACAAAGAACGTTTTACTTAGTTTATTTCTTCAACAATTAAAGGAATAGCTTATAGAAAGCAATACTAAATCTGAATTCTACCACAAATATACAGTGCACACATTCTGTTTACAAGATGTTCCTTCCCTTTTGCAGAGGAACCTGCAGAAAGACCTGTAGGACAAGACTCAGGAGAGAACAGACCTGGCCCTCTGAAAAAACACAGGCAATGGCAGGGAGATCAGATGCATTTTTCTGTATGTGCATCCCTTAAAGAGATCTATATAACACACACATACATTAAGACCTTTCTCTAATTTCTTGAAAGGCAGATTGTGAAAAGGACCAAGTCTTTCCTTCTGTACTGGAGTAATCTATGATGGATTGACACTGGGAGAACATGTACAGTGAGACCAGTATGGCCAACAGCCAGTGAACAGTAAGTAAAGGATGTTTTTCTCTCACTAATATGTAGGTAGTTGTGTTCAAGGCCAGGTGAGGCGGGGATCTGAGCAACCTGTTCCAGCAGGAGGTGTCTCCTGTCCATGGCAGGGGGGTTGGAACTGGATGATTTTCAAGGCCTCTTAAAACCCAAACCATTCTCTGACTCTATATATCCACAACATGCTACCTTGTTTACTATTTCAGCTAATCCTTCCTACATCACCCATCCCGACATTTCCTCATTACTACAGGACACGTCACTTATGTTAACACCTCCTAAGAAAAGGGTCTACTACAAAGGATAATTGTCTTTGACAACTTTGTTTCTCTGTTACTTGCTGGCAAAATTAGGGCTACTTTTGCATGGAACAAAGGATGGACACATAATTAAAGATGCATCTGCAACCTTTCTTTACTGTTTTCACTCATGCCTTTATCCATATGCATGGCTTTTAATCCCATTTACACCTGCAAGAAAGATATGTCTGCAGAGCCAGTTTATAACATAATCAGTAAGAGAGTGAGTGCAGCACCTCTCTATATAAAGTGTTAAGTTTCAATATCCATTTCTAAGACCTGAACAAATTAAGACTCTGATTTGAAATCATAATTTGAAATGCAAAGCAGAATTAGCTGCTATGGAACCACGCCACAGGAGTCTCAAAAGACATAGTAGGTGTATAGCCTACGTGTATTTGGGATGTAAAAACGGCAGAAAATTTGCAAGCATTAGACAGAAATCAGAAAACACAGGAGAAATCCCTTGTTTTATGGAGATGCTTCTAATTTTATCCTCAGGGAAAAAACTGTCAGACATTTATAAATTACATGTGTTCTTAGGCATACAGTCACAGAACACAATTCTAAGTTAAAACTTGACATTTTTAGTTATTAAACAGAATGTCAGAGTTAAACTGCTTAAACACCTTCAAGCATAAACACATTTAAGACAAAACAATGAAGATACTGAGAAAGCTTAGTGTCAAGTGGAAGACAAGTTTACCACTATCCTGTTCCTTAAAGGGCAGCATTAAATACCAAGTCAGAGCACTATTAACTATCATTTTTTGTCATCTCATTCAAACTTGTCACTAGAAAAAGAGAAAAAACAGTAACATCAGAATCGCTGCTTCTATACTCATCTAAGTGATTTGACATTTCTCTGTCATCCTTATGTTTCCTGCTGATATGGTGAGTCTTTTGGTGTGCCAAGATGTAAGGGCACATGGGACAGTGTGGTGGCTTGAAGGCAGTCCCTTGTTTATCTGGGCACGCAGGCAGAGCAGCCAGCCCAGGTGGTTTACAGACCATTCAAACAGGGCAACAATTCTCTTTGCAAGAAGCTCCTCTCTGAAGCAAATTCAACCCCAAGAATGTTTGGATAGACTGTCCTGGTTTATGGCAAATTTGGGAGAGAATCCCCAAAAAGGGCTTCTCCAAAAAACAAACCCACACAGCCCCTCCCCCCAGCCGGTTCGGGAAGAATTCCTCGGAGAGAACTGGAAAGAACCTGTTTATTTGATAAGCACAGCACCCCCCAGCACACACAATGAACAGAACCGGATGGCAACACTCTTTCACTGTTCTGAAAAAGATGACAAATTCAGAAAAGTCTCTCCTGGGGGTGGTCACTGTTATCAGTCCCTGCAGTGCTGGGGTAGCTGCTGCAGCCACAAGGTGTAAACTCTCTCTCCGTGTTCCAAATCCCAGTCCGGAGCAGGTTTGGCCAGTCCGGGGGAGGGGGAACAGTCCAGAAAGGAATTTGGATTGTTTAGCTAAATTAACTAATGAGAAGGGGGGGGGAAAAAGCAAGAGCAAGCAAAGCAGAAGCAGAGCAGAAGCAAGAGGAAAGCCGAAAGCAGGGCAAAGGCAAAAGCAAAAAAGCATCACTATGCACTGGTGCTATCTGTATGTCCCACCGAGTGGCTGATAAGAGGTCAAAACAAAACTCTTACTCTGCCAGTCTTAAAGGCACAGAACATAATATCCAGCATAAATTACACACACACAAATGGGGATAACAGCATCCTAACGTCACCCTGGGACATAGACTTGAACTGCAAAATAGGCCTAAGAATCAGAGGAAAGTTCTAACTCAATTCCTCCCCAATTGCATTAGCATGTCTCAACAACTTGCACAAGACTCTGAAAAAGCTGAACCAGAATGATAAAGGTGTTAAAAGATAAGGATTACTTTTATCTTCAGAGATGTCTGGAGAAGGTGATTACTAAAGTACCCCTTAAAACTGAGGATACTGCTTTCAGTCTCCATTTTAAAAAAGTTAATCGTGCATACAAATATAATAATCTAATATTATCTAATTTAATAAAGGCAGAAAACTCCACAAGGTCAAATATTTCATCAGTACTCTCACTCTACAGCCAGTATTCAAGAATTATAAGCAATCTAAGTCTTCCTGAATAAAATGGTTATTAAAGAAGCTTGCTGTATAATTTTGAAGATAAATCCAGTGATATATAAAACGAATACAGTGTTGCATATTAAGCAGTACTAGAGGCTACCAAACCAACACATTTACCAGCTGCTGAGAAAATCAACAGAGAAGTAAAATTGCCCAAAAGCTGTTATCATTCCAATAATTTGAAATTCACTCCAGCCACTGCTGAATAAAATGAACCCAGTTCCAAAAATAAATCAAGAGCAACCTTAAAAGGAAACAATACATTCTGGTAAAGAAAAAAAAGTATATTAATATAGGTGACCCAAACAAGAGTTATTAAAATTGAGACATTACCCAGACATGAAGTTTCTTTAAATACTTCTTAATATTCGCTACTGAACTCTATTGTTAAAGGAAATAACATTTTATATCTCATCAGGAGAATAATGAAGCTTCTGTTGTCTTTAAAGGCTACACTAAAATTCTCAACAGATTTGTGGAGCTCTACCAATCCAAAGCTAGTAGAACCCAGCATTTTCAAAGATTTGCAACACAGGTGACTTTTGAGGTCAGTCATAAGAAGGCAGAATAAGACAAATAGAAAACAATACATTTGACATTATGGAAACAGGGAAAATGATGGAAATATACTGCAAAAAAAAAGGAAAAAACCAATTACCTGGAACAAGTTCCATAATAATATATATAGGCTGTCGTTGAGTGCAAACTCCTATAAGTTTTACAATATTAGGATGATCATATTGTTTGAGTATTCTGCAAAACACACAAGAAGTTTATTATATTAATAAACTTTACTGTACAGGCTGATTAAACATTACAGAAGAATATCTAAAACCTTTAATGTTACTTTAATGGAAGATGTCATTATTTTTATCAAAGAAAAAATATCATTACTGTTATCAAAATCAATGCTTTGATAGAATCTGTTAGATCAATCACCACTCTGAAATGAAAATCATAACTGATTCACTAATAAATAAACAATTATTCTTATTGTAAATTTACCATTGGTCTATGTGACACTTATTTATACATAACTAAAAATGGCCTGATAGAACCCTCACATATGAACAGAATTTCAGTGGTGGACCAGAAGGAGAGCTACATCAAAACAGTATGCACAGCTTGCCTGTATGCTTCCCTGCTGCACTGTTCAAAGGAACACTTGTTCCAATTTTACTTTGAGAGATTAATTAATACAGTAAGTTTTAGAAGACTATAAGGACATCAATTTTGACAATTAAATGAACAATTTACATCTTTTGACACAATGCTTTACTAAGAACATTTCCAGCCTAAAACAGCGTGCTATGATTTTTAAGTGAAAAGAAGAACAAGAAAAAATTCTACAGAGACCTTGTAACTTAAATGTTCCTTCTGATATTTGCTGACTCAAAGCACCTCCTCTTTTTCCCTTTTTCCCAAGGATCAAGAGTAAAATACTAACCTACACACACATTTAGTGAAAAATAACACATTCCATTTTTTCAGACCATTTTTTCCCATTAGTGTTAAGCTGCTTAACAAATGACATATCTCTGCTGTTGCCAAGTTACAAGTTTTTTTTAAAGCATTCAATAGATAGGGTGGCTGATCCTCATTCTATAAATGCAGATAGTATCTTTTATTTTCAAATACTGATCATACTAGCTTGGGAGTGGAAATTAAAACATATGAAGCCTCAAAGCAAGAAGGAGCAAGGTAGTTTAAAAATTATGACATTTATCTCAAGATAGTCCTCTCCCTGGAGTCTACCTATGTACATCAGCTGATACTCATGCACATTGTGTCATGTCTGTAATTTGGAAAATAAGCATATAATCTCATGCTGATTGACACAGTATAAAATACCTCTATTGGAGCAAACTCTTCTTACAAAGAGAAAATTACTGAATGGGGTCTATACCCCACTAAGAAAAGTAATCTGGGCACACTTGATCACCTCTACTAGCCATGAATATAAGGCAGGAGCTAGGACTGGTATAATCACACTTAAATTGACAACATCTTCCTGTCTTCTTATCCCAATCCTCATGGCATATCTTAAAAATTCTAAATGACAGCAGTTAAGACAACAAAATTTTATTTTACAGGCATGGCTTGCTTTGTCAACAGGATGGTTTCAGCCAACAAAAATCCTACTGCATTCACACATTAAAAATGCCAATGTTTAGTATCATGGTGACAGCTGTGGAAAGAACTGAGGGAGAGAAAAAAAGGAGAAGTTTGACTACTGCTTTTTTTAATTTTTCAGAAGGTCAGGTTTTGTAAATGCATCTGGCCATAAAAACTGAAAAAAACCTGCCAGAAGTAATTTTAGAGAACCTACCTGGCTTCAGACAGAAATTTTATTTTCAGTTCTTGAGGAAGATCTTCTTTGCAAGTTTTTACAGCAACAGGGGTTTTATCCTTTAATGTTCCTTTATACACCTCACCAAAATTACCCTGAAATCAGGAGAAAAAAGATCATTCTAAGTAAATAGAATCCCAATGAATTGCCAGAAAAAAAAACGCAGAGAGCTACTGAAAGAGGACGAGAACTCTGGAATGTGTTTATGAAGCCAAATGAGATTTTCTTTCAGTATCTGCTCTAACCAAAGCCATTCACTCTGACATAGTACATCTATTATATGGACACAGTGTATGAGTTCTGTTTTGACCTTGCTGGAAAGAGGAAAAAAACACCATTAATTAAGTAATTAATTAGAATTTTCCCATAAAAACTCTTAGTAGCTTTTCAAATCAACTGACATTGACTGTAATACTTTGTTCTTCTTATTCTTCTCCTGCCCTGTTTCATTTTCACACTATTGTATTTTGTGGATAGTTTTTAACTTGCAGTCTTGAAGAGACCAAAAACTGATCTCAAAAACTGTGACAAAACACACTAAAATAACATAAACATTCTCATATATGAGAAAGAAAAAATACAAAATACGAAGAATGAAAACACTGAATATTAATTTTTATCACAAATTAAACCCACTGCAAAATGTATTGTTGTGTATGGTGATTCAGAATTTGTTTAAAACCAAAGCTCAGGGCTGCTCTTTAAAGACAAAACTGTAAGGCTCTCAGTTGGACAAAACTTTAGAAAGCAGCTGCTTTTATAATCAGACATTTTAGGTAGTGAACAACATACCCCCAGGGCAAGTTAGGTTTTTTTTTTAGCTTTCATAGAATAAAAATGAAGTATTAAATACCATTAAAGAACCCACTAAATGCATTTTTATTTAATAAAAACAAAAGGAAAATTAACTAGGACACAAATTGAAAGAAGAAGGAAATTGTGAGGTATAAAACACTGGTATCAATGAAAAAAATCTCAAGAGAAGGAAACAAGAAGAAAACCACAGATCTTGTACTTCTAGGAAAGCTTTGTATTTCCCAAAGAATAAGCACAACTCAATTTTGAAACTATGTCTGATTAATTTCTACACATACTACACTTCGGTGTCCTGGTGTCTGGGGCTGCATGTGACTTCAAAAAAGTCTGCTGGAGATGTTTTCCTTCCTCTCCTGAGTGATGAAGATTTCATTACATCATGCAGCTGAATTTAGTGTTGCCAAAGAAAGATGACAGAAAAGGAAAAAAAGAAACTCACAGATGGAAAAGTGTAACATGCTTCCAGTAACAATGGAAGAAATGCAGGGCTGAACGTGCCTGCAGAACTATTTCCTGTGCACAGGGACAAGCAAGATGTAGCTGGCAAGTGAGGCTCAGCCTCTCTGACAGCCCTTCTAAAGCACTTCCAGAGGCTAGCACACTACCTCTCAGATCTGAAATGGCATGAGGTGCCCAAGGTAAGCAGGTGAGTTGCTCCCAGGCCATTTTTCCTCTACCATTCTGGTCAGAAGTATTTAACAGTGAAATCTGAACCCACCCTGAGCTTTATTTAAGTCTTGAAAATGCTTTACTTCTTTATTGACAATATTGAAGTATTACTAGATACATGATTTTTAGTATAGCACATTCCAGTTATGCAACTTTCACTTTGTGGGGTATTATGGAATTAATGCTGAGTAAATAAACTGACCATTCACCCCTGAGGTGAAGGAAAATCTGCATTTTTCCTAAAGCTTTCATCTTTTACACATTAAAATTTTGTGATTTCTTCCTCATCTTTTCCAGGCCACTCAAGGTTTTGCAGACTCAGATTTCTCACTTCTGTGGTGAATGGCTACAGTTTATTTCACATTTTGTCATACAGATGTTAATATTCCAGTCATTCTTATCTTTTTTAGTATGACCACATATTCGTAGAGGTGAATGCATAAAAATCATGCTGTGTTCCAATAAAGTTTTTAGCCTGTTATTTTTTAAAGAACATCCTTCTATAATTACTTTAAAATCTGAGCTGCCTTTACTGAATGTTAAAAAAGCTTTGGTGCCAAAAACATGCAATACGCATGTAAACTGAATTTACTAAAAATGCTTTCAAATTGCTTTAACTGTCTTTACACATCAAAACTCATTCATATTTATTTTTTAACAAGACAAAGCTTTTTTTTGTGGCTGGAACATCTTTATTTTTCTCCCTTTATACTATCTTGTTTAAGAATGTAAAGATCCTGTAGTACCTGTATTTTATGAAGGCACAGCTCAATATGGCCATACTTTTTGTCATCTCAATCTACCAAAAAGCTTTTATCATGGGAAACAGAGGTTTATGGCAATATTTTATTTCCACATTCTTGAATTTCTTACTGATTTTTTAGTGTGTATCATAGTAAGAAGCCAATTAACTACTTTGATTTGTCTCTTCCTCATTTAATCCTATTCTCTCAGCTTTTGGAAAATCTTTTCAAACTACTCTGTGTCCAGAGTAGCACCCAAAATGGTCTTTGCAGGTGCAATGTGCTAAAAAAGTGAGCAGTTTGTCTGATTTTAAAGACCTGTAGTTCCTAAGCAGACTTTGTAAACTACATGTTTATTAACTACATGTTCACTAAGATTTAATTAAACCACATGTTTATTAAGATTTAATAAGATTGTGAAATTATCTAATTCCATTAATGAATGAGTGAAAATAATCACACACAAGCAATTAGCATTTGTTTTAATAAATAACTATTTAGTCATCTCATCATATCAAATTTTATACACAAATGCACAAACATACACCTGTTTCCGTACATGTTTTTATTTATATTTTGCAAAATTTTTCTCCAACTACAGAAAGTAAAACAGCCACATCATGCTTTATAGAAATCTAGTTAGCTCAAAACACTTCCAAAAGAGAAAAAAATAGGTATGCTAGTTAAATACTTTCAGCACAACCATTATAATGTTTACTAGCAAGTGTGATTTACGTCTGTTTAAAGCATAAGGCTGTCTCGTGTATTAGTGTAAAAAAATGACATAAAAATTACATACCAGAGCATTTTAAAAGAAAAGGTACACAGAAATAGCTTAATGATTATAGTATACTTACTCAAATCTTATTTAGCTCACTTTATTACTTACTTTGCCCAGTAATTCCCCCAGTGTGACATCTTCATGATTGAGAACCCACTTCTTATCCTATGAAAAGGAAAGCAGAATTTTCAGTCTGTGCAAATATGCAAGATACAGTTTCTCTAAAATACATTTCAGCAGAAATGGAGCTGAAGAAGTAGTACATTTAGAACACTCAATCACAAGCATACCAAGAAATTTTAAAGCTAAGCATTTATAGTTCAAGAGTTTAGAAATCTTCCTATACAATAAAATAGTGAGTGATATAATATAGCAAATTTTTATTAGAAATTAAGCCTACAACATGATGGTTTGTATCTATGTAGATAGATTAGCACTATGTAAAGGGTCACACAAGCTCTGGAAATGATATTTAGCACCGTGATTTTAACAATTCGTCAAGTAAAAATTAGATAAGAAATCTTCATTTTAGTATACGAAGTCACTTACTACTAAATCAAAAAAACTCCCACTTTTTTCTCCTCAGTGCACATGGAAATGAACTGATCTTCTGACTTGTCAACAAGACACATATTTGCATCTCTTACATCTTTTCTGGAAGTTGGAAATATTACAGGCAACTACTTGAAAAGATAACACATGGCAGGTAAAGCTTTTGTCCAAGCATTGACAATCCATCTGTGCTGGGCACTGGTGTCCAGTTCTGGGCCCTTCCATCCAGGAAGGACATTGAGGGGCTGGAGCATGTCCAGAGAAGGGAACTGGAGCTGGGGAAGAGTCTGGAGCACAAGTCTGATAGGAGGCAGCTGAGGGTGCTGGGGGTGCTCAGTCTGGAGAAAAGGAGGTTGAAGCTAGGTGAGGGTCAGTCTCTTCTGCCGTATCCCAAATGAAAGGACAAGAGCAAATGGCCTTAAATAGTGCCAAGGGATGTTCAGATTAGAAATTAGAAAAAAATTATTCACTGACAGAGTGGAACTGGAGTAAGCTGCCAAGGGAGGTCATGGAGTCACCCTCTCTGGAGACTTTTTGTCGAACATGAATTCAGCAGCTTTAAAAAGGGGTGGGGATCATTGCTATTGTGATTTCTATGCTTTTGTTCATAAGTATAATGTCACAAGTGTGCATTCTAGAGACTCTCTGAATGCCTCCATTAACCCAAACTCCCAGCACACAACACCTCTCAGTCCCATCTCAAGAATTCCTGTACCACACCACCATTACCATGCTGCATGATGGAAACCAAACTTTACTAAATCTCTTCCCTGGGTGGGAAACTGTGAGACTTAGGAAGAAATTCTCAAAATACAATAGCTTATTTTTCCCCTATACACAAGATTATTGCTTAAAACTACAGCCTCACTGATCAAATATCAAAAGAAACATATTTCCTTCATCTCAGTTGATACTTTTTGCTGAATGTTACATTCAGAAGCTGTTATACTACAAACAGATAGGAAGTGTGTCATACTGCACACTCTTTCAGTAATAATACTCAAATTTAAGACAACAATTTTCAAAGAAAGCTGTAAAAATCCCAAACCCATAAAAACTACTACTTAGAGGTGTTAACATTAAGAGTTTTTAACATTGAAATAAGTGTGGTAAAGCCAAAAAGTTAAAGAATTAAAATTGAATGGATTTTTTACTGCTGAACTACAAGGGTTCTGCAACTCAGTGAATAACTTTTTTAACAGATTGACAATATGACATTTCAAAAGTTTGTTTATGAAGGAAAAAAAATCTGATAATTCTTCAGAGAACTAACCAAAGTAAATAACAACAAAAACTGGAAACAAATTATCTGTTAAAGGATTTATTATCATTACATCTGTACATTAATCATTACCTGCACTTTTTATGAAAGCCTGCAGTCATTTCTTATACCACTTTAACTCATTCATTAATTTATTGTGGTTCTGCCATTTTTCACAATCATAAAATTATTCAGAGCTTGATCAGCTTCATTTGATATAACTCCTATAAACTGCACAAAAGCAGTTTCTTCAGCAGACAGTAAGAAAAAATCTAACAGAACAGAGAGTCATGTACATCATGCCAGTGTACAATTCTGACACTGAAAAAGAAACAAACCAAATTTTCTAATTTTCAATGTGTTAGATATTAATTTAAATAGTGTTCAAAATACATTGTCATTGGTTCAGATAATTGTCTTTAATTAATAAACTATAATATGAACAGTAATTTCAAAATTAACAAGACATTCTACTGCAAGTTTGTAATCTCTCTAAATCTACTTGAATCGCTCCAAGTTTAATATGAAATCATTAAATAATCTGAATCGTTATCAACAATTAAAAACATCAATAAGGCACACTTATCAATGTCAAAATCAATGCATAAATACTAGCACTCATAAACAAGGGTTATGAAATAATGTCTCTGTATGATCACGAAGTTCATGATCTTCTCTAAGTGCTTAATTCTGACCGTGAATAGAATGTAAGGATTTTTCCAGTTGTCAAATGCCATTACTCTAAAGATTAATCAAGTGTGCAAAAGATATTGAAAGTTACAAAAGAAATGTGAGAGCAAAATGGGACAAAAATATTCTTGAATGCAGGTATAGATCAACAGACACTTTAATGCACATCAGTCCAAGTCACAGAAATTTTCATTTCAATAGTTAGTTGCTTCTAAATCAAATGAAGCAAATCCAGTACATTTTTGCACCTAACCAAACTAATCTGAATGACAGCAAACAGAGCTCCTGAGACTATTAATGCCCGTTAATTTCACCCAGAAGGAAGCTTTTTATGATGCAGCCCTCTTCTTGGGACACCGCTATAAATCTCTCTTTACCTTGCACTTGTTCAGATTCTTCTCATGTTAATTTTCGACCACAAAATATAAAAGCACTTCAGAAAAATTCAGTCACACAAATTAGCACTTGAGCATACTCATTTTTAATCTTAATTATATACCTTATTTCCAAATGGAATTACTTGGGAAATCTACAAGCTTTACCATATTCTGCTTTATTTCTGTCCTCTAGCTTCCCCCAGAAGGAGAAACTAAATTACATGAACAACACACTTCAAGCACAGGTTTACTAATAAGATGATGGGAAACCTATCAGTTTATCTTACCTTTGGAGATACTAGTACACCTGTTGGTCAAACCCAGAGAAACAAGTTCACCAAGGGGAGAACTTGGTCAGCCTTGACAGTTACCCTTCAACTTGATAACCCACATCACACACCAGGTTTCTTTATGCAGCAGCTTCCTAGTGACTACCTTTCTAGACTCTGTGCAACTACCCAGCACACTTGTCTGATTTCAACAAAGATAAGCATTTTCAAAGAGAAGAGTTATTTTAAAAGTTAATTTTAAGTGCCAAAAACCAAACCTCAAACGAACCAGTAATTAAAGAAATAAAACTTTTAATTGTGAAAAGGAATACTTAGAAATAATCAGAAATGTCTCCTTTTAACTCATAAAATAAAGTATTCTGGATATACAGTATTTTTTTCCTGGATACATAACATTCCTTTTATAATTTTAGGGTGTTCCATGGTTCCCTAGGCCATGATAAGGTTCACACCTTGAACAGTTAGCAAAGATTCAATTGTTCATCAATCCTTACTTCAGTGAGCATACAGTGGAGTTGTGTGCAAGGCACTGAGAACAGTTTGAACAGCAGATGGTTGCTGCAAAAAATGAAATCTCATTTTTCCTTTTCTGAGCTATGAGACTGAAATGTTATCACTATTACCCTAAACATCTTCAAAATACTTAAGTGCAGTTTTTATCCTGCCCACCTCCCTTCACCAGGAGAAGCTACATCAAAGAGATCACAAATTACTATACCAGGAATAAAGCTTACAAATTATCTGCAGCAAATTAGAACAGCTTTCAACAAAATAGAAAACATAATCATGATCTAATACTTACTGTTCAAATTCCCTTAGCATTATTTTCCTATAATTCTCAGTAACAATTTCAATCATTAAGAATCCTAAAATGGTACTTTTTCGAATTAAAAACAGCAGTAAAGCAATTAGAAAGTAAACTTTTAAAAACAGATGTTTTGAGACTTAGGTATGAATTTATGAGCCTCAGCCTAAATATTTGGTTCTAAAAATCTCACAATTTCTAAAAGGAGAGAGAAAAGGGAGGGGTGAAAAAGGCACTTGTGCTTGTATTCAGTTTCAGAGAACAACCAAACACCAAGATTCTTACCCAAACTCCAAAGCAAGTTTTTCAAAGAGGAAGAGTGAGGAAATCCTAATCAGGTTCCAACACAGTATGAGTAAGGAAGATCTTTACATTATCATCGCTGTTATTTACTCATCTCATGTTCTCTGTCACATTATTTACTCTTCCTAGTTCAGAAGGCAGTATCTATAGCAAACACTGTCACTGTTTTTCATCTTAATTGATGATGTAAGCAAATGAAAAAGGATAAAAAACTCTATAGGCTGAAAACTTTAGCTGATTTAGGGAGCCCCAGAAGAAATCAGCCAAAACTTACTGCTTTAAGAGAACTCAAAACTTATGACTTTCCAATCTTAAGAATCTATCCCAAAACAGCATGCAGCATTTATGAAAAACCTAAATATCCCTCCCCTTTCCCTCATCCCAGTACATTAATCCTTAACATTCTTCTAAGAAACCCTCAAAATAGAGGGATATTGTCAACATCTCAGGATAAACAAACATAAACACGCATGATGCCTGTTTCTTCATGTTTTAAGCAGAAAAAAATGCATCAAAAATACTTTTTAGTATTATTTGCTCCTTTTCTTCCAAGTTAAATAAGAAATATCAGTAGTATGAATTACAGCTAAGAACTACTTTTCCACATTAACAAAAATGGAAAGTTAATCTTTCATGTCCAATACTAAGGATAATTGGAGCAAAATTCTTTTTATGGCTAAGAAAATCAGAATCACAGACAATTTTCATCAGATGGGTTTTCGAATCTCACTTATCAGAACTTGATGAGCCAGACCAAAAAAAAAAAAAAGTAACAGCTGTGTACATGTGGATAGGGCTTATCAATGTAGGAACGAGAAACTGTCTTTTTAGAGAGGTACTATTTTTGATACCACCTATGCCAGTAGATCTAATGCTCATATCAATTTCACGAATCATAAACTATGTGTTTCAAGTCCTTCAGATTAAGTACAGAAATAAAAGTAGCTGATGGGAAAGATTTTTCATAAGGAAAAGTAGGTTTTACAGGATGGGTTTTAAAAAACCTCACTGGCAACTTCTTTAAAACTATTTCAGAATAAAGATTCATGATCTGTAAAAATTGTTATGGAAGCTGCTTTGCATTACTAACATTGCTGTATTAAGCCACACCGATGAAACTCAATGTGAACTGTAAAATAGAATAAGCACAGACAGGTTTAGCTCCTTGGGAAGAAAGTACTATTTTATCTGACTTCTCACTGTTACATAAAAACTCTGTGAAGTTCAACCCTTCTGCTAAACCAAATTCTAAATTAGCATATAACAGGAGGAAAGAAGTAAGATTTGGAAAAGCTACTGTGCAATTTATAAACTGCAGAAGTGACCTCAGATTACCTGAACAGCTGTTCTTTGACCATTCTTTCTTGAAGATCAGTAGACAAAGTGACTGTACAATTCAACATACAATACCCATTTGCCTCGGGGGTTTTTTTGCAGTACTTCCCTAAGCTTATGTTTTCTTACTCATGAAAGGTCTAAAATGATGCTGAGGATATTTCAGGAAAAAAACAGGAAATAAAGAAAAATAAAGAAGTTTAAAAAAACAACTGAGAAAAGAAAAAGACATAGAATGTGAAATCCTTAAGCATGGGAAAAGGAAAGTCAAGTTTATATCAAAACCATTATATTTCAAGCACATTAAAACACACACTATTTCTCTTGACTGGATACAGTAAATTCAGCTACCAAAACAAAGTATCCTGAATCACCTCTCAACCAAATACATTCCAACAGAAAAATTATCAGCTCTGGATCAGTAGGCCCAACAAAACACTCAAAGACAAACAAAACCATGGGGTAACGTGGTTTTTCATTTAAACATTCCATGTAATTTAAACAGAGAGGAATGGAAAAGCCCAGTCACATTATGCACACACAACATCCTCCCCAAACACTCAAATTATTAAAATAGGCTATATTTTAATATATGAAAATATGTTTATATATGAAAATATATTTAATACATTTTAATATGTGAAAACACATTTTCACTTCCACCACACATGTCAGATGGGCTTGGAGGAACTACAGGTGTTTGTAACAATGTCCAAGACAGTCTCCTTGAACTATATAAGACACTTAGGACCACATACTTAGTTCCATCCTGACTTAACTTCAAAAATATCCAGTTGTTTCCAGTTAGAAGATTTCTCTACCCCAGGAAGAGAAACGCTTAATTGATCCCTCAAAAGTAATGTCTATGTTTCAGTGGTCAGCATGCAATACCTTAATACCTTTCAGAGTGCTACAGTTCCACATTAGACCTTCCATCAGCAAAACCCCAAGATCCCTCATCCTGTTTTTCTAGCCACACCTGCTCATTTTGCACTGTCTTTCATAATCTTCAGATAGCATGTTAAAACCATTGAGCTGCATCAAGAAATGACCTGACCAAATTTCAAATATCTGCTGTATTAGCTAATTTGTGACTGTGAGAGCACAGGAAAAAGGCAAAGACACACAGAAAGGAAACTGCAGCCTTAACTTACAAGATTTCAGTGTACCAGTGAGCTTGGTCTGCATTCCATGCAAGACCCTGGCTTTGAATCAGAAGTCATACATTACATAGATGCCAAGAGTTTAAAAAGAGCATGCTGCACTGGGTTTTTTACATCAGATGCATACAGTTCTTTAACAAGATATTGGTAGTTTCTCACATACCACTAACTCATTATTCAGCTAGCAAAAGTACTGGAAAATTTCTTAGCAACAGGAAAAAAAGCTCATCAATGAAGGACACACAAAGGGAAGTAGCACACACACCAAATGGCTCTGCTAGATATTAGCAGATTCTTTTATTACTTTAGAAATCTTCTAAATGCTGTCTACAGCAATCTTTTTTCTCCTGTATTAGTGACAAAATTTTCCTGTGTGGTCTGTAGAATCAATGCTTTGTTACTGTGCTGGCTCTGGCTGGGGTAATTTTGTTCGCAGTAGCTGGTATGGGGTTATATTTTGGTTTTACACGTTAAATTGTTCTCTTGATAAAGATGATTACACATGAAGCAATCTTTATGGCATGCATGTGTGTACATCCTTCTCTAAAATTAAACATGAAATGTAAACAGTGAACGTGAATGCTTTGAAGAATTTACCACCTATTCTAGCAGCTGTACAAGTAGCTGTGAGAAGACAAAGTTAAGACAACTGACACCAAACAGACCAAAGGGTATCCCATACCATACAGCATCACTCTTAGCATATAAAGCTGCTCAGAAAGAAGGAAGGCGGAAGATGCTCGGAGTGAAAGTGATGTTGTGGTGCCTGGAGTTATGCTCCCCCACTTGCAGAACTTTTGCTTTCCCCCTTGTTGATCTGCATGAGGCTCCTGTCAAACCCTTTCTCCAGCCTATCCAGCTCTCTCTGGAGGGTAGCTTGACTCTCTGGTGTATCAGCCCCTCCTCCAAGAGTGGTCTCATCAGTAAAACTGCTTGTACACCAGCACCCAGCTTGTTAATGAAGAAGTGGATGAAGGAAGGATTGGACACAGTACTGATCCTAGGGGTAGAGCAGTAGTTACAGGCCTCCAATTAGAATTTGCATGACTGATCACCACCCTCTGGGGGTGATCTTGATTTTAGTAATACACTTTGTAAATCACTGGTAACCCTATTAGGAAGAAATGCAAGCGACAGAAAGGATAGGATTGGTAATGGCATTTACTTCATTATGAACTGAGCATGAAATCCATGCACTACCCTCAGCGGTAGGCTAAGTACAGATTTACCTTCCAAATAAGGAATTGTGAAGCCTTACCTATTCTCACCTCTGAACTCCTCCTTTATCAACATGTAAATAAACAGATCTTCTTGAGAATTCAGACACTATTACATACACCAGATGCACTAACCTGATTTAAGAAAAACATACCCTTCTTACCCTGTAGCTCCTTTTGTGTGTATCCTTTATTCCTCCACAGCTGAAATGTCATTTCACTCCTTTTTAACATTGTGTTCCACTTAAACTGGCGGAGGCCAAAATACTTAAGCAATCACAAGCTACTCCACAAATGTAACTCTACAAAGCAATTTAAGAGCACAGACACTCATTTCTATTCTAATCTACACTGTGTTTTCTGACCCATGAGAGCACATGTTCAAGGAAGGTTATGTGCTTGTCAGCCACATACAATAAAAACACTGAAAACTCAAAGCATTATTTGCATTAAAGTCATCCTGACTGCACTAGTGAAAACAGGAAGAAGAATATAATTAGAGGACTACAAGAGGTTTACAACTCACAGTCTTATGGAAAATAATTATTAGGGATGTCTGAATTCCAAATATGGGGAAGAAGTCAGAATCCATTTAAAAAAAACAAGTATATTAGTTCCCCAGAAAAGCTGCTACAATCATACACAATTCTAATATAATTTTTTATTGCACTGTATTAACATCTGGTTATAAAGCTTCTGATAAAACCCCCAATTTATACAAGTGCTCCATAAGGCACAATTTACACCCAGAACAGTACAGAACACAATCAATTCTTTGATTTTCACACGTATATACAAATGATCAGCAACAAAATCTAGTAAATCTAAATAATCTTTGATGAAGGATGCTTTAATTGAAGTAGCTTATTCTCTAAGCTATCAGTTATCAAAAAAATTTGTCTTAAATCTTTCATTTAATAATTTTTACCCCTTCCTAACAACATATCTTTTAAATTTTTTTTAAGAATGAATGGCTTGCTTCCATCTATTGCTTTATAAATTTTACTTATTTTTTCTACTTCCTAGTTTTCAATTGTGTTTGAAATAATTCATTTTATTCAATTTGCACTCCACACAGCAATATGGCATTATGTAATTTTTTTATATGAAAGTTGTACAGAAAGTAGGAATGCACATCTTGCTGAAGTTTCATTTAAAATTTCAAGGTAAGAGATTTTTCTTTATGAAATTGGTCAAAAAATACATTGTGTATGTTAAAATGAAATTCATATACTTGATAAAATACTTTTTTTTTCTAGGTTTGAGCATAATGCTTACACCCTTTAGGAGGGTTATCTTTCAATTTTAATCTAAACCTGATCATGGAAAGAAATACAGAAAAACAAGACTGAACAAGAAACATTCAACAGAGCAGATGTTTATTGCCATGGCCTCTTAAAAAAAACTACAAAAAACTTTGATCACCGAATATAAAACAATCCTTGTTCCTCTTTGTTAAGGTAGCCTTATCTGCCTCCATTATTACAAGGCATTTTAATGGAATTTTTTTGAGAAAATAAATCCTTTCAATTTTGAAACTAGTCAATATACCTGAAACTATACATAAATTTGGTTCAGTGCTTTGTTAGCACAAAGAGTAAATTACCCTCTTTTTTCCTTTTTCTCTACAGGATGACATGCCTTGACAAGTACAGGCCACCATTAAGGATGATGCATTCTTTTTGTTACCTGACAGAAATATTGCAATAATCTCTGCTAAAAAATGTTAAAAGAAAATCCTGTGACACTTCTCCAAATTCTGAAGGAATGAGAAGGTAACTGAAATGCACCTCTAATATTAGGATATGAAACTCTTCTCTCAAATGTCAATAGCTGCAGTCTATTGATTCATTTAGTGCCTAATAAATACATTCATTTCCTGTAAGTATGTCTTCTGCATATTATAAACACTCACTTTTAATGGTGATCAATTTCCTTAAAGAAAACTGAAGATATATTTTGACATTTAAAAATGCATGTATTAGACTTTAACCACACCCATGAGAATTACAGCTTTAGGCCAAAAACCAACACCCAAAGATCACTACCACCAGGTGCTTCTTGGCATTCCTACAGAATGCCTGGCCAAATTGGTGGGTATCACACAGGTAATCCAGGGTGCCACAGGAACCCTCTTGACAAATCTAGCAAGGTAGAGCTGCAATAACTGCATCACTCCCTGCTACAGGCTGCTTCTGCCTTTCAGATTCCTGCTCCTCAAGAGTTGTCCTCAGGTCAAACAGACTCAAGATGATCTTCCCCACAGGGACCACCATTACTGACACTGCTTCCCTCTGCAGCACCTTAATTGTCTCCCGCCATGAAATGAGCATCAATAATTGTGTGACAGCATTACTTTGTGATAAACTTGGCCTTTGTAAGTCTTCTTGTTTCTATTCTGTATCTCCCAGCAGGCATAAGAGCGGTTCCTTGAAACTGAGACTGTTCAGCAGTCTCCTTCAATTCCACCTCCTGTGCTTTGCTGGCCTGAGGGGCACACACTACTTGTACTCTAAGCACATGTATAGTCTGCAACAGTGAACCTCAGCTTGCTTTGGTAAAATGAAACAAACACCCCCAGAAAACGCATCAACAAAAAATTAACATCATTTCAGATTTTTACTAATGGATTTTCATGAATAAAATCTAACTTAAATTTATAGCTCCTCAGAATTTCATTCCATGCCTAACTCATCAATACATTCATACCTTGCAAGACAGCATCAGATCCGCAGAGAACTCTCACGTCACTTGTGAACTTGTTTATCAGCACTAGAAACACTAATAAGAAATGCCTGGTTTTTTTTCTTTCAGCACTTTTCTTTCACCTCATCATTTATGATCCATCATTTTCCTATGTACACAAAATGTATCAGACCATATCACAGGCTTCTTTGTCACATGAAATAGATCCAGAATTTTAAAATTAAAGTTACTAGTAACAAATACATGGCTTAACTCATCTGACAAAGCAGCAGTTAATTTTTTTCCATAAGCTCAGAATTCGAATTAACTACAGAATTAACTACAGAGTATTTCAGCACTAGTGAAATAGTAGCAGATCTCCAGAGCAAATCAATTGGTGCTCAGAATCTGAACCATGTACCTGGGAGAAAAGCATCATTTCAGGCAAAATCTTTCCTGATTCTGAAAACTGAACTCCCTCCCATGAGCAGCTGTACATCCTGGGCAGATTTGCTTCAAAGGTGTTTTTATGATCCAAGTGAAAACTTCAATACAGGTACACTTAAATAAAAATTGTATTCTTTATTTTTTTGATAATTCTTTTTTCTAGTAGTCAAACTGAAGCACATTCACACCTTAATACAGGTTTTGTAATCTGTAAAAATATAAAAAGAAATTATATTTCAAGAAATCTAAAAATCTCCAAAACAGGAGGTCAAAGATGTCAGAAGGTTAAAATACATCCAGTATGGTTAAAACAGAATTTTTATATAATAAAGTCCTTGGGTGTGCTTTGAGTTACTCAGCAGCTTTGTGTACCAATCAATCCATCAATAAGAACCCAAAGAACATAATTGTAAATTGTACAATTTTTTCAAGAAGATTATAAATAAATATGAGACATTTTTCCATTAAAGAAGTTACTAGCAAATATCTTTTTAATGCCATCAGGTTTTCTAATTTAAATTCTATTATGACAGAATCATTAAAATTCCAAGCAGGCAATTCAGTCTACATGAAATGGGACATGGGACAGGCCTTTTGTGACACAATTAAGCCTGTTCCTTTCAAGGGCAACATCATAGAAGGTGAACACTAATTTTACTAATATAGTAAAGGAGGATGAATGACTGTGGGAAGGAAGGAAAGCAAAAACAAACTAAAAATGATAACTTTTTTTTTTTTTTTGCTGTGAATTTTGTCATATTTAACTTTCAATTCCTAAATAGGTTATTACAGGGACAGAAATTTGCATAAGAAGATTAAAGATTACATGAAATGACAATGACTGCTCTGCAGCTATAATGTGAACAAAGCGAAAACAGTCTTTGCAGATGCCAAATGAACTTTAAGGAAATGATTAAAAACATCTTGGTAATAGCACATGATGCATAAATTACCCCCAACACTAGGTGTCAGAGTGCATGTGCTACTTCTGAAACGACCTGAAATGTCTCCACTTTCCCATATGAAAGCCAGAATTCCATGCAAATTAAAAAGGAAAGTTCACAATACTCTTTGCTTCACTCTGAAGCACTTCTTTTAGAATACAACAAATATTTCTTATCATTTGGCAGAAGTAAAACCACCATAAAATTATAGCTCAAAGCAAAACAATTTAAATATTTTTGGAAACAGCTGCTCTTAAAAAAATTCAAATCATGTAGCTAACACGCTTTTCAACACCGCCTTATTTGGCTCAAACTGCTGGTCAGGAAGCTCTAAGTATACTATACATTGGTTTTAGTTTACACCAAGTATTAGTACCTACAGAAACTAACATCCTATTTCATAAATTCATGACAGTCTACACGTAATTGCAACATGTATATTAAAAAAACCTATACAATCAGTTTCCTGTCACCCAGTACTTTTCTTAGTACTAACAGTCACCCTTTCCATTACTTCATGTAACACATCAGAATGGAAGTAGAAAGGTTTACTAACCCCAAAGGAAGTACTCTTGAATATTAAGACTGATGCACACAAGGACAAGGTCAGTCATATGAAAAAAACAGATGCAGCCTGTGGATTTTACTGAAAGATGCCAATTAATTGCATAATTTTTGGGAAACCTGAGTAACTGAAGTAGTTGTGCACTACAACTCAGATCAACTACCAACTAGAACAATCCTAGAGGAAATACTATTATTTCCACTAATTTTTAGTTAATACTGAGTTAAGTTGATACTAACTCAAGTCAACATATTCAGGGAGGAGTGGACCCACTTCATTTGCCTCCTGAACAGAGGAAAAACAAAAGGCCTGTGGGAAGTTAGGGGTTTTCATTTTCTTTCGCTTAGAGAATTATTTCCCATTTTGTTGCTAAGAGACATTAAGACCAGGTACTTAACAGAAAAAAAAAGCTGTCCCCGGGAAGGTGTGGTTGGCTACTCTCTTATCTGATGGTTTCTCTCAAAAGGGCAGAGATACCCTAAGAATTGAGCTGGAAGTAAAGAGAGCTGGGGCAGCTGAGAGCTCCCTCTTGCTCTCTCGGCTTTGGAGAACGGTTGGAGCTGCTGCCTGGAGGGGAATTCACTGCTGCCATAGGAGCGGTAATGGTGAAATGACCAGGAATGCCATTTAGGAGTATTTTCTTCTATAAGACAGGGACTAGAAAAATTATTTGCCTATAGTTAAACAAGCCTATGGTTAAATTAAAACTTAACTCCATGAAAAGAAAATACAAAATGAAAAAAAAGGAAGGAATAAGAAACATCCTATCTTCAAAGTACGCAACAGAGAATGAAGAAGGAATGCTCTTTTACGGACTAGGTGTTCCAGTTTATTAGACAATAACTAAGATTACGTGACAATATTCTATACTATTGTTTTACATTTGCTAGAACAGGGCTGCTCTCACATTATGTACAGTCCGAAAACAGAAAAAGCATTACATATTTAAAACAAACACAGAATTAAAGAAAGAGAGAAATTTGCAAACAGATTTAAAAAAAATCCATTTTGAGCTTGACTACCCCTTATCTGTAGCTTAAACCATTTACATCAAAAAGAATTACACATCAAAATTAATGTCCTATGCTTTCTCATATAAACTACAATGAATGTAAGCAACAACTTATGTTCAATGAAGCATCAGTTTGGTAATCAGAACGATATTAACATAAAATGTGTATTTCCAATGTCCCATTCTTAAAAATTTAAAAATATATAGAATAGCTAAGTGCGGATTAAGCACAATTTTGAGAAAAAGAACATGCTTGACTTTCTTAGGATTATTAGCAGGAAAGAACTAGGACCCTGGAGTAGGTAACTAATGGTGAAATATAAATTGTCATACTTGCTAAAATTTTGTGGAACACGGGCTTGAAACCAGTCTTGAAAAAATAAATATATCAAGAATAAAAGGCTTACCCATAGTTAAGATGGAAAGATACAAGTGGAGCTAGCTTATGAATGAAACACCAGCTAAATAGATACTAACTGTAAAACTGCTGGAAGAAGTCAAGGAGACTCTTAAAACACTGATACATTTTAATACTTAGCCGTGTTTATTCCCATCCTGAAAGACTTTCTGTGATAGCTTCCTGATTAAAAAGTAAATTTTCTTCTTTCAAATTTTCATTGATGCTGAAATATCAGTACCTTTTCTTGTGTCTAACTTATTTTTGCGATATCAAATAGGGACAAAATGCAGTTGTCGTAAGTCTTCCAAAATTTCGTAAGACCTTCTCTATTGCATAAAATAATTTTTTCACTTTATAAAAGGAACGGCAATGAACTACTACTTTGAATTACATAGTAGGGAAATCCAAATGTGAAACCAAAATAAAAATATGAGGGTACTTGATAAGAAGTTGAATGCCATTCGTTCAAAATGGCAACAATTCATGGTAAGAATCAGGATGGAGAGATGTTTTAAGAGAATGTACTGCACAGAGGTGAGAAGTTAACAGAGTTTAGGAACAGAGTAAAAAAATTAATAAAAATGAAAAATCTTCTGAGAAGTTCCACAGAAGCTTATTTAAATACTAACAGAAACCTCCGAAGTTATTGTCTGTTAAATAAAGATTCTGGAATGTATGCATTACCTTAACAACAGGATTAAGCAGAACGACACCTGACTTCTTTGTAATAACTTGCTTTGTTGTGTAATGATGTTCTATAAGCTGAGGAATAGTTGGAAACCCAGTTCCTTCAAAACGATATTGATTCTGTATGGAGGCAAAAGGAAAAACTTATTTCTCTATAAGCAATAGTTGGAACAAAAAACTGCAAAAGTGCTTGACCAAACTTTCTTCATTAGTAACAATACAGAAAAAAATGGACATTTTTATAGTTATTTTAGATTCCTTTTCTGACCTACTGAATACCATTTGTACTAACTTAACTAGAATGACAGTTATGAAAATGATAAAGTAATAAATGCAAAATTACTGCATCAGTCATTTAAAGCAATACGATAAAATAACTATTTAAACTCTTAATTTAAATAGATAGGCCAGTTAAAATCAAAACTATTGTAGAGTGAAATAAAAATATTGTAAACCAGAAAAAACAACACCAACTTCTTATTTATTTCTAAAAACTACAGCAAGCAAACTAAAAAAATCTATATGATAAAATACAACAAGCGATAAAACAAACAGGAGATATGCAATACTATCCTAATCTCATCTTCCTTCCTTTATTGCCTCCTAAAATTAGCAAATCCCTGGCATAGAGTATAGAATGCATGACTGGTCTTTAAAAAGAGTATTTATCAGGAATGTCTAAAGGAGCTAGAGACAAAGGCAGGTGATACACAGGCTTCAAAGAGAAGTTGGGCAGGACCCTGCAGCTGATTGTGAAACACGATGAAGTCTCCTGCTTTCATAAGTCTCAGCAACTACAGACAGTGAGCTTTTCCCAGAAGGCAGTAACTGCCATAAGCCAGCCTGACAGTGCAACAATGAACAAGTATACTGCAATTTTAAAAACTCAGAACACAGGTGGTGATTCAAGTTTATTTACACAAATGGGCAATGAACGCCTCTACCACTGGCATGCTTTCTTTCTATCTCGAAGGGCTGAATTCCTTGCATGGTGCATTCTAAGTTCATTGTTTCCATAAGGATTAAAGTATTAACTTCCTGAAATGTGTCATTGCTGTTGGTAAAGACAGCAGGGTCTTGTCAGCTGTTTTTAACATTCACAGATCTCTATCATAAAAATGTTTCCATAGTCTGAATGTTTTGTTGTCTGTTAAATAGTGACTCAGCTTTGATTGACCACTAACACTAGATCCCATACCTTTAAAATAAGCTCCTTCATACTTCTGTGCTGATGAGCCAAAAAATCTGCTGTCCTAAGAGTCTCCACAGCACAACCACCATTATTGCCTATTATTTCCTCATTCCAGGTCCAGCCACTGCCCATCTGCTGCCATTTATGTAAAACCTTTAGAGCAGCCAGTATCCTTTCATTCTGTGTATTTACATCCAATCATGATGTTTACTAAGATCACTAACAAACAAAAATTTTTAAATCGCACAGCCTCAAATAAGCAGAAGTGAAAACAATGGTAGCCTTGAATGACAGCAATGAATTTTGATGCTTAAAGCTGAATGATGAATTAATTTATCACACACATAATTGCATCAAGATTAGCTTTTAAAATAATGGTAAAACCAGAGACAGAACACTTAAACAACTGATGGATTGCTGTCAAAACAGATGTCCTACTCTAATCTTCAGTACTTGATTAAAAAAAAAATACGGAAACCTGTCAATGATCCAAGAGTGTGGTTTGACCAGTGAGAAATCCAATTCCACGTTGTTCATACCAATGTAAACAAAGAAACAAATCCTTTGTACTAAACTCTCTTTAAACTTGCCTACAAAAATGTCCATTAATAAATCCCTCACTACATGACCTTAACACTCCCAACACCTGTTTTCTAGAGCTTAATAAGCTTTTTCCTCATTCTCAGAAAATTCACCCAACAGAAATGCATATAGTGGATTGAATGTCTTTAAGGAAAAAAGAAAGTGTTAGCTTTTATGACTGACAAGAAAATCTACTACAAATTAATCCCAAGAGCAGATCAACATAATGCTCTATTAGTAAATGTACAAGCAGGCAAATATCTCGACCTGACAATGCTGGGACTGTCCAGGACATGCAACAGTATCAGTCTTACATTTCAAATTTAACTGCTAAGTACTAAACTATGGAAAGACAGTTTCTTTTGTTTTGTTTTGCTTTGGTGGAAACCCTCCCACACACACACACAAAAGAAGAGTCAGCTTACAGGCAGGCCCTGAAGTAATAGTTGGAAATTGAACTTGAAAGTCCAACCTATCTTTCTCAAGATCTACTTGCACATACAAGGATTTGCACAAAATTATTTCAGTTAGATCACGTATATAATGTGCTTTTATTTCTCCTGGGTCAGAACAGGGTGCACCAAGCACCTTGTAAGACTCTAGGTATAGGAAATCTTACTGCTTTTATTTTCTCCTTTAGCACTCTGACATATCAAAATACTTTAAGGTCATACAATCAAACCAAAATGAACACTGATTTTGTGTTGACTTCTACAAAGAAAATTCTAGGTGAGAACTAATGAACACTCTCCAGCGTGACAAGTGTCTATAATCATTAATCCTAGAGAAGCATTGCAACCTCTGTGAATCTCAGAAAAAAATATTACTGCTTCTCAGAAGAAAAGAAACCAGGTACACAATACTGGGTTACCGCAGGCATGCTGCATCATCTGGAGATTCAGACAATGAAATTCCCTCAGTGTAATACCATTATGCAATTAAATTTGAGAATTTTTCTGTACGTGGGAAACTTTATTACAAGAGATTGAAGAGACAGCACTACTGAATCAAAACTGAGAATGATTTGCTGCAATTTCATAGTTCAAGAAAAATTTCTAGCAATGTTATGGGAACTGCCACATTTTGAGTAAGTCTAAAATTCTGCACGGTTAAAAGAAAATTACATACATTAAAAAAACCAAGCAATGTATTTAGAAGAATAAAAAACCCACACTGTATAAAGGTAGATATTACTTAATATATTGTTCATTAAGTCATCAATTTTTCCTCAGAGCATCAAGGGGGTCAATTCTGGTTCCTAGACGCATACACACTGTGCAACATCCAAAAGTGTTTGTGTTATACTGCACAAAACAATAACCACAGGACTAAAATGAAAATAGGCATCGCAAATGCAACAGGGACTTCAATTCCCATGTGTATAAAAATGAACACAGATTATTTTTTTCTGCATGGCTGTTTCAATTTTTCAGGAAGATGCAATGGATTTTTACAATCTGAACTAGAAATAGCTTAATTTACACCAACTATGAAAAGGGGTAACCAAGTAATCAATAACCAAATGAAAATACATAAATGAAGAGCAACAATTTCCAGATTTCAAAACATTTACAGAAATATCCTGGCTTTTCAGTATAAGACAAAAGATACTGAATAACCTGATACTTCATACTTTTCCTTTGTTTCCCAGAATGACCTTTACCCCCGATGTCTAATATTTCTAACAGCTTTCATATTTGCATATAAAGGCTAAACCCATTTGCTATAGTAAACTATGTAGATCCTAAATTGAATATTCAGTACTATATCAGAGACGTACATCAGCATATTGTATGATAAAGTGTCTCCGTTGTCCATCTGAAAACACAGAAAGGACATATTCACCAGGTTTCCCGTGGCTCTCTCGCACCAAGAAGTCTCCTTGCTGTTTTAACAGCTCCTGGGCTTCTATTCTTGGAATTGCACCATGATACCAGTCTTGCTCAGCCAATGGTTTCTCAGTGGTTGAGATTACATCAAAGAACTTGGGAAAAATATTGAAGAAAAATGTTACTATAATAGTACACTTTTAGATTTACTTATACATGAAAAGTAGCACAAACAATAATAATTTCTGTTTTACGTATCAAAATTATGCATTTTTATTAACCAACAAGATCAAGGGTCTTACAGTTCTTACACTTGCCTATAAGCATGTTGATCACTTTCTTTTCTGTTTACCTGAAAAATCAATATATCAAAAGCAGAAGTTTCAGGAATCATCTATAAACCATGCAAGATTTTTTATCAGGCTTGCTCTTTTTCGTAAGCCATACTGACCAACTCTTTCTCACACATTCTGACACGCTGTTAACAACTGAAAATAATTCATTTCTCTATCCAGACAGAAACTTCTCAGACACAAAACCATAATACATTGATTCATACAAAGCACTTGGATTGGATAAACTGTTTTCACAGAATTTATCAATTGCATCCCAAATCAATTAACAATTAAGAGCCTTTTTTCCAAGTACATACCTTGTAGTGCAGAGCACACACTTGGGTGTAGTGTCCCTATGAACTCCACCATAAGACACAAAGATTTTAAGGAATTGTTTTCGCTATATGGAATTGGCTGCAAATGGAAGCTAGCTATAAGTGGAAGCTAATGAGTTTTAATCTATGATTTCATACATTAATTTTAACAAGCCTACATTATTTAACAAAACACCGAATAAAACTTTATATTTCGTCACTGATCACTTCAGACTTATTTCTTATGGGTAGGAAGGCAAGCCTTCATTTAAGCTGCAATTCAAAAGCAATGCCAGAGGTCATAAGACATTCTCTCACAGCCAGAGTGGTAAAGCTCTGAACAATGCAACACAGTGCACACTGTGAGAAGAACAGGTATGTGAATGTTTCCCAGCATCCTGAATTGCACCTAGGTAACTAACAGTATAGAGATCTACATCTCAGTGAACCACAATCAAACAGATGCAAGCAAAGCAATGCCATTCTGAATTAACCACTGCTATTGCTCTGCCCTGATAACACCCCAGGCTGGAGGCCATCTGTACATTTAAAATCCTTCTCAGAAGATACTTAGATTACAATACTTCACCTAGTCCAAAAACCACTAGGAATGGTCTCAGACTCTGAGAGTGAAAATGAGCTGACCCAAGGATGGGAAACTACACAGGAATTCTTGTTTCCAAAAATCTGCAATTCTTTAGTACTTGCATACATTTTTTAGCTGTTAAAAAATATCTTTGTTGGCTTCTGGTTGCCTAAGTTATACCTCAAAGGACTAGTTTAGTCCTTTGTCAGGATCCTTAGTCAGGATCTTGAAGGAAAACTGGGGAACATATGTAAGAACCTGACAAACCCTTGTGTTCTCAGGTATCAACAGACACAGAGAGAATCATCATGGATGAAATTCTCATCAAGGAGAATTTCAGACCTGAGATTTGAAACAAGCACTATAACCAATAGGCAGATCACTAGAAAGAGTGTGCTCTGTTACAGAGGCAGAGATAGGAAGCACTATGTAAAAAATAACTACAGCTTGAACACAAATTGCACTCAGCTTTTAGAGGCAAAAGCTGTACTCCAAGGTTATGTGTTTATCAGCACAATGAACTGCTAAAAAGCAGAGATATTGACTGGCCAAGAAGGTAGTCATATCTTTCAATTTCATCAACAGTTAAAAAACATCCCATGTTCACTGTTGTTAAATGACATGATGACATTTTCTTTCACAAATTTCTAAAAGCAAGAGAAAAGGTTTAAAAATTTTAGACAATGTTATTTACTTAAACATTTATTTCAAGTAAATATTTTATTTATTTATTTATTTATTTATTTATTCAAAGATCCTGAGCTTGACTCGAAAGAAAACCTAGATCTCTTATGTTCAGAGCAGCAAACCCTTTAACAGGAGCAGATTCCTACTTGAGAGGGAGTGCTCCTAAGGATAAAAGGACAGTACAGGGTTACTAATCTACTTCATGGCCTTCATGAAAGAAAGTTAAAAAAAACCCAGCCTGATATGCAATTTATTTTAGAGCTTAAAAAAAAAGCCACCAGATTGTAACATCTGCATATGTACAAGCCAGGTGCAGGCTGAGGCACCATTCAGACAATCAGTATCAAATCCCAAAACAAAGCATCTTAAGAGCCTTTATGACAGAGAGAATTTATGGAAAGAAAACAGAGCATTTTAGACATAGATAACAACGGTGTTGTCTATAACTCTATCATAAATTTTCCCTCTCTTTGAAATTTGATTGAAGTATTATTTATTACTTCAGAAATAAAGAGTGGAAATTCCACTGAGTTTTCTCTGTTGATTGTCCTTCACTTTACCTTACCTTTACTTTTTATTACATTAAGATGGTTTTTCTGATGAAGTAAGCGGCAATTATTTTTGTCTTGAGAGTTATTAAAATCACATTATTTTTATGAACAAGTCTTCTGATTCCAACATGTTTTCCCTGTGATATAACATTGACCCTAACTGGCTATAGAATCAAACATGGCTGAAAGCCCAGGAAAAAAGAGCACCAATGCAGGATATATAGCTACTTCAATATGGATTTCAACTCAGTTTACAACTATTAGTACTAATATTTCTACTGTATTTTATAGTTAGAATTAGATGATAGATTAGTCTTTGAGGAAGACAGAGGAGGAAAAAAAAAAAACCTACCTGCAAAAAATGAAATTCCCACCTATTTTCTTTAAACTCTACTTAAATATCAGCCAGCAAGTTAATACGACAAGTTTATATTCTAGGGCTTAATGTTTTACAATCTCATTTGGGGGATGGATCTCTTGTTCATTTGTATGTATACTAATGGAAACACCCAATGACTCAATAGCCTAAAGGAAGAAATGCTGCTTCTAGGATTTTTGTTGTTAATTTTACTGGAAGGTAACAATAATTAACCCAACTATGCAGAAAGTAAGGAACTCACACTGCAAATTTCAACTCTCCCTCTCCCCAAATTTATTTTTTTTTTTTTTTTGCCTATCTTTAATATTTCCATTGCCCTTTAAGATCTCCATTTATTGCCATATTTCACTCATGGATTGTTGAGTGGGGCTGGGGGGGGGTATTCTTATATATTTAATTACACTTTTTCTTCTACAAGGAGATGGCCTCATGCATTTAATCATGCTCCTCATAGATCTAGTACTGTCCTCTTCCCTTATACTGAGCCCCTTTCTCTCTCCCTGCTTAACAATCCATTAAAACACATGCTCTTCTCAAATAGTAAAAAGAAGCAGTCCTCAGCTGCTTCCCTTATTTCAAGAAAAAAACTGAGCAAACTGAGCAGGATGTTATTTCTAACTCAAAAAAATGGTATATTATTCCTGCACTTGCACTAACAATTAAATAAAAATAATAATGGGGGTAATATTTTATTACACTAATTGCATGCTCAATATTGTATTTTTGTATATATTCTGAATACAAATGTTCAGTAATCCCCTATTTCCCATCTCTGAGCAAACAAAACATTTTCTCAAGGTATTTTTCCTCTTACAGTGTAAAAGAGTAGCACTGACACAAATGAAAATGTAAAGCAATAAATTTAAGTTGATAATTTGAGACAATACCCTATGGAATATTTCATCTCTTCATACCTGGCTCATTCCCACATGCTAATAGTACACCATCTGAAGCAAGCAGTAATTCCACCTATTACCCTATAAACAGTTAAAAAAATCTTACAAACAAAAGTAGATGTTTATGTCAAGCTCAAATGTCTCTTATAAAAAAAAAAATATGTAGAAAGGCAGAAGCTGGCATTCATGATGCAATTTGTTCAGACTCTTCATTCAGATTATTCACAGCATTTCATTACTGGTACATGGAAGTTACCCCCACTGTTGTGTTTCTTCTCCTTATTTGATTAAACTTACATCTCTTGCTGTTATAGAAAATTGGCTTGCATTTTATCCAAAAAAAACCATCTGAATCCTTAGACCTGGTCCTTTCTCTTCAAATGACACTTTTTTTCCTGTATTACCTTCTCATTCTGAAATTCATAGAATTTCAATGTCAACACAGAAAAACTCCTGCCTGCTTTTAGAATAGCACAGTTTCCCCATGACTTTTTCCAGGTGACATACAAAAAATTAGTCTTCTCAAATTCATACAAACAAAATTTAATTTATTCCACCAATTAAAAATACTGGACAGTGTTTATAATATAGCACCACATTGAAATAATGATATTTTTCCATTTCTAAAGTTTTAATATATTTAAAAATTAAATACTTAGAAATACTTTATAAACTTTAAATGCTTAAAACCAATAATTTGAAAACAGGTGGGTAAGATCACATTTTAGACTAGACTATATGCGAAGATCGGTACCAGTCCTTTTCCAAATCTGCTTTGGTATCCTTTTTGTACTGGTCTATTTAAAAAAAAATTAATTTAATGGATGTTAATATTACTTTAGAATACACATTCAATAATTGTGGTATTGTCCACAAAGGTCCCAGGATGAGGGAAGAGACAAGAAAGTTGACTCCATGTATCAGAAAGCTTGATTTATTATTTTATGATAGATAATATATTAAAACTATCAGAAGAAGGGATTTCATCAGAAGGCTAAGCTAAGAATAGAAAAGGAATGAATAACAAAGGCTTGTCTCTGACCGAGACAGTCTGCACAGGTGATCTGTGATTGGCCCTTAATTGGAAACAAGCAGATGAGACCAATCACAGATTGCCCCTGTTGCATTCCACAGCAGCAGATAAGAATTGTTTACAGTTTGTTCCTGAGGCCTCTCAGCTTCTGAGGAGGGAAAAATCCTAAGGAAAGGATTTTTCCTAAAACATGTCGGTGACAAATAATGATTTTGAATATTTTGTTGATGGATAATAATTTTTAAGTACTAGTTTATATATTTAGCAATTAAACATGCTTATGTAGTTGTCAGCAGGAAACAGCTGACCACATTTAATAGCTAAGTACTAATTCATGAAGCAAATTTGAGCTGTATACATATGGTCAGCTTTTCTAGCATACACAAAATCACTAAATCAAAATACAAAGCAAAACTGAAAATTGGCTACAAATTTATATATTCTAACTAAAGTAATTTCGGTGTCATTTAAGAAACAGGTAATCAAGACTGCACTTGTTACTAGATTTTACTTTCTGACTCAAATGAAACAATGGCAATCTTACTTCTTCCAAATATATTCCAAGGTTTCACCAATCCTATCACATATCTACAGGCAGATTTACATCAGCTTCCATGGAATGAAATCAAAGTGTGGCACACAGACTATTTAAAATGACACTTTAAGCCAACTGACATTTTGACATTGACTTTCCCTGATTTAATCTAAGCATTTTATTTTGAGATTTTTTTTCAAGTTTTTTTAATCTCAAGATTTTTTTTCTCTTCCAATTTTTCTCTGAATCAGTTTCAGGTACGTTTTTTCTGTGTTTTGTGGAAGTTTTTTGGTTTATTTTGAAGTCGTAAGTTTTGTAATACATAGAAACAGAGATGAACACTGTGTCTCACCTACATAAAGAACAGAGGTCACAGAAATACACATTTTAATCAGTTTTTAATATGAAATGCTACCTTTTTACCACAACTACTTTAATAAAATGAAGATCCCAATAATGTGGATATTTTGTTTAACATCAAGAATATTTTAATATTTTATCAAGGTTTTTCCTGTTACTTTTCAAATGTCATGCAACTTTCATGTTTTCAGAGGAAAAGCCTTTCTACCCTAATTTTATCTCATGATCATATTTATTTTTCCATTGCTTCATCACTATGTACAGTTGTCCTCTGTATACAACATGTATATTTACACATATGTAATTGTTCTCTCTTCCACCCATTCTGAATTCTATCTAGCTTAAATATGGTTTGCTGTGTCCTTTAATAGGTCCTTGGATGCAATCCTGCAGCATAAAATAGAAGACCCATTGCTTCTGATGTTTTCTCAAGAATGCTAGTTTGAGCTTGTAATTTAGGTGACAAGATCACAATTAGAAGGCAATTTTAAACAACTTTAAAAACTTCACCAAACTTTCTTCCAGGTTTTTTTTTTCTTTTGCTTGGTTTTTGAGTTGTTGTTTTTGTTTGATTTTAAGTTGGGAGGGTTATGGTGATCACATGATCAAGAAAAAGGCAGAAGGTCTTCAAGTACAATCTGACACATCCGAAAGTGGGTGCTCAAGGATTCTAACTAATCTTGCAAGCTTCCGTATGAAACAGACAGAAGGAAATACAAAAGTAAAACAAATAAGTACGTTTGTCCAGCAATTACAGAATTGGAACAAAAGCTAACTATATCTCAGAGATACTCAACAACCATTTCTAGTGCAGTTTGAAGCAAGATTATTTCAAGTAACTTAAATAGCACCAGCAGTAGTAGCAATAGTAACAATATGCTTATACATTGCAGCTTTTTATAAAAACATATGGGTAATACAATTATTGCAACAATGGTAAAAATTGGTAAAACATACCTGGCCATCTAACCTAATACAGATTATTATCATACAGTGCATTTCAAGAAAATCAGCCTAGTTGGGAAGAATATTCTGAACATAGCACCACTTTGGGAACTGCAAAGAACATACAAACTGTGATTCTCCTGAAGTGTGGCACATTGTCCTGCCACACCATTTTACCATAATATTATCCTGTATGTTGATCAGTCAGAACAGTGTAATGTAACATTATTTTAATGTAATTTTTGTCCATTCAGATGGAAATGCATGATGTTTCAAGGAAAAAGAAATCTTATTTAAGCTGAAAAAATAACAGACTATATCACAACACTACAGTATTGGTACTACTTACTGATGATGAACCCAACATGGATTTTGGAGACCTTATAATTCCAGCTATGGAATGACGTATAGTGTCAAATCTTGACACTTTATCCTTCTTGTCCTAGGAGAAAGGCCAGAATCTTTAGTGAATAAAAGCAAATCTGTAGGATCATTGATTTACTGGAGAATGTAAAATACACAATCCTGAATTTCACTTAAATAAAAGACAGGGGCTGAACTGCTACTGATACAAGTCAGGAAATGTCAAAATCAGCAGGATTAAGCAGAGATCAATTTAACCAATTACAAATTCTATATTTCCTAAAACATTTTGTGCAAATATTTGAACCATAAAGAAAACTGAAAATCTTTTATACTTTATCTTTTATATAAACCAGAGACATAACTCTCAGTTCTCCGTAAATAACTGAAATTTTAAAGGGACAACAATCTGAAAATATGTAATAAAAACCCCACATAGTAAAAAACTCTATGTATGTGCATTATCCTTACTTAATAGATTTTTAGGTTTTTTTCCCTTTATTAACAGGTCCTTCTCTAACAACAGACTACCTGTAAATAGTAGCACCCATTGGTGCAAGTAATAGGAGCCATTTCTCTTCTGGCATTATTGTAAACCATAAGTGCCACTGTCACTTCTGACAAGCCTCTATCTCATTTTAAAATTCTGCAAGAATAGGGCTCTGACTGGAACACTGAAACAGCCTCTAAGCATCTCTAGTTCAGCAGAACTCAATATAAATTCCAAGGTCTCAAAAGCTGACTTAGTCCGAAGACTGTATTTTTCTTCATCCCTTACTATCAGCTCTCAAATTAATAACAACCTTAAAAAAAATGTATTTTTAATATGGACAAACTGAGTTTATTACTTGTAAATCACCTTCAGAAACCACAAAGATGCTTCAATGAGTATTCACAAAGTAAATAAACTTGAAGCAGAAAAATCACACATTAACAACCTCATTCTAATTAGCTTTAGGTTAACTAAACTGTAAGAAATTGATAATGAAGACAAACTACAACTGTTTGCCAGTGTTACAAAGAAAAATTGCGTCCAAGTTTCCAATGTACATCTTTGACAGAAGAAACCAAAGATCTCATAATGTAAGAAATGCAGCTTCAGTTTATTCCAGGACTCCAAAACAAGCAACAGATCTGCACATCAATTTTAGCAGTCTTTGAAAATTATTTCCAAATAGAGTTTATTTTACAAGATACAGGTTAAACACTCTCTTAGCAAAATAATGGTATTTATTTGCTAGCAGTAGTTTGCAATTTGCTTTAATTTGTATGCTATTGAAATAAAAGAGTGCAAAAACCAGCCAAATTGTGAGAACTCTGATAGGGAGTGCATCTGTCACAGAAATACTCATTAACTATCTGCCCACTTACCCATCAATAACATTTTTATACATTTTATCAGACTCAAGTATTGTCATATTCAAAGTAATTTAATTTCAGTAAAACAACTCTGTGCTAAAATCTGATTTTTATTCTTATGATGTTGCTGAATTAAACTGCTTACCCAAAAAAAAAGAAAAACTAAAAATGCCCTAAAAAAAATCAACCAACCAACCAAAAAAAAAAAAAAAACACAGAAAAACCCAACAACAAAAAACAAGAGAAATCCAAACAAAAAACCCCTCAGTAATAACTAAGATACAAAACTTATATTAGCTTGCATGCTGGTTGTGGAATGATCCACTCCACATATCTCTTCAGAAGTGAGCCATATGATTTAACACCAATTACATGCATACTTCTTTCATAACAGGAGAAAATAAGTTGTTAAAAGATGCACAAACTCTACTTCACTTCCCACCACCAAAACTCAAGAGCTCCCTTTGCAGCGGACACCAACAGCCTGCTTATCTAGCAACGACATCAAACTACAAATAAGGTTCTACATTCACCAATTTCTCATTAACAAAAAAATATTAACAGCAGGGATTTTTGACTCAAAGTATCAGGCTCAAGGCCTGGGACAACTTTGATAAGCACCACTGAATGACACACAAAGGCAAACTGTTGCATTAAATAGAGTGAGTATTGAAATGTGGATTTAAGGGATAAACTTCGGCTTTGTTCAAAATGTTGCACAAGTCCTGTTCCAACTATAGTGCATTTATAAACAGTATTTAGCATTTCTACAGTTCCTTCCCCTGGCATACTAAAACTAGTCTATATCTTACAGCAATGAAGATTCAGAATTTGCACAGCAGGCATAACCAAACATATGACAAAACACAACTGTAGCCAGTACTGAGTTTATTTATTCCATTCAAGTATTTTGAGGGCAACCTAGATAAAAAAAAAGAGCTACAACAGTGGTCTTCTTCTGACTTTTCTTGCCATTGCCCAGCTGCAGTGTGCCTTAGAAGGAACTATTTGATCTTGCAGGAAACCTGTTTTTCACTCAGAATATTATATAAATCTGTATAAAGGGATTTTTAACACACATTAAGTATATATTTTTTTCTAAACTAGTGTAAAACTGCAACCCAGAACATCCAATCTGCTTATTTTTAAATGTATGTATTTATGTACACGTGTGTGTACTATCTTACTAGTTAAATCAGGGTGTTATTTTAAGTCTGAATTACAAAATAAAAGCAAATACACATCACAGGTGTCTTTCAGTGATCTCTCCCCAGCTACATCAAATTTTGAACCTCTCAGTGAAGACACTCTCAATTCAACAAAGGATTTAGTAGTTGAAAGGATTATTTCAGGGCATTAGGTAATTTAAAATTTCTGAAGGAACCTAACAGAGAGCAGAGGCACAATTCACTCAGAAAGTTCATTACAATTCCACACAGTGCTCATTGCAACAGACATCATGTCACCAAACAGAATAAACATGCCAAATATGTAGTCATGACCAAAGTTTCAAAGCTGTAAGATGTGACATTCAGACTAACCAACCTGATCTAGACACTGGAAAGGTATTAGGAGTTCTGCTTCAGGGATGCTATAGAGAGCATTATGGAGTATTACACTTACTAGCATACACAATGCAGCTACTAAAGCATATTAGCTGATTCAGTTTCATTTCAGCTCAAATTAATGAGTTTCAGAGACATCAAGAAAATGACAGCAGGATTTCTCCCTTCTTTATTTTATACAACAGCAATTTCACTAGAAAGCAAACTAACCTGTAGATCATAATATTTTATGCAATAGCTGAATTACTACAGAAAAAATTGTACTCTAACATTAAGAAGCTAGATATGTATGCAAATACAAGCTGTCATTAGAAAACATTTTAACCTATTTCTTTTAAGTGTGTTTAAACACACCTATGTCATGGGAACACATAATAAAAAAATTATGAAAAATGCATGACTGATATTTCCCTTTTTAGGACTAGCCATGTTTCTAAGGACTCCACAGAATGAACTGAAATTAACTATATCATAAACTAGATATAACTGAAGTGGGGGATATCATCAGGCTTAACAATGATAAGGTGGGTGATGAGATGCCATCCACTCACACCACTGAGATGCCCAGAGCCTGGGGTAGGCAGGCAGGTCAGGAGAACACTTGAAAGAATACCAGGGAATTTCAGCCACTCCAGACACAAGTCAGCTTTACTGGGAGCCCACTGAAATGTCTCTACACTGATGCAGACAGCAGGGGAATAAACAGGAAGAAGAGGAGATGTGGTCACACTTTCAGGGCTACAACCTTACTGGTATCACTGAAGCATGGTGGGGCAGCTCCTATGGAGCATCGGAAGAGAAGGATGCAAGGCTGTTCAGTTTTCTTTCCTTCTTAAGAGAGGAAAAAATTACTTCAGCTTTTTTCAAGATATGTCACAAGAGAAGACAACCATTCTGACACTTCCATTCTTTCTCTTCTCACAAGTGACAGAAAGAAGAAATTAAACATAAGAACCAAAAAACAAGAGCAGGATTCAGGTCAGTTGAAAACCTTGAGTGAAGCACCTGCTATTTTACTTGAGGATTTACTCAACTGCATCTTTATATATGACCAGAATCTGGGCTTCTGTGTTTCCTATGTTCTCTTTGGAGGATCTTGTGCAATGTGAGATCGTGTGTGCTTTAGTGGATTTTTCACTACAATCAATTTATCTTCCATGGTCATGCCCTTTAACTGATACGTTCCCAAGGACAATAAATCTCTCATTTGCCAAGCACACAGTCTTGTCCCTGAGCACAACCACTGCAAATCTTAAGAGTGTATGAGATATAAAACAATATACCCTGTAGAGTGACACAATCAAAAAGACAGACCAGATGAGTCATAGTCACAACAGTATTTTCAATGAACATAGGCAAGAAAAAGCAATAGGAAAAAAAGATTTTGCTTAAATTGAACTGTGTGATGTAAAAGCCCAGAAGAGTTAATTTTTAGCTGTATAAATTCAAGACTAGGGCTGTATTTTAGGTGTTACTATGAAAGAAAAATAGTCTATACTCTTTTTAGAAAGCAATAAGTAAGAGGCAGGAGAGAGATCTAAGATACAGATAAAATAGAATTAATGCTTCTGAGGGACAGGCAAATAGTAACACTACCAATCAAAGGTGGAAGATTATCAGCAAGAGACAAAGGACAATGCAGCATATATTGAATATTCCTAAAACACTAGTCAGCCATGTATCAGCCAGTGATATAAACAAGCCCATACTTTCATATTATTCCATTCAAAGAAAAAAATGCCTCATGAGTCAGATGTGAACTGTCCACATGGATACAGAAGGTGAATGTGGGCTTGCAAATTGAATCACAGATTTTTCACAGAAAACTTAGAGGCAATGTGATGATGACTCTACAAGTCAAAGAGAAAATGCTCTCAAAAGAAAGGGGATTTCAATTAGAAGAAATTAATCAGTGATATCTAAAAGATGAGAGTGATATCACTGTTTCTGTAATTTGGCTAGGGAACTGGTCCTCAGATATTGTGACAAAAACTCAGTAGAGTACAAGGGCTCTAAGATAAATTTAGACAGGGAAATTCCAGCAGCTACTGCAAACAGTATGATCAATGAACATACAGATGAAACAGGCATACAGATAGCATCTGCCAGAGTAATTAATACAGTTTTTGTAAAGTGAATGCTAACTTCCTTTCTTGTTTGAAGATACACATTCCCTGATGAAAAAACACTCATCTCAAGGCTTTAAATTTAGACAATGGGCAGAACAAGGAATATTTTTGGTTTTTTTGTAGTCTATGGAAGTATGGAGTGAGAATGAAGTTTTGTGATTTACAAGCAGAAACTCTTCAAAATAGAGAAAATAACTTTCTAAAAATTATCATCTGCATTAGTCACGTCAGTAGTAGAGATTAGAAGTTATTTAAGGAGTGGCCCCAAAAGCATGTCATAAATTTCTACTGTGACATTACCTATGGCCTGCCAATTGATGAGTGGATAAACTAACCACAAAAATCTTTGTTTATCTGTTTTTTACAGCTGTTAGCATTTACTGAAAGAGACATAAATGCTGACATATTAAAATTTGAGCATACAGCAGAACGTGGCCAATACCCCTAAAGCCTATGACTTAGTTTCAGAAACGAGACAATCTTGTTCCTCAAAACACTGTTTTGTTTTTTTCAGACTTTTTTTTTTTTTTTTTTTGGTCCTGTTCTTGAAAGAACTAAGTATCTCAGAAAGACACATATAGAAAACCAGATAAAGAATCATGCCATCTTTACGAAAAACTGCAGAGTATTTGGAGTATTTGAAATTATTAACATGGCACTCACACATGAAACCAGTTGCTGGTTGGATATGAGCTGATTACTTGAATTGAGTAGATCATCTCTTTGGAGTCCCTTTCCAGGAATTATAATATGCATTTTCTTAGTTTACTATTCTAGATATCTAGAACTGCGCAGAGCCATGTAGATATAATACAGTTATTAAAAATTTAAATATTCAAAGCTAATTAAAAATATCTCAAGTACACAGTGAAAACAATTAAACAACATACGTATTCAAAAATCAGTTTATCATAAGGCAGCATTTTCTGTTTTAAACACCTTCCAAAGCAGCAGAAATTATGCATAATTGAAGTATACATATTATAAAACACTGCACTGGATGCAAATTAATGTTACCGATCCTGAATTGTAGAGGGTAGCCTGAAAAACAAGACTTACTAGTGTGAAATTTGATAACTGTTATAATTTCTCACACCAAAAGTATATCCTAGACTATGCCAGTGGAGTAATAACCCGTAAGAAAAAGAGAATGACAATTCTTCAGAGCATGTCTTTGTCCTCTGAGGATCGGTGGTATAAGATCAGCCTTACTGGTTAAGATCTGATGTTTCTATAGGCAACAGTCACTGAAGTATTTTCCTTCCATATTTTTTAGCTATTTTCTGAATCTATGTAACTTATTATGATGCCCTACTGCGACAACCAGTCGCACAAGTTAAATTACACATTTTTGAAGAACATGTTTCTGTGCTTCTTTTGAATCATTTGACTAATGTGGTTATTTGATGAGCCCTACTTCTTGCTTCTGCAAAGACAGAGAAAAGCCTCCTTACTCACTTCCCCCATGTACCCCCACACCCAATAGATCTTTATCACAATCCCCTTCATTGCACTTCTCAAGTCTGTAAAGCCCCATCTATTTATTCACTATTCTACAGAAGCTCCTCCACATATCTGAGCATTATTATTTTGTCTTTCTGAATTCTCCTACATCAGTTTTCTAATTAAGGGAGCTGAAAATATAATTGCTTACATGAAGCCAAACTCTTCTGTGGTACATAGCAAAATGACAATTTGCATAAAGAAAAACACCAGTTAGATATTGCAAAAAACCATTAACCTCACAATGAGGACAGTGATCAAACACTGAAACACGTTTCCCGGAGGGACTTCCATCACTGGAGCTGCTAGTATCTCAACATACATAAGGCATTTTGCAGCCTGGTATAACATTAAAGATGGCTCTGCTCTGAGCAAGAAGTGGGACCAGATGGACCCCCAAGATCTTTTCCAATTTAAATTATTCTGCAGTTCTATGGCATCTGGGAAGCAGGTGCACATCAATTAATACAGCGATGTAATGTTTTCAGCTATCTTCTTTGTTCTTTTCCTGAAAATTTCTGGCATGCCTTTTGGTTTTGATCACTTCTAGTGACCTCATATCTTCAGGAACATTTAGGCCTTATTTTGAGTGGTAACTCAGAAGTCATTAATGGTACATGTGAAACCAGGCAGTATTACTACAGGCTGGCCTACAGGAATGCAGTAACACATTTTTAATATTAAAAGTTTTTAAAAGGCTGTTAGAAATAATACATACAATTTGTAAAAAGTTCAGGAATTTATTTAACTTACTACCAAAAACATTTGTTTTTTTTCAAAATAAAGTTTTTTTTCTCTTATGATGACTTTTATGTATTTAATTTCTTATATATCAGATTTTGAAATTACAACAGAGGCTAGAAAGTAATTTAATTTTTTTCCCAGGAAAACAGCAGCAAGAAAAAATATTAAGCAAGAAACTTGTGAAATATTTGGAGATAAAAACCTGAAAAATCTTTGGCAGATTTTACCAAGGAAAGGTTTGGCTATCAGCAAACACTCTATATAAATAGTTTAATTTTTAAAAAAGAATTATGAATACTACAATATGATTGACCCTTCGCTTTCATTTTTGAATCCCTATCTATCATAACAGAATGTACGGTTAGGTTGTCTGCTTTGTTTTCTGTTTTAATTAAGACTTTCAGAAGGCTAATTTTTCAAGCTACATATGAAATGTCAGGGAAATGTCACCTTCATCTTTTAAATAATTAGCAAATCTTCCAAACACACGAACATGTATTAATGTCTTAATGAAAGTTGAGCATCTCTTAATGGGGGTTAGCAATAATGTTTCCAGAAACACAGTACATTTTAACTCTTATATACACCTAACAGCACTTTTATTTTTAAAAAGATGATACGTGGATTTCACCAAATTATCATCAAGAATGTCAACTGTTCTCTAGAAAAAAAGAGGATTAAATGTTCCTCAACACCCAAGCTGAGGCACTGAGATCTTGTATAAAAACTTTTTTTGTGGAAGGAAAAAGTAGCCAGACAAGGGCTTTTGCAGTGCAGATACACCCCTGAAATTAAGTATTCCTTCTCTGTTTAATGACTGTATCTCCACAACACTAAATCCCAAGACACCTCTATTCATTGATCACATAATGATACCAAGTAAATGACACCTGATTTCAATGAAGGCAATTTAACAAACCAATTAAGACTTTTGAAAGCTTACGGACAAATCTAGAATAAATAAATACTTTTTAAAAAATAAGTTTAAATGCTATTACCTTTTTTAACTTTGGAAACATATAACAGTGAAAATTAAGACCTCCATCCTTTAAAAACCTCAGGCTTAACTGTGCATTTTCAGATATGAACTGTTTCACTGATTTCAAGAGCAGTGTTATTAATCAACAATGCCATTATTAACTGAATGTACAAAAAATTATTAATTCTCAAAAAAATCATTTTACTTGTTTCGAGTAATAAAAAATTATCACATTTCAGTCTGTATGCCACTTGCTATATATGAAAGGGAACTATCTTTTCATGGCATGGTCCTTCTCTTCCTTGGTTGCCATTGCCACATCACAGTAACAGATCTCCAAAAATACTCACAAGCTCTCTTTTGATGTAATTCTGTGCAAGCTCATTAAGTTGCAATGGGAGAACATAAAACAGACTGCACTGAGTACTCATAGTTGCACTGCAGTACCTAATGTTCAGAAAAGCAAGAAAGCCAACATCTTACATCCACTGGCAGCTAATAATTCAAAAAACCAATGGCATGAAAAAAAACATTTTTTTCAGGTATGATGAACTGGCTGCTGGTGAAGGTCAGCATCTGCTAGGACAACATGCTCAACATTCAGGCTGTGCTGGTCCTGCTGCTTCAAGAAAACCAAGACCCACAAGTCAAAAAGCAGTGAATAAATGTGCATCCACAAACCATTTCAATGTTAAAATTCTTAGGAGAATTTCTGAATCAAAGAGGATAATTTTATTCTTTAGAACTGCATACATCCAGCTGAAATAGTTTCAGGTTTTTATGGCCAGAATTTTCAGAAAAACAGAGAAATGTAGTAGTGCTTGATGCTGCCCCAGAGTTCTAATCAAGATCAACACTACAGTTGCCATTTGAAGTGGTAAAGTCTTCAACTTGCAATATTTTTGCAAGTCTTCAACTTGCAATATGCATCTATGCACAAAAAGACTGGTCTTGCCATTCCCCTTGCAAGTTAAAAAAGAAAAATACAAAACAAAACCTGAGCTAGAATGAAAAGTCTTGCTAAGGTAATGGAAGAATTTGATTTTTTTCTACATAAACATCTGTTTTGCAGCATTAGTTCTATTTGGAAAACTGCATCTCTATTTAACTAGATTGTGATAAAACAGCAACCAAGAAATAAGTACTCCTCCACTAGAGAGGGGAATTAGCGTAGGAAATAAATTTTATGTCCTGATGTTTTCATATACTCATTTATTCACAAAAACAAGCATAAAGGTAGAGAGTGGTTTTGGCACTTGTTAAAAAATTACAGTATTCTGTAATGGCACTTCCTCAATAGAATGGTGATGTTTTAGGTATACAGTAGTTACCTTCAATTTTAATAAAGTTAACATCAAACTTTTTCAACTGGTATATATTACTCAAGGACCAACAGAACTTTATTACAACTACTGGCCAAACAAAAAGAACTAAAGTCATCACTTTGTGGGCTGATAACAAAAAGCCACAGGTGAAGGACTTCTAGGTTACATTTCACAAGAGGCATACAAAATTTTCCAGTGAAAGTGCCTGAAGAACTAAGCCATGCATACAGTTCTCCACACAATGAACTCAGCAGACCAAGCAAATACAAACACAATGTCCAGGACATTTTTACACAAGGATCCAGACTGATAAACATAAAATCTTGCAAAAAAAATATCCAAAATACCTCAACTCCTAATGTTCCCTGCAAAAGTCTGCAGCTGAAGTAAGGAAATGATGAAGATCACCCACAGCTACCACAAGCATGTTGACAAATTCCTGAAGAGCAGTGTGCATGCCAAAGAATGCCATCTGGAACTGGAAATTGTCTTTACTAGCCACAAACTTAAAATAACAGTAACAGGCTTGCCAGAAATCCATATATACTTACACACCCTGCAGACTGAGAAGCACAAACCATTTTCCTTTTCTCATTACAACCTGTGTTAGTTATTTTAAAACTCTAAAACCCTCCAACAGGAAGCCAAGCCACATTTCAGCAGAGAACAAAACAAAAACAGTTCTCATTCTTTTATTCCAGATCTGCACAGGCAAAGCTTCTCTGGTCTCACTGAGTACAATGGCATCAGTATCTTGACAAAATATGATCTCATAAAGTAAATCTTATAGAAGTTTGTAGGTGGGGGATTATAAATCAGCACAGAAGAAAATTACAGCTATGAGCTACAAGTGGGCGATTTATTTCTGCCATGGAGGTTAATTAAAAGATGCTTGAGTAAAGTACAGGGAATGCAGGACTAATGCAACAGGTCAGTGAGAAGGACAGTTTGGGGAGTTTCTTCCTAGAGATTCTAAAAAAATAAAAATTCCTGACCTGAACTCAAGCAAAGGTTCCATTCAAAACATGGTTTTCTAAGGAGGACTGCATCTCTTTAAGTTCAGCATTTTGTATCCAAAGACATGGGAAGACAACTGAATCAACTAACTGGATGCTGTACCAACTGCATAAAGGGAAAACTAAAGCCATGGGAGCAAGTACTCGGTGCATCAGCAAATGAAGCAGCTGATGCTGCTTCCAACTGTGCCAACTGGGGGTTAGTCAGCCCAAAATATATCTAAATGCAGTATTTATAAACATAGCATGAACTGACTATGGTATTTGTTAGTGACTGCACTTACTACATGGGTCAATTTTTTTAATTAAAATGCACTACTCACTAACAGGAGGAATGACAGTCTTTCCAGATCTCATTAAATCTATTCAAACTGATAGATTTGGTTGGTTTTCAGCCATGTTTACACTCAGTAATACCTGCTAAGATAAGTGCTTTACAAAGCCAGTGGTGGAGTCCAGATCTTGGGCATTTAAGTCAAGAAAGTCTGGTTCCTAGAAGGGATTATATGGATTGGAGTTGCTGAAAGCTAAACAGCTGTTCGTGAAGCAGTGGACAAAAGTCAACATGTAAAGAACAGAGAATAAGAACAGCATCACTATATTGCATGAGCTTGAAATCCATAAATCCTCCTATGGTTCACAAGACACCAAAAACTCAATATCCAATAGCTGTGGGATCCCAGGCTGCAGGCGGGACCTGCAGCCCAACTTCAGCCGAAGTCCATGCCAACCTACAGAAAACACTGTTTTCTAGGGGAATGAGGTGGGAAAACCACCAAATTTTTCCCTAACTTGCAAGGAAGTCCTTACCTGCAGCAGATTAATCCTGTCTCCCCAGCCAACCACCATGTCATTGTACTAGAGGAGCACTGTCTTTATGTTTGTCATCACATTGTTCTGACTGGTACAAAGCAACATTTCTTCACTTCTGCCCTCTACACAAGGGCATCTACTAATCAAGACTCCTCTTATAATTCATTAACTGGCTCGAGCTGACTCACTGACTAGCTCTACATAATGAAACCATCTGGCAAATGCTGCGTCAGGCACCAAGAAATAGCATTACATGTAAAGTGATCAGGCAGGATGTGAAGCCTTTTTCTTCTCCCAATAAATAGTGCTACTAAATATAGGCTGGTGATAGCAACCTGTTTGGAAAATCATACTGTGAGAGGGTGCATTTGTTTTATCACAATAAAACAGATCTTCATGGAGTTGACCCTTAAGAGCTTCAGTCAAATGTGATATGACAGGTTCTTAGCCAGGTCCACATTTACACTAGACATGTTAAACAATAAAACTGAAACTTTCATAACAGGAAAGAGCTTGCAGTATGCCAAGATTCAAATCTGATCAGGTATTTCTGTCTGACAGCTGTTTGGCAGGGTAGTCAGAATGTGATGTTTACTTTTGGTTTTGACAGATACTTGTTTATGCACAAAACAGCCTGCATGTTAATAGATAAAATGATAGACCAACTTTTTGACAGCTTGAACACAACTTTAGCATCATAACTGAGATAGGCTTAATGAGTAATCTTTGCAGGGTGCCAAAACAACAAATATCTGCCAATTTAAAGACCAGAACAACAATAATGCAAATCCTCAAAACTGGCAGTGTTCAAATTCAACTCTGAGTGAAGCCTATGGTCCGCTGAACTCATGCACAGATCACAGCTACAAATCATAGACATAAACAAGACCACTTTGAAAATATAAACATCATCAATATAAACATGGAGGACAGAGTCAGTGTGTAAGTCTCAGTAATTGTACCAAATTAAAGATTTCAATCCTATTCAAGCTGAAGTTCATAAATCTTATCCAGCACAATGAACCGAAATAAACAAGGCAGCATTTTTTCTACAGGAATGCAAAGACTTTGAGTTATTAGTTCAGTCAATAGAGTTTCTTTTTTTATTTCAATCATTACTTATTTAAAAGCGTCTGAACAACCAAGCAGCGTTCCCTCAAAGTCTGTAAGCTGTACTTATTTGGCATGCTCAAGCTGCTTGTTGAATCAAAGACCAGTCTCCTCTGTTACAGAAGAAACTCCTTTTGTGCACACACCCTCTTGCCCTAAAAAAATCAGTGTTTTCTAGTTTATAGGTATAGTTATGCATGATTCAATGCACCAACTTCTTAAAAGGTATGTTGAAGAAAATAACTGATGAAATACTTCAGTCATGTCAGCTGAAAACCCTATTTTCCTCACTATTTTTATTACATATTATAAAGCTACAAATTTCATTGTCACACAGTTCCTGAGACACCAAGATCAAATTGTATATACAACTATCCACAAAACCAGTGTTAATTTACATGTTATAAATAAAAATCCATATGGAGTGAACAGATCAAATGGAAAAAGCAGCAGCAGTCTGAAGCAGACCAAAACACAGCCACAGCTTTGCATACTACTACAAAACAGCCTAAGAAGAAAACTGTTTTATTTTTGTCAAAAAGCTACCTCATTTGCCCATAAAAAATTACTCTAAAATAAATCATTACTTTATTAATGGTCCTTATGTAGTTGTCACATACTACTGGAATTTGGGTCATCACTAAATGAGCACAACCACATTGTAAAAGGATCCTATTAGGTAGCAAATGTTCACAATTCCACTTGTAGCTTTGTCTTTCCCCCACCCCCTACAGACAAAATATGATCTCCCCTTTATGCTACAAGAGCCAACAAATTAACATAAGAAAACTGAATTTATATCAGCTGCACTGAACTTTGATTTTCCTTGATGATGTGTGTTTCTGTTTCAGACTAACAAAATACAAACCTAGAAGGTTTTTAGCTTTTTTTAAACCCAGAGTTACTTCTTTAACTTTTCTGGTTTTATAGACCAGAAGTTACTTTTTTTTTATTTGTTTCATTGTTTCTAGCTCAGAAGTTACTCCTAAACTTTTTCATTTTTAGAACTCTCCAAACACATCTCATCTCACTTAACAGGCATATAAAATGTGCACCGCCTTTCATTACAATCACCTATGGCCAGCTCAGTCACATCAGCTCCTTCTGTACTGCAACACTCCTGCATTACACTGAATTCAGCATAAACAATCACCATGTTCAACTGCTCTAAAGAGCAATCTGCACAGAAGACAAAATTTTCAGGTTAACATGATACAGAAACTGTCAAGACTGTCAAGCATCTCATTTCAGCCCCACAAACCCCAAATAAATATTTGTATTTCTATTTTATTTTCACTTTTATAGCAGTTGCTAAGTAAATGCCACAGGTTTCCAGAGTGAGATAATTTCAGTTAGATATTGTAAAAGTCCTCATTGTTACAGAGTTCTAGCAAAGCTAAGTAAATTTAATCTAAAGGGGAATGACAGAAGTTTGTATTACATATAAAGCCAAACATTAAGTGATTTTATTTCATCTTAGTATTCATAGCCAAGATCTAGAAATAAAACAAGTCATTCTGAGGCACATCAGAAACAAAAACTGCAGCTATAGCTCAGGCTATATTACTTCTATACTGTATTTTTCTTATCATACCATTTAGGCTTTGATTTAGCACTCAATTTACCACAGTGGCAACGTGTGTTGATAAAGTCAGTCTCATGGTAATGACCCACAGTCTCACAGAAATACTGTCTCATGAAATTATACTGACAACTGCTCTGTCTCCAGCCCTTTGTCCTGGATGAGTCCCAGGGGAGTATGCTGTAGGTTTCTCCAATCCTATGTTTGGTCCTGTGTCCTGGACAAACTTTGGACCCACATGATAGTCATGTCCTCAGTAGTGTCCCTGAACCCTTTTCAGTTTGTTCCTGATAGGACTCCTAGGCACACTCTGACCCTGGCTAAACACTCTGCTGTCTCTGGAGCTGCCAGTGTCTGGCTCTGCCACTCTTTGCTGTATTTGGTTTCTTTCTTCTTTTCCCCCCACTTTTACCAATCTATACTCTAGCTTCTAGACACCACCAACTCTTGCTTTTTCCAGAAACCTGACAAAAAAATCAGATTTAAGACATAATTTTGCTTGCAGAAATATTTTGAAGTAACTTCCAGAAAACATTCTGCTTTTGGTCTACAAAATCCTTTAGTGCCCTAGAAGTAAAGACCTTCAATCATTTTCCAAGAATTACAAATTTCCACACATCTTGGCTGTCCACGCTTTCCTTCCTCTAGGATGAGGACATCAGTTTCAGAAACTCCTGGATATCTGCTATTATCTTCATGCAAATGTCACTGACTTTCTCATGCTACCCTAACAAAACAGCCAAAGAGAAATTAGGTTTCTGATGACCTGTTTCTATACCTTCCTTAAAAGAAACTGAGATAAGTATCCTGGAATTTTTTGACAAGCTTACAGTGACTACCACTGTCTCACACAGAACTTTTATTTTCCCTACTATTACAGACTATTTTGAACAAAGAACCTCAATGCCTGTTGGAAAAAGGGCTTGACCTGTTTGGATATTAATATCCAGTGCTCTTCAGGGCCTGGATTTCCAAGATAACCAAATGGGACTGGCAGACTTGAGTCACAGCTTCAAGTCACAGGAAGATACCTTAAACAATCTAAAATCAGGCATTAGTGCTGATGTTCAGGCACCTGGATCCTAAACTGGCCAGAAATGTTTTGCATCTGACTGCTAGATGATTAAAAAAAAAAAAACAAACATCTGAAACATGCTATTTCACATAACCCACTACTAAAAAGCACCAACAGTAAAACCCAAAAAAGGAGAAAAAAAAAAAAGCTCTGTAACTTAAAGACAGTGGTCTGAAAACTGGATAGCCATTCTGGTTTCTCAAATCTGTAGCAGGAAAGAACTTCCCCACACGGCAGAAAAAAAACCAGAAGATAAGCATAAAATCATACACTTCTATCTGGCAGAAAACAATCAGTGACACTACATTAAAAACATAAATCCTAATTCCATGTAATTATTTTACAGCAGATTTTAGGAGATTTAGAAGCATAATAATTGCCTTTAAGAACAACGGTATTTTTAATCAGGCACTTTAAAAGGAAGAGAGAAAAGCAGAGAAGTGATTTAAAGCAGCCAAATTTTATCACATTACTTCCTGTGCATTGCCTAGAGGCTATGAGAAGTTAGCAATCACACTAATTCAGTCCCATCACTATGAAAAAGATGCAAGAAGGCAGTGATGATGATTCTGGCAAAGAATTACTACTTTTCTCCCAGCATATAGAGAAACATATGCTGGATACTAGTACATGATTTCTGTTTGAAAGGAAACTTCTGCGTGAAGCTTTCTTAATCTACAGAGAAGACTCACACTGAAATAACAATTCCCCAGTGGGTAAGCAGTTCTGAACACTGCTATGGTGAAGCCTGCTTCCTCAAAGAAGAAATGAAAGCTCTTGAAATATTTTTGGCAGTTGAAGAGAGGTCTAGGTATCTCAAGTGCTTATAACTCCTTCATACAGAGAGGGTAAACTAATTCTGCACTTCAAATATTCTAAAGAGTTGTGTTTCTGCAAATGATCCATGTCCTTCAATTCCTCAAAAGTTTTGCTTATACTTCTAATTTCCCTTTTCCCCAACACCAGGTTATTTCTCAACACATTTTTGATAGATAATATGCTAACCTTAAGAAATACTTAAGTTCTGAGCCTTAGTGTGTGAACTTAGTCCAGCCTTTTACTTCAGAAGTTTCTAGGCATGTTCAGTGGCAAGAGTCTTGACAGCTCCACTGACTTCTTATCCTGTAAATTCTGGACAGTCAGTGGAACAAAGTATGACTTATTTTATCTGCCTACTACCTTATTATCTCCTTTTGTATTGTTCTTCCTCTGATACATGTCCATCAGGCAGTTGGGATTTAAAAACGAAGAAACAGAGGCTAGAACATATTCACTAAGAGAGAAAGATGAATAGAATTCATCCTCTCCACACTTCTTAAAAGCATCTGACATTTGGGGCACTTTTCATCCATGTCAAATTCTGGCTGTAAGGAAGAAACACAGGCCCAAGCCAGCAAGCTTGGAAAGTGGCCAGAAACAAAACTGAACTTCAGCTGTCCAGGCAACCACCAAATAAAACTGTTTATTTCCAGGTCTTTAATGAATAAATATGCAAAAATTTCTACAGCATGACTGCACTGGCAGAGCTTCCTCAGCAGAGACTAAAATACAAGAAAGGATAAGGATACCTATGCTGCACAGACTAACCCCGGCCCTGGGTCTATTGACAAGAAAATTGAGATCTTGCAATAATATGGTGGAAGTGTACAAGATTTATAAATATATAAAACAAATTACTGTGAACAGCTCCCCTACCATGCTCTAATACAATCTTAGTTTGATATAAATGTCATGAGCCTCAAATCAGTAGAGAATTACTTACATGGACAGATAAGGGAGATGTTTGGTGAAGCATTACAGAGCATAAGAATGTGTCTATTCTTCTGAATAGTAAGAAAATCAGTAAGAAAAATGATGAATTTATCTCTACTGTTATGCTTTCTGCAATTGCTGCAATGGTCTGTCACAGAAGGCAATCACTTCCTTGCATCTATTTCAAAATAAAGAACCTGCATAGTCTGACACAGCAGGAAAAAGGAACCCCCAAGAGTGTGGTACTTCTCTCAGAAGATTGTGTTTCAAGACCTTGTGATCCAACGTCTAAAATGTATGCAATGAAGCGTCTTTAATGAAATCACAAACTCCTGCAAATCCTCTTTCATATCTGTGTAACTGACAGTGAAAAAATCAAAACATACAAATTGATTAAATTGTCAATTATTATTTTAGTGAGAGTTCTGAACACATTCTCTTCAAACCCAAACCTGCAGAACAAGACTCTGGCTATTATTGTATTGATCATACTAACTGGAGGACCAAGTCTTGGATTCTAGAAAGCAAGGATGCAAAGATAAAACATTCACATTAAGTAGAATAATTTACAAACAAATAAAGTAGTGCTTCAGCTCTGTTTCATGTATTTAGTATTTTTTTCCTTCCGTAATGACCATGACCGAGATCTAATTTTTTTATTACCACAACCTTCACTAAAAGCTGGCTTATCTTATTTTTAAATTAATCACTGATGATAACGTCTCTGAAGCCTTTTAAATGGAATAACAAACAACAAAAGTGATTAGATATGAGGTGAACTTAGTTTTTTTTTTTCAAGTAATTATGCTAGAACAGATAAAACCATTTTCTGCTGTGTATAGTTTTAAGCCTGGAAATCTAGTGGAGCAAGGCATTGCAACATCCCAATGGCTGTACCATGGTATTTCAGTTTGCTTCTGCCCTAGCTATCCCTCTGGAGTTCATGCTAACAGCTTTGGCTTATTCTGTCATAACTAGTCTTCTGGCACTGAGCTCCACCTGCTGACAAGTCTCTCAAGTGTTGCAGAGCTTGCACACCAAGTCTCAGTTTTCTCAACCAGCTCCTGGAAAATGCTTCAGTATGCAAAATAAATCTACATGAAACACTTCTATGGTGAGAACAGTATGTAATTTCAAACCCATATTCTTAAAAGTCATGAGTTTATGCCTTCATAATTTTTTTTACCATGTACGGGAAAAGGAGAAGATATGTTAAAGTGGTACAGAGATTTCACTATTGCTAAACAAAATTAATTACTATTTTATATTAACTGAATCTATTGCCTGGTTTAAGAACTCCCTGAAGACTCCCTATTCTGTAACAATTTCCAAGGCAATACTGATGCTGTAAGTTTAAAGCTTTACCATGAAATGAAAATTATCATAATTGTATGTAATTACCTGAGCAAATGTTTACTTGATAATGCAATACTCAAAAATTAATGATGTTTTTATTTCTGACCTGATCATCAGACATATAAAAGTTTTGTTGCTGTTGTTTTCTTCATTTGAATTACCATGAACTACTGCCATGCTTTGTTGATCATATAAACAGCAAAAATATCCCTTATGTAACTCAAGACAAATGACAGGCTATACATCCACTGACTGAACACCTAAATGTGGAAAAGTTAACTCAAGCAGCTTCCACTTAAATTTTATGAAGTGACATTATACATAACACTTTGAATACTACTGCATTTTTGTCAATATGTATCTGTTTACAAGGAATAACCAGCTTTTTTTTTTAGTATCTCCCTACTTTAAGTACAGAAGAAAATGTCAACTATAAATCTTTCATTAACATAGTGAATGGCATAAATGCATAACTCTAAGGGGCTCAAAAACAATACTTTAAACTTCTAGTGCTGTCAGCATTATGATTATCTCTGTCTTGCATGGATAAGTCAGTAGGAAAGTATAACTTCTAGTAACAATTAAATGTTTCATTTTTCCATATACAATGACAAAACTGTTAAATGCAAGGTTCAGAAATTTTTGTTTCACTCCATGTTATATCCTGATTGAAAAAAATAGAATGGTTTGGTAAATTCCTTTTTTCCTAAAATGAGTGCATGACTACCAATACACAGCAAATATACTTCAAAAATATATTGACTAAAGCAAACCATATGGAAGACACTAACAGAATATGAAACTTCCTACATTTAATAGAGGCAAAAAAGGACAAGGAAACTAAGTAAAAACACTTACATGACATTACACTGTCTATAAAAACATATCTAACAGCATTTCAGAATTTCACTCCTTGTTAGTATTCTATTATGCAGTTACCCAATGTAAGAGAAGGGAAACAAAACAATTTGCAAACTATTCCATCATGAAATTGGCTCTATTTATATGATATAAATACTTAGAGGTTATGAAACAAAATTGCTTTGCATATTCCTCTTTTATATTTTAAATTACAAAACAAAAAAATTACTTATGACTTGAGGACATGAAAATTTGCTTCATAAGGATGCTGACAACACAAGCCAACTAGGATTTTTTAATTCTTAGGAAAAAAAAGATGCAAAACAAGTGTTTACAATTAATTTCTGAAGAGTAATAAATAACCATTTTCAAGTATATCAGAGTAACATTTAGATTAACTGCTCTTAGAAAAAGTGGAGAAAACTTAATGAATTTATAGCTGAAGAAACACTCATTCATTTGAATGATACCAGGATGAGCAATTAACAGCAAGAACATTTAATTTCTGACCTTTTAAAGCCCTATATTTTTAAGGAGTTTTACTAAAAAAAAAAAAAAAAAAAATTTTAAAAATCATCACTATGTTTATTAACAGAAACAACCCATCAGAACATTACTTTTCCATCTTGAGATGTAGTCAAGACTGCCAGGTCAGGGTGATGCCAGACAGAAGAGCAGACTGGGAGAAAGAAGAACACATGAAGAGCAGCCCTGCAGAGAAGTAACTCCGGGGTGCTGGTAGATAAAAAGCTGAACATGAGCTGACACAGTCCACTTGCAGCCCAAAGGGTCCACCACATCCTGGGCTACACTCAAAGCACCACGAGCAGCAGGATGATGGAGGCGACTTGTTCCCTCTACTCTACCCCTATGAGACTCCATCTTGAAAACAGCACCCAGGTCTGGGGTCTTCAAGACAAGAAAGGGATGGAACAGACCCAGAGGAAAGCAACTAAACTGATCACAGTGCTGGAGACCACTCTTATGACAGCAGGCTGAGAGAGGAGTTGTTCAGCCTGGAGAAGGAAAGAAAGATCTCCAGGAAGATGTCACTGAAGCCCTTAAGTACTTAACCGAAGCTCGTAAGACAGATGGAGGCTGACTCTTCATGGTGGCAGAACAGTGATATAAAGGGAACCTTATGTAAGTCTTGGTCTAAAAGAGGAGAGGTTCCAGTACCTGAGCAGAGTGTTACTCTGTCAGGAACACAGCTCTGGCACAAGCTGTGAGAGAGGAGACACCCCCAGTACTGACAGTGACCACACAATGCCACCTTAATCCTCTCTGCTCCATTGCAGGGTGACAGCAGCAGTCCTTTCATGTGCAGAGACAACAGGCCTGACTACTTCTGGCTTACTGGAGCAACCAGCTAAGGAAGAGGCTGTGTGAGAAAAAAATGCCCCAGAGTCTGTACTACCTCTCAGCACTTCTACTGTGTAGCCCAGGTATAAGGGCTTACCCAACATCACAGGCATCAAGTCATTTAATGATCACCTCAAATCCCTTCTCAGAAAGCAAGGACAATATCAACATCATCAGGCATGTTTAGCTCCTGTCTTTTTCAAGTCTAAAAGCTGGCAGAATTCCCTACTGAGGTGCAGGAGCTCCTGTTTTTTTCTCCTAAGAGAAAAAATAGCATGAGCAGCAGAATTAACAGGATCCAGGGCAGGCTGCAGTAGATCATGACCATTTCAGTCTGGGGCAATGTGTGCTGATCCCAAGGCAGCCTCAGTACCAATGGCCTGTGTATAAATGCTGTATCCTGTACATGTAAATGCTCAACTTGCCTTAGCTGTGGAAATACACATGCCTGCTTTCACAGTTAACCCTGTTTTCAGTCCCATTCAATCTCCTGTGCAAGACAAGGACTTCCACATCTGGCACCCACTAAATAAGAGTGCATGTCCAAGAGTGGCTTAGCCCTTCTGGCATGCTTTGCCTTGAAGAAGCAAGGAAAGTGGTAATTCTGCATAATTTATTCTTCAGATGGAACTTAACACATCACACTTCATGACAGGTCTTCTCTGCAAGGTAGCTTGAATAGCTTGAATAATCTGCATTATCTTCATAAAAGGTGAAGGCACTCCAAACTCTCAGATAACATAGGCCAGATGGAACTGCATAAACTAGAGCAAGTTACCTAAATTACATAATCCATGCTAAAAAAGAATGTTAACATTATCTCTGGCATACAAATGCATACCTGATTTATTTTTTCAAGTTGCCTTAACAGCAGATTTTACTTACTGCCTTAAAAAATAAAACAACAAAACCCCACATTGTCCTCTATTTCAGCTTGCACAACACCAACTTAGTGTGTTAAATATTTCTGCCTCCTTTTGCACCAACTTTCTGTTTTCATTTTACCTTCTCCCTGAGAAGCTGACCAGACGGCCTCTCATCATAAGGCCCCTTTCTAATTGCTCTCATGGGTTTTCTCTGCAACCTTGCATTGAGTTAAAGTGGCAAGATTTTGTAAACTGGTGCATGCTGCTACAGCGGAAGGTGTTGAAAGGGAACTAGGAACTAGGCAGTCTTGGAAGTCCCTTCCAACCCAAACCATCCTATGGCTCTCTCTTCCCCCTTCCCCTGCCCTCCTGCAGAGGCCACTGTGCCCTAAGCACAGAAGCAGCCACCCTGTGCCACCTGCTCTGGGGCACTCCAGGACCATCAGTGGCCACACTGGAGGTGATGAGCCCTCTCGCCTTGAAGGGGACACTGGAGGTGACACAGTGCCGGCAGTGATGGAGCCACTGTGTCTCTGTCCTGTTGGCCCTGTGTAAGCCTGTGCTCAGCACACAGGATTATTTTCTCCCCCTCACTGAAACAGAGGTTTAGACACCAGAATGCAGACTTCAGTAATCTTGAGCTGAAGGGGAAGAGTACCACTCTTATGACTAGACTCATCATCTCAACCAATACTAGCAGACACTAACCACTAGCACTACTATAGGATATGGTATTAAGTAACTAACAAGATAGCCTGCACCAAAAAGACTCCAAGCCTCCTAATCTTTCGCAAACATTATCCTCATCCTTCTTTTATCTTTCTTCATCTTTTTGTACTTTTTAAAACTCCTTCTAGGTCACGACAAGCATACAAGCTTTGTAAAATGTTTTGTACCAGTGTAAATGAGAAACATCTCATAGTGCCTTGTAAATATTAAACAGCAGTGGAAGCAAGAGAATGCTGACAATCAAGTATAATTGTAGAATGGGAATCAAACAGTTCCACAAATAGATAGAGGAAGAAAAACAGCTCCCCCTCAGAAACAACTATTTAATTATCATTTCACAGAGCTACTGCCCCATGGGCCAAAAAGAACGTCAGGCTAAACCTCAAAGAAAAAAAGTCACAAATATCTCCTACATGTCAAAACTAATCCACAAAGGCAAAAACTGTTTGTCCCTTCAGTAAACAGGTACTGTTTGTTTGCTTTTTTTATGTGGCCTACAAACTCTGCACATAGCTGCACACAACTGAGAAAACAAAGTCACAAAAAATATTAGCAAAGTAAAGTACTTATTTAAATTATATGAGGTCTCATCAGATCAAAAATAATTCCTTTTAATTATTAAGAGCATGTAAACATTTAAAAATAAGTTGTAAAGAAACCAATGTTCATTTCTGTTTGAGAAAAGAGCAATTACAGTACATAAAATTAATTTCTCAATTACTTAACATGTGCAGCAACTCCAAGAGCTTTTGCTGTTAATTTTCTACCTACACTGTAAATTTATTTCTTCTACACAGCCAAGTAAATTACCAATAGCTACTCAGTCACATTTACTAAATCTATGTAAGGGTTAAGACTCTTCCTTATTAAACAGTGTAATGAAAATCTATAGCATCAAGTGTAGAGAAGACGAATCCAAGTCCCCACACACAGATTATTATGAGTTACTGCCACTTAAAAAGAAAAAATATCACTCAACTGAACTTCTCACCCAAACAAGTCCCCAAAAATGCAAAGTGAAGCCCATTCAATAACCTTAGTGAGTAGCTTGATACTCTGATCCCAGGTCTGAAGTACAATGGCAGGGCTACACAATTCAGTAAAACAGATGTAAATCTTACCATAGAAGTCACTGATCTGGCATCTTCTTCGTAATTCACTACAGGTGGTGGCTCTTTCCCATCATTCTCTTGAACCTTTTGTTCCAGTAGTTCTTTCTGGGCTGCAAATTTTGCCTCAGAGCATCTTAATTGCTGGACTGTTTGCTTAAGTTCTTCAAGTGCTTGCTTTTGGCTCAGCAAGAGTACAATACTGCAAAGAAAAACAAAAATTTAACACTGTACATGATTCAAAATAGTATATTTGCTTTATAAAATCTGGGGAGAAGAAAGCATGACAACTCATCAACATAATCATTTATTCAAAGGTGAAGCAATTCTAGAAAATTTTCACAGCAATAAGATAATAAAAGCAAACACTCATTCTCTTCTCTCTATCACAAATAAAAACATGTTTAATAAATACTGGTAGAACTCCTGTTTTCATCCACTTCTGACTGAATTGATAAACACTGGGGCTCGCCCTCCCTTAGAGAATAAGTAAACTTTAGATAATGATTTGAAGTGATGAGAAATTCACTCCAATCAGTGTAGTTGTTGCAGTAATAATTTGCAATATTAAATTCCCCTCACATCCAGCACAAATTCATATGGCATCACATAAGAGGTATCTGTTTTTTTCTTCTGCACTGAAAGTATTTCTGGACTGGGTTATAACTGTCCTATGAAGCTAAATAAATTTATCTTTACGAGGAGCTAAAAGCAACTTTTCATCTTCTGTTTATTTTTATAGTTCTTCTCTGAATACCACTTATACTCGTGAATACTCGAAATAGTTGTGATAAAATGATATTGAAGGACATGCATAGAGTACCTGCAGGTACCCAAATGACTCTATCATCCCAAAGAACTACCAAAACCAAAGACTGACAGAAGCTGCCTAAGAGACAGTATCCCCCACAGCATAACACAGACACCCTTAAAAGCACTCAACCAGTGCCCAGTGACATGTGCTCTACAGGAGATGTAGAGTTCTCACAGTCTACAAGAACAGATGAAGAAGATAAATGAAGAACTATGAAGAGTGAGGACAATATGAAGAAAAATCACACTATTGTGTTACTCTGTATCTTCAGGATAATCCCTTGAAAACAAGCCCTCCTGCAAGCCCTACCCTTGAAGAAAAAAAGAAAGGCAAAAGTTGTTCATGCAGGGATTGATCCTTCACAAACTGATGCTCAGCCTAATGAATATTCAAATTAACAGGGGAACAACCTGTCATAAAATCCTCTTTGGCAGGAAAAGATGCAAATTGTATTCATACAGGTGAGTATTATATCAAGTCAGTAATGAGCAAAACTCCTCACTATCAGCAAAATGATTGTTCATCCAAAAAGGGTAAATGTGAGGTATGCAGACACAATTCTCAAATCTGAAACTGAGATTAGGCATGGACTTGCACATATTTAAAAGCATCAGAATGAACAAGCAAATGAACAACTATTCTAAAGTTATCCTAAAGATAATGTGTTTTCATCTGGTCTCCTTTGTGAGAGAAAAAGGACATCACCATGTGAAAAAACCAGGTTTAAACCATCAGCAAGGCTTTCGGTGAATAGACACTGGCTGGAGTAACATCCCCAAATGGCTTCAACTGATCAGGACACAGCAACAACATGACATACCCTGAAAAGTCACAAAAAAGCTAGCCTCTTTCTGAACTGTGGCAAAATGGATTATAATCTGATTTGGTTTCCTAAATCCAACTTTCAGAGCTTACCACTCCAGTCATGTATGAGGAATTAGAATCTATAAAATTATTTGCCTGTGGCTTGCATGAGTGCAAACTGCAAAGTTCTTATTGCTAGAAATAGCTATAAGCAACTTCACAGAGTGACACCTTTTATGTAGGATCCCTGCAGATCAGACTAACATATGAGAAGGTAGTAAAAAGGTGTACTAAATCAAAACCTAAATATTCAAAATGATATCATGTTGTAAGGGCAGATGGTATGCTTGACATATACATATATAAATAAAATACAATTAAAACATTTTCTGAGTTGAAAGTGATATCATAATTTGAAGATGGAAAGAGCTGTTAGTGCAGGGATAAAAGTACCAAGACATTGCCATAAGGTGTGACCTTAAGCAGTCATTATTAAACGCAATGATACAGTTGGACAAGATACTCTGGGGACAGTAAACAACCTGAAATATCCTGATCAACTCTGCACTGCAGCTAAAAGGTGAAAAGGGAGTTTGTTGGAGGCAGGCATGATCAATGACAAATCAGAACAATGATGACGTCAGGGAAGCCTCCACTGTAAAGCTAGACATCTAAGCCAGATTCCCTGCCTTTTAATAAGACAAACAGGTACTGGTGCAATTTGAACTGAAATAATCTTCTCAACACCACAAACATCTGCTAAAGGATCAGCCAGAGAAGCCTTCACACAGTAAGAAACACAGTGATGGTCTAAATTATTTTCAGGGAGTGAAAACTGGTAAAACAATACTGAGGGGAAAAAATCCAAACAACACCCCATTAAACTCTGCTAGTTCAAATATAGATTATCCTTTAAGTAGCATACAGCAAAGAAGACAGGTCAAGAACCAAAAATTGGAAAACACATTGTGAGCACATGTGAACTTCACCATAGAAAGGACACAAAATACCTATTTGAAACAGTGACAACAGACACATAAAGTTTTGGGTGAGAATTAATTACTACACAATGTTTCACGTGACAAGGTTCCATCAACAAAGACCATCAAGACTTCTTCAGTAAATGAAGGATTACCTAAAGGACTTGCATTCCAATTCACTACCGGTACTGTAAATGAATATTTATGACCAAATTAGTAAGATTAAGACAGATTGAAACAAGAATCAGAAACATATCACTACAGACAAAAGGTTTATCTGTTGTACTGACATCAGTTTAGAAGCACGTGTGAATATTTTTTTAACCAAGGGTAGAAGAAAAACCTAAAGATGTTGCTCAAGAATGATTCTTTATAATAATGTTTTATTTATGGTGCACTAAAACACTCACTAACCTCTCACCTTTGGCATTCGCTATGCAGTGCTACAGTAACTATGAGATTTACATACTTTACATTTACACTTTGTAAAGAAAATGCAAAGAAGAATGAACTTAACCTGACAAGCTGCAAACATATTAATGCATAAGAAAGTCTTGCACGTGACTCTGAAAGTCTTTCACAGAATTACACCTCCACAAGGAATTCTGCCAAACAGAGAGGCAACTGAACTCACTCATCTTTGAACAAGTTGAATTGAATAATGAAAGGTCCAGCTCTTGAGCCAAAAGCTCTTGCCAAACCATGACAATGATATTAAACTTATGGAGCTGCTTAGTTCTTCAGTGAGTTGGGGTCTGCAGTGGGCAAGGTTTATTTTAGAGATGAGAAACTAACTTACCATTGTTTTGCACAGTAATTGCTAAACACAAAAGCAGAACAAAATTAGTGAAGGTTACTTCTTACTTAAATTTTAGCAATTGCATTATAGATATTTTTCCCCCTCAAACTAATGTATTTTGAAATTTAAATTTCAACTTACTCAGATTTCTTCTCACATGTCTTAGATGACTCCTCTATTTTTTTCTCTAGCTCCAAAACAAGTTCCTCTTTGCTCAGAAGGGTTTGCTGTGTCTGCATCAGTTCTTCTATTACTGTTTTTAACCTGCAAACAGATTTCAGAAACCCAACCTGTGAATGCATAAAGTGTATATATCTGGGAACATTGTAATCTTTTTCCTGAAGACGTAAAAGAGCATTATTTTTTAGATTATGTTACTCAGTGCTTAGTGATAGTTCTTTTTTTGTGTGACTGGACCTTTACATTGCTAATCTGCATTGTTAGAGATTCTATGTGAGCCTCTGTATACACACAAGGTTACAGAATTATCTCCTGCCTGCAGGTTCTCCCACCAAGAAAATATTTTTCCCAGAATATCCAATGAGTTCCATGAATTAATGCCTTCCTAATATATTGCTAATTTATGAGAAGCTTTAAGAAAAACAAAAGCCTTCTGACTCATAAAACATGTGCTAAATAAATACACAGAATCAGTAGCTGGGTTGTATTTACTTCTAGAAACAGCAAAAGTACAAATTATCACTTTCTGTCGTAACAGTGATTGTATCTTTCTTTACAATTATCCTTTTTAACCTACAATCTCTGGTAACAGTTAATTCAAAGTGAAGTACAAAAACACTCACTACTAACAGAGAAGGGGTATTACACTTTAAAACCATTACTAACACTTCAAAATTATCTTGGTAAATACTCCAGTAACAAAAAAAAGTTCCACGAATGTAGAACAACATTTGCATTCTAAACAAAACATGTAAATGGCTTACATAATGACAACTTCTAAAACATGTATCAGTCAAGAAATTGTTAGAACAATCTGATAAAAATAAATAAGCACACACATCTTGTTTCCTTTGTCTTTTAGCTATACATCTTTAACTATCTTACTTTATTGCCTCTGTATTTTTAAGCCAAATTTCAATAAAATTACTGAAGTAAAAAGCGCATCACAAGAAAAATATGTGTAGCAATTACCATTGCACAGATCTACAGCCCAAAACCATTCCAGATCAGGGAGTGGTACACCAAGCTCTCTAAATATCTAGGAGGCCCATTCCACACGTCCATATATACCAAACTGAGTTATTAGATTCTAAACACTGAATCAGTCCTCTCCTCCCAACATATTTTATACAATGTTGATTATATATGATCTGTACTCAGTTGTGCACTTTAGGAGACTAAAATCACTAAAAAAAGCCAAAGAGTGAATGACAAAAATTTATTTCCCAAAAGACAAACCTTCCACGTGTTTATTTTGAGACAAGATAAATACTTCAAACATTTCCCTCAAAGTAACAGCATCACAGCTCTGCTTTCTATATACATTTTTATTAGTTTTAGGCTGTCAAAATCTCTATGCTGAACTTCTCTGTGTTTTCTCATACTGGCTCTCCAACTCACTACCAACTAACATTTTATGTTAATAACTTGCTAAAGAAAGTAATGAAAAAAATTTTAACTGCTTTTTGAACAGCTTTCTAAACAAAATTTTAATCAACATTGTATTTGCTTAACAACTGATTTACAGGAAGCAGATGTTCTATCTAATGATCCAGCATCAACAGTCATGAAATTAAAACCAAACTGATAAGACTTCATCAGTAGAAGGAATGAGTATACACATGCAGACACAACATCTTTATTAATTCACCAATTCAAAAATATTAAATTTTATATTTTATATTGCAGCATCAGAGTAAAACATTAAGTTCATATAGTTCTTCCTGAAACTTCTGAGATACTTCAGAGAGATTTTTCTTTGTCTTAGAGAAAAGAAAAAGAAGTTACCAGGTACACCAAAACTACTTGCCTCCTTGCACTTCGCATCTATTCTTTGTTTAAACAGTAACTTTCATTCAAATTGGCTATGGCTGACAACTCTGCATCTGTCTTGTATCATCTTGGCCCTTGTCTGACAAATGAATTTTCTTGTAGTGTCATATCTGCCTTCTGGATACAACCAGTTTACAAAAGGGCTTCTATGACTTAACAGTTAATCACTATAACACCTTAAAAATCCCACAGTACCCCTACCTGGAAAGCTTCCTTTCATATTTCTTTAGTTTTAGGCTCTGTTCTGCTGCAACTATCAATTAAAACAAATGCTTGATCCTAGAGAATTCATATTTAGAAGAATTGGATATTACTGTGGTCATTGATCAACTTTTAGCTTATTCTGGTTGCTTCCTCTCAGCTTTTAATGCATGTCTCTCCAAAGCATAAACTCTTATTTTACTACACTTTTCAGAATTTCTCAGTACTATTCAGTGACATCTATGAATATTTATCAGGAGACACCATAACCCAATCCTTAGAAAGGTTAGCTAGTCAAAACTGACTTTTAACTACCTCCCTTTGTAAAAATTGTATACATAAATATAAGTTCACCTTAAAATGTGAAAACTAGTTTGCTTATCATGCTCCCTTAAAATATAGCTTGTTAAAACCATTAAACAGTTATGTATGCAATGCTGTCATTTTTCCATTGCATAGTCAATGAAACAGCTGATTCAACTAAATATTATTGATTATTAATCAATGTAAGTCTTTGAATGTTTTAAATGTTTGTGAAATAAATCCCCCGTGTGCATTTATTTTATTTGGTAGATACTGAAGGTAGTTCTCTGCAGAAACATAATGCAGCATTTTAAAGCTCCAAGGCCATGATTTTAATGCTGAAGATCGAAAATCAAATTTCTCTTGTTTCATCATGTACAGAGCTGACTTTTTAAAAGTCATCAACTATGGATAAATGATGTAGTACACTTCTCTTGCTTGCAAATTTCTCATCATACACAGCTGACAGATATACAGGTGGGGATTTTTTTTGGGCTGCAGTGGCTTTCAGGCAAGACTGTAACAAGATATCTGAAACACACTTAAGAAGAGATATGAGTAAAGACAGTTACCAAGAACTGTGACAAAAAATGAAGGGTTCTGACCTTCATTAAAAAGCAAAAGGACAAACAAAGGACAATAATATACAGTTTTGACAGTACCAGGGAACAGTGGAGCTTCATAAATAATCTGCACGGCCTAATATATTCATAATAATCCAAATAAAAGGACAGTTTGAAAAGTGAAAAAGAATACTGATCTGCTGATCATATAATGTTATTGGAGGTAGGGGGAAGGCTGAATATGAAGAATAAAAAAGGATTATTCTTGACCTTATGACACTCCATACCTAGGCTGTCATTTCAATACATATGGAAATAGGCAAATATGTAGTGGGGAAAAAATAATCCAAAGCTTTATAAATGTAGACTGGAGCATGGGTCTAAAATGACCACAAAAATTCAGAAATGGAATCTTGGAGATACAGTTGATGACTCCCTGAAAACACTTGCCTGATGACCTGCTCAGGTCAGAAAATCAAACTGAATGCTTCCCTAGGATTTGTTAAAACCAAAGCAGAGTGACAACACAGGAAACCTTGGAAGGCCTCCCTCTAAACTGTGTATCCGGGTTACCTGTAAAATTCTAGTCATTCATCTCAAAACCAATACAGCAACCTTGACAACATTCAAATAAAGACAACCAGATGGATAAAGGATGAGTAAGCTTTGTGAAAGGACAGATTAAAGCCAAAAGATCACTCTGAACAGAAGTAGAACAGAAATTTACATTATCATAGGCAGAAAGGAACAGACTGTTCCTCTTCTCTTCCAAAACAAAAGCTTTAGAGCCATAAAAGGAAAAAAGACAAGAGCAGGTTCACAAAATAGGAAGTTAATTTCTAGAATTCCTTGACCAAAAATTCTATGGACAAGATGCTTTTACACACTGAACCTGGCTGAAAAAGATCACAGAAGAAATGTATTTCCAAGGATATTATAAACTACCTCCATGACCATTAAAGACTTTTATCTCAAAATATTTCAGAGGTGAAAATTGTGGGAGGCTGAGGAAACAGCATTATATGGCCATCCTGGTTTTCTTCTCCTCTCAAGACTTTTTCCCTGTTGTCTAACATGGGAATGAAGAAAGTTGAGTGTCTGCCTTTGGTCTGACCTAATATGGCTTAACTGTTTTTCTCAGAAACCTAAATCTATACCAGAAAGTGAACAAGTGAACAGCTTAAAAACAGCAACACTTAAAAGGGCTACATGATTTGCATTCCTGAAACAATGACACACCATAAAATTTCTCCACTTTGCAAAATTATTTCAAATGGATGAATGGTTTGCAAGAGAACACTATGAAAATTGTACTGAAAACATATATATATATATATATATATATGTATGTATATGTATATATTTACCTACACACACTCACACACACACACACACACACACACATATACATATATATGTATGTATGTATGTGTAGGTAAATATATAGACATACATTTATAACAAAATTATATATTTCATTAGAAATGTTTATTAGAAAAGCAAGATTTCATCTCTTTTATATAGATAGGCTGCTGTCTTATTTCTAAACAGTTGGATACAAAAGGCAAGCCTAGGCAGAATCTTTGAAAAATTCTAATATTCCATTTAAAAGGGAGGTTCAGCATCCATATATTTCTTGCTACTGTTCTGAATACATCAAGATGTACAACATCTCAGAGTTTAGGCACGAATAATCACAATATAGTAATGATGCAGAATTTATTAAAAAGAGAATCGTGTTTAAAGGAATTGGGGGGGCTTAATTATCATGGGATCTTTTCATAAGATAAAGCTGCTTCATGACTAAGTAGGCAGATACTTAATATTAAAAAAATATTTCAGTACTTATCAAGGGAATAGATTTACAGAAAGTAATCAAATTATACAGAAAAAAAGAGAGGATGATTAACAGCCTTAAAAAGGAATTAATAAAATCCCGAGTTTCTGTCATGTTGAGAAAACACAAGGATGAGAGTAACCCACAGAAGACACTGCTATACGTTTACATTTGAAAATACTTCACACTAATTTTGGTTTTCAGAAAAGCCTACAAGAAATCAGGATCATAGTTTTATTAAGGAAGTGAAATTAAAGAAAAGAAAACCAAATCTAAAAATTCCCACAATATATCATTGATATCTGATTTGCATCAATTATACTTTCTAAGGGGAAAATATTTCAAATAAGTCTCACATGAACTGAAATACAGTAGACACAGCAAAAACACCCACCAATGAAATTCTGAATTTCCCATTTTTAATGCATGATTAACAGTTGCAATCTCACAGGTGACCACACAGGACCATTTTATGTCAAAAGTTGAGGCCCATAATATATAAACGTAATACTGTCAGCAGTCAATTCATTGCCCACAATAAATTATTAAAGGTGAACTTGGTAAAAGTAACGAAAATATTTAACTAGGCAATATATTAACAAAACACAGAGAGGTAGTTCATGACCTTGAATAGCTAAAAACTCTGTGAAACACTATACAACAGCTATACGTGTGTTACTAAGTTAATGTACTCTAAAGGTTACAATAATGAATAACAATCTCCTTTAGAAAACAAAAGCAAATACCTAAAAAACAAATAAATTTATTAATGAAAATTTTCTACACAATGATTTAAATCACTGACCACATAACTCTTCTCAGTGGTTTCATCAAAACATTTTGCTGTTTTTCCTAGGGCAGTGAATGTGTCAACACTTATGGGAAAATGAACCAGCACCTTCCCAGGGAGGACTCATCATAGATTTGGGGCATTTTATTAACTGGCACAGAGAATTACATACTTCAAAATCAGGACAAGTTTTTGAGGAGACTAAGGAGGAGGATTTTGTGAAAAGACCAGTACAACCAGCATGGGAAAGAGTCTGTGGCCTGAAAATACTACACTTAGAAAATGGACCTTAAAGATGGAGACACAGCCATGCAAGGATCTAAGTGAGCACAGATATAACACAGAATAGCATTTCCAAAGGATAAAAGATATGTAGAGACTTACATGACTTGCAAACTTTCTGCTGTTAAATTATTCCACATGATCTCATTAGCTTGAAGGTTTTCATTTTCTTCTAGTAAAGACGTATCAAACTCTATTTCTTGTTCAACAACTTCTGATGACCTAATTTAGTAAATAATTGTTATCATTTCAAAACCAACATGTATCTTTCAGTAGATCATAGAGCAAATCATTAGGTTTTGAAGTATTTCATTAACTAGATTATAGTAAAAATTATATATGAAATAAGGATAGATAGCAATTGGATACATGTTGTTTTTTCTGTAAAAAAAAAATGTAATTCCAAAATCTCATGAGATAAAACACACTACAGTTCTTTGAATGAAGTTCACAGCAAAATCAAGGTTCCCAAAGACTACCAATGTGAACAGGTGCCTGTTATCTGCTTCCATCACAAACCTGCATTTGACGACCACCAATTCACACATAAAAATAACAAAAAGATAATGAAAGAAGTCTTAGAGCTATTTTTTCATACAGTAAAACAGAGTAATAGTTCAATAAATGGAAAGTGCATTTTTTAATACACGCAGAGCATGTGTTATCTGCATGCTCTGAAGCCTCAACCTGCAATAACTAGAGTCAAATGTATCTAGAGTTGACTTTAAACTAAAACAAGTTTAGCCCAGAATGCAAATTTCATCCAAATGAACAGCACACTGGCTCACACTGAGTCTAGACTGTAATGTGTAGTCTGCTGTCAGTATCAAAGTCCTGGCTATCCTCATGTAATTTAGAACCAGCCAAACAGACTGTTCAGCCAGCTTTCTGTATGTGGAAAGTAAAATAATTTTCAAATTAGGATGAAGTTTTACATGAAACAAGGTAAAAGGAACCAAAGAGAAGCAAATTCCTCTGAGCACTTAAGCAGCTGCAGTTTAATGCAGGGTTTTCTCAAGAAGAAACATGAGATGAAAATGCTTACCTGTGAGTATCTATGAAGTCATTATACTCAGAGTTAGGGTCTATCTGTTCCACTGAGGTCTGGATCTCTTTATGGACATTCACAATCTCTTCTGTTACAAGACTGGTGATCTCGCTATACTCATCCAAGATCCCTTTTCTAGAAAGGAAAAAAGAGTCTAGTGTATAATATGGCACTGAAGGCATAGATAGCATTGAAGATGCTTCAAATTTTCAATTTGCTGCTTCGACAAAGTCTTGTTCCAGCTGGCTAAAAAGGGAAAAGTATTACAATATATTATTCAAAGAAAAAATGCATCACGTGAGGACTTTCCTCTACAGGCTTAGGCTGGCTAGAGTCTCTTTAGACCATGCTCCTTCTGTTGATTTCAGTGCACCCACACACAGCATAGCTAAACTAAAAACTGGAGTGATTACAAGGAAAGGGACTGTATAGAGTTCAGTGATGATGCTCTTCTTCACACAGGACTTGCCACGCTTGCTATACCTACACTGAAAGTGAGAAATGGCCACTCACGTTAATATTTCAAAGATTTTTAAAGCTTCAACAAACAGAACAAAGGACTGAATCAGGAAAAAGGGCAGCACTGGGAGCATCACCAACTGCCAGAGGCTCACCCTCAAAATGCCAGCTCCACCTTTCATACCTCTGGAGGACACATCAGCCAACCATGGCACCTCCCAAAGTCTGTCTGTCAACTCTTCTTCACCATCTATGGGTGGAGACTGCTTTCTTGTAACCTGACTGGAGGTCAGGTATTGCCATGTCATGTCCCCTTAGCAACAAGCTTTTCCCACTCCCAAAGGCACCACACACGGGGCACAAGTACACACCCTCCCTCCACATGACCCTGACCAAGGCTGTCCAATGGCAACAATACAGGGAGGAAAAGGGGACTATGGGGAGCACAGAGGGTCTCCAAACAATACAATAACATAACCATACATCAACAAAACTTCTCTTAATATACACACAATATAAAACTCTTAATTGTGAGAGCCAATCACCACATTACTCATTCATAACACTGAAGATTTTCATGTTTCATGACAAAATATATTCTGGCGTAAGGCAAAATGATTTACAGAAATGTGTGCATTTCCTTTCAACAGTGGTTTTCCATCTTGTTCTAGTTTTTTTATATATATTATGTCATTCAGACAAAAATAGGCATAAATCCCAAGTAAGCATATATTTACAAGAGGAGAGAAAATTAACCAAGAATTTGTTGTGAGAAAGTACAAGCCATCCAACCTTGTCTTTACTTGCTTCCAAGAGTGGGAAAAACCAAATGGAAAATGAATGACAGAGAAAGAGGTGGTATTATGACACTACTCTTAACAGCATCCAGTAACACATACTCAGAACACCCTTCTATTTGCCTTAACTTTTAGTTTTCCTTCATAATGTACCTTCAAAATTATTTCCCATTTCATTTTTATCTCTGATAAATTTGCTAGTTTGCCAGGATCTGAAGCATGATGGCCAGTCAAAAAAAACTGATGAATTTTGGCTAGCGAAATATGCAGAGGAAAAAGTGTAAATGGATTTTTCCTGGATAAGATCTCAAGTTATATTTGCTCTGTAAAAAAGAATGGTGTAATAGGATTTTCTCAGTGCACTACTTCTAAGCAGAAAAAAGGCAAGAGAAGGCATTAAATCTTGTCTTTTCTGAGAATATTATGTGTTAAAAAGTTCCAGAAAATATTTCATGGAATGTAATGAAAAAATAGGTAAACATCAACTATAGCAATGCCATATCTTAGAGAATATATATCAATTACAATGACAAAAAAGAGAAAAAAAATAATCAGCAAATCAGCAATATTATTCTATACTTCTTCAGGTCTAAAAAACTAATTCACCTGCAAAATTAGGGTAATTCAGGAAGTTTTGTTTCACAGAGGTTGTCACACTAAGCTCTACACCAAAAATCAGCATCTCTATATGTGAACCAGAGTTATTATAATAGAATAATTTTCCAATACATTCAGAACTCACAAAAAAGTCTATGTAGTGACAAAAGTATTTTTTACAGGTTTTTACTCCAGGAAGAGAAAAGATAAGTTTCAATAAGCTCTAGTTCCATCATAAATTTCCTCAGTTAATTATTATAGCTCGTGATTCTAAACCAATCACCTGAATTAGAGCACACACATTTAACTGAGCCTTTTGCTGTGATCTTACATACCAAATTAAAAGGACCATACAGGGAGTACTACTTTACTTCAATACCAGCACCTGAACCAAAAAAATTAAAATTAAAATGTTACTGCACAGAGAAGCTAATGATGCCTGCACTGTATAAAGTGTGGAATCCCCAACTATCCCTCAGGTCCTCTGCAGTGAAATCATGATGAATTCTGACACCAGAATAGGCAAGAAAATGAACTAAAAAGAGTGTTTCATATCTAAATTAAGAACAAAAAAAAAAAAAAAAAAAAAAGGGTAACCACACCTTTTTTTAAGCTAAGGCAGCATGGTGGTTACAAACCAGAAAGGAGGGCTGAAAGTCCTCAATATCTGTTCTCACATATCATCACTTTGCATGTACTCTGTAATGATGTAAGAATGATCTTTTAGAAAAGAGGTCATAGTATTTTTAAGGGAAGACTCCTTACAGTGAGGTCAAGTTTACATAATCCTGTTAATCCTCCCATTCATACCATTAATTATGCATCTGACTGTGGCTCCTCCACAATCACTGTCAAGACAGTTTGGCAGTTTAAATCAAATTTGTTGCTGGTACAATTTCATAATAATGACTACCAGACAGGCAACAAACTTGCTATAGTCTATAAACTGAAGGAAAAATCATGAGCTCAATTATAAACACCACAGTCAATCTGTAAAAATTTATAAGAAGATGGTGTCCTGTTGGTAGGCTTAAGTGAGAGCTCGAAACTACCATCTGCATTATTTGGATAACTATTTTCAACTGTTGTCCCCTGATATATAAGTAATTAATCACAGTTTCTTATTTTCAACTATTCTTATAAATTAGAATACTACACATAAAAATTTTTCATGTTAGTAATATTTAAGAATGCATCTTACAGGGCTTTAATCATTTCTTCTTGCATCTTCTGTAGTGAATCAAGTAACAGAGGAAGTGTAGTATCATAATATTGGTGCTGATGTAATTGTGCTCCTTTCAGTGCCAACACATACTGGTTATGCAACATATGAAGTTTCATAGTGGCTTTTTCACACCGATCTTTGGCTTTCTCTGTCTCCTTTCCTGAGAGAAAACAAAACAAAAATGCAAATGGTGATTTAAAAAGTATATAGGCCTACAGATGACACACCTGGTAAATTTATGTCAGGTTGTTTTTCTACAGTAGTTTTTAAGGTACTTCTCTGAGGAAGGTAAAATCCAACCACCTACAGATAATTAGTATGATCAAATGTCTAGGTTTTCTAATTAATAAACTTTGCAAGAAAAAGGTTCTTTTCTTGGAGCAGAAACGTAAGAATTCCTTATCTAAAAGTATATAAAACCATAAGTATAAAAATAATACAATATCAACAAGAAAGAAATCTCAGATGCATTGCTATCTCAAAGCTTTTCTTTTATTTGCAAAATCATATTTTTAGAAGAGAAAGAGATGCCCTCCTATAGTAGATGCACTAAAAATATATTAATTTTTTGTATTCAAGCATTCCTATTGCTACCTATAATCCTAAAAAAGCAATGACGCAGTCAGTCTACATATGAACAGCTGAACCCTCACACTGTTACTCCTGCTCAAAATGAGCAGCTTCTCTCCTACACCTTACCATTTCCCTGTCACACTGATATCCTGATCAGGATTGGCCCTACAGCCTCAGCTTTGCACCACTGAGACTGGAATTCCTCAAGTTCAAGCTGACAGGACCAGCTGAGGGTTGAACTGCAGAGCTATAAGGTACTTCATGAGGTCACCTATTCCATTCTATTCCGGTCTATTCCATTCTTTTCACAGCAGCTGCACAGCTATGTGAGGTACATTATCAACACTTTTTCCACCACAAATCCAAAACGCAGCCCCGCAACAGCTACTGCAAAGAAAATCAACTCTACTTCAGCCATAACCAGAACACACATGTAAGCTTTTAATGAGATCCTTGCTGTCTTCTTGATATTTACTGAGTATCTCATTACTTTTTCAGGAAATAAGACCATTTTAAATTAATCTCATATCTGCAAATATCAAGGGCAGAGTCACAAGTACCTGCACAGATAAACATATGCTACCTAAAGCAATCTCATTCAGACCACTGCATTTCTTATAAACTTAAAATAATTTATGTAAGTAAAAACACATCTACTACCCATCACAAAGCAGTTGAGAAAAAAGAAAATGTAAGCATTCATGGCTAAGTGGCAAAACAGCTGCTTGAAAGCAGACCTTGAAGAGCTGTGTCATATAAGGAATACACAAGGGACTGTGAACTCAAATAAATCAAAACAGAGCAACATTAAAGGCACACTAAAAATAAGTTGAGGGAAAACCAGTAACAAATCCTCTTTCATATACATTGGAGTCAGCAACCTTGTCAGAAAAAGTAAACAACAGTCACCACATAAAAGGAGCTGGTACAAGAAAAGATTTTTTTTTTCCCTTCTGTGATCACTACCTCAGACCTTCAGAGATTTCCAGGACGAAATATTACTTTGTGAAAGAGTCAATGAATCTCTTTTTTCTAAGCTGTCAGAAAAAGTTTGTTGAGAATAAATGAAATGAGAACAAATTATAAGGACTGGATGGTGCTTAGCTTTGAAACTTCAAAGGTACTTGAGAAAGTTTTAACTAAAATATTATTATTAGTTTATATAGGAGGAAGTAGGCACTCAATGGAGAGTCCCAGGAATATCAGCTGGACTCTGATAGATGAGGTGATGAAGACAATGATGATGATGAAGATGCTGTCTGAAAGAAACAAACAGGGAAACCAAACGTGAAGAACTGGAAAAAAAGCTGTCATAGTTTGACACTAGCCAAATGCCAGGAACCCACAAAAGCTGCTTACCCACCCTCCCCTGCCACAGCTGGGCAGAGAGAAAGTACTTTAATGAAGGTTCATGAGTTAAGGAAGGGGAGAAAACACACCAAGGGCAAAACAGGTTCAACTTAAAGGTACAAGGTGAATTTATTACTAACAAAATCAGGGGAGGATAATGAGAAGTCAAATAAGCCCTTAAAACACCTTTTTCCCTCCAACCCCCCCCTCCTTCCCACCAACAGCTCAGGGAGACAGGGCATGGGGGTTTTTGGTCAGTTCATCGCTAGTCATTTCTTCAGTGCTCCAGGAGAGGAATCCTTCCCCTGTGAGGCCCTGGGGTCCCTCCCACAGGAGACAGCTCTCCATGAACTTCTCCCGTGTGGGTCCACTCTCATGAGCAGTTGTTCTAAAACTACTGCAACATGATTTCCTCCCATTGGCTACCAGTGCTCCCAAAACTGCTGTGACGTGGGTCACTCTTTCCAGGGGGTGCATTCCTCCAAGGACAGGCTGCTCCAGCCTGGAAGCAAGGGCTCTCTCTCCACTGGGTCTCCCACTGGATCACAGCCTCCTCCAGGCATCCACCCACTCCAGCATGGGCACCTCCCCCATGGGCTGCAGGTGGATCTCTGCATTCCCTGTGCACCCACAGGCTGCAGGGACACAGCTGCTTCACCATGGTCTTCACCACAGCCTGCAGAGGAATCTCGGCTCTGGTGCCTGGAGCACTTCCTCCCCCCTCCTTCTCCATTGACCTTGGTGTCTCCATGTTGTTTTCCCTCCTCCTTTTCTCTGGGTAGAAAAAAATTGTGTCCCCTTTCTTTTGATGTTCCTCTTAAATATGTCATCACAGAGGTTTTATCAACCTCTCTCATTGGTCCAGCCTCGGCCAGCAGCATGTCCATCTTCAGATTGAATCTATCAGGGATTGGCTCTGCCAGACATGATGGAAGCTTCTGAAAAGCCATCTCTGTGCCACCCCCACCCCCCACTACCAAAAACCAGGCCATGCAAAACCAACACAAAAACCTTGAGAGGTACTGATTAAAACAACAGTAAATTATAGAGTAAATATTTAGAGAGGTGCACATGGGAAAAGAACTATTCCAGTTTAGTAATCCAAATGCACACAGAAATGGGATCTTGGGGTCAGTACAGCAAGATTGATGGAAATATAAACTCAGTGTTCAGCAAAGGAGTAGACTGGGCTGTTATGCTACTGATTAAATCCACTTAAAAGTATGCAATCTGTTAACCTCAAGGACAATACATCTGACATGCAAAAAGAGTATTACCATCAGAAAGGTAGGAAACAAGACAAACACAGAAAGAATTACTACAGTGAAGGGTCCTGAAGCACTAGGAGTCTGAGGAATAACATGCAAGAACACACACAGTTAACAGATCTGCACAACCCCTTTCAATGTAAAAACTGTACAGTTTATGGCATTATGTGGAAAGAGTAAAAATAAAAGACCTTCTTCAATGAGCACGCAGCTAACCTATGTATTCTTTTGGTAAAAGTTATCATAAGCAAAAAAAAAAAAAAAAAACTTACATGGTTTAACAGTGAAGGGACAAGTGTATGCAAAAAGAAAAAAAAAAAAAAAAAAAAAAAAAAAAGGGAAAAAAAATCCTGAAGAGCTACTAAGAACTAGGACAGCACTGCTGACTCGGAACTCCCCAGGTAACAAATTACCATGAAGCCAAAGCACGTTTGTACTCTCCTATGGCTCTCTAGACACTTGCTACTTCACACCACTGTCAGCTACATTTCAAACACAGATTAATAAAAATCACTTTAAAAGGATAGTATGTCTTTCATTTAATTGAAAACAATCCAACTGCTGACCTAATTTTGTACATGGAAGGTACAGATTTCTTACACTACAATTATCTGAGTTACTCTGTAACTCAAAGACAAAGCACGTCTCCAGAGCTGTCACTAGAGAAGAATTTTTCATGTAGGTATGAATAAAACAATCCACTTTAAAAATTTCTGTAGAACTGTTTTGGAGAGATAACATTCACAAGGCTATCTTAAACTTTAGCAAGACATAGCAGGTTTTGTTTTTGGCAAACCATCTAAACTCACGTTTCATGAGGAAACCAAATTTTTTAAATTCCCTCCCAAAAAAGCCCACAGTATTTATTTCTAAATGAAATGTAGACAATTCATAAAGGGAAAAAGAATTCAACACATCAGAATAACATCCCAGAAGTTAAATACACCCAAATATGCATGTCTGACATCAGTGCAACAACATAACAGGATGGTAAAATCCTATTTTCCCACCAGCCTTAGGAACTTAATTTCTCCTGTATATACATTATTCCTGACCAGAAAACCTCAACTAATTTCTGATTATCATACAGAAGTATCATACATACTTTTTTCTAAATACAGTAAGCTACAGAGTCAATCTGGTCATCTCCAGAGTAAAAACACCCTAAGGTCTTTTTAGAGAAGGAAAGGTATGTGGAGCACAGGGAAATACTGGAAGGTGACTGAACAGAGCTTGGAAGGGAAGGGAACAGGTCATGTACAGGTCATGTACAGTTACAGGATGAAGACTGGATGAAAAAGGAGAGGACAAAGCTGTTGGAAGCCAAGGCTGAAATGTTTTGCTTGCCAGTCCATAGTGAGACACGCTCTCCAGGAAAGCCGGAAGAGTCAGACAAGGTGATAGCAGAGGCAAAAATGCTGCATTACTTCTTGGATTATTCTGTGCTCGGCTATTCCTACTCAAGCATGCCCTAGATCAAATAATCTAAAATTATCTCCATATGTCATAGTTTAAGAGCTATGAGTTGTCTATGCATGTGCTTAAAATACCTTCCTTACCAGTTTTCAGCTAATGAAATATTAGCACATCTGAAATCAGACTATGTACCATCACGTATGGGCTTGTGACCTGTGAACTGCAACAAACCACCTCTGACAGCTAAACTAAACCGAAAATTTACACTAAAATTATCAAATCCCCATAACTAGGAATTTAGTAATACTATATCTCTTTCAAAAACCTCATTAGCATCTAAACTATCTGATTTTCCCATCTGTTTTAAGGACTAAATACCTTTGCTACACATTATTCCTCAGCAGAACACCTCAACTAATTGTAACATAAATCAAATTATCATATTCACTCAACTTTAAAATAGAGCCTTGGATCTATGTTTCATTCAGGCAACACAGTTACAGTATTATTTTCGTATTTTAATTTATTTTTTAAAGTAGCAAAATGCAGTGAAGCAGCATACACAGTTGTTCTACATGTCAACTAGCACAGAGGAAAACATTCAATTTTCTTTATCTCTACAATGAATTTCATAAATAGATATAATTATAATTCTACTGCCATCAGCTGTTGACAAAACTGTTTAATGTTAATAGAAACTGATGGGTATACAATATGTCACACCATAAACTGTACCGTGAAGCTTGCAAAATTCAATTATGAAAGTTTTATATTTACAAAGAAAAGGCTGGTATTCTTTTTCACTCATTCTGGAGTCTAGTATTTCAATTTCTAATAGAAACGCATTTAAGATTTTACTGCATACAGTACAACACAGCCATCCAGGAAAAGAATGTTTTAGTCTATATTCAGTTAAAAGGCAGATTTGCCAATCCAAAGGTCTTGCAGTCCTAATTACTAGACTCTTGGGGCCTAATAACCACCTAGCACAGAAGTAAAAAGACTGGATGGGACAATAAACTGAGAAAAATTTCAGCTCATAATGTCCACTTTATCTTTTTTTATATCAGCATCAATGTACAGTGCAAATGCCTCAGGAAGCTGACCTTAAGGAAATAAACACTGCAGACCGAGAAAGTTTTCACACATATTTTGGCTTTAATAATTATGCCAGTGAGCTCAAGTTTTTCCCCTCTTTCCCAGGTTTTCCAACTCCTTCCAGCTAGACTTCAGCCAATCTGAAGTGATGACAAAGTATTCATAAAATATGCAACAGAAATCATTATAAAGGCTTAGCTCACAACAGACAAACTAAATTTGTAGATTTGTAACTCCTGGTCTTGAAACGTGACCTTTGGCTTCAGCACACAATGAACGCCATCCCATGTAGACACGCCAATGACACAGTATTACACAAGGCCAGTTTTTGACAATTAATTTAATTTCTTTCCAAAAGGAGCCAATGATACATCTGATGTCACAATATATGGTTACATCCCCCCAACAGAAACACACTGAGAAAACTTAAATACGCTAAAACTGTGGAAACAGACAAACTAAGTTAAAAACAGGACAAGGTGACTATCTACACGAACAACAAGAAGGAAGAAAGTCTTTATACATAAATAAAACTGTGGCTAACAATACATAGAAACTGAGGACTAAAACATACACCAGGAACATAGCCATCTCTTGTAGTTCAGGGACTGCAAAAAGCAAATCCACCCAAATTTCTGGGTATAGGTAAGTACAGGGAAAAGCAGCAGAGGCAATGTCATAAGAAATGTGGGGAGCAACGACATTGCCTGGACAGTACCAAAAGTGACTACAGAGCTCTGGGGGCAGAGATGAAAAGCACAAGGGACCAGGCTGTGTCCTCCTTAATCCTGCTAGTGGGGAAAGGGTGCAAAGAGAGCACTGACAATACAGGCTGGTAAGTAGCTGCAGAACAAAGGTCGGCCACACGGGTCTGTATTCTACAGCCGGGGGACCCTTTTTGCAGACCACCATCTGCTTGAAAGACAGGAAGCCCCTTCCTAAGCAGGGAAGAAGTATTTTTGTCAGTAAGTTGACTGACCTCATTAGGAGGGCTTTAAACTAGTAATACACAGGATGGAGAGGGCGATCCACAGTCCTGAGGAAGGAGACTGCTAAGGAAAGAGCATGGTAAGATGGGAAGGGATCAACCACAAAGAAAACAGAACAGGAGGTGCAGGTGGGCAGAAAGGTCTCTGCAAAGCACCAATGTAAGAAGCCCCACAAATCTTTTCCAGGACCTCAACATGCTGGGATGACATGCCTGTGTATTCCTGCATGCAGTGTGGGTGATAAATGAGGTGAGCTGGGTGTCTGTGTGCAGCTGTAGGACCAGGATGTTGTCAGGATCACGGAGGCAGGACTGGAGCTATGCAATGGAGAGTACAGACTCCTGGGGAAAAGCAGTCCAGGAAGTCAAGGAGAGAGTTCCTCTTTACTTTACATAAGAGAGCAGCAGGAGTGCATGGAGCACTGCCTCAGGATGGATGAGGAGTGACCTTAAGGTTTAGGATTAAGGAGGGAACAGGTGAGGTCCCACAGAACACTAAGCAGCTTGGCTCCAGATTTGCTGTAATTTTCTGGATTAAAATCTCACTAAGTATCACAGTATTTGATTTCAGAAAATTTTTAAATGGAAAAAGAGGACAGAATCAGAGCTTTTGCTATTTTTCTTTTTTCTTTTTTTGTTTTTAAGGAAGTAACAATCCTCCCCTGAATAAGTATGGAAATCTTGAGCATGTAATAATTTTTAAGACAGACGAAACTTTTCTTCTTCAGTTTGATTTAGAAACTTTTATTTTTGTAAATACCAGCACTAAACTATAAAGCTGTCAATGCATATAGTGATCTACAATGCATTTCCCATTGTTTATGACTGTAGTTTTTCAATAATTTTCCAAAACTGCATTTCTTTCCATCTACACATTTTTCAGCATTTTCAACAACATACTCATTTCTGAGTATTTTGCTGTCTTTACATTTGTTTATCAAAACCAAAACTCCAATAAACTTCTTTATTTATTCAACTTCCTTATTTATTTTTACTTTGGAGATACACCTTTTTACAGAGCATTATTTAGTTGCACCTGGAAAAGAACACTCCATTACATTATTTGCTTACATTATGGCACTGAACATACTGAACACATTCTTTACACTCATGAACGAGAGGGTCATGGCTTTCAAATAACTCTTTTTCTAGAAACATATTTTTTTGATACAATAAAATACTTTTACATTAGAGAATTATAAAACTTGACTCAGCTGCTCCACAGACTGAAAGTGGAACAAATACTAGTGGGACATGGTCTTTATCTCAACCGAATTTTAGTATGGACTAAGCAAGTAATTGAAATTACAGCAAGTAATTTAAAAGACTAAATATCATGGGGAAAAAAAGACTACATTTATACATCAAACCAATGCAACTATGTATATTTATGTTAATTGATTCCCAATACATTACACTACAGAACTTACAGTTAGTTCTTGAGAAAAAAAAAATTGCATCCTGCTTTTGGAGGACACCTTCTAAATTCTCCAGTTCTACTTCTTCATAGTTTGTTCAATTTCCTAGATTTTCATTGTGCAATAGGAAAGACACAGGTTGTAGAACTTGCTCTGTAATTGATTACTCTATATTCCCCACTTAACTGATTTCAGGACCTTCCTGATCCAAATTATCTCCTTAAATTCCATATTTCATACAATAATGCTAGAAACATCTAAATACCATAGGTGATTATGAAAATCACTTCCGCATACAATAGTTCTTATTGATCCAAAAAAAACCACCAGTGACATGACTTTTGAATCATTTGGACTCCCATACTGAGCCCAGCTTCATTTCCCTAAAGCTAGGCTAGGATATTCCAGTTGGAAGGGACCTACAAGAATCACAAAGTTAAAGTGCCTAATCAATTCAGGGCAAATTTTTTCAGCAAAAAAATAAAGAATGTTTTGGAGGGCATTGTCCAAATGTCTGCTAAACACTGACAGCCTTGGGGCATCACCCATCTCTCTGGGAAGCTTGTTCCAATGTTCAAACACTCTCTCAACGAATAAATGTTTCCTAATGTCAAGTCAACCTCTAGCCAATTCTCTGTCCTGTGCCTGCTGATCTGTGAGGAGAGCACATCCTGGTGCTGCACATCTGTGTTAAGAGTAAACAGTACGTCCGAGCTAGCCTCACACTCCATATGAAGTCACCATGATCTCTTTGCACTCCCTGGGGTTTCCTGCTCTAAAAGGGCTTTATTTTACACAGAAGAAACAACCTCACCCCTTCCAAGCAAAAGCACTGGTAGTATATATGTGTTGAAACACTTGCAGAAGAGCATTAATTTTTAATCTATGCAGGCTGCTGGCCTCTATAAGACAGACCAGTTCAGCCAGTGTTACCTGTTTAGTCTTAACAATATGAGAGTTTCAGTCAAAACTAAGCTTAAAAAAAAATCTTAGTAGGAGTTTCCCTCATGGTAGCAACAACTCCAGGCAACAAATACCACCAGGAAATGTAGCTGTATAATAACAATTTTAAAGGCATCTCAGAATTACTGCACCAGCCACCTAGTATTTTCTGACCACTTGGCTATTACAAAGAATAGTAGGACAATAATTTGATTTAATGAAAGCTTTTTAACGGCTCCCTTATTTATCATAGATGTGAGCTCATGCTGCTGTGAAACTTCAGTATGTACCACAGAAGTCACATCAATTCTGAAGTATTAAATCACCCGAGTTGCAGGGAAAACATTCTTACAGCAAATGCAATGTGGTATAATGTGGTAGGTGTACACCTAATATTTCTAGGCTCCTCTAAACCACAATGTTGTCAGGGAACATAAGCCTAGAGAAATCTAGGGAAATATTCTTTATGCTGCTGTAGCAGCATAAAATGAAATTATGATGTTAAATACTTAGAATCCATGTATTTTTCCTTTAGTATTTATTTCATAGCCACTGTGTCATGAAAGAGCACTGCAAAATATTTTCTACATTCAAACAGTAATGAACTATAATAAATACATGTAATTAATGTATTTACACAAAAACTGTGATTTTTTTCTAAAGAGTATGTTGTATTAAAATTCAGTATGAACCTCCCAAAGTTACACTGGCTCTGTTCCAACTTGCAATATTTACAGATATATGAGCAACCCTTTCACACTTCAACATCTAACACCAAAATTAGCTACAAAAACAGATGCTAAACTTTATTGATGCATTTCAACTTTTTTTAAAACCTGTAATGAACTGAGTAAATTATTGTTTCATGTTATCATTATTTCCTTATTTATATAGCAGTAAGAAGTGCTTAATCAAAATGTTCAAGGATGAAAATATTTGAAACCCCCATAGACACACTGAACTATATTTAGATATGCACAAACCTGCAGAAACAAAAATAATTGTGCAAACAGCAAATTTAAGTGGAAGCAGTTACTGGTCCAACCAAATGAGATTCAAAATGTAATGAAATATCACACTTGATACTTACAGCTGTCCTACAGTCTCTATTTTGTATTCTTAATACATTATTCATTAAATTACTTCATAAGATTTGTGACTTCGTAAGTGAAACCACGGTTTTTCCATCTGACACAAATTTTGGCTTGATGTGCTCTTCTACAGCAGCACACCAACATGCCACATTCTAATCAACTTGTTACTCAGCATCACTGATTAGCACAGCCTTGTAAATGCAGACTCGTATACACTCTGAGACTGTAACTCTGGACTGCTGTTGGAAGATGTTTATTCTGGTTTTTGTCAGTATCACACATACAGAATGTTTCACAGGCCTGTCCATTTCATCATAGAAAAATAATATAACAAGCTCTTGTCTTGTATTTTGTTCCAAAGACCCCCGCATGCCCTATGACTCCAATGACCAGTTCTGCAAAGGAATGTGCTCTGCATTCCCACTACACATACTTTGTGGAGTTTTTTTTAACAAAGCTTTCTAATCCAGAAGAGACTATTGCATCCAATCCGGACATAGAGTCCCAAACACCAAAGCATGCCTTATTAAAGAGGCACTGGACTAGTTCAGCTTGCTGATTTCATCCTCTCTCTGCCTGTTATCTCTTACCATACATTAAAAACATAAGAATGAATGTCTGGGGAAAAAAGGGCAGAAAATTATCATGCAAATGACTAACATCAACCAGATTGCCTGACACCTGGAGCCTGCATGCACAAGAAAAACCAACCAGACTGCAGTTGTGATTCCTATGGTAATCACTGGTCCAGAAAGGAGCAGCTATGCATGACTTACTGGGGGTGAGGGCTAGAACAAACAAAATAAATCAGTAATTTCTGATTGAGCCATCAAGCAGGCACTGGTGGCCATAACAAGGCACTGCAAGCCAGCCCAAGGTGGAAGCAGCAGCCAAGTCTCACTGGCGTTCCCTCTGCAACACAGCTGTCCCACTGCTTCCCCTGGTGCACAAGCAGAAGCAGTGCTAGCAGAGGGTTCCCCAGAAAAGCTCCTGGGACACAATCTCAGACACTTTCACCTTCCTCCAAATCTGGACAGCACAAAGTCTTCCATAATGAAGCTCCTGCATTCTTTCAGAAACAAATTCCCTTTTCCCCACTAAAAAACGATGCAAAAATTCCCACCACATGCTTTACCCGTTGCCCAAACACTAACAAAACCTGTAACTAACCAGTATCATTATTCAGTCCTTAACACTTACTAATCTTTCCAATGGTCCTCCTAGTATTTTCACCAAAAGATGAAAACACCTGTAACCCTGGATCAGGGTGTCATTGATACAAAGTGACTACCCACTTCATGGTGCAAAGTATCACACACTGAAATTCAAGTTTACCTGAGACTAGTTCCTGATTCCTGAAAATTATAATATCACTTGGAAAGTGATGTTAGGTACAAACTTTGTACTGTGCAAGCTCTGCCAGCCTTTACCCTTATCAGTTAACATCCTCTACCATGTGTGTTTAGCTCAGAGCTTAATATAAATTTTAATAACTCAACTAGAAAACTGGGAAGCAATTGTCTTCACAAGCTAAAGAACCAACTCTATCTCTTTCACTATCAGCTCTAATAAACCTACTCTCTCACCAGAAAGCAGCTTTGCTATTCTAAAACCAAGCAGAAAAAGTTACTACATTTCAAAATCACTGCTCTTGCAAAACAGAGACATTTTTCAGACTACTTTGTGTGGTTTTCGTTCTTTTCCTGGGGACCAGCTCGTACAGGTGCTGCACGAATTTACAAGTAACCCCTAGGGTAAAGCTAAAATTCTATGTCCTAGGGCAGTTTTCCCCTTTGGCTCCAAAGAGGCAAGGCCAGTCACTGTCTTACAGACTTGTACAGTCCTTACAGAGGAACAGACTCTGTTTAAAACAACATTTTACATAAATGAACCTGGATGGGCTATTTTAATACATTACTTGCAAGAGCTGGTGTCAAAAGATATTCATTTTTTTGTTTAACAAAATGGTTTTCAGCTTATTTTCAATACTTGGTTATGCCCTCCCACTGTTCTGGTAAGCACTGTTTCTTCTCTTGTTTTCAATAATTCTTGAAATCCTGAAAAACTGAAACAGTTTGTACATTAACAAAAGCAATATATCCTAATAGCACATACTGTGAATAAGCTTAGCTTACTGAATAAAGAATACCATGGAACAAAGAAGCATTGTATTTTTAAGACTTCCCTAACTTTTCACTTCAGCAGCAAACCACTTTGACAACTTACAAGCTCAGAAATACCACAACTTTGAAAAATGCAAGCAGCCCAGCTGACCTGCAGCTGATAAAGTGTAGTAACTCATCAAATGCACAAGCATTTGTAAACAGGAACAGGGCCTGGGATGCAGCAGGAGAGAAGCAATTCTGCAATTTTTGGGAGAAATATATTTTTATGGGCATCAGTGTTTATCAAAGCAAGATTTTAGCAGAAATAAAATTAAGTATGAATTATAATAACATAAACACTAGATAAAGGCCTGAAAGAGGTCAAAGAAAACCATAAGAGATAAGTGTCTTAAAAATGTTTGCTGTCTATCTGAAGAAACATTAATTCAGTTAATCAAAACCACATCAAAACATCACAGCTGCTGATAGACAAAATATTCCTTTATTCCAATGGGAAAGTTTGGTGCTTCAGGAATAGAGAATGACCAGATTAGTAACAGGAAGAGAGGATAAAACAGGCTAAAAATAACATACTAAGATCCGAATATCCTATTATATTTTCCATGATACATACTACATATTCCAATGCTAAGTAGTTACTTGAGAATAAAACAAGTAATTAAATTAAGTTACATAGAGAAAATATGGAACTGGATGAAATTAACATCGAAATATGCATTTTTATTAAGTGTTTATGAACTTCAGTAAAAGAAAAAGAACAATAAAAGTTCAACAGTGCTAAGCATAACTTCTTTTCCTCTGCTGTTCTGTCCAAATTTGAGACAGATTTGGAAAGAAACAATCTCTCCTCACTGAGAGCTACTATAATTTATAATTATACTACAACAGAACCAAGAACATTATGAGTGTCATTTAGACACTCATACAAAACCTTAAGATGGATCTTGGAATCACACTTACATACTGCCATTCAATACATCCTGCCAGTCAGTTTTCACTAAAGGAAGAAAAGAAAATCTAAGAAGGACACATAGGAACTACTATTAGCATGATATTTTAAATACATAATAGAACAAAGGCTCTCTTTTATCTCATCATTCAGGCACAATTCAACAGGAATCAAAATCCATGCAGATTGAGCACATCACTTCCTAAAAACAAATCCCTGTGTGCAAATGACTTATTTTCCTCTTTTAGATGAGGCTGACAAAGGTTTGATGTTTTACACTGAAAGAAGTGATGCTGATGCCACTGCAGCAACAATAATAATTCACAGGCAAGTAGGCTGCAGCTACAATGCAGGTGAGACCAGCGTCCATCTGAGCAATTTTAGATTTCAAAAACATCCACTGAAGCAATAATACAAAAACTTAAAAGAATCACCATTTATATTTTACTAAATTTTTTACACATTATAAGCATACATGATGGCAATCAGCCTGGCTTATTTAAGACACTAAATTATCTTTTATACTATAATCAAGCAGCTCAAAATAAAAAAAATTACGTTGTTTCCAGAGTTTTCGCAGATCTGAAAAAACACTAATAAATGTACAAAATGAAGTCCATCATACCTTTAGCCACAGCTTCTTTATACTTTTCTTTGGCAGAATTTACTTCTTTTATTAGTTGTCTGTAGCTAGATTTAAGTTTCTCTAGTTCTGTCTTTGTGACCTTTAAAAAAGGGAAATACAAAAAGCATTAAAAATGCTTATTCTCAACACATTTTAAAAACAGCATTAGTAAAACAGTATTAACAGAATTTATTATCCAAAATAAGGCTGCTACACTTTCCACTGGCTTGAGAAAATCTTAATAGGATATTACAGGATGCAAATTACATGGTGCAAATTACATGGTGTGAAATCAAAATCAATAAATGCATGGAATTAAGTAAGAGGCCTAATACACAAATCCCTATTCACATCAATGTAATTAAATATTTAGAAAATTCAGCTAATCATCAACAATATTCTATTCCAATCACAAGGCAAAAAAGATCAAAAAGATGCTTAACAAATCATACTGGCTTAAAATGTCCTATGCATAGGAAGGAATTTCTTTTGTACCTAAAAAAAAAGCAAAATTAATTTTTAGACATTACACTTCCTACAACTGACTAAGGAACAGCAACTTGACATGAAATAATCCATCAATGATAAAACTTAAACCCTTAAAAAGGAAAACCAAACCAATAACCAAAAAACACAAACAAAAACTGAACTACAGAAGCAACTAAACAAAGAAGAAACCTCTACCATGAAACTGAGCACTGAACATAATATTTTTAGTGACAAAATTAAAACCAAGTTTTCTCTTCTACCCATAGCATTCATTCAGTGTGTGACAAAACTAGTGCACTGTTCAGAAATAATCCCAAATTATGAACTTGCAAACAAAATTCAGTAACAAACCAGCCATCACAATACCAAAAAAACCTACCATATATTGTAAGAAAAACAAAAAATTCCAACAAAGAAAAAAAAAACCCAACAGAATAACAGACATCAATTGGAAAATCACGCAAGAGAAATTATTAACTAGTATTAATGGTAGTGGTCCTCTCAGTGAATGTGCACAAAAAGAAGTTCATTCTACTGAAAAATTATTCCTCTTGCAGCTGGCAGGAAGAAGGCTGAAGTTCACAATTTTCCTTTTTTTTTCATGATGCAAGGCCCAGATAACACTACTTTCACCAACTTCTGAAAGCTTAAGGAAATTCCTTAAAGATCCAACAAAGTGCTGTCTACAGCTTCTATTTTTGGGCCAGCTGTGCAATATTTAATTTGAAGGCAGAACCTTTTCTCCATATCAATCACAGATACTCATCTCGTACTTCTACACTGTAAATTATACACATCTGCTGTTATTATACACCAATAGAGGTAATATAGGAGAAATAACTTTATGACAATTTGTATTTAAAGACATCATTACAAATGGAGAAAAAGATGCAATTAGGAAGTAATTAAGACCTAAATAAAAAACCAGCATCTCCTAAAGAAAACTGAAAAATAAAACTGGGCACTAGCATTAGGAAAGCTTTATAATACCTACATTATGATTCTTAATCTAGATTGTGTTTTTCCAACAGATAAAACCAACCCCAAGAGCATGTCTGTTCCCAAAGAACACTTAAGAATTAAGACTGTCGAGGATTACTTTAAATTCCATTTTTATTTCAAAATATCTTACCCACCTAATTAGCACCTTACTCTACTTTTTTCCCCTCAAATTTCATGAATAAAGAAAATTTTTCAAGATCTTAATGGTAACTGGAATAAATCTACAAGATGTAAGTTCATTACATTTGTGCAAAAGCCATGTTATTTACTGTTCTTAGGAATCTTCCCCGTAAGATTCCTCCTTGTAGAGGTCTAGAATAAGAAAGAACAACATACATGCATTTGACCTAAATACATTTTTATGCCATTTTATCCTAAAAACAGGAGCTGCGCAGACACTGATGTTCACAAACTTTGCATACTGTACTGAGATATAATTGGCATTTTACCTCTGTGCATAAAAAAAATCAGAAGTACTACCACAGAACATCAGAAGTCTTTTGAATTTCAGGGAATCATTCTTAAAGTGCTCCAGGTACACAAAACCTTGAACAATGTCAGCTAACAATAGGAGAACACTATTCAAATACTTCTTTGCAAATTCAGGAAGGGGAAAAAAGGAAAACAACCCTAAAAAACCTCTAACCAGACAACAGTGCAAGCTTAATCAGCAGGATGCAAAATACTTTTGTGGCTATGCAACCCATAATAAAATAAAGTTAATATGGTTTGTAATAATCATTTGGCAAGTGCTCAGTATGCATTATGGTTTTTTGGAAAAGTCTTATTTTAAAAGACATTTTTATTAGAGATTCTATTAGAGTTTGGACTATTAACAGAAAACAAACCATTGCATAGTCTCTTTTCAAAGTATACCTGAGCTTACAGCAGTCTTACCCCATTCAGCCTTTCTTTCTTATCTTTCTTTTCCTCTTTCTGCAATTCTTTATAACTTCTATTATTTCTAACACATGCTACCAGGTTTTCCTCTTCTTCCATTCTGACTTTTTTGAGGTGCACCAATTCATAAGTAGCAGCGAGTGATTATTTGGCTGGAAGATTTATGAGATAATGACAGCCTACTGACCATGCATCAAAAAGACAACCCCATAGTCCCTGCTTGGGGAAGATGCCAAGATTCTGGCATATTACAGAAGCAATCTTACTAGAGCCAATGCATTTAACTTAAAATAGTCTTAATTTAAATACAGAATAACTCCAAATTCTTCTCAGAACTGGCCCAAGAACTTTTTACTCATCAACCCATGACAGTGTTACTGCTTTACTCAGATGGTACATTTTAATTACACTTCTTCAAATCCCAAATTCTCAGCTGGAAGAAAGAAGAAACAGTGCTTTTTCTTCTCTAAGTAGACCTTTCAGACTATCACTCTGATTTTTGACATCTGTAACTAAGTTTCCCCCAGAGCATCTGAAACTGATTACTGTCAGCTTTACTGACAAGACACCACACTTTGAACACAAGCAGGATAACAGATAGGTCATGGAAAACACTCTGAAGAGTTTCACCTGCAGTCTCAATGTTTGGTTTACACCTGCTTTATATTTTAGAATAGGAACTAGAACCCTGTCCCTTCCCAAAAGAGTCTGGACTGCCAAGAGCACTTATTAAGAACAGTTCAGAGTGCCCGGGTCCCATGAATGTCTGGAGTGGAATTAGAACAGGAAAATAGGTGGAATAGAGGTGTCACAAAGTAATTCATTATCCTCTACTAGAATAACATTTTCAATTCTATCTGTCCACGGAAATTCATATGGAAGAAACTTTTCCATCTTTGCCTTATCAGCTGGCAGGAAAGAAAATCTGTGTAGAAAATAATTAAAATTTAAACTAAGCATTCTACATATCACCCACTACACTTTTACCACAGCATGAACAAAACCCAAAAAATACACTCTTAATTTATTATTTTTAAACATAGAGGAATTATAATCAACCTATCAAGCACAGATAAATAAAATACCTTGTACATCTCCGCTTCAATTTGTTGATGAACACCTACGAAACTCTTCTTAACTTGCTGCTTATCTTTGATCATCATCGTAAGCCTATGCAAGGGCCCAGAATTAAGATCCTCTGCATGTGTCTTCATTATTTTGCTCAGCTGTTCTGTTTGCTGTACCACAAGCAACCAAGACTATAAAAAAGTCAGAACAGAAAAGCACTTATTTACTTCAGTTCACAAATAACCAAACAATTAATAAGAACTGCAGGAAAAGATGCATTATTGTTTAAAAAAAATCAGTAAAAGAACTGATTTTAAGCTTACCCAAATGCATTCAAGATCCTCCTGCAACAGCAAAATCATGCCTCAATCTCTCTCATAAAAAAGCATCAGAGAGAAAAATACAGTATTGAATATTCACCCTTCAGCACTGTCCTAGTATTTCTGTACACCAAAGAAAGCACTGCAGCCTTATTTTTTTTTAATATGCCTCCAAGACCCCTGAGAACCATGTTCCTATATCCTTTGTCCTTCAGTTTCCGCCCACAGTTGCTCTGCCCGAGCTGACTTCCACCTTTGTCAGAATACCTGACAGCAATATGCATTTGAGGGGTGGTGGTTTAATAGGACACCATTACATCAGCTGCTTCACACAGCAACATCAGTCAGACCACCAGTACCAAAGCACAGACACAACACCCATCTGTCACTGTAACCCAGCATCCTTCTGTACCCTTACTTTAAAAGCTTCCTTGGACATTCTGTCAGTTTTCAGGCCAGCTTAATGTGCTATGTGTGGCTGTGAATACTGATATCTACAGATATCAGAGACACAAATGTTAAATTAAACTTTAGTTCAAATAAAACCTTACTTACCCTCAAGACTGCTGTCCCACACTGGATTCCTTAAAGATAACTCTCTGACAATGAATGCTGTGCTATAGCTAAGATTTCAGAGTGGCTACATGCCACAGAATTACAAGGTTTTGAAGGCACCTAGCATATGAGTTCTACTGGCATTTATCTTGGCTCTTACTAAAACAGAAATCAATCAGAGATAAAAACTTTAGAAAATAATTTGTTTCTTAGCTTTGGAGTTTCTTTATATCCTGTATACAAAGATATATACCTAATATTTCCATCTCTATGCGACAATGCTGCAACAGAAACTGGATTATAGAGAACAAAAGACAATTGACTCCCCTATATACTGGACTATCTTTAACAATTCTTCTGCCTTGTAAATAACCCACAGATTGGCATGGAGATATCTGGACTGTTTAAAGTGTGGTGGTATAAAATGGCAAGGCTTAAAGCTTTCCTGCTGTGGCTGGAGACCATTTCAGAAGCCGTATTTCAAAGCTGCATAGGATAAAACAGCACTGAACATTTGTGAAGAGTGGGCCTTTGTAGTTACAGAAGAGTTCATAAAAGTGCTCTGAGGTGAAAATGTAGTCAGAATCATCCTTTTTCCATAAGGCTGATTTATTACTGATGAAACAATTACTGTTTGAATCCTGAAAAATCACACCAAAAGCATTTTTCAACAGTACAGGTACTCTAAGGAAATGCTTGGTTTACAAGTCACCAAATGAGCTTGAAAAAGCCAGAAACATAGCAATTACTTCCGCTTCTATTAAAAAAAAAAAAAATCACGTATTTTCCTGTTCTTCACATCACTCTTTCCATCAGGAAAAGGGGAAAGCGATGTTTCCATAGGGAAATAGCAGTAAAGCGGGGTTTCTGTGCTTTGCATTATTGTATTTTATTATCTTTAATTAGGAGAAGGTGAAGTGAAACTGCTTCAATAACAGAGATTTATATGGGACAAAAAAGCTGGGTGGGAACAGCAGAAAAAGTAAAGCATTTCCTTCCACAAAAAAATGACCACAGTTCAACAAATGCAGTAAAATACATTCATGTTTGTTTTAACACCATTTTTCAGACATATACACACACACAGAAGAGCAGTCTGGAAGCTCTTAAAAACACCTCTTTTCTAAAATTACCAGTTGCTGCTATCATGCCTTCCAGCAAGTTTGTTGTCTCCACATGAAAAAAAACAGAAGACAGATTTTCCCAAACGCCATTTCTCTCTAAGTGCTCACTGTTACTGTACACTTAGAGATCAAATCAAAACAAAACAAACAACCACAACAACAAAACTAACGAAACAAAACCCATTAAAAATTAAATAGCTTGCTATTGGGTTTTAATGCCACAAAATGCCAAATAATACCATACTAACAAAAAGAGGTATTTTATATCTTGGAAGATATAAGAAACTAGACACATTTCCAATAATATTTGCATCATTCTTTGGTTCTGTAAAAGGTCAGAAAAAAGTATCACAAAAAGATTAAAATAAATTAGAATGAGATTAGTAAATAATCAATGATACAGGCTTTTTAACTGCCAAAACCAGTACCATAATGTGTCACTACACAATTGCAAAATCCAAGGTGTCAGTGAAATCATAAGGCAAGCCCATATAAAAGATCTGCCAGTCCATATGAATATTTTTGCTGATAAAACGCAGAAAACAGAGAAAACATAGAAACCCGAGATGCAGCAGTGAAAAATCACATGTCCTTAAGAGAAAAAAAAAGGGAATGAAAATAATGCTGAAGGACAACTTGAGCGCCTCTATTCAAAACAAGATTTCAAAATGTGACATGCACACCTCTTTTCAAGGCAAAAAGAAGATGGCTCAAGTCAGAAGTCAGATCTCCAGACTTCTTCGATTTATCTGCTCACTAGTAGTGCTCATGTTATTAACATGAACTGTTCTAGACTGAGATACCTATGTGAAGGTTAATGGTAGTTTAAAGCTTACAACACTAAATACTCTGTACCAATGAAAAAAAAGGGCAGTATTTCAATTTGCAAGGCAAGAATTGTTGTGGGGTGGGGGGAGGCAACAACAGAACATGTTATATATAAACACTGCACGGGGCTGAAGCAGCTCAGCTATAGCAGCACAGCCTTCAAGTCACACACACTTTAACCCTGCATACATCCATCCTGCTGCACAAGCAGCACTCCTGTTCCTAATGCTACACCACAGCCACTGTCCATGCAGCCGTCCCATAAGCCCATGACATAAAAACTGCTTTGTCTGAAATTTAACCGGACCCAGAAAGGGTGTTTTCCTGCAGAGAGAAAATGAGGATTCATGCCAGACTGAATGCACTGTGTAACCACTGCTACAGAATAAGGGCCAAGAACTGAATAAGCCATCAAAACAGAATAGTCTTCTCTTGTCAGTAGAGAATCCAGGTCTGGAGTAAAACTTTCAAACAGGTGATAAGGGAAGTTTGCTTCATTATTACATTTACTAGGACTTGCTCTAAATCTAAAAACCAGTAATTTGGAGAACAGAGCGCCTTACCTTTTTAAAAAGTCAACACAGTTCTTTTACACAGAATACAATATACAAAATACAAAATACCTCACAATTACGAGAAACATCCTGAATTCATGTTTTGTTCTTACAACACATGCTGCAGTGTGAGTAACAGCTGGAATGCTAGGCTTTGCCTTGGTTTCCTGGCATTTTTCTATTTCTGTCACAATTCTATATAACATAAACAATAGTTCCTATCTAAAAAGAAAAGCTTACTATAGTATACTTGATTTTCAAAACACTGAACAAAGAAGCAGGCTCAACCCATTTATGTAAAATACTGAGTTTCAAAAATCAGGATTGATTCTCATTCAGTTAATTTTTTCAAAGCAAGACTAGAGCTCAACTTCTGCATATTTCACTGAGAAACTAAAATAATCCATTTTAATTACTTTGGCAACATTAACTCTCAAGAAATTGAATGGACAGGAATCCAACTCAAACCAAAAAAAAAATAAAAGTAAACCCAGAACCCAAGGATATTCCAAATTCAAACTTCAGACTTACCTTGGACACATTGCTGATATAATCCAATTGACAAGCACTCTCTTTATCTACTTGGTTACAAAGATTCTGTAAAGTGGACGCATATTCTTTATCACTTTTTACTCTCATTACCATAAATTTCTTCACTGTTTCCAGCAGTCGTAGTTCCCAGTCTTGCAGTTTTAATAAAGCATCATGAGAATACTTCAGGTCACCTCCAAACCCCATTTTTTAAGGCACTATATACCAGACAGGGGAAAAATACAGGCTCTTCACCACATCTGAAAGGAGAACAAGACTGATGAGACAATTATCAAAAGAAAAAACTTCTGGGGAGACAAAGAGCAATTATTGATGCCTAAACCCTGAAATTACCTAATCATAATGTTAACCACATACATTAACCTCCTCAGCATAAACTGAAAGGAGGCTCAGAGCACTGTTTTCAACAACAAACTCTGACTGGAAAGGATTTCAGCCTTAGAATTCCAGTTTCCATTTCTGCAAAAATGTACCGCCCTAACTTAAAGTGCAGTATGAAAGAAAACATAACAGCATCTAAGACAAACACTCAAGACCAATCTACATATTTAACCAAAGAAGCACAGCTAACATTATCTCCAGACAAGCTGCTAGCTGCACTTTTCTACTCCTGGTGACCTGAAACTTGTTTCTCATATTTACTCTCCTAAGAGCACAGAAAAATCCACATAAAACACCAGTTCTCTGGCACTGTGTCTGTGGGAAGTTGGTAACTCTTTAGAAGCTAGTTTGCTCCTAAATTCTTTGTTAACAGGCCATTAAACCTGCAGATTCAACCTCCCAAAAACCAGAAAATATCCAAAAATAGGTTTCCCATCCAACCATACACTGGTCCCCTGGGTCAGAGTTCTTTAGTTCACACCATTTTACCCTAGGACAGTCCAGTCTTATTGTACCAAATTGACATGAAGTAAGATTGACAAACAGATAAGATATGCTGCCTTAAGAAATCCTGTAGCAATACCTCTGGTCAAAGACACATTTCTAGAGTTAGCTCTGAAATACCTGCATCTGATGCTGATAAACACACAGCTACATTGTGGAAGAGCTGAAACCACACAAAGAAGTAATTCCCACACACTCTTGCACAAGGTTTTGTAATGTGGGCTGAACCCTCTTTTCTGTATACACACCAACCTATACTAATCAGCTTCAACTAGGTAAGATAAACTTATATAAATTGCAACTCTTATCTCTGGACTGCAGTGCAGCCACAGCCTGTATGCTGCCTATTCACAATTCCTGCACTACAGCAAAGTCTTGGTTCTTTTTAACACAGAAATACCAATTTCTTCCCAGGCTTTACACATTACCACTTAAATTAGCAGTGTTCTACAAGCATTAACAAATTTATCTTCCTAGCATTGCATTGAGGGAAGTAGGACTAATATTCTCATTTTACACTAAGAACTGAGACACATAAACTAATGTCAACACTGTGGCAGCTCATACTGATATGTTCAAGGCTTAAAGACAGACTTTTCAGAGTGCCTAGTATTTTTAGCATGTTAGGTATTCAGAAAAAATAAATATGTTACTGGCTTCAGCTACTGCACAAAATTTCTGAAGATTTTGCAAATCAGAACCTCAAGCAACCTCTGAAATAAGCCTCATGTACTATGTGTTTATTCTTAGAACACAAACCATGCTACAAAACAAAACAAAGATCCAATAAAGAAAACTAGAACAGTGCCACATTACTATGTATCTACACAATACAGACAAGTCAAAGCTGTATGAGTAACCTTAAACCTGTAAGCTTTCGTAAACTCTTTAATTTGAAGCTGTATATTTCAGTCAGAATACTTCTTGAGGGCTAGGAATTCAGTCATACACAGCAACAGTAAATAGTTTATGTTGGCTGTATTTATGAACTATGTCATCATTAGTAGCATTATGAAAATACCTCCACAGTTAAAACTGAGGAACACTCTTGCAGAACCACAAACATTTTAGCAACATGAACCAAAAAAAAAAAAAAAATATCTGAAAGTCCCTGTTTATTAACATGACTAAAGCTGTAGTAGTGAATTTTCAATGGCCTTTAGATCTAAATCCTTTCTTATGACTTTTCATCTTTCTCCTACCTCATTTTGGCACATTACCTAACTCACCCAGCACAATAGCTGTGAGAAAAAATAGTATCCTTGTTTTCTTACATCCAGATTTAGAAGAGATGGGAACTGAATTTCATAGTGAAGTTCAGCTTGTATTATGAGTAAAGTAAAGGCTTGCTTGCTTTGACCCTAGCCTCTGTTTTTTACTGAGAGGCAGTATGGCTAGGGAAGGAGGAAATATTCTTGGCATGTGATATTTCAGCCTGCTTCTAGCGACTTACAAAGGAGATACAGGAGTACAAAAATCAACAGAGCAAAAAGACCCAACAATATCTCACTCCAGCCTGCTAAGTTACTTTTAACGAAGCAGTAATCAGATTTTTTCCAATTCCACTATTAGATGCCTGGATACACAGGCAAAAATTGTACACACAACGGACTCCAGTGTTTGTTTTAAATTATTCCTTTCCCTGTGATAGAAGCAGCACAGCAAAAAATTGTTTTGCAAAAGTGGTAAAATTCTGATTTGCTAAAACTAAAAAGTCCAAAGAATGAGAAGTGATGATTCCCAAATGGGCAAGCCAGCTGTCATGCGACTTTCAGGTAAGCTGAGAAAATGTTCAACCAAGACATCCAGCCAAATGCAAGTGCTTTATTGTGGAGACAAAGAAATGGTGAAGAAGTATTCAAGACCTTAACCACTTGACTAAGTTTAAATTCTGATAAACTAAAAACTGTTTTTGTCACTTCAAACCACTTCTGATTTTTTAATATTTTTAAACAACAGAAAACAGTACAGATCACACAGTCATTAATTTGAAGTCAGAACTGTAAGATTTACCAAACACATGAACACACAAACCTGATTTTCAAAAACTCTTAAAAAACACTAGCAAATTTTGAAAGGCCAGTGTTCAAAAATACAGTATCTTGCACCAACACAGACAGGTATTTTTCCAAGTTTGCTATCTCCCTCATTAGTGACCACAGATGAGATGACACCTGCCCTAGAGGGCCAGACCAATACAACAGAATATTTCAGTCAGAAGGGACCTACAGTGACCACCTGGGCACAGTAATGCATTTAGATCAGCCCTGTGTCTCCAACCATGGCACCAGAAGACATTTAAGAACAGTAGACTAGCTGGGCTGCTCTTCATGGTGTGATTCTCCTTGTGCTTCCCCATGTTTACAGCTACTGGAGTAAGGAATACTAATATTCCCATATTTTTGGCTTTACCATACAACATTAAAATACTCACACTGAAAGACAGAGATTCCCTGACAGATTTTGTAACCACAGACCACTGGCAAAATTGAGAAATTAGCAAAACCAGCAAAATCTGAACCAAGAAAAGATTTAATGTGGTACTGGTATGAGATATGGGGAGTTTGAGACAAAAGCATACTTTCTTCTCTAATGTTCAAAAGATGAAAATACAGTGGGAGAGCTATTCTGGGAAAAAAAAAATCTGGGGAAAATTTTCTGAGGAAAATTTTCTGGGGAAAAAAAATTCTCAAAAAACCATAGAAGAGTATTTTATCTTACCAGAAAAACCAGAGATGGCATGATGTTTTAAAACAAGCTAGACAGAGAAGTGATAATAACAAACATAATATGCTAAATTCACACAGAAATAAAAATCTTCAGGAATTGCCTTACTCTTACTGTGAAGAGATTTCTTCTGCTTCTGGTAGATACCCATGAGGTTTCTCTCTTTTTCCCCATGTGAACAAAGCTTGCATAATTTGACATGCCAGTGAAGTTTCAAACAGAATTGTACCATGTGTTGTAAAGCAATAAAAACACCAGTACCACAAAATAAGACAAATGAGCTTCAGCTCATTTTTTAATATTCATTCAGCTATTTTTAAATATTTTGAAATATATATAATATCTTAGAAGACCTATAATTTCCTATATATTCTATTATAGATATAGATACAGATAGCGAAAAAAATTACTGCATATGTAAATTAATCAAAAAATATTTGTTAAACTTAAGAGTAAAATACATCTCACAATCAATTCCAAGAAAGTAGGACTTACTTTCTTTACAGTGTTATGCTCAAAACAATGCACTAATCATTCACAGGAAGTGCACATTGAATGTACATTTAATAATAAAGCATGAATGAGCAGCCAGACCTTAAACTGTCCTAAATTTAAGCAGAGTTACCAAAGACAATTTAAAATTTCTCTCAACCACCAACACAGTGGTGCAGTCAGATTCCAAACAAATCAATGTTAAATTTTTTCAGTTTAACAGTGAGAAACTTCAAGGAAGTTGCTAGCCACATAAATCTTCAATATTGTAACACTCCCCTCAGGAAATAAGACCAGTATTCCAGTTAGTCATGCTGCTGGATTCCAGCAGCAACTCTGAAGAAAGTAGTTTCCATAACTGATGTACATTTCATTTTAAGATTGCAATCTGTCTGTGACACATGAAAGCTGCCATGCGGTGTCAGACCAAAGGTCCTGTGTCTGACACTGCCTGAAATCAAATGAGCAAGGAAGAACAGAGCACGTACAATCCAACACTTTCACAAGATGCTCTCCTACACTTGTAAAAACTGGTGTCTTCTGCTATATATTGCCATCAATTATATCCAAGGTTGTGACTTTATAAACTTAAAACAATGATGGATCTACACGCATCAGTTGGAACTTGTGGTTTCACAGTACTAGTGACAAGGTCGTCAACTAAAAAACCACAAACCCAGAAAGCACACCTGGCTCCCAGTTAAATTCAGAATAGGAAAGTACATCACAGGTCTGGATTCTCCCACTCTTCATATGCTGACCGTGAATTTAGATTATTCCTAAATCTGCATGGGATCCAAATCATAGGGAATACAGAATGTCTTTTATTCTGCAAACACTTTCTACAAACATTAAAAATTTGTCACAATCAGAAAACAAAGAGGATTTGGATTCAGGAGACAAATCCTTAAAATCAAGGCTTCTATACTGAACTAAAAGCATTTTTGCAATAGATTATCCATTTGTTAGACAGTCCTTCTCAATTTCTCAATGTGAGGCTTACAATAGTTATATTCCATTAAAATAATGAAGTAAATAATTCTTAACGTTCCATGCACACCTTAAACAAAAATTAGACACTCAAACAACTGACATTTCTGTTAGTGGAGGATCCATTCTTGGAATGCACAAGACCACAAAACATAAAACACATGCATACCTACCATTTGTTTACACTAATCTCATATTCATAAGATCATATTTGCATGCATAGATGATGTATACAACATAAACTAGTAAAACTAATCCTTCTGCAGAGCTTTTGTCAACATTAAACATCTGAAGGGGTAATAAAAGTTTGGCTGATTATTTCAAAGCTGATTTGAAATACTGGTCCACTCAAAGCAAAGAAGGCAGCTAGTTTTCAGGAAAGCTCTTCTGCAAAGCATAACTTAGCCCACATACCTTAAAAGTTTTCCTTCAGAAATGTCCTTTAGTACAGTTTTCCTATGTCAGCAGCTACTTCCTCTGATTTTCACCTACTGAAATATACTTTTTTTTTTCTTTTCTGGGGACTCTGTGAAAGAAAAACATATCAAACTTCTTTTAACTATCTCATTTTCAAATACATTGTAAAACTCAAACTTAGGTAAATTGCCCTGAATTTTCAGATTACCAGAAGCCAGCTTTTTTTTTTAAAAACAGACAGTTTAACTAAAAGAAAAGAGCAGATTTCTCAAACGACTGCTAGTACTAGTATGATATCACTTCATACACATAATTTTGAGTGAAGAAATAATTTTGCCTCTACACATAGAACTAGAACTTTTCTGTAAGTTCTTGGAATTTCTTATGACAAGTGTACTGTAGCTGAAAAATTAGACAATTTTATTAATTTATGAACCTTGCCTTTGGTAAAACAAAGGCAGAAACCTATTAAGGAAAAAGAAAGGATGGAAGGCTCAAGTTTGTTATATGAAAGACTAAGTTAGTAGTGGTATTTTCATAAAAGTGGAAGAAAACATGTGGCAACAAGAGAAGGGAACCACTCAAGGCACATAAATTTCTACCTGGCTCTAACTACTCAAATATCTAGAAAAGAAGGAGGTCAGGAAGTTAGGATGACTAGCAGGACCAAAACTTCAAACTGTAGCTCTGGACTGCAATTTAGGTGAAGCAAACTGATACAGAAGGGTTTATATTAAGAAAAAAATATACTGGATTTAAAAAATGGTAAGGAACAAGCTTTGCACACAGCTTACAAGTGCAAGGTATACTGTAAAATCTCTATGTGTGGACCCATGATAACCATTCACTCATAATCTCACACCACAACGTCCGAATTCAAATGAGACATTCCATAACAGTTTAGCAATGCCCTCCTAGGAAAAAACACATAAAGCAAAACTGAAAGAAAGACAAGTGTATAGGGGTGAAGAAAGCAAAACTATTTTCAAAATCTCCATTATTTAAAACAAAGCACTGATCACAGACACGTTCATAAAATCTTGTGAAGGGACAGCCTTAGTTCACATCCAAGCAGGCATTATTTAGTATTCCCTTCTGGTTACTTAGAAATGTTTGAGAAACAAAGAACTGCATAATATAAATACAAAACTTCTATTCTCCATGAACAAAAATAGAAAAGACTAAGTGATGCTAAGATTCAGACACTGAAAAGGAACAGCAGCTACACAAGCAGATACAAAAGGAGAAAAAAAACCACAGGAGGTTACAAGCATTATAAAATTCACCACATTTCTAAGAAACATACAAAATCACTTGTTTCAAATTTGCAAAGCCCAAGGGTAAGTCTCCACTAGCAAAAAAAGTACAAGCAAGAGCAAAAAATTAGAGTAAATTTGGCTCATCTTGCTAACACAAATACAAACCGGGTGGAAACACCAGACTGTCACTGGACAGGAACATAAATCCTAATCCCCATTCAAATGGGACTCGTGAAAATGGAACAAACATCACCACCAGCACCTGGGCACATTCAAGTTTCATGCAGATGTTAAGAACTGCATGTAGTAAAATGAAGCCCATAAAAAAATTCCATTTATCAAGTGAAACAACAAGTTGGAGCCCCTTCAACACAAAAAAGTTCTATCTTCTGCTCCCTGAACACAAACAACAACACACCTTTTTTTCTCTTTTTAAAGAACTATGCTATCACACATTTTAGAGTGCAGAAATTTGTTTGTCAATAAGAAAACCAAATGCAAAGCCATCTTTTCTTCAGAATTCCAGTTACTGTTAACTTTTTACCCATGTGCATTTTTTTCATCTGCACACAGGTCATTAGTAGAAGTTAAAGCTGGTAATGCAAGTCCAATACAGGTCTAATTGACAGGCATAGACTAGCTAGTACATGGAAGCATAATAAAAGCTTTCCAATGAATTGCACAGCCATCTGTCAGAGGGCAATAAAATCTCACAAAATTTCCACTGTTATTTCTGAGCTCAAACATAGCAGAATCTAATAGTTACAAACATCTTGCTGCCTCAATGGAATAATTGACTAGCTAATGAATCTAAAGCTAAGAACATAAAGGCAGAACAGAGAACTTAGATGATCTGCTCTTTTCTGAAATTACTAACAAGACAGCTAAGGCCAATTCTCAAATCAGATCCTCATCAGATTTAGGATATACAAGGCATTTTCTAAAAATGAAGCATCCGAGAGGCAATTAAAAATATCAAATTAATAGTAAGAATTCACCAGAGTCAGATGCTATTTAGCCAAAGCATTGAAGAGTCAGCGACCAAATTTCCAAAATATTAATTCTGCAAAAACTTGGGTTTAAGGTGAGCCAAGCAAAGAAGTATCAAGAGTGGGAAACAAATCAAATTTTCTTCAGATGGAACAAGGCAATCAGAAGCACAACACAGTCTGACTCTCATACTGCACAAGGTGGTTAAAACCATGCCTAAGAACCTGTAGACTAGAATAATTCAAAAGAAAAAAAGAACAATGCAGTTCTGTGATTTTACAGAGCAAAATCACGTTTCACAACTTGAAGAGTTCTATGAAGGCATCAAGGATCCTGTGGGAAAAGGTGTTGGAAGTAGGAGGTTTCTGCTGATGTCTCTGATAGGAAGCTACTAGAGAACTGAAGACCTTGCAGAGGAAGACTTCAGAGACAAAGACTGTCAGGGGAGAGAGCTTGAAGGCTCTCCGTAATCTGTGCCAGGACTTGGGCTGCTCTTCAGAATGCTGACCTGCCTATACATCATTACAGAAGCATCTGGGCTTTACACAAAATTATTATGAGTCATCAAAACTGACAGATCATTACAAAACTTGCAAAACCTCACAACACTGAGCAGCAAGCACAGAAAACAGCAGATGAAGTCACACGTCAATAAATGCAACATAATACACTGGTAGGAGTTATTTAATAACAGCACCAGAAAAAACTGCAGTAGTCTCTGAACACACAGCTTCAAAAACATTTGTTCGGTGTTCTCAAGCAGACAGGTTAGAAACCATCCAGAATATTAAATGATTTTTTAATGAAGGGAACGGAAAACATAACACGTCCTTATGCTGCTGATACATCAGTGGTATTCCTGTATGTTCTTTTAGCTAAAGAAAAACATAAAGCACAAAAAAAAATATAGATAATATTGATCATAGCATGGAGCAGCTTATGCACAGAGAAAAGAGAATTTTCAGCTCACAAAAAAGGTAAGAATGACAGGTGTAAGATCAAAGTACACCAAAAGAAAAATCATTATAGCACAAAGTGATATGCTATGTCAAATGCCTGAAGTGTTTTCCAGAAGAACTTGAGAACATCAAATGAAATTTTTAAAAAGCTGCTCTTGTGTCCTTCTTTGCCCAGTAAATAATTAAATTAGACAATTCAATGCCTAAAGACATTTCTGAGACCATGAAACAAAGAAGTACAAAACTATTATAAAAATTCATTTAAAAAAAACCAGATCTGTAGAACAGCAAGAGTTCCATCTCAAGATGTCTCTAAATTGTAAAAGCAGAACAGGAACTATTAATCTACATTTATGCCAACAGCCCCTTCTTATCTGACAGTAGCAAGTACTGAGCTACATGGATTTTACTTGGTCATGCACTAACATCCTTTAACAGTGCACTCTCACTCTCCAATTCCTGCACCTGTAGGAGGACCACATTTTTTCTCAGCAGTTGCTGCAGCTGTGATGCTATTAAAAATAAATGCAACTAAGAAGTGGGCTTCATCAAAGAATAGGATTTACACTTAGCAGCAGTCAAAAAAAAAAAAAAAGCAGAACAGATAGAAACCCAAAAACACAGCTCCCAGATTCTCTGCCTAGAATCACAAGACACAACACTAATTTTTTCAGTCTTTCCTTTTAAACCATTTTCTAAACACTGCTGTCCTCTAAACACCCTGCAACTGGTCTCCATCTCAGATAAGAAGTCAGGGGCTGAAACTGTGGGGTACTGTAGGACCAACCAACTGTGACAAGAACAGAGAAATTAGTTCTAATTACTTTCAAGCTCCTTGCTCGTGTGCTTACCCTCTTTCTAACAACTTGATAATATATCCTTATTTGTTCATTATCCAAAAATTCATGTTCTTTTTCCACATAACTCCATCTTCCACCACCACGCATGAATTCTGTCCAGCCTATAGACAGCCAGTGAGGTTTCATACTCACTGACCCCTGCTTTGTTCCAGATGACATCTCCCATTTTCCAAGACTATTCTAAACAGTAATCTCATTCTCTTCCCCACCTTTAGCTGCTTGCTACTTCCCATGGCCTGGTAACTTTCTCAGCATGTTCTTTATCATCTCAGGCCTTCTGTGAAAGAATGGGCAAAGGGTAGAGCTGACATCTGGTAGCAAACCATGCAGTAAGTGCTTTTTTAGATGCAGTTACTTAACCAGTTTTGTTTCCACCCAGCAGAAGTTTCTACCTTACAGTCACAGCTAAATAGCAAGACTGAATCTCATCAGGCAGACACACAAGAAGGTGAAGGCAGATACAGGTTAAGAAGAAAAGAGCTAGTCCAGCTGACACAAGTCACATCCTCTCACTAATGCTTCAAGACTCTTGTCTTGTTAACGCTGAAAAAGTGACAAAATCAGCCACACACCCTTCTTTTGCTTTCAAAGGTAAACATACCTAGTTTCCCATTACCTTTCACATGTTTACAAGAAAGAAAAAGCTTTTCTTCCTCTATTTTTCCAAGATTTACATGTTCCCTAAATTCAGCTCCAGGACTCAAGGAAAGGTAGAGAAAAGCACGGCCTCAATAGAGAGTTTCTGACTGACAAATTTTTACTGACCTCTCAACTCTACAGTGTTGCAACTTTATCTCCACACTAGATCCTAAAAGAAAAATGGATTAGCAGGTTAAGGCTGCTAAAAGTAACTATCACAGGGCAGGTACTGTGCATCTCCAGCCCTTTTTAACCAATTCTACCAGCTAAAGAGAAAGACTGTTCCAGAATTACAAAGAAATACATAATGTTAAAATGTCCAAAAATTGGCCACAATTTGAAAACAGAATAAAAATATGAAAGTGACTCAAGCTCACCTAAAGTGTGTATCATATAATGTATTAAAGAAACCTCTAAGCAGAAAAAAGAGAAGCTAAAGAAAATTAAACTATTGCATTTTCAAGGGATTTCTTGTCTTAGACAACTAGTGAAGGTAGAAACAACTTTTAGAAAAAATCAACAGTGAAATTAAAAAGTACCTGTAGTAACCATCTCAACTGAAGAGTTATTCTAAGCACGTTATTTCATTGCTGATTTCTCTTAGATGTTTAGATTTCAAGTTAGAGATTTAGCTATCAAGTTTTTTAGTCTCAAGGTAGGAAGCAGTCTCCCGTATTTGAAAAAATACCCCAAACCTCTGAAAGTAGCATTTCACATCTTGATATCCACCTGTCTCGAGATAAATACGCAGCAAGTCAGAACTAACACACACATGCAAATCCTCAGTCCCAAGGCTGCCAATGTAAGCATTTCTTCAGGGGAACAGGATTCAAGAATACTCCTACTACTGGGGGTCTCTCATCATCAGAAAGCTACACCTAAGACTCCTCCTGAAGACTTCAGGTCCCAAAATGGCTGCTGCCATTGCACATTTCAACTTAGAAATCCAGAGCCTTACCAGAAGCTTCTCCCAGTAGCACTGTCTTACCTCTCAAGATTTAAGAACAGCCATAGAAAAAGATAAATCCACAGGATGTGAAGTACTTTAGAAAGTCTAGAGACATTTAATTTCTTCCTATGGCCCAATATCAGCCAGAATGTCTCACTTCAGACAAAACAATTAGGTAAGGAATCTGCCATTAATCTGTCATATATGACAATAGTGGTCTCCTCAGGAGAAACATAATCTAGTTCCAAGTATTTATTGCTCTTTGGAAAGAAACTGAAAGAGCAATCAGAATGTTTCTTCCTCTTTCCTCCTTCATTAAACTAATTACATCCTTCTGGTTCATCAAACCCTCTACTTAGTTAACTCACTGTTCATTCAGTCTTCTCGGGGTCACTTATTTCCTTGGCATCATTGTACCACATTTAATGTACTTTGATTACACAGTATTTTGTACAGAAAATACTAGCTATGAGGACCATAGGTCCATGAGATGGTTCTGTCTCTTCCTAACTACTGATATTTCAGGCTGTTGCACTGCAGGAAGTACAACATATTGTGTGGTTCAGTGAAAGGTGTTGCCTCAAGCCTTTGTTTGCTGATGCATTTGTTGAACCTTCTTACATGCTTTAAGTGTGTAACAAATTTTCTTACATACATTCTATAAATATATACCAAAATGTAAAACCTACCTATTCTTTTCTTAGTTCCAGTCAGTTCTGTTTGGGTATCATCAGCCATCCTAGCTATAAAGAACACTCCTTCTGAAGGATATTACTCTCGTTTGAAAATGTATGAGCTTTAATTAATGGATGCTATTACAAACAGGTAAAAGTGGTAGAGGCTTAATATTTCAGGTGTCTGGAAAAGTGGTCCTGAAGTGCATATGCATGACTGGATTCTTCACATAGAAATTTATTTGCATACATAAAATTCAGCCTATCTGATCTTTATTGTACTAGATTATTATTTCATATCCAGTCTTTCCTTCTGTCACTCGCAACTGTTCTTTCCAGAGACTATACCAGGCAGCCAATTTTTCAGTTAAAAGGACAATATTCTTCATTACATAGTATCATTCAGAAACAGTTAGAGATGGAAATAATGTTGTACTGGAGACAAGGGTTATTTAGCTCCCTCAGAATTCTTGTCTTACTGTACTCTGAAATAGCTAAAGAGAATTTGCATCTCTAAACCTGAAATCCCGACTTAATTTGAGAAGAATTCCGTACAGAGACACAAGCCACATTATTGCAATGGCCTAATGCTGACAACCATCTGCTTAACCAGAGCTTTGGAAATGGCAGCTCCCCCCCTACCAAAAGCAGACTGACCACACCCACACTGCTCACCCCTACATCCCCACTTAGGCTCCCCAAGCCTGGCTGGGGTGACTTTGGTGATGACATACCAGAGCACAAGAAATCACTGTGTCACAGCCCATTGGACTGATTTTTTTGCACAGCATATGCAGTGCACGCTTCCCAGAAACATGAAGCTTGGGACAAAAGGCCTACAAGAACAGGATACCTCCTAAGACTGTTCTGCAAATGGCACAAATCTGCTGCAATGAGTTCCCATATTGTATCTCAAGCAGGGTCTGGAGTAAATTCCCTTCAGCTGGCTTCCTTTCAGAGGGTACCACCTTGCTCCAGAGAAGGAGAGCTAGAAGGCCTGCAGCATGGAAAACTAAGAGACCATGGAGGAACACAAGGACTGACTCCAACTGAGATTCTGACTTCAGTAAGAATGGCATAAAATTACCTTCTCTCATTAAAAAAAAAAAAAATCATTTAGATAAATTAGATTATCTGGATGCCAATTAAATGTATTAAAATAGTAGCTTCAAATTTACTTACTACATTCACTAATGAGAGATTCTGTGCTCCAATTTCAACACTCACCTAAACCAAAAGGCAGAAGTGGGATTATACAGCTTTCCTCTATCTTTGCTACAGACCCTTTAGAACTGTTTGCTTTTTCAGATGCACACTTCAACTGAAAACATTTTTTCTGTATTTGGCATTTCCTTTTATCTGATGAACTTCAGTTTATCAACCATATCACGGAAATTTCAGAAAAGTTGAGAGGTAACACAGCATTCACAGCACTGAAACACAACAAATATAGCTAAACTTAACAAGGATGTGTTTTTCTAATTCCATGTTTTCTATTTTTTAATCAGTAAAAAGCTGCTGTAAAGTTGTATTATTTTTCTTAACATTGCAATTCTCATATTTTTACAATGCTTAAGCCGTCACATTTTGAACTTAACCACTTTGCCTGACTGTAACCCTTATCTGTACTTCATGAAACTTAGGAGTACAAATGCTGTGGTTTATTATTTTACACTCATGAACATTTGAAAGCAGAAGCCACAACTAGGAAGTCAGATGCTATCTGAAAGACACACAAAATATAGAAAGGAAGCTTTAGCATAGTTCTAAAAAGCTGTACTTGAGCAGACGCAATAGTAATACACGGCAGTGATCATAGTTTAACAAATGTACACAATGCAAAAGCACATAAAACAAGCTTTATTTATTCAAAAATCAGGATTTATCCTGTGAGGCTACTCCTACTTGTTTATATGTCTGCCAAAGGTGAATTTTATGATTTACAAGTGTAGCAGCTAACAACCCCCATCAGCTCAGCCATTAATAGGTTATTTGCCTGAGTATTAAAGCACCAAATATTCAAAAAAATAATTCCTGTCTTATTAAATAACCATTAAATCTATGTCCTTTTCAGTTCTCTATTAAAAGAGAGGAAACAACTTATAACTGCCACTCTCAATTCAAACAGCAAACATTACAAATGTGATGACAGACAATGTAAGCTACAATATGCTGTCAATGTATGGAGTAAGATTTTCCAAATTTTCTAAAGCAAAAAGTTAGGCATAAACAGAACTGACAAAAAGCAGCAAAGCTAACAAACCAAGTACAAAATTAAGAGACTCGTAAAATGAGGATGCAAACCCAAATTCCACCCTCTTTGGAATATGCACCATGTGATTGTGTAATTATTTTCATAGAGCTTTTCTCCAGAAATGCTCAACCCCTTTATTAGAGAGGATGGAGTGCTCTGAGTATGATTCAGCTCTCTGTCAGAGAGGCTCATCTTCACAACTCTTATCAGGCTCATTGCTATAATTGTGCGTCTCCCATTTACTAAACAGGCAATTTCAAGGAACAAATGGCTCATGATTAATGCACTTTAACACTGCTCTGGATTTAACTTCTGCTTCTGCCAAAGACTGCTTATGTAATACACAACAATTCACAAACTTTTCACAAGTTGCCACTACTTACAAGACAACTGGTTTTTCATTAAGTCTTAATTATGGTAATTTAGTTTTACGCTTAAGAGTAATTTCTAAATGTCTCAGATCTTCATGTTGAAATAAAACACTTACAGAATCACAGTATGAAAAAAAAAGTTGTGAGACTCTTAAGATCAGGTAATGACAATTGCAAGACAGCTACCTGTCTTCAGACCAAGATTTAAATGACATATTGAAAAATGCCAAATATGTGAGAATGATTATTTATTAAGTATTTTCTTATTAGCTCATAGTAAGAGAGGGTTGCTAGTGGACTACAGCATTTTACAGGCAGTATTGTACAGCATACCTAAAGAACAGATTAACAGTATACACATGATTGTTCTATTTCCCCCTCAACAGGTGACAGCATATGTTTGTCTTAATAGAGAGCTACACGGCAAAAAGCTCACCCAGTATGCAGTTAGTGCTGTTACTCCACATTCATCCTGTCAACAACCTGAAGGAATTATCTGGTCCAGGAGTAACTGTCCCCTCAGCAGAAAATAAGAGCAGCCATATCAGAAATCCTACTGAAATACCCTTTTTGCTCCAGGTGCAAGCCCACAACATCAACAACAACCTAAAGAGCCAACTGGTACATTCCAAAGATCAGTAATTCTGTCAAACCCATACATGAGGACAGACATCAGACACTGAACTGCAGTAAAGTTATGAGTACAGAGGGTTGTCTCTACAAACTGCTAAGGCACACATCTGAGTATTGTAAGCAGGTTAGTAAGAAACCCCAATATGAAGAAAATAGTTAGTTTAAAATTATATGTGGTTAAAGCACCTGGCATTTTCTCTCAAGTGTAGAAAGCAGCAATGAAAGGGAAGCTGGTGACTATAGAAAAAACAGCAATCTGAAATCCAAAGCGGAATGATGTCATGAGGTACAGTGCACTCACTCAGATTAAAAACAGCATTAAGCCTTAAATTATTGGGAATTTATTTTTAGTATCATCAGGGAAACACACAGGAATTTAAAAATTCCCTATTATTTCAGACTCCTTACACTGAACTGAACTCTGCACTTAAACTTGAAGGAGAAAATATAAAAGAATTACAGTAATGGTAACAAATATGATTTCATGATACAAGCTGACAGCAATCAAAGCCTTCTATCCAGTGAAGCTGTCCCACAAGAAAAAAAAAATTATAATTCCAAACACAAAAATAAAAGACATTTTAGAAGGACTCCTGCTGGTTTTTAAGAATCCTTACCAGAACTTCCTATGTACTGTATACACAGGAACACTTAAAATGTTCACTCTTAAAATGAGAGGTGACTATCTTCTCTCAAACCCTGGAAACAAGGCTATGAATTTCACTACTGCGAAAATGTCTCAAAAATAAACCTTTGTAAAGAAATGATACATTTATGTGACACAAATGTAAACAATCTGCTTATTTTCATGCTCCAAATTTTAAATCCTTTACCTCCCTAATAAAATGGTGAATACCCAAAAATTTCAAGACTATCTCTACCATAGAATAAAGCTCTTCACTGGGTTTTTGAAATCCACTTTCACAAGGCAAGTACAGCACCAATATAATTAGGGCAGGACTAAGTGGACAGTTTTATCTTAGAATAGGAGCATATAAGCAGTTTACTTCCTACTGGAATGCATTTAGTCTTTCTCCTCTTACTGCTTTGCTTCTCCTCCCAGCCAGCAAAAAAGTCTCTTTTCCTAGAGCTACTTCCCACACACTGCAAAAAAAACTCCTCCTTGCGAAGTGATGACCTCATGCTCCGAGCCCATCTCCTTCTATGGAGCAATTCCGGACTTGCTGCCAGCTCTCTCCGCCTTCAGCCTGACATGGCAAACATATCTTCCTTCACCCTGCTGCTCCCAACTGAGGGAACAACGAGGACAGGCGGCAAGTGGGAGGTCAGACCGAGCAGGGAGAGGGGATTTCCCATGGACAAAGAACAGGCCACGACCAGATGCCTGCCCCGCTCTCTCACCCAACCTAACTTCGTACCAACAAAGCACCTCTGCCCTCGACTGCAGGAAGAATGACACTGAACTCCGAACATTTTAAGTATGGAATACATCCCATGTTACCCAACTGCAGTGCACCTCCTGTAGCCAAACCTTTCTTCCCTTTTATGCTCTTAGTTAAATACCTCTTCTCTAGTGAAGTAAATGTCACTTCCCCTCTCTTAACAAAGGCCCATCTCACCTTCACATCACTAAAGTTCTCTGATATTGAAATTGGCCCAGCATCCTGTGCACACACTGATACATTCTTTTATCTTTTTTGCTAGTTAATCTTTAAGCTCTATCAAACAACTGCAGAGGAACTGAAAATTTCTATTCTCTATACTCTGTTTATCTCCTTCTCTGGCCTATCTTGCTTTCAAGCATCAGAATTATTTCTACATGATCACTTTATACACTGGCAATCCAAAAACCAACTGACAAAGGACAAAGGACTCAGCTGCGACATGAAGTTACAGTTGTAGAAAATCAGGTACTCTGATGGATAACTGAGCTTTTGCTCATCTAGTAAGTGACATTGTACATACGACACTTAATCTTCTCCCTCAAAGAAATATGTCCAAAGCCCAAGTTTACTAGGGTTAACATTCCACACATGTGTATTTTAAACTTTTAACTGTACTGACAATTTCTGTCAACACATTACAAGGAATTCATAAGATGAGGGAACATACATAGGTCTCGCCAACAATAATCATGACTCTATGCGTCCATCATTTGCAATTTGCTTTGACTGTGAGCAGATGATGTGTGAATGTACCACCCCTCTGAGATTCTCAAAGACTACCACTTACATAAAATAAACTGTATAAGCAATCTCCTTGTTACGTATTTAACTTACTAAAATTAACTTATTTTAATACCCAATAATATTTTTGGTCCAGTTTCACACATCCCCTGTCTTTTTTCACACTGCAACTTCTTGAAGGAATCTGCAGTACAACAGAGCAGACCACCAAAGCCACTTTGAGCAGGTCTGTTGCAAAGCGGGGAAAAGCAGTGATGCACTCCCGCAAAGAGAAAATTAGCTGGCTTGTTTTAAAGGACTTACAAAACCCCCAGTGTTCACATGGGATGTGTCATTTTAGGAGCGTGTATGCTCATGTAAAGTCCAACATGACAAGGGATGTTTAATGTCCTTCTGTGTAATCCACTCGAACACCAAATATAAGTATTCAGTATACGTGCAAATACCAAAATCTCAAATACACAAAGCATTAGAATGCACACAAGCGCCAGGGCAGCGGCACTGACAAGGCCTCACCCTGCAGGCTCCAGCCCTAAGGCAGAAGTTAGTGCAGGCAGCCGCTGCGTTGTACAGAACTGTCAGGCGGCACCGAGGAGAAAGAGAACTCAAAACCCCAAACCAACTCCCCGGGGCTGCTGCATTTATTGGGAAGCAGGGATGGTCACACATCGTAGCTCCTGGCGGTGGCCGGCGGGTCCTCCCGTTACTCCCAGCACTTCCAGCCCGGCCGGAGCACGGGATGGGTACAAACACACCCGGCACCGCCGGACCGGGGCCCGGCACCGCCGGACCGGGGCCGAACCCACCCTCTGCCTCCCCATGCCCGGAATCGGCGGCGGACCCGGGGAGGGGGCGGGATCCCCGGCCGCCGCGCTGCCCCTGCCCCGCCGGGGCGGAGCCGCAGCCGGGCGAGCGGCGCCTCTGACACCTCCCCGCGGGACGCCACCGGGACGCGACCGGATGCAGCCGCCGCCGCCGCCCCCGCGCAGGGAAACGCGAGCGGCGCCGGTGCCCGCCCCGCCCCGCCCCTCCCGGCAGGTAGAGCCGGCGCGGGGCCCGCCGACGTCCCCGTGCCGGCCGGGGGTCCCGGCGCTCCCGGGGTTCCCTGGCCGGGGCGGGGCGGGCGCGGCGCCGGCGGGGCGAGGGCGGCCGGACCCCTGCGCGGGCGCGGCGCTGGCGGGGGCGCGGGCGGCGCGCGCGGACCGTCCCTACCTGACAAGCCGAGCCCCCTCCGCCGCCGCGAGCGTCACGGGCCCGCCCGCCCCGCGTGACCCCGCGCGGGCCAATGCGCGCGGCGCCGCCCCGCTGGCCAATGGCGGCGCGGTCCGCCTCCCGGTGACGCGCGCGCGGGGCGGGGTGGGAGGGAGGGGCGCGCTCCCGCGCCAACGCCTCCCCCACGCCTCCGTCTCCCGGCAACTCTGCCCGCCTCCCCTCGCGCCTCCGCGCCGCCACATCCATGCGGACAGCCCTGGGGACACCCCTGCGGACAGCCGTGGGGACAGCCCCGCGGACACCTCCGCGTCCCCGCGGGTCCCCGCTGCCCGCGCCGCCGTCAGGGAGGGATGCGTGCGGGGCTCAGCGGTGCGAGATGCTGAGAGTGACTCCTGGGCACCGCGGCTGCCCGGACAGGTGGACAAGGAGTGCCTGTGATTTGGTGCTTTGGCAGCTCAGCGCCAGAGGCAGAGAGCAGTGAAAAAAGAAAGGGGGTGGAAAAGAGAATTGGGTGTGGAAGGAAAAAAAAAAAAACGGGGAGAAATAAAAGGGGCAAAAATTAAAAAGGAGGAGGGGGAAGAAAGGGAAAAAGAGAAAAGGGGGAAGGCAAAGACAACAAAATAGAAAAGAAGGGTGGGTAATGGAAGAAAAAAAGAAGGCAAAAGGAAGAGGAAAAAATGCATGAAAAAAAGGAAAAAAGTGACAGGAAAAAGAAGGGAATAAAAGAAAAAAGGGGGAAAGGAAAAGTAGAAGGAAAAATGAAGGGCAAAAAAGAACAGAAAGAAAAAGAGGGGAGGGGGGAAAAAGAGAAAAAGGAAAAACAAAAATGGAGGGAAAAAATCCAAGAAAAAGAAAAGGAAAAAAAATCCTTGATAGGTGTCAGGAAAACCCATGAATATTAAAGCTTTTTATATTGTCTTTTATAATAGATTATGCTCAAAGCAAATGAAAAAAAATCAATTTAATGGAGTAGCAATAACAAAATCTGATTGCATGATCTATTTCACAGATACTGAAGAGCTCCTTAACAGTTTAGATTAAATTTACAGAAAGTATTTTCTTTTTTTTTTTTTTTTTTTGAGAGTTTGGTAGTAATTGGTATTCAGGGTAATAATTGGTAATTGGTAAAAACAGAGATGTGCACAGAGCACTCATATTTCAGTTCATGGCTTCTTTTTAGACCAAAGTGTTTAAGGAGCATGAATGAAACTTTGGTGTGTGCAGTTTTCTACCTCTGTTTAAGCCGTCCACACATTTTCTTCCCAAACAGCTTATAAAAATATTTTCCTTTTTTTACCTGTTTATCAAATAAGAAAAGAATATATTCCTTTGTATGCCGTCTCTATGCACCTTGAGGCAAATTAAGACCTATATGCAATAATAAACAAATTTGCATGGTACTGAAGGACAAAAAAGCTATTTAGTTGTCAAAAATGGGGGTTTAAGATGTAATTTACATTTGTAGATTTCCAGCTGTGTTAGATTTGGGATAAATATCTTCTATGCTAATAGTGAATTCACTGTATAAAGTCATCAGTTAGAGTGTTTTATGACAAATGCTGGTGCAAACAACATGAGCAGTCTTGGTTCAGCTGTATTCTAACACAGACTATTTTTTGGGGCAGGTATCTTATCGTTCTCATGTGCCAGCAGAAGATGTTGCATGATTTTTGTCTGCAATTCAGCCAATAGTTTACCTGGCTTTGAGACCCTTCAGCTTTGTGAAAACTGGTAGGCAATGGTATGAGGGTAGAAAAACCTTTCTTCATTAGTTTTCTGATTAGAAATTTTTAAACTTTATCGAAGAATCTACTTGATTTTCGAGGAAGAAAGGATTCTATGTGCTTTTTTATGTAACAGGGTTGGCTTTTTTCCCCCTGAAGTTTTCATATATTTTTAAAATAAAGATGAAAAAGAGATGTTCTTATACTATTGTCACTGCAGTGTAGTGTAGACATATGCAAATCAAGTTGTTAATTTTATATAGGAAGTGCAGTTATTAATTGAATACAAAAACTTGAGAAGTTTATCACCACTTGCAATTAAAATCCAAATTAGCAATTTTATTTATTTGTAAAAGGATCCTCCCTATCCCAGTCTTCCCGTTCTGCATGCATTCCTTCACTCAGCCCAGTACATATTTCCTTTGCCCTTTTCCTCCCAAGCCTGACCCATGGCCCACTGCCTAAGTACAAAATTGGAGAGGATGCTTCCTGCAAGTATCCAGAAGAGACGAAAAGGATCAGGGAAATGGATGTGTTCTTGCCTCAACACATTCTGTCTGTACTTTCTTCCTGCCTCTCCCCTTTGCTCCTGTAGCAGGATGCTCTGCCTAACCGGGGGTAAAACATCCCAAACTTGACCCTATTTGAAAAAATTATCAGTAGTGGATGGGGAAGGGGCCTCATACTGTGTTTGGTGTTGAAGAATCAGCCTGATTCATCACTCCCAAAGTGAAACATTCTGAAGATGTGAAGAACATTTCCTGACATAAACTGGCACTGGTGAGCATGTGCCAGGTGAAGTTGCTATTAGAGGCACCATCAAGTCATAGTGCTGATAAGTTATCTCAAGCTGCTGAGGTGATGCTGCAGGCCCAGAGACATTTGACTGTGAATCACCTTGTACCACAAAAGCCCAGCCCCTCTTTTTAATTGCAGGGAATTCTAACACACCACTTCTCAGAGCAACCTTGGATATTCCAGCATTGAATGGGGATGCCCCTAAAGGCTACTCCTCAATGCTGAGCTGAAGAGATTTGTCCTCCCTTGTTGGTATGCGTAACATCAATCTCTGCTTAGTAATTGTTTTGCTGACTTTAATATTATTCCTTCAGTATGCAATACATTGTGTATTATACTAGTAGTTATAACTATCTTTACTGTGTAGTAACAAAATCTGAGTAAGATCCCTTAGTCTAAGCATTTTTATCATCAATTAAAATGAATAATTCTACTGTATTGGCTTGCTATCCTTAACTCTGCAGGATAAAGCTGCACTAAGCTTTTTAAATTATGCCAATTAAAATTTTTGGTCATAAACTCTTGTTTATGACCAAAGTTTGGGGCTGGGTTTGAATCCAGCCACACCTAGTTTCCTCTCTGAGGAGAGCATTAGAAAGCTAGAACCTTTTTGAACCTCATGATGCAGCAGAAGGGTTTCCCTCATAAACCTTTCTGAAACTTTCCATTCTGCCCTCAGCAGCTCCTGATCTTAACTCCTACACATTATGTCTTCATGCTAGACCAGAGGTGATCAGCATCAGTATTTAAAACCTGCTGGTTTGGACGACTGTGGCATTGAAGCATTCTTTCAGACCTCACTGCAAAACTGCCTCCCAAGGAACTCAGCAGAACCTGGACACACGCCTGGTTCCATGGTGCAGCTCCTCAACAGCTGCCAGGCAGATTCATGGCCCAACCACCTAAAACAATAGCAGCTGTCTGGTAAAAATACCTGAAGAAATGAGTTCAGTCTCCTGGGTCATTCTTCACCTCTCACTTAGCTCATTTTCTGTAAGCTCATGCTTCAGTTTCTTCTGGCTTTCCAACTGCTAGAGAACTGTCAGTCTATCATAATCTATGGACACACCATTGTGATCTTAGAAATACCAGGGATTTGCTTCTTAAATAGTAAAACTCTTGTCCTATTCAGACAAGCTATAGATTTCAAGAATTCTCTTCCCTTTGTTCTTCTGTTTGCTGCAACTTCTCTGGCACACTGCAAATCTGTAATTCAGTCAGCGTATTTTCATACTTTTTAATGCTTCTTTTCTACCTTTTATCTAGTTTCTTTGTTTATGGCTCATTGCCTAAAATTCCTGGATGTGACATGCAAGTTATCAGTTGTTCTATACTGCTGATACTGATGTTGAAAAACCTCAAAGTTCTTAGGAGACATACTGTAGCATTATATTCCTTCAAGAATAATGACTGTAAGCTAAATTACATGCCTGGAAGGGAAATATAAATGTAGGAAATAGAGAGATGGAAAGTTCCTCATTATCACTCCATCATAGTGCTGAAGAAAATGGGAGTCATTGCAAAATTCAAGATTAAATAAAGCTCCTGGATATACTAAAGAATTCCATTATATAAAAGTCAGGAATACAGAAAGATTAATATAGATATATACTCAGAAGAAAAGTCTGTAAAGAGATTTCTGTGAAAGATAAAATAATAAATATTCAAAGAAAACCCAACAAAAACATTAGCTCAGGCTTTTAACCTGCAGTATGTTTCCTTGATCCCCAGCAAAGGCATATTAATTCCTTCCTGTTGAATTAGATTTGCTGCAGTACCTTGATAAGTTAGGCATGAATGAGTGTCTTTTTCTGAACTATTGAATGTCTTTGAAAAAAATTGCAATTTACCATTTTGCTCATTCTTTTCTTATTTTCTGTCACTATCATTGTAAGAAAATACCAAGAAACCTTTAAATAACTATACCAAATGTGCACCAGAGCTTTTGTGTCAGAAAGAGAATAATGTTGCTACTGCTCTTACAAAAATTATTCTGGTTCTTCTATTGCATATCCAGATGATAACATCATAAAACTGAGGTGTGTTAAAGCAATGAAGCAAAAAGCATGTGAATACAGAGCTAAGCAAACAGCTGTACTCTCTTTTTACCTCTGCCGTAGGTATTCTAGTTATGCAAAGAACTCCCTGCCTCAGTATTTCTATCTGTAAATGACAACATCAATATTTTCCCTGCAGGATGTTAGAAGGTGTAGATTGTTAATATTTACAAAGCATTTTCAAATTTTTTCTGTGGAAAAGGTGAAAAAATGCAAATAATAGTAAGCAGAGTAAGGATATAATAGTTATTCTATCACTGATTATAGAAGTCCTATTTTCATATTCTTTCTAGAGATTTTCATTATTACTTGGTATTTTTCTCCTCTCTACCCTTCTTTTTCTCCCACCCCCATTTTGTACTTCATATTTTGAATTTCAATGTCTGTTGCTATGGCAACACCACGATCTGACTAGTGCTGCCTTCAGACCCTTTTCAAATCTATGCAGTGCTATTTAAAACTACACATTTTGTGTTTAAGGGGCCTGAAGGTTTCCTTAGAATAACCTGACAGGATTTTCCCAGCTCTAAGCTATAGTGCAGATACACATTGCTAAATCCTAATACTTGCCACTGCTTTTCCATCCCAATTCACGTAGATTTGACCATTTTCTTCTCTGTGGTGGCTAAATGATGGTGGAATTAACAGAAGTAAGCGTACTTTTACTTTTATGTATTTCCATAAATATTTACATATATGTACATATATGTGTATGTACACATACAAATAAGCAGGCTCAATGTGCACATACCAAATTTGTTTTTCATGTCTGTAAACTGCAATCTGCCACAGAACTTCTCAGAGAAGTCAAAGGAACCACCAACTTCAGTTTAATTTTATAATGAATTAAAACGCAGAAGACAAAAGGAAATATTCCCAGTGGTGTGACAGATTAAAATGGTTTTTTTCTTAAAAGCTGCCACTGATCCTTGCTAATGCCCGAGTACAAAGAACAAGTGTGCAGTGGAGTACCCACTCATAATCCAAAGCTAAAGACACACATTCAAACTTCTGATTTTGCATTCAAATTTCTGATTTTACATTCTAACACCTGATTTCCTGAAACTGTTTAAAATCCTGATAAATTTACTGTTGTAACCATTAATTAGAGTCATAAGCTTCAGCCTAATAGATGGTCACAGATACACTGCTCAAGCACTGGAACACACTCACAGAAATCAAACAGGGTTTAAATAACATCCAGCAACAACTTGTGATGAGGGAGAGGACCTATAGGTAAGTTCCTCAGCATTTAGATCAATTAAAAAGTAATTACAGAGTTTATGCAATGTCATTACAATGATCCCACGTTTCTGATATGACAAGCCCAAGTTTTATCCTGGGATAAAGTTTTATCCAAGTTTTATCCTGTGCATCAGGGGGCATTACAGACTGACACACTGATTTAATTTTTCTACCTCTAGCTCTGTGGAGCAGTATTGCTAATCTATGTTATTATGCTCCTGACTAATTAAAAAAACAAAAAAACAAACCGACTAAACCAGAGCTCATTATTACTCTTAAAATAAAGGAATAATAATTCCTCAGCTAAATGTCTCTCCTTGAAAATCATGGGATTTATATCTTGCTACTCACTTACTCAGACTGGATAAATGTTTAACATTCAGATGATACAGAAGCCACCTTAAAAGATTTCAATGGTGTTAAAGCAAATTCATTTTCCAGCTGCAATAAAGCAGGCCAGCTGTACATGAATGTACCCAGGTAAAAGCCCACTGAGCTTTCTGTTGGTATTTTATTTCAGACTGCAGTTCATGATTTTAAATCTTTGCATATAATACCTGAAGTCAGCATTGATTCCTCTGCTGCCTTTCCACCTTAGAGGTATTTCACTCCTCAGTCTTCAGCATTTTCCTCACTTCTGCTCCCAGAAGTGCACCAGAAGTTTATGCACCTGTTCTGCAAAAGATATAAAGGAGATGACCTGGCTTTAAAAATATATTGTCATTTTAAAATGTACATGATTTAATTACGTAAGTCTTACGATTTTTCCAACAAAGTGTGTTCCCTATCTGCTGAACACACACGGCAGCCTGAAAGGTGTTGGGCTGGCCCAACCCAGCTGCACAGGGAGGAGTCAGGGAAGGAGGATGAGTATGCCAATTCCTCAAGCTACTGTTGCCACTAAAGCGTGCCTTTACTGAAGCAACAGGGTTGAATTACCTCTTTGGTGGCATCATTCTGACCCCTCTAAACCTGGGATAGGAAATTTTTTCCTGCTCTGAGAAGACAGAATTGTAATGCACATGCCAAGCTACTTTATATGATTAAATAAATTGTGGCCTTCACAGTGAATACGTTTGTATAAAACAATTTTCAGTGTATTAAAAAAAGCCCACCTTGACGACAGCTTCCAGCTTGAAGTATTCCTGCATCTCACAGACAATGTACATTCCTCCTGCCATGCTGCAATATGCTACTACGCTAGGTTGTGCTGACACAGCTTTTGGTAGGATTACATTGTGAAGAAAACTGATAAAACTAAATAAAATCCTGCAAGCAAACAACAAAAAAACCTTTAAAACAGAACTTGTTAATCCATGGCCTAGAAGCTCAGCCTTTGCCTTGAGACAGCAGAACAGGCTGATGATTTAATCATTCTGGATAGATTATGTTTATATCTACTACAGTAAAGAAAAGGAGTCTTTCTAAAAATGTAAGCAGAAGCAGAAGGTAAACTTTATTAAACTTAAAATCCCCAAGAAGGCAAACATGAAACAGAGTTTATAAGATTACGTGTTTCTTAAATGTTGTTCCTTTAAGGCAAAGGTGTTTTTTTTTAGGGTAAAGAGTTTATATAAATTTGTCCCCACAGCACCATGGCTGATTAAGTGACTTGACAACTCGATAGGAAAGTGATGGAGGTGTTTCTCAGAGCCAGTGTACAAAGAGATGCAGCTCTTCCTCAAAACCTCTCCCTAGATGTGACAAAAAGAGTTCCCCAGATTTGGTTTGTGACATTGGACTACTTTTCTGTTATTTTTACCTTTCTCTGGTGCCAAGGGTAATTTCAATATTAAAACCTGTTAAAATATTTTTAACACTTCCTCATTTTCACACTTGGGAGTTTTTTTCTGAGTGGGGTATAAGTTGTCCCGTATTTTATAATTTTGGCTATGCTACCTAGATAAACCTCAAGGGAAAAGCCAAAGTATTATCATTGTCCTGATATCAGAAACATGTTATTAAAATCCTATGTCTTTTTTAATGGAACTGTCCTGTCCAGTAATATTTTTTCAGTACCTATTAGAAAGAGAGTACCTGGAGGGACACCATGTCCTTACAAACTATGGAGCTGAACAGTAGATCTCCCAGGACAAAAAAAAGTCAATTTTGCCATTATTTACTTGGAAGCCTTCATGGAGAGACACAGGGATTACTTTAGAAGTTCTCTAAAAGAGAATTTCTGCTAATCAGAAACTGCTTTAGATTCATGGAGCTCAGTCGCCTGGGATACTTTACACAGCATTGCTCTTTTTGAAGCAGAGTGTATTTCACAACTAAAACTGTCTTGTAAGTATTACTCAGCACAGCAATAATAACTGGGTACAAAGAGCTATCTGCCATACAGTTTTTGACTCTCAAAGTTCATCCCAAACTGCTTCTAACTACGCTTACATAGTTAGAAGCAGTTTGGAATGAACTCTGAGAGTTCATTCCAAGCTGCTCACACATCTTGCCTGGAAAGACCAGCTAGTCAGGTCTGTGAATAAGCATACATACATTAACAAATAGATTCTCTCAGAAAGTGGGTTGGGGTAAAATATTTTTTTTAAAAATATTTTAAAATAAGAGAAAGAGGGAGAGAGAATGCATATCAGCAGTTTTCTCAGATTTTAATCCAAGCTCAACTGCTACCTGGTACAGGTAAAATTATGGCCAGCTGACTAGATCCTAGCCCTGGAAATTAGGCTGTTGCTTGCTAGTGTATCCAATATGTTTTGCCACGAGACATATGAGTATTTAATAGATTATATTACATTTATACAGTTTAGGCCTGCCAGGCCTACACCATGTCTTAAGGATGGGTGAGTACACTCACAGTGTTCCGTGGACCTCTGGCAGGTGAATCACCCTGAAATCAGCAGAAGGGTTTGCTAACAGGGGTTTTATGCAACAGCAACCATTATTCCACGCAGCAGGAAGTCTTTCCTGGGAGGTGCTGATACTCTGCCCATTGAAGGCAGTGTGTACTGGCACTGACAGGGTGGGAGCACATCCAAAGGCCAGCGCTGTGGATTCGCAGCTTGCAGCAATATGCAACAAATGAAAAATAGGCAGATATCCACCTCCCAGCTCTGAATACCCAGGTGAATAGGTGAAGCTGTAAAAAGGGGATTGCTACATTTTTGCTTTTTTTTTTGCCCTTGTCTAATCACCAGCAGTAAATCTGTTGTGCCTTCTAGAATCCATAGCAGGATAAAACAAGTTCTAACTTGATTCTGTTTCATTATTTAAATTAAAAAGTCAACAAAATATATTTTAAATTAAACATTAATCAAAATAGTTTGCTTTGTTTCATAGATGATGACACAATCTCTACTTTTTTAACATAGTATGTAATTATGAAGTGTGTGTCTTGTAAAACATGGGATTTTCTCTGCTCAGTAGATATTCTAGGATTATGTTTATACCATTTTAGTTGCAACTGCTCTTAAATTTGATGGAAGTGCACAGAATATAATATATGTAGCTTATCAGCATTTCTCACTTTCAAGATCAAATTACAGAAATTTCTTGGCTAGTTTATATTAGATGTCTGGTTTGTGCTTAGTTAAAAAGCAATATTTTTCAACTGTAGGAAATTCTGTTTTGATCTGATTTATTATATTTCTAGATGATGAGAGAAGTGCATTTAAAGACACAACCTCTGAGTTTCATCTGAGTGTCTTCTTGTACAATTTATAAATGCAACAACATGTCTGACCTTGAAAGGAGTGTATGTAGCAAGACTGGTTTTGCTGCATTAATCCAAGATTTCCATTGGCACCTTTTCTATGGATTATTCAAATAAACATCTTTAACTATCCATGTCTCACATAATTTTTCTCTATTCAAGCAAGACATGTCAGAGTTGTTTCCTTGAACTTTCTGTGTAGTAAGAAGGATAGCTGTGAACTCCACATGTGTTTGTCACCATGTGACAATGCTTTGTTTCCAGTCACCTTTGTCTAAACCTTTGAGTTGTGAGTGCAGAGAACCAGCCAGCTGAAAATGTTATCATGACTAGGTGCCAGAGCACAGGAGAGGACCAGGATCTCCCTGGGCCAAGGGAGACAAGGGGAACCCATCTCTCTCAGGACAGGAATCTCACAGCAATCAATCTCAGCACTCCAGGAAGGGAGCAGGGCAGTGCTCAGTGCAGATGGACTAAAAGTAAGAGTAACCCCAAGTCCAGAGCACCTCACAGATCTGTGAGGATAGGGCAGGCCCAAGATCAAGCCAGGAAATGACCCTACAGATCAGCATATGGGAAGGTGTGGCTGAAGAGCAGCCCTCCTTGAATGTCACCCAGTGCCCATGGCAGAAGGAGGCAGTCTGTCACTTGGGTGAGGGTCCCACATGAGGCTGAGCAGAGCTGCAGAGGTCAATGCCCGCACAGAAGATGGCCAAGAAGGGAATTTTGGGTGACATGGCTACCCTCTTTGTGGCCTTCTGCTTCACTTGCTCCAGTTTGTCAAAGCTTGTTTCTCTGTATGTCCAAAACTGGAGGCAGGAGTACTCTAAATGTGGTCTAACGAGAGCTGCGTGAGGCAGGATAATCACTTCTCTTAACCTGTGCTCATGTTGTTATGTTATCCCAGCTCAGGCTGGGATGCTGTGGGCCTTCTATGCTACAGGGCACAGAGCTGAATCACTCAAATTGCTGTACACCAGGACCTCATCTCCCTCCCAGCAGAGCTGCTCTCCAGTTTGTTTGTTTTTCATTGCACCCATACCATCCTAGTCTAGGTATAAAAGTATTGTACAGGACTGTACAATACTTTTATACCTTACAAAGCCTTACAAGGATCACAACATAGTCAGTGAATAAATGTGCAAGTGCAAAGGTAAAAGTAGTTTAAAAATATAAAGGTTAAGGCAAATCAGAGTTAGTCACTTTGTTATGCAGCCTGTATGTTGTGTTTGCCTATTAGTAGATGTTCTGAGAACCACAAACTTAATACTTCATAGAATCAAGGAATCATAGAATGGCTTGCGTTGGAAGAGACCTTTAAAGGTCATGTAGTCCTGAAATAACCAGCAACATCAAAAAAATCAGGCTGCTTAGAGCAACATCCTGCCTGATCTTCAATAATTCCAGGAATGGGTCATGTATAGCTTCTCTAAGGAACCAGTTCCAGTGTTTCACTACCACTACCACAAAAAATTTCTTACTTATCTAGCCTGAATCTACCCTCTTATAGTTTAAATCATCACTGTGCTGTCACTACAGGTCCTGTAAAAAACTCCCTCCTCATTTTTCTTATACAGCCTACTTAAGTATTGAAATGCCACATAAAGGCCTTCTCCTCTCCAGGCTAAACAATTCTGACTCTGATAATTTTTGTGGCTTCTTGTGGACTCTCTCCAGCAGCTCCATGTCCTTCCTGTGCTGGGAGCCCAGGGCTGGAGGCAGCTCTGCAGGTGGGGTCTCAGCAGAGTGGGGCAGAGGGGCAGAATCCCCTCCCTGCCCTGCTGCCCACGGGGCTCTGGGTGCAGCCCAGGGCACACTTGGCTCTCTGGGCTGGGAGTGCCCATGGCTGGCTCGTGTCCAGCTCTCACCCACAGCACCCCCAAGTCCTTCTGGGCAGGGCTGCTCTCCATCTGCTCATGCCCAGCCTGGGCTGGCACCAGGGATTGCCCTGAGCCAGATTCAGCACCTGAGCTTGGCCTTGTTAAACCTTGTGAGATTCCCATGGGCCACTGCTCGAGCTTGTCCAGGTCCCTCTGGATGGCACCTGTCCCTCAGGACTGTCAACTGCACCACTCAGCTTGGTGTCATCTGCAGATTTGCATAGTGTGCACTCAATACCATTGGTTATGCCAGTTGATTAATGTATTAGAAAGTATTGGCCCCAGCACTGGCTCCTTGTCTTGGGGTATATTTGATATGTACTTGATGAGTACCTGATATGTCAATTGTAATGAGCTTCTTTAGACATAAGTCTTCACATACAGTTAAATAAAATTCATCTGAGTTCATTAAGTCCTTCTCTTCCCTGCAATTCTGTTTCTGTGAAGCACAGAAGTAACTTTCTGACTTGGACTTTAAGCAGTAAATGCTGTATGTATTTTTTCTGCTTTTTAAAAACAATAGCAGCATTTAAAAATGCTCCTCACATTCATCTTCAAGTGCCATATGAATAGTCCAGTTTCAAACCTGCATATGGCCAGCTGTCACAGTTCAGCACAACAGAGAATCTGGTATCACTTTGAAGAAAGCTATGGAATCATGTCCATCCTTAAATCTAAATTCTCTTGATAGCTTTGAGATGTAGCTATAATCAAATTCAGAAATAAATCATTTCTTCCTTTCATTGCTTGGCACAAAGAGGCTTCTGAAGATAATGAATGTCGAGTCTCACCAGTGGGCAAGCTGAAAAGTTCATTCAGTATTGTGAAAGCCTGTAGCATTTCTTCAGAAGGCCTGCAAGGTTTGTGGCATATTCATTTGGGGTCTATGTTAACTTTGTTATACTATTTCTGGAAGAAACTTTTAGACAGCTGAAAATTATTGAAAATTATTATCTGATGAGCTGAATTCATAAAAAAACCAGGCTCATAAGTGTATGTCCTAATTGTAACTTGACAAATTGAGAGTGAGTAAAGATTTAATGGGCAACAAGATTGCGTAATTGTAAAGTGGTCACCAACTTAGGCAACTGTCAAATTCCCATTGTTCAACTCCAAAATTACTTATCTTTATTTAATTGGTAGTCATTCTTCTAATTTTCTTATAAAATAACCTGCACTTTAAATGAGAAAAAGAAGGGTGAAATTTTGCTTAGAATCCACCTCTTATTTCAGAAGGATAAATGCCCCCCATTCCACCTGTGTATTAAATTTTTAAACTTTCTTCTCAAGCTCCTGGGTGATAGCTGTGAATTCTGACATAAATATCTTACTGAGACTGCATAAATCATGCAATGCTTTTTAAAATACTTTTAAGATTGGAATGCCAACCAATAAAATCTCCAAAATTTATAGAGCACTGAAAGGAGCAATGCTATAAAAACAAGCAGTCTTCTGTTCCTGGCTTGCAGTAATAGCAAAGCAGTCCAGATCTGTGTGTGTAGTCATTTCTGATAAGCCACGAAAGTTCCTTTCAAAGGTATTAGATCCAAAGCCTGCTAAACTCTTTGGATATGCCTGTCCTAGTATATTTCCTGGCATATTTTTTTTTTCTATTGCTCAACATTGCCTAGAATTATCCTTGGGCATGATTTGGGACTCAGAATTCATCAGGCCCCTCCACCTCTGACAGGTAGCTTGCTTGCAGTTTCTCTCTTGGAAACCTGTCTAGAGACTTGACTAGAAGAGCTGCAGTCTTTTTGTGCCAGTTGCCCTTCATTATCACAAATATTTTCCCGGTACCTTTATTTACTGGTGCTTCTGAGCAGGTTGACAGGACCTGCAGTTTTCCTTGGTGCTCTTTCAGGGTGCTCTCACATCTACAGGACAAGAGAAAGAGTTTGTTCTAAAATGGACACCTCTTTGTGCATGCTTAAGTGACCTAAAAATTACCCGTTGTCAGAATGATGTCTTCAGAGTAGCATAAAATTATTTCCCAGCTACTGATTCCCTAAATCCCAGTCTGCAAGTCCCATAAGATTTGCCTACATTGCCCTCTGTCATTATTTCCTGACACTGCAGCAAGGGAAGAATATGAGAGCCTGTCGGCATCACTCAGATAGCAGAAATCCTCCTGACCAGTGCTGACTTCATACTCATACATTAAATATTATAGAAAATATTAGTCATGCACCAACTATGTGATGCTCGGGGTCTCTGATGTGTTGCAGTCTCTCTACCGAGGGCAGGCAATACTGATTGTGATCACAGAGTTGGTTACAAGCTGTTTTGCTTGGACAAAAGTGTTTACCCTCTATCCCTCTTTTATTAATGAGGCCTCAGGGCCATAGTCCCAATGGACAGCTCCAACAGCAGGAAAAAAAACTCTTTTTTCATGGCCACATACTGGAATTGTTGAAAGGTGTCACAGCACTGAGAGTATCTTCTAAGGGCACATTTAAACTTTCTTTGTACAACCCGATTAACCAGGATCATCTTAACAGATCCAACGCAGAAGTTTTGGTGTGTTACCCCTGGAGAATGAAGTCTGTAGTTATGAATTATTTAGTCCTTCATTGTATATGTCTCATTTTAAACAAAAACTGTTTACCTACACAGGGCAGTAATGATGGAGGGGAGGGGAGGAATTTACATCAATTTATTCAAAATTGTAAACACTATCTGCTTTAAACGAGCCCTCCAAATTGGAATCTGGTTAATGTGAGTTTTAATAATGGATCTCTTGAAAGAATGTCACAAATCCTTTAGTGACAGTAAGACAAAATTATTGTGCCATATTGTAAAAATTTTACCCTTGAACTGTATCCTACTTTAAATCTTGCACTACAGCATATGGCCATAAGTATATTAGAGATGAAATGTCCATTTTAGAAGCTCTGATACCTTTCCCTTTCACACTCATTTTATCCCTTTTATTTCAGAAGATAGGAAGAACCCATCTTGTTTTTCACATAGGTAAGTCGAGTAAAGAATATTACATACTGATTAAATTCTGCTACAGAAGGATAATATTTTAAGTGAAATTGGAAAAGTAAGGAACAGAAAATAATTACTAAATGTCAATTATGCAAGAGTAATTTTCTGGTGTAATTTAGTTTCTGTTTGGATGTGCATGTTGATGGTATAATATACCAAGAGCTGTACTGTTGTTTTTTGCTGATGCAACCTTTCTATGCACTGACATATCAACAGACTGTTGTTCTATGGAAACTTTTTTCTGCTTAATTTTCAACTCTATTTAATTTATTGTTTTTTACCTTATGCTTTGCTTTTTTCAAGCTTGATATTTCTACTAAATGCCTACTGAATTTTTTTGCTTGCCTTCTAATTCTGATATTGTTGGTTCACTACCTGACTATAACTAGCAGTATTTTATGATAGCTAGAGGATTTTCAGATTTCATGTCACTTATGGACTTCATGGACTTTTTTTTTTTTTTAAGTGCTTTTCAACCATAGTTAACAGAAAGTATCCCAGTTTTGTAAATGTGTGTTTTCAAAATTTGTATTTCTCTGATTGATACAGTCAAGACAGTATACCTCATGTTACGCTTCAGAAATCAAATTATATTTTTTTTCCTTGGCTACCACCCATGAGCTGACAAATTTAGAGAGCTGCTGTTGTTGATCTCCATGCTAATCCCACAGGAATAAAAATATAATCTGTGGGCTGTTTCCCAGAACTATCATATGAATGAGACATGAATCTTATTGCAGCTTTGTAAGCATTAGAAATATCCGGAAGAAAATTTGCTGAGAAACTTGTTACGTAAGATCTGCTTCACCAGTGTACAGAGCTTAATCTTCTAACCTGCTGTACAAGAACCTCCCAGACAGGAATTCTGGCTCTGTTTGTTTCGACCTGCCACTTGGATTTTATGGAGGGACAGTAAATGCTGGCGGTTGTGCCTGTTTGGCGCTTGTTTCCCCTCTGAAGGCCAGCCAGGCTGCTTTTTCAGTTTGGCTGAGTAATTCAGACTCTACAGGCTGAGACTCAGCAATTTAGACTTCTTCTCTTTGTGGTAGCTCTTCACTGGTTGCTAAACAGGCCTGGATACCAGCTCATCAAGGCTTATAAATTTGGGAAGCATTTCAAAATTCCTAGCAGAGGTGCACTTAGCAAGAGTTACTTTTGATTAAAGATGTAACAAAGCAGGAGTGAAAAACTGGATCAGTACTTGGTAAGTTAACATGAATTCTCAGGTTTCGAGGGAACACATTGTTCAGCAAAACAAGGACATCTTATTATTTATAAAAGCATTAAGATGGATGTGAAAGTTGGAAATTCTTCATCATTGGGATTTAGGTGAGCAATTTAATCAGTCTTTTGTCTTGAAGCCTGTCCTGCATCTCATCGTGACAGCAGTTTTGTTTGTCAAATGGACTTGATGATGAAATTACCAACAGTAATATGAGATGTAGGTGTAAGAGACATATTTACAGAATATCTCTTTACTGTTCCCTCCCTTGTTTTCCAGATATCAGAATATACAGAACTATTAGATATTGCTAATGAAGCTTGTGACCTAAAACCTGCAGCCATTTGCATGGCATTACATTATATATTAGTTTCCCCTCTGGTCTCTTGAACCTCCTTTTTCCCTTTGCTCAAAGTGCAAATTCAGATCTGAATAGTTGTTACAGAATTAGATTTAAAAAGATTTTGCCTTTCATTCCACTTAAGTGACCAAGAGAGATTTCAGAAGTACTCAGAAACTCCCCTGCTGAAACTCCCCTGCTATGCCTGGCAACTTCTTGAAGCTTCTTAGCAAACATCTGCCAGGGGCTGAAATTTCCATCTACCTCTCGAAAGCATTCAAATTTATCTGGGGCAGAGGATTTCTAAAATTCATTGGAAATCTAAAAGCTATTGTCAGGGCAATAAAGTATGAGAACTTCCCGCTCTATTATGGTAATTGGTGCCCAGAGCACAAAATGACATGCTATATATTGTCACATGGTGTCTTCTTAAGACTCGTCTGTTTGTACTTGACTGGGATGATGAGTTCAGACAATTCATCATTTGGTTCCACAGGGAATCCTTCTTCTCTCAAGCTTTACAATTACGGCTGGTCTAATGCCTGTCTCATTCTAGCCTTGCTTTTGGAAGGAAGGAAGCCCGGTGATCCAGGTAAAGTTAATACACAGTCCTATATTAGGAATACTGCTTGATGTCTTTCAAAAATGGAGCATTTATCCAGGAAAGTGTGAGAGACTTCCTTAACTTCACCATTATCTATATTTCCATAACATAAAATCTTACTGTTTTAACCTCTCTAATTTTTTTTCTTCGCAGATTACAGTCATACTTGATGTTTCACTAGAGTCCTATCAATGTAGGAAAAACATAAACATGGAAGAGCACTAAACCCAGCAATCACTGGATGCCAGCCACAGAAGTATTCATTATATGTACTAAGTAACTGCTCATACACATGGACTCCAAGCAGTTTTGAAAGGGGATAAATTGTACCCCTGTTCTGTACTGTCACTTAAAAATTTTTTCTAACTTTTAACCTTTAAACCCATAGGCAAATAGAAAGGAAGCCTAAAAGACTTAAATTCAAAAATTAAAACACTTTATCTGCTTCACTCTTGATTTACTTTATAGCTTGTGAATTCTCCTTCATTTTAAAATTAAGTTGTGTATGAAAGTACAAGACTACTACAGAAGTACTTTTCTCTAAAAAAATAGTATTTTAAACTTTTTTGCCCTTCCTTTCTCTTTCATATGTATGAAAAATTATGGAATGTTAAGATTTTTCAGTACAATCTGAGAAAAGTGACATCCGATATTTACATTTCTGTGAAAACAAACAAACAACAAAACCAAACCCCTGGTATTCTGAGGAGAAATTCTAAAAATTTAGAAAAAAGTGTTTTAAATTACTTACCCATCTCTGCTTGTTTTGTAGAGATCTTGAGAATAGTTTTTCCTCTTTCTAAATAAATTTTTAATAAGATGAAAAAGACTATTTCTTTCTAAAAACCCAATGTCCCATATGTGTAAGGATCATTAGTCTATGTTTTCTTTAAAGTTTTCTGTGAAGCAAGGGGATGTGGGCTACTGGGACACCATGAAACATGCAGAGTTCCCTGATTGACTTGTAAAGGAAAGATACTGCAATCAAGGCAATGAAAAACAATCAGACAATCAGAGGACTGCCAACAGAATTAGAAAGGTGACTTTCTGAAGGCAAAACCAAACTGTCAGTGTGAATTTTAAATCTAGTTTTTATACTTACAGATGCCAAGAGCAGCCTTTTGTTTTTTTAACTTTGGGTATTTAAATGTAAAAAGAAACCCATGTAGTTTCTTTTTAAACTACATAAAAAGAAACTACATAACTTACGTAGTTATAACTTAACTTATTCTCAGGTGGGATTAATTTCTTCCAGATAATTCAGCCAGCAAATTTTGGGTTTCATTCATGTAACAGGTATCAGATTGGTACAATTAACTCTTCTTCAGATTCTTTAAACCTCATTCATTTTATTTGACACTGTTACATTAAAATTCATCTGTCGCTGGTAGGATCCTACACTTTTAAAAGAAGGTATTAAGCTGAGTTGGGAGAAGGAGGAGAAATACTACCTCAATTCTATGGAATTAGGAGATCAGCCGTAACATTAGACAAACTTTTGGATGCTATCATGTCTTAGTGAAAGGATTTAAGGGAGACAGAGATCTTTTGCTTTAAAGATATTAAAAATATTAAACATAAAAACTATTCTGGAAAAAAAATTACTGTGTATTTATTGCCAAAAGCTCAACTCTTTGAATTCCCAGGCTTTGGATAGTCCACCAACCTCTATTTTCCTATCTCCTGGCATGCACTATAAGCATGTTTTTAATTAACTGATCACATACATCCCAGTCCCCTCCTGAGTTCCTGCTTCCTATGGGGCACAATACATAGATAATGCTCCCTGAATGAGAAACTATTCATAATTTTGTTTCTTTGTTATTGTTCAGTGTATGGTCCCATGTCACATTTTTAAGTTCTGCTCTGAAGGCAGAAATTTTAATTTCCTCTTGGGCTTTTCTATGGTGCTCATCACTACAGTGTCTGAGTGCTTTACAAATCTTAATGAATTTATCTCCACAGCACTTCTGTGCACTGAAGAGGAATTATTATTCTAATTTGACAGAGAGAGAACTGAGACAGAATAAATTAGAAAATATCCACTATTTTTGACAGTCAATTTGAGATGCTTACAAGCTGATTTTTTAGATAGTTTAGATACAGGATATGTTTTTGTTTATCCAGAAATTCAATGCCTGTTGCCTGTGTTGCAGGTATAGATACCTAATGTTTTCAGACCACATGAAGGGCTTGGAGTTACACCAAAGAGGAATACAGAGGTGATCACTTGCCAAAAGTACTGTTTAGGTGATGTAGCTGTGATAGATCCATGAGAGAATGAGGGATACACTTACTGAGGGCACCATTCCATTTGCCTGAATTTTCAGACCATCCCTTTTTTCATCAGGTTTCTGCTACATCCACTGCTGTATGTCTTCTAACTTCTGCAAAATTAATGGAAGGATTGTACAGCATCCTACCTGGTATAATTCCCTAGACCTTGTTTCTTCCCTAGAGCAAGACTATTCAGACAGCACTGCATGGGAAAAAAACCTTGCATAAAATAAATTTCCAAATTATAACGCAACGACACAAGAGGGATTTATTAAGTTTGCATAGGAAACATCGATAATGCTTTAATCTATGTTTTTGCACATGATCTTGCACATTTTTTAAAAAGCCAAAGCAAGAAAACAAAGCTGTGGAGTGTATGTCACTGTACAGATACTCACCTGGGTCATGCTGGGTCCTCACGCAGTTCCGAGATGAGCTGCAGCACAGTGTCTTCAAACACTGAGCAGTAGAAAGACGATTTGTGAAGGATTTGCTGATGGTCTAGGAACACTGAGATTTGGGAATTCGTAGTTTAAATCTAATTTCTAAAGAAGATTGTGTCACAGTGAGTTCATGCCCCTTTTGCAAATTTGGTCCTTTCTAGTCCTTTCCCTCCAGTCTATGACAGATCCAGTTTTGTTCCTTTATTCCCAATTTGAGTCCTTTCTTCCCCTAGATGCCCCTTTCTCCCCATTTATCACAGTTCTTATTGGCTTAGTTTGTTGTCCTCTGGAGTTCCTAATCAAGCCTCAGGCTCACTGACAGGCCTCTGCAAAAATGGCTTTTAAAATATCCTTTGGTGCACATTTGTCAGAGTGCTGTGTCTTAAGTGATACCTGTGTGCTCACAAATCTATTTTTTACACTTCTGTTTAACACACTGCAATTCAAAACACTATTGTTTCTATGCTGTTCCAGCTTTAACCTTATTCCTCCTATTAACAATAAGGTGCAAAAAATAAAGATCCATAACACTATTGACTGTAAAAATAGTATCTGTCTGTGTCATTAATTCCTTGTGTGTCCTGGATAAATCATGAAAATTTGCTGCCACTTTCTACCCCACAGAAAAAAACAGGGCCAGTAATATTTTCATTCTTTAATCCACATATTTCCTTGTCCATCTCTAGCCTGGACATGCTTAAGATTATTACTGAGTTTAATTCCACTCTTTTCACAGGGTCAGAGGGTGAAGTGCTTTTACCCTGTGGTAGTGCTATTGTAATAGGGTCCCGATCTCAGTTTGGGCCTTTGAACCCTATTAAACTTCCAGCAAATAACAGCAAAGTTACAGGACTTATTACATAACACATAAAACACACATGGCACTGTGTGAAAGATTAGTTATAAAAAAATTGCCTTTCTAGCCTGCACAGGAAAATATGAAATTATTTGTCTAAAGCCTTTTTGATAAGACAGTCATGATATGTGGATTTTAAGAATTTACAGCATTTATTCCAGAAGGAGAATACTGTCTTTATTTGAGAAGGAGTACATATCTGATATTTACTCTGACTATGTGTTGGTGCTATCTACAGCAGCAGACATATGAAAAAATAGGAGTGCTGAAGAACACAAAAATTAAAAGCTTGTTCAAAGAAAGCAAATTGCTTAGGGGGAAAAAAGAAAAGAGAAGAAGGTACAGAGGAAAAATTAATCTCTTGGAATAACGTAAATAAGACCTAGGGATAAAAGAAGGACATAGTAATTAATACAAGTCTGTGCATATATACATATGTATTCTGTCACTGTGTCTTGCAGGCATTCATTACTGATAGACATTATTACTGAGTTCTTAAATAAAATTCACTGAGAAATCCCACAGCCTCCACTGTAGTACCAATTCATTACAGTTTCAAAATGTGAACGATTTTGTGTGGCAATGGGGGACATAATCACTGCAGCACAAAGTTAAAATACTATAAATCATTTGGAAGAGGAGAGGACAGGAAGACATGTCAGAGAATTAATGCATGTAGTTAAAAGAGGCACCCAGGAATGTTTCATTTTCACTACTTTTTCAGTGACTTTTTGATTTTATTTTGCTGGAGGATGGGGAGATGATTGCACCAACCCACACATAGTAAGAATTAATCTATGGAAGATACTTCTTGGTAGCCCCCCTGGCTGCAGCAATTCCATCTTCTCATCCTTGGTTGTGTGGAGGTATTTTATTTTCCAATGTAAGCAGCTAAACTCAATAATCCTATCACTGTAACAAAGTAGGGTGCAAGAATCCTCTAAAGAAGAAAGTAGACAAAACTAAATTAAATACATTTTGAGACATTAAAACAGCCTTTAAAAATCTGCTTTATTTGATGCTGGGATTTGTGCATTGATTTTTGTTATTAAATAAGCAAGTGAATAATCATTAAATGAGTTGTAGTTGTTCAAGCATGAAGGACACTTGATGGGATCTTGTCATGGTTCTGCTCAATAGAAGGATCAGGCAATTGCAATTAGGGGAGTCCGTGAGGGAATTTTGTATCTGCAGCATCCTGCACAGAGAGTGTGATCGAGCATCTCATTAAAAGCTAGGTAGAGACTGTGGTGTAGCTGAGAGCAAATTGATTTAAGTTCAGTCTGGATAGTAATACTAAGATGACAGCAGGGAAAGCAACCAGAGGATATGGAAAAGATGTAAGCCCTTTTGCTGAGCATATGCATCCTTCAGCATAGAGGACATCCTTCAGCATTAGAGGGCACCTTACTAGATTTCCTACAGCGTTTGCATCATTGTGTAGCTGCATGGAACTGGGTGGCATTTTAAAAAATTTTATCTCTAGATCAGGGCACAATATTACAGTGAATTCTTGAGTTTTGAAGCTGATGAAGAATTAAACTGCTTATTTCTAGAGCAGAGCATCATACTATGAACATTTTCTGCAAGGTTTCTGTCCTCAGCCTCTGCTGGTTCCAGATAGAGCAGGAGTGCTGATTTAAGTTGGTAATACAGAGCACTGAAGCTTTGGTAGAACAGGGTCTGACATCTATAAAATAAGAAGTAGGGAGATTAGAAGGCACTCTTGCTGTGCAACCTTTGGACCATTCAGCTATAAAATGGGAATAATGCTATTCACTGTGACACTTCTCATACTAAGTGGAAGGCTCTGTGCATTTTCTGGGTTGGATTTTCTGTATAAACACAGGGCTGATCATAAAATTTTTTTCTGTGGAGCCATTTGATGATGCCATTCAGTGAGCTCTCCTGTATCACCTTCATCTGTACAAGATCTGGTTTGATGGAGCGTTTAACAGAATCCCATGGTCAGATATTATGGCACTCTACAATGTATTGATAAAATGTCAGACTGTGTTCCCACTCAGTGATGATGAGAATAAGATAGGGGAAACAATGTGCAAATATCCTGAAATATGGGTCTAAAAAGCTGGTGCATTTAATGGTGCATTTAATAACCAGTGCTATTAGTTCCAGAGCTAATATACTCAAATCCTTCCTTATCCAAATACTAGTATACTAGAAATAAAAGCGAGCAGCATGAAGGAATAAATCGGCCTCGAAATGTGAATTCCCATTGAAATCAGTTCCTTGTTAAGCCTCCCTGCTCAACTTCAGGAATACCAGCACCTGTATGAAAAATAGTTTGGAAACAAATGTAAGTCTAAAGGAATTGCAGAGATGCTTTCTAAGCAACAGTCATTAATAATTTGTTCTTTTTCATATTCTAATATTCAAGACAGAAGAAAAATCTCTGTTTTGTTAGATTTTTTTTTAAATACCTGATTTCTAAATACTAATGACAACTTTTTAAATTGTCATTAAAAATACAGATTTAAAACGTCCATCATACTATTAGAAACAATAGAATTCCCATGAAAAAAAACCTGTACAGTTTTATTTCAAACTAAGAGGAAAGAAGGAAATTTCACTTCACCAGTAAAGTAGAAAGAGCTGACTGTTGAGTTTGTGCCTTTTCTCTCCAATAGCTGAAGCAGGTACCTCAATCTTTACTTGACTGAAAGCACAGCAAAAAGGGGCATTACTTTGCACAGCAATCTCTGGATTCTGCTTTTGAAGCTTCTGAACTGCAGGGATGGGGTCCATAATCACTGCAGAAAACCCACGAATCTCTGAGAAACCTGATGGTTTCAATGCTGCCCTTGGGTGGGGGTGAGGTGAAGGCTGCAGCTCATGATCCTGACTTCAGCAGGAAGGCTCCTGCCCCACCTTAGGGCTTAGACCCACAGCACAGGCTCCGCCCTGAAAGTGGAAGAGTGTGGATGCCATGAGACAGAGAGAGAGAAACGGCAAGCGTTTCTCACAGCAGCTTGTGAGAAGTTCTAGGGAGCTGGAAAGATGTGATAACTCGTTGAGCATAAACAATTTGCAGGTGTTGTTTTTCTACTTTATTTTTCTTTTCCTCTCAAGGACAGTGCGTGAGAAAGATGTTTCTGTTAGTTAGCCAATACCTTGGAGGTATACAAAATCCATCTGGATATGGTCCAGCTCTAGGTGGCCCTGCTTGAGCAGGGGGAGTTGTATCAGGTGACCTCCAAAGGCCCCTCCCAAACTCAGCCATGGTATGGTATGATGAGGAATAAATTACATTGTACTTGCTGTTTACTTTTTATAACTTGTAATTATTTTATAATCCATTAAGGTACATAATCTATGTATAGTGCTGTTATAGTTCTTCCTTATGTTGACAAGACACATTTTTCTTGTCTATTTTTTGGAGCAGAGACTAGTGCATGATATTGGGTACTACAAAATAATGTCCAATATTGAATGCTTTCCCCTCATCTAGGATAAAGTTCAAGACTTTGTTCTTTAGAAATTTTTTCAGTTCTAAATGTGAACATTACCAGCAGATAATTTAGGGGTAAAAAAAAAAAAAAAAAAAAGTTAACCTACAGTGACATCTTAGGCTAGGTGGATGGGACTGGTTAAACCAGACAATACAAAATGGTTCAGCTAGATGTGAGGGGAAATTGCTGTGATAGGGCTATAAAGCTCAGAAAATGAGCGCTTTTGTAGGAATTCACAGAGGGAATGCTAGGACATTTCAGTGCAGGAGAAAAAGGTTTGCAGATTGATGTATGTCTGTTTGAGTTCACAGAGGATGAGTCTGGAGTGACTGATGGGCTAATATTAACTATTGAAACTGCCTCCATTTCACATTTACTGCAAACAGTCACATTTTTAATGCAATATGGTCAGTCTGGCAGTTATCCACACTTCAGAAAATAAAAAAAAACAAGCCAAACCTTCTGAATGAAGAAGGAATATTTTGTTCTATTATGTAACGTTCTCACATTGATTTTCTTTTCCCTTTAAGATGCTGTGTTCAGGCCATCTGGCTGCCTTGCACTTCCTTTGGATCTGTTATTGAACCAAATAAGGTAGGCTGTTGAAAAGACTAATACTATTTAGTGTATTATTGAATCTCAAAGACATTCATACTCAGGTTTTGCACTCTTGTGATAAGCTTTGTTGAAAACAGGATGGAAGTTGTTGCATGTGAATTTATCAATGTTAGTTTACTGTGAGTAGAACTTGCAAAATTTCACAGATGAGAACCTGAGTTTCTGAGACTCTCTTAAAAAAATTATCTCACACTAAAACCAGATTGCCAAAACTATGCTAAAGAATTTTTAAACACTTCTTCTGGTTTTTATGTGATTAGTTATCTAAAGACAGAAATATGCACTAGATCCTACTTTGAGAAGGATCTATGTATAGTATGTTCCTAAATCTATAATCACACATCTGTTAATGAAACATGTTGGAATGATTCATGTATGAGATGAAAAGCTGCTGTCACAATCTATTTAGAAAATGCTGATGGGACAGAAAGAAATAGGATGTGGTCTATATGTCACATATGCCTCAAATTATTTATAACCTGGTGGCAAAGTTATCTTGAATGCATATGGATAATTTTCTAGCAGGTAAAGCACAGAGCAGCATCTTTTATATGTCATATAAGTACCCCATATTACTAAATGTCACTGAAGTGCTGTGTGTGCAGCTCATGGCAAACAGAATATACCATGTAGGGTAGAAAAAACACATGAATTATCAGTGTTGATATGAATGACATGAAATTCATGGACCTTTTCTACCAGTACTCCAACATCTTTAAAAACTTTGAAAATCCTAAGGAATAAAATCTTGGACAAGATTCAAGATGAGGGGGAGCATTCTGTATCATTCATTATTTTATAATGTGACAAGTTTATTTGTGATGAAGTATGAGTTTTGAACTGGATGATTGCTTATTATATCTGATTACCTGTGTGTGAAAACAGAACTCAGTCTTGCAAGATACACGTGAGACTTCGCAATGCATTTTCATATCTTAGTAGTTGCCATACTGAGCCACTTAAGCCCAAAACTGTAACATTCCAAATGTCAGGTAACCTGCAGTCTAAGACAAGAGAACTATAAGGTCAATAATGGTGTCAGTTGCTGACACCAGCATGAACCGGGTGCCTAACATTGATTTCTGCACATTCTCCTCATAAAGCTCAGCTTTTCCAGTGCTGACAAGCTGGCTGCCACCACCACAGCTTTCTCTGGATCCATTTCACAAACCTTGCAGGGTTCGTACGTGCTTGATCCAGCTATTTGCGCACCAAACCTAGTCACAACCTAAAAAGAAATGCAAACCTTAAGCACAGCAAAGAAAGAACAACAAAAACTGCATCCAGCTGGTGGCCAGTCACCAGGGGTGTCCCTCAGGACACCCAGCACATGTATGAGATGAAAAGCTGTTGTCACAATCTATTTTAGAAAATGCTGATTGGACAGAAAGAAATAGGATGTGCTGGGGCCCATTCTGTTTAATATTTTTATTGATGACATGGATGAGGGTTTAGAGTCTTTTATTAGCAAATTTGCAGATGACACTAAGCTGGGAGCGTGTGTTGATCTGTTAGAGGGACGGAGGGCTTTGCAGAGGGACCTGGAACGGTTGGATGGATGGGCAGAATCTAATGGGATGAAGTTCAGTAAGTCCAAGTGCAGTGCTGAGTCCTGCACTTTGGCCACAATAACTCCCTGCAACATTATAGGCTGGGAAGGGTGTGGCTGGACATGCTCAGGAGGAAAGGGACCTGGGGGTGCGGGTTGACAGTCGACTGAACATGAGCCAGCAGTGTGCCCTGGTGGCCAAGAAGGGCAACAGCATCCTGGCCTGTATCAGGAATAGTGTGGCCAGCAGGAGCAGGGAGGTCATTCTTCCCCTGCACTTGGCACTGGTGAGGCCACACCTTGAGTATTGCATCCAGTTCTGGGCCCTCAGTTTAGGAGGGACCTTAAGATGCTTGAGCGTGTCCAAAGGAGGGCAAAGAGGCTGGTGAGGGGCTTGGAACACAAGCCGTATGAAGAACGACTGAGGGAGCTGGGGTTGTTCAGCCTGGAGAAAAGGAGACTCAGAGGTGACCTTATCACTCTCTACAACTTCCTGAAAGGTGGTTGTGGTGAGCTGGGGGTCGGTCTCTTTCTCCGGGCAACAAAAGACAGAACAAGAGGACACAGTCTCAAGCTACGTCAAGGGAGATACAGGCCAGAATTAAGGAGGAAGTTTTTCACAGAAAGAGTGGTCAAATTCTGGAATCATCTGCCCAGGGAGGTGGTGGAGTCACCATCCCTAAATGTGTTTAAAAAAAGACTGGATGTGGCGCTTGGTGCCGTGTTCTAGTTGAGGTGCTGGAGCGTGGATTGGACTCAATGATCTTAAAGGTCTCTTCCAACCTAGAAATTCTGTGATTCTGTGATTCTGTGAAATTGCCTATACATTGAGTTTATGGTAGAGTTCCATGGTGAAATATATTATATCTGCTTGATATAATGCATGCATGCATGGCTCTCCCTCAGAAAGAAGAGACACCCACTGCTGTCAAAGACCAGGGGGTTTCCAGGAGGTTTTCAGAGAGAATGCTCTCCTAATGAGGGAAGAGCAGGACATATCTCCAGGTTTTATGCCCAATTCTCACTAATTTATATTCATGATAATGGGCTTATGAAAGTAATTAATTCTAAATGTATTAGTGAATTGCAATTACAATAATTGTATTGATATTTTACTTTAGGAATAACTTGAATTAGCCCTTCTTACAGGGCTGCTAACTTGCAAGTTTGTAAAGCTTAGAATCCCTATCCAGTGGGAAGTGACTATCATGTCTTTAAATAGAGAAAATCTCTTACATAAATGGCACTTGGACTCCATAGTTTATGCTGCCCATCTTTCTGAAAAGTTACCCACACAGGCATCTTCCTCACTCAGAGCCTGTGAATTATTCTCCAAGACACTTTTAGACTGGTTTAACATCTCATAGAAGCTATGATGTTTGAACATTTAAAACATCTTCTTATTCAATCACATTCAAATGACAAAACCTTTCTTATTAATTCTTATAGCAGTATGAAAGCAGGCGGGATACAGTGGGATTTCAATCTGCTTTAGTCAAAGAGATAGAATTGGGAAAATAAATTTTGAATATGCTTTAAAGAAAAGCAAAATTTCTTTCATTTAAGTAATTGTAACCTCTAGGTCAAGATTTGACATTTATTAAGCAGTAGAAATTGCTAAGTTTGTTTAGATCTGCAGTCCAATATTAGCTTCTACTAAATGCTGCACTTGTTAGTTATTGGAGTCTGTCATCAACATGTAGCAATTGGAAAAGAAAATGGTTGGGCTTTAGAAAGCCATTTCATTTGCACACATATGTTTTTTTCACATCTGCTAAATTACTTGGATGGATCCCCTCTTTACCAAGTTTGGCTTAGTGAAAGGAGATGGCTTCAAAAGCATTGCTCTGTCCTTCCTACCTCCTTGGAAGATTATGTCATCACATACCCTCACCCCCACATATCAGTTAATAAAAACAAAGAATGGCTTAATTTCAGGCCAATTAGCATACTGTATTCAAAGGAAGGAATGCGGAGGCTACCCACAGGTTTAAGGACAGAACAGTCAGCCAGTCTGTTCACAATCATTCATCTTTACAAAAAAGTTTGCATGCAGTTCCTTCTACTTCTAAAAACATTTAAATCCAGGTGTATCTCTATTTTTACTTATAAAAAGCAAAAATAGACAGGAGCAATTTTCATTTAAGCATTGTCAAGATCTAAGTATAACTTTTTGTTCAATAGTATTAAAACCAGCTGAGATATGTAGCTGGTTGTAGCCAGCTGGGAAACACTCTTTCTATTCCATGAAAGTTGCCATGGATTACTCTAAAGAGATCCAAAATCAAATATCCACTGGCCTAGGAAACTTGAAGTCTCTAGCTTCTTCAAGGCTTATGCGTAGGCCTATGGACAGGAAACCTTCCCTAAAATGCTGAGTTATTAACTTTTACAACTCATTGTGCCTAGGTGTTCTACTTTCCTCAAGATCTTTGACAGATGAACTCTGACAAACCTTAATGAAGGGCTTCAAAACATTCTTTTCCCAGCTGTCTAACCGATCTTCTTCTGAAGATTATGCCCAGTAGCTGAGTTGGAAAACAGAGGCAAGTTTTCAAGCTTCAGATGCTCTGTAAGCAAAACCTTTAATGTAAAATGTGGCTGACAAAGGTGAGGTGTATTATAGTCCTGATCTGTGTACAGCTGACTGTGAAGTATGTTGACTTTGCCATACCTAAGTGACTTCTACCAGAATTTTGGTGAGAAACAGCTGCAATTTGGTAGAATCATAGATGGCCACAGCTGTTTGACCATGTGTTTCAGAGTTCCTGGTCTGTTTTCTGTCTCAGCGATGCTCAGATTATCACACATGAGAGAAACATCTTTGTAGTGCATTTCCCACAACAAACATGGCTCTTTAATATTGAAATTAAAGACAACTGATACATTGGTTAATTGTTTTGACGGAGGGATCAATAAGTTTAGTGACTGAGCTGCTCATTTGTCTAAAGTAGAGATGAAATACAGCATAGATATAACAAGAAGAATTAGTTTTCAGAAATTTTTTATTCTAGGAAAATATGTTTATCTGAAAAATATAAATTTTCTACTTTTTGACATATACTCCAAGTTATAAGAAGAGTCTTTAATTTCCTGTTGTAATCCAAGGATTCAATCCCTTAAATTCATTAAAGAAATGTCAGAGCAGGGACACAGAGACCACTAAATATAGAGGCTCCTTTTGAACTGATGAAGAGCAAATGAAGACACTGAGCTTTTTTCACAAGAGATTTATGAATAGAACTTCTCTAATACCAAGCCACAAAACTGAGAACACAGGTGTAACAAGCAGCATGGATTTGTCTCTTTACACTAAATTTATTCATTTCTTTAACCCAAGACAGAGGGATCAGGAAATTGCTAAAAGACAAAGGATGGTGGCTACCTGAAATTGCTTAAATTTGCTGTGCAATTTTTATTTGAAGAATGAAATGGAGGGAAGGGCCTGGATACATTTTGGAGCTTCTATCAATTCATTTTGGAATCATATAAATAGAAATTTAAAGACTTCTCAGAGGACATGTTCTTCTGCAAAATTAGATGTTGAGCATGTCATGGGTAACACGGTCCTCCCATGCATCATGTATCCCCAGAAAGGTTGCACTGGCAACAAACTAGGACTTCAAGAAAAAAAAATTAGAAATCCACCATACCATAGAGTTTTGTTCAATATCTGTCACTTCCTGTGGCTACTGAGTCCTTGCAGGCCACGGAAACTCTTAAAATGAGATAATTTGTGAATGGGATGGTCCTTGAATTCATCACTTTCCTCGGAGTAATGAATTTAAGGAAAATTCAAAAGCAGAGTGGCTTTTTCTCCCAGTCAATCCTTTCAGTCTGCTCACTAATTTGATCCTTTGTAAACTTGCATGGTCTAGGAGATGTGCATCATTCATAAATATATTGCTAGTTTGGAATGCGTTATTTTCCAAATGTGGTTATTCTACCTGTGAAATGATCTTGCTGCCTCCAGCACAATTTGTTCAAATTATCAACCAAACCCTCTTGTCTTTGACTTTGACAAGTCCAGCTGCTCAATCTCAATCAGCACAGGCAAACAAGTTTTCTTCCAAGTCATGCAAAGCTTCTACCACGTACCAATTTACTCCTCCTACTCCTTTTTTTTTTTAATCCCAGTCACAGCTCAGTCAGCCTGATGTTGGAAGGAAAGGTCTTACTACCCATCTGGAGAAAAATATTACAGTATAGGTCTAGGACAATTGGTCTCTTGGTAAATAACTTTCTTTTTTCTCTCTGATAAAACAGAGGAAACAAGTGCAGTTTAATGAGTTTGGCAAACTAAAGCCAGTGCTGCCCTTCACCAAGAGTTCACTTTCAAAAAAAGTTACTACATGTTTATACTTTCCACTATCTGTCTGCTACCATTGCAGACAAGATCCTGAGCTAGTGGACCTTCAGTCTGCCTGAGCAGACCTCTGGTGTGACTTCTATATCTGAACAGAAAATGACAGCATTGATTAATCAGGAAACAAAAAAAAAAAGAGAAAACTCCACAAAAATTACTTAAGTCTTCCATACATTGCAGCCTCTTTGAAAATTTGTTGCACAAGAAGCTGGCACAAGAACAAATTCATGTGCAAATGAACTGAGGGCAATTTTTTTTTCCTTCTCTAGGATATTCTAGGAATTAATCAGCACTACAGAAAACTAAGTGCAAGTTTAAATCCTGGTTTATTACTCAGCAGTAGATTAAAAATGTGTCTTTTACTATACGCTGTTCGTTTTCATGCTGCTCATTCCTTTGTCTCCCTGTGGTGTGAAGCCATCTGTTGTGTTGACAGAACTACCTGGGAAAGTGTCTGTATGTACAGACACTAATCTGAATGCTAAAACTTCTATTTCTTTTGTCAGATTAGTCCTCAGCTTTTATCCACAGGATGTCCCTACAAGCAGTTGTACTGGCCGTAGCAAGGAGAGGATTTTACCACGCAGAAGCAGGGCTGAGTCAGAGTGCTGGCTCTGGCTGGGGTAGAGTTAAGGAAATGAGGAACAGCTGAGGCAAAAGTAGAATCATATCAGTGCTAAGTGCAGACCTTTATTTTCAGTAAGAAGGCATTTCAGCGAAATATGTGCAGCCTCTGGAATTTCAAGCATACCTCAGGCTCTGATGGTGAAATTGAGTTTATAGAATCTACTGGCTTTTTTTACTCTCCTCATCTCAGACATCATTCAGGATAATAAAATGAATAATTTTTCAAGATACCAGCAGTCTTCTCTCACAATACCTTCAATTTAAAAGCTTTGCTCATAGATCTGCTGTGATATGATACATCGATGCTGGCAAAAGTATAAAAATGATGCCATCTGTTGTTGGATTAGATACAGACATCAATTCCTTCGGCTGGGCAACCAATCTGAATTGTTCACAGCAGAAGCAAGCAGGGCATCCTAAACATCCACAGCCTGGATTGGCAATCATGATCCAATAGGTACTCAAATACTATTCAGTAACTTAGAAGATCTCATAAATACAAGTTAGACAAATAATTTTCACCCTTTTGAAAATTCCAATAGCAAAATTATTAATGTGGGTAATTAAACATGAGTTTGCATCTGGCAGCTGAAAATCAGCCTGAAGGCTTTATGATCAGTGAGAATAATACATTGCAATAATACATGTGAACAAACTAGTTCACAATATTCTATTCCTGCATGTCAGGTTCTAATTTAGTTTTCCATCACTCTTTCATGAAGATATTTTGAAGAAGCCAATTCCTGTAGCAATCGAGGTGAAAGTAAAAACACCATGATGTAAGATCAATTTTTGAAGAATTAATAAGAAATCTAGGAGCCCAGAGACCATCTTTAAACTCAATGACAACACCCCGTGTCTTTTGTACCACACCAGTTCAAAAATATTGTGAGAGATAATGTTATATTACATGTAAAAATACTATGATAATAATCATTGTGATATTGACTGTGATGTTTATTTTGCATTACATTCAAGAAACTAGAGAACAGCCTGGAGTATTGCCAGCTCTTCTAAGCAGGACAAGGAGTGTTGATAGTCTTTCTGCAACTCCATTTATTTTATTCAAAAGTAGCCTGGCATTTTTTATTTCCTGTATTAACTCCTGTTTTCCTGAACACTGAAACAACTGAACAAGAATGTTTATTCCATGTTTGCTATCTCATCTTATGTCAGCTGCACCTATGTACAGTCTTATTTTCTTAACCACATTTTTAAGGTTACATTTTGGTCTTCATGTAAGTCTTCAGCTTTACCTGAGACCGTCAAGTTTCACACCATGAACATTAAATGCCTTCGGCTTCTTCTACTTCTCAGCCCATCTTAACAGCACTGGCATGTCTCCCCTCACCTGGGGGATGCAAACCTCAAAGCTGAAAAACCTGGTGCTGCAGCCAGTGATGGGCAGCCCAGTGCAGCACAGGCTCAGCGTGTCCCCCAAGGCAGATTCTCACCTTTACTGGTTTAGCCATTGGAAAGTAGGTTTCAGAGCACTGCTCACTAGGTAGAGAAGAGCTGTGTACTTCATACAGAGGCTGCTGAACTGTGAATTATGTGAGACCCTTGCTTAATGTAAGAAATAACTGGATTTTGTGTTTAGAGCCAGTGGTGTGATCACTGCACCTTGAGAATCATTCTTGATTGATTTTTTTCACTTTTAGCAGCAGAAAGAAAATTACTGAAAGAGGTATAATAGGGGGATAGAGAAAATATGCTGCAAAAAAAAAAAACCCTTAAATTAACCTATGCAAATAACTTTGAACTGACTCTTGGATGCTTTTGCTTCCATTTGTCTCTCACTTAAATGAGATTGAGTATAAGCAGCTGTTCCATACAATGGAAATAACTTATATCAGTTGCTGGAAAATTTGGGGAAAACATTTCTAAATTAGCATTTGCATTTAAAAATTTTAAAGGAGAAACAAATGTTTGTCTCTTGGGTGTGCAAAGGGGAAGACATCAATCCAAGTGCCTGACAGAATCAGATAATTGATGTTTGATCTTTTTGTAGCCTTCAGCCAGGATTAGAATCTTTCAGTTCTGTGGAATATGCTGGGATGTGTTTCCTACTGCTGAAGATTTCCAGCTATACATGAAAAGTCTCCACCTGAGAGCCCTTACAACCTGAAAACTTCTCTTTCAGTTAGCATTTTATTTTTATATACTTTTTAAAAAATATGTTAATCAGCTTTGGCAGAAAAGGCTGCAAAAGGGCTGCAAAATGGTTAATCACAGCAGAGTAACTAACTGACTGTCCAACTTGTGATGGTGAACCACATCTGGCCCACAGGCTGCTCATATCCTGTCTCACGTCAAGGGCACCTAAGTGCATCAGAAACTTGAAAAAATGCTGCAGCTGGGGCTGCTGTGACAGAAGTGATGCTGCTCAGGTGTCCTTCAATCCTTCAGGATAACATCAGGAAAAACAGCAGCTGCACAGTGAGAATGATCAGGGCTCCAGCCTTCAAGTGCATCCCCCAGGAGACTGCATTCAGAGTGAATACTCGTAGTGGCTGCATCTTCACATCCCAAGTAATTTCCCGGGAACAAAGAAAGTTGGGATTCAGTAGTTTTCCCTAATAATTTGGTTTCAACTACATTCAGGCATCCCTGAAAACCCTAACCTTAAATTTTTATTTATATTCTTAAGATAAATATTTTAGTCAGTGTCTGTCATTTGCTTTTAAATTCTGATCCATTTTTTAAATATAGGTACAGAAAAGGAAGGACTGCCTGTATATCTGGAGCTGAAAAGACAGTCTTGCCTGTTACAGGATGTAATGCCGAAATACAAGGAGAATGGTCTGATTTCAATCAAATCACATTTAAATTATTTAGTCTGTTTAATCTATTATTGAAAAACTCTCATAATGCTGCTCTAGAAAAGCTTCCTATATGGAACTGATTTTTTTTCTGGCATCGTATCAGAGGTTTCCAATATTCTTAATTAATCATAGCTAGATTATCTCACTATAATATTAACAATATATGAAGCTTCAATATTTCATCTTAGTAAAAATGGCCTACTTGAGCCAGTCAGTCATTTAAAATGGATTAAGGTACAAAACCCAAATAATTAAACACTGATTTATTTTTAAAAGCAGATGATCATTCTCAGATTACTTCAGCACCTTCTACAATTAGAATATTAGTATGTAAAACCTAATTTAAAGCTTGATTCCCCCAAACACACTTCTCAGGGAAAAAAAAAGCAGTACTTACTGATCGTGATTACTTGAATTCTTTGAGGTTTTGAAGGTCTGTAACTCTGACAAGGTTATTGAAAAGAAAGGTGATTGTTTAAATTCCAGCATGCACATATTCTCATTCAGTCAAGGTCACTTATCAATCAAATGAATGTCATTTCATAAACTCCCCTGAACAACTGTGTTCTATTATCTAAATGGGAAGGAGAAGTGTTAATGGGTGTCTAAGGGATGAAATCAATTTAGCTTGGAGGCACTCAGCTGTTAGAACAGTTGTTAACATGTCTGGCTGCTAATATATGCTGATTAGTATTAATATCACACGATGACTGAAATGCGACTGGCATGACATTTCTAAACCAATGAACGGTGATTACAACTCTCTTTTCTTTATCCTCTTACTTGAGTAATTGCTTCTGACTATGTGGACTTTCAGATCTGCAACGGGCACAGCACAGTTTGAAGATTTGTACTCACAAGCACCTTCTCGTCATGGTGATCTTGTTGGAAGAGGAAAATAAAGAGCATTTGACCTGTTATTTACTGGCAGCAGAGGATCCTGCATGGCTCACTGAGAAAGTAAGAAAGACCTGCACTATGGAATTGGAAATACAGATTTCTCATGGATAGTTATGCTCACAACATATCCTTTATGTGTTGCTGCTAACAAGTGAAAGTAGAGTTTTCAAGTACTGAATAAAAGGATGTACTAAATGAACATTTTTTCTCTTTGAGTTTCTTTTCCCTCCTAATATGATGTCAATACTATGGAAATGTTTACTTCCAGAAGGGAGACAACACTGATTAGTTACCAAAAACCCATGATAAAAAAAAAAGTTTTGTTGTCTTTGTAAACAAGTAACTTGTTTACTGTGCCATTTGAGTAAAAGAATGCAGAGGGATCAGGAAAAATCAGGGATGTCCAGACGCTTTGCACCATCCTTGTATAACATAAATATTCCAGTGAAGGCAGCTTTGCAACTAGGGCTGCCTGTCTTAGAAAAAGAATCTCTTCCATAAAACCTATTCAGAAGAAGAGATGATTATAACCCGTTCCCAGAAAACTCCCCACAATAATTTAAGGGTACTCAGTAATTTCTGAGGGAGTAGGCAACAAAAAAAATCAAAACTTGGCGGGAAGAGGAGCAGAAGGAAAATATAGAGAAGTTATCAACACTGGCAAAGATCATTATTAAAAAAAAAAAAAAAAAAAGGGTACAGGTAAAATTGGAAGCAGAAGCCAGAATTTCAAGATAGATTTTCATATGTCTTTATCCCAGCTTGATAATGCAAGTGTTTTAAATCTGGGTCATAGAGTAACAAATTGTTGAAGAACTTCACAAATAATTCCATTTTTATACATATATTCCTTATATGGGAAAATAATCATGTGCAAGAGGAAACAACTTCCAAAATCCAAACCTTTATAAAATTGTTTTTAATCTTCATATTAAACTCAGCTGTGTCACATAGCTTAATTTAAAATGGACTAATTATAAATATTAGACTTTATTAAAAAAAGGACAAATTGAAACAATTCAAATTTGCAATTATACTCTCTTGAATATTGAGTCAGCCAAGGTCAAGTTGGAAAACAGCTGCGATGCCTCAAAAATCTAATTGTTAAGCATCAGTTCCAACCCTGTTCCCCCATCATAGAGGAATGAGAGAAAGTAATATTTCTGTGATGCTGGAATGCCACCAGGGAACATTTAGGACAACACGATCCATCACATCACCTTGCATGAAATACACCTTTTCTCTTGTCTACTTGTCATACCAGGAAGAACAGGCAATTTGGAGAGAAAAAATTATATGGGACATAAAAAAAAGACAACCCCACTTTCAGCATATCTGTGTAAGAAAACAAGAACTCTGTTAATTGCTAGGAATCAGTCCTTAAACTGTATAGAACACAGAAATAATTGCAGTTGTGTTCTCATGGAAAAACTCTTCCCTCCTATATATTTAACTTTTTCTCAGATTAAGGTAGTTTGCACATGCACATCCCACTCCAAAGAAAGTAAAATTCTTTGCATCTCAGACGTGTCTCAGTACATCCAGCAATTTTGTGTATATATTCAGAAGGATAGACTGACAGTCTTGTTACTGATACACAGCCATGGGCTAACCAAGACTACAGGATGTGGATTTCATTTCTTAATAATTATAACTACTGTCTATTTTTGCTTAATGTAATCCAGATGAGCTAAATATTGCAAATTAATTTAAACAGAAAACTGAAGTTAAGATACAGATTTAAGGCAATTGTGTGGGTAATTCAGTTCTAATTCCTAAGCCAAAAATGTAATTATTCCTTTACTGTAATTGTGTCATTGTTCTTAAGTAAAAATGTAGGTAGAGCTTGTGAAAGAAATAGAAAACAGAAGACAAAAAAAGATTTTAACACACCCCCCTCACCCCCTCTCCCCCCAAAAAAAAGAAAAAAATAAAAGAAAAAAGAAAGTTTCGAACAAATTTTTAAAAAAGAGGATTCAATGCAGAAAAAGCAGCCTTATACTCTTGTGCTAGTATGGTAAGTGTTGGTAAATTAAATAAGGCATTATAAGAGTTAAAAATTAACATTTTAAAAGATAATTAGGAAAATAATAAGAAAGCATAGAAATAAAATGCACTTGGTTTAGAATTAATCTACCTTCAAACATAATTTTGGATCATGCAGAACATCAAGGTTATACTATTACGGGTGTTCAAAATAATTTTAAAAATACAGATTGTATTTCTTTCAAGACAACACGAAGACTATGGAAGTCATTTGTCACAATTTGATTCAGGAGTAGAACTGGACAACTCTTTGTTTGAACTACTTCAGCTGTGTCCCAACTCACTCATGCATTGCAAAAAAGATAATATTGTGTGGAGCACCATTCCTGGATTTTATATATATACGTGTGTGTGTATGTTTTATATATATATATATATATGTGTGTGTGTGTGTGTGTGTGTGTGTGTGTGTGTGTGTGTGTGTGTGTATTTCAAGTAGCTAATTTTACAAAAATTAGAAGAAACAAGAAATTTGTTTGTCACAGGCCTCAGGGGTTTTTACCAACTTATTTGAAAACATCATTTTGTTTTCTTATTTTTTGTCTTCTCTATTTCTATTTTCAAAGCTATAACTGCTAATCAGTAAAACAATTTAACCTAGTCGGTAATGTTACATTTTTCTAGATATTCAAAATTATGCAGACCCCAAATTTTTTTTTTAAAAAAGGTTTTTGAAAGGCTAGTATGATTTTGGTTTTTTTAAATCAAACAGAAATTATGAACCCTTTAACCAGAATAAATACGTTCTCTTTAAGAAGGACTTGCAATGATCCATTTTCTTAAAAAATGTAATTGTTTAGCCTTATTACAGTATTAAAACAATATGTATTTTTATGCATACAACATAATGGGGATGTGTTGGAGAACCAAGATGGATGAGAGAGAATCATCTGGACATCATGGGTACCTTTTAGGAAGACAGGGACCTGAGAGAAGGAAAACTTTTACTGCTCTTTTGAAAACCCTCTGTAACTTCTCCAAGGAGACTAGAATGAACACAGGGCAGTTCTTTTTCCTCTTGAGAACACCTGAGGGGTGCAGCAACCACACCTGTGAGCACTTTTTGAGTGAATAAACAGCCCTGGGAACAAACACCTTCATCCTGGGGCAACTGTATTTCACGTTGCACCAAAGTTTTGCCTTTAAAACTTTCAGCAGCTGTTATGTGAAAGAGGTTCAGGATGGAGAGCTTAACCTGCCCTGTGTCACTCATGGCCTTGTGTCTTTCTTGGGAACACAAGTCATCTCAACCACAGCAAACGCGCTCGTCCATGAAATAGCAGTGCCAAATCCAGGCTTTTGTGCTGCACCACTGTGCTTGTTCAGCACCCTCTCATGGGACCCACAAAGCTTTGCTCTTGCAGTAAATGATGACCAGGGAATCATGTTCTTTTCCTCTAAGCATCCACAGCAGTGACATGAGTGGATGACCTCCTAACAGGATTGATGTTTCCCCTCTGTAGTTCTACTGAACCAAGTTTTGTTGCAACTGTAGCCCATGGTCCATATCTTACCCTGTCTTATGGCACATAAGAAATATTGCTTTGAATTAGTGTGTGCTAGCCTGTTTTTTCAATAAAATTGCTGTCACACAAATAGTCTCACCTGAAATTGAGGTGTGTATGATATTCATGATGTAGGCTGAGACAAAAAAAAACAACAAAACAACCTGGGAAACATCTTGGTTCTCTAAAATTAAGGACGATTGGACTCTGCACTTTGGTAGAAGACTTTAAAAGAAAGGTTTATTCAAAGGAAAAGCTATCTAACTTGTCCTACAAAAATCATTAATTTTTATTACTACTGTTTAGCAATGTCTCTGCCCCATGATGTTGACTGGAGCCTCACTTACCTAAGTTCTGCAATATCTGTTGGGGTGTTAATGCAATGAAACATGCAGAAATGAAATCTTAATAGTAAAGAGGCCAGATCAGTTTTAATTTCAGAGATTCTTCTTCCACTTTCTTTACAGAATGATATTGTACAGAAGAGCTTTTCCACAAAAGTCTTATACACAGTACCTCTGATGCCTGTAGATTTTTTGCCTTTTTTGTTTAACATATTCTCTGTATTCTTATACATATATTCATAGCTCTGTAGCCTATTACTGGATTCATGGCTAGTTTTACCTGTACTTTTCCCTGCCCTGCTAGGCAGAAAGACCAAACATATTCCAAAGCCCCTATCCTATCTTGATTCTCCTTAGAACCTAAGGTTGAAAACTAGCTCTTCAAGACACATTTTCATTAACAAGTTCAGTTTCCATCTGAGGAAGAGGGACTCAGAAGGGGCTCGGCCTGGAGTGGGAATTAGGTCATCACCAGAGCTCCTAATTGGTGATTTTTGTCAAATATGCTAATTTGCTAAACTTACAAAAACTCTTTTCACCAGCGTGGGTAGGCTTTTCTGGACATTTTTCATATCTGCCCCTGGAGGCCTCCAACAAAGACCAGCCTCTACATTACCTCCAATACCAATATTATCTCAAAATAATGTAATATTTTTAAGTTTTTTAAGGCATCACTTCATTCCAGACATCAAAATATCAGTTATGTGCCGTTTGTCACTGAAAGAGAGGAATGGCCACAAAAAAGAACAGAATGAAGAAACAAAAAGCATAGAAATGAAAGTAGTGGCGTGGTAGTTGGATTTACTAACATCCAGCATAACATACAAGATGCTAACTGGATGCCTGGGATGTATCAAGAAAAACATCCTTTTGCATCCCTATCACCTCAAATGAATTGTCATAGGATCATTGTACATAAAGGTTACTATATAAATGGACTTTTCACCTTTGCCTCAGGCACTTAAGTAGCACCAAGCAGGGTTATCATTTCATAGGCAAGCTACTGACTGTTGGGGGTTGGGTTTTCTTTTTTCCCTCTCCCTTTCCCTTCCCCTCCCTTCCTTTCCTTTCCTGAACTTTTCTTGTTACTTATGGAATCTTTTCCCATTGAGCTGCTAAGAAGCACTGATGGCTGGGTGCTTGAGAGGTGGGGAGGGGGAACTCCTCTGGTTTTTGGGAGTTTTTCTTGGAGGGAGGACAAAGATACCCAGAAAACAGAGGCAGGAGAAAAAGGAGGGCTGGGGAGTTTGGGATGGTCCGTCTCTCTGGACTTCAGAGGAGGATGGTCAGACCTGTAGCTTGGAAAAAGGAATTCACTGCCACCGCCATAACCCAGCTGGGAGCTGCCTTTCTTCAGCTGCTGGGCCCTGCATCCCCTGCCCTGCTGGGATGGGCTGCAGTTTCCAGCTACCACAGTGGAGCTTCTGACACATCTCGTCCACCAGCCTGGGATTTCTGCTCATTCCTGCTATTCCAGCTTGGTGCTCCCCAAAGTCCTGTTGAGGCCCTGGGACTGACTGCCCTGGGGTTTGTGAAGTGAAGCCTCTCCTCCATCCCTTCCCGTCCCAGCCCAGCCGCCATGGCAGCGTGCTCCCTGAGCTCGCGCCACAGCGCCCCCTGCGGCCGCGGGGGAATCAGCGCCCCTGCCCTGCCCACGGGAGCCAGCAGCGCCTCTGCCGGCCGTGAGCGGGACTGCACCAACGGGAAAGCGCCTGCGGCCGAGAAGGGCTCTGTCACTGGGCTCTGCTTCTGGCTGTGGTCAATGCCAGAGGTATTGCTGTTTGCTTGCCGTGTTATACACACCAGTAAAGAACTGTTATTCCTATTCTCATGTCTTTGCCTGAGAGCCCCTTAATTTCAAAATTATAATAAATTGGAGGGAAGGGGTTCACATTCTCCTTTCCAAGGGAGGTTCCTGCCTTCCCTAGCAGACCCCTGCCTTTCAAACCAAGACGCTGACATTCTTCCTTATGTATTTTTTCAGTTTTTTGACATAAAAAGTTAGCTTTCTTAAGAAGACTTATCAGAGCAAAATAGTTTTGTAGATTGATCCCTTGTGTTTGTCCAAGTATCAATGCAGTAGAAGGCTGGCGGTGACCGAGCTGAGCCAGAACATGACACAGCTCTCTAAGACCTGCTGGATACAGACATCTGCATGTTACAATTTTTACTGTGACTAGAAGTCATCACAGCAAAGAGGTGAATATTGTCTGCATTTTGGCCATAAGCAGAATATCACTGATGCAATTTTGTCCAAGTACGCTGAGGAACAGAATTTCACTACATTTTCTAAGTGTGCAGGATAAAAGACAATTTAAACCTGCCTGTCTCCTAAGACTTTCAAGTCTGCAAGTAGATAAAAAACTAGCTTGCTGTGCTGTGCCCTAAAGCAACGCTGGAACTATGTCTAATTAACCTCCTGATAACCCTGAAATATCAGGAAGGAATAGCACTAGACTTCAAAAGCTTTTTCACTTAGTTAAAAACCTATGGGTAGCACTAGTTTTTCTAGAATTCACGCCAGTTGCTCTAAAAATTGACTAGACAATAGTGAATAGTTACATTTAGTAAAAGATAGTATTAGAAAGTACAATTTAAAAATTACAGAATACATTTTAAATTAAGGTTATGCCAGGAGGAAATTCTAATTTTGTCTACATTGTCAACCTAATGGGTTGGGGAGAACCTAATGCATGAAATTATTTTTCTGCTCTTCAATTTTAAGAGTGAGGTTTATTTGTAAGTACTTGCTTTTTCCTAGAGTAGATCTTTCTCCTCTACATGTCTGGAAAAATTTCTTTTCATATGAATGTGGAAAAGTGAAGAGACGATGTGTGGTAATGGTAATCTGAATATTCTATTTATTTGATATAATTTAGTTTGATCTGGATCCTATGCAAAAACAATAATTAACATTTTTCCAGGTAGCTTAGTAAAACCAGATGAGAGGTAAAAGTAAAGGTTAGAAATTAAAATGCCCTCTATGAATATCTGTCTGGCTAGGCATATATTAGTTGTCACATATTGATCTTGCATGTGCGCATCAGAAAATAGAAAATATTAATTTCAATATTTTAATTACTTGTGGTCAAATTTACATTCCCATACGCAAGAAAATTGACTTTTTCATTAACATCAGATTTTTTACTCAAATCCAGGAACTCATTGAACAGGGAAGCATATATGCAGTTCCCACATTTGTCTTTTATTATTGAAGAATTATCTTGCTCATATTCAAACAAATTTGTTTTGGGAGGCTCAAGTTTAATGCAAACTCACCCTCTCAGTAAAGGTTCCTATAAGGACTAACAAGGCTGGTTACTTCCCCTGCCACCCTCCCCACTAATGTCAAAAAGGCCCAGCCCCTAGCTGTATTTTACCAGCATTTTCCTCCATCTTAAAATACTCTAGCATTCCCATTATCTTCTATAACTTCCCAAAACTAACCACTGCAGAAATGAATGATCCAGTGGTTGAGGTCATACATGAGGAGGAAGTGCCTGCATATAAATAATCTATGGAATTATGCATGACTTTTTGGGAAATGCACATAACTCTTCAGAGTCTTCCAGAACATGTAGAGAACCCACTTCTTCCTTCAAGCCTTAATGTAACAGATGAGGATACAGATTTAGTTTGAGAGAAATCTCTACTGCCTTCGAAAACAGAGGATATGGGCTTTGCTTCCCAACTATTCTACTGTATCTATTGCCAGTGATGAAAAATATCAGAGTTGGCTCTGAATGGTGCCAGTTTGGCCTGGCTTGGCCACAAAAGAACATGAAAATACTGTTTCTGAGATATCTGCCTAATTCTGGTTCGAGGAGGCTTCAGTGGTTCGGGACTAGACTGACAGTGCCATCAAAGTCTTGTGTGCATGTTTATCACATTCCTCAAGTTTAGTGCACTGACACTGAAGTCTGATTGTTATCAAACTTCAGTTGGGCTGCAGTATTCGAGTATCAGGATTAAGAGAAAAAGTGGTAGGAATGAGTTATTACAAATCCACTATCTCCTCAGAGCAGAGCGCTGTGGTTTAATATGTGCTCAAAACCTTGCTAAAAATACAAATTCCTTGCCAAGGTTTACAAAATTTGGTTCATTTCACAGGTTCCTTTACACACATTCTTTTGCCTCCTCACTCCTTGAAAAAAAAAAATTCAATTTAAAAATGTCTTTGAAATCTGAATTACTTTTCCATCCTAAACCCTGACATTCATTGTTTTCCACTTAGAAAATCTTGCAGTATAATTGCACTGAACATGAATGGCACAACAGGGGAAGTAAGCCACTCAGAACATTGAAGTTGATTCTGCAGTGTAATAGCAGGAACTGATCGTACCTGATGACTTCTGGAGTCACCAGGGGAATACCCTATGATTTCAGACAGCGAGTGGTATCTGGCATCCATGGCAGTTTGTGATAATATACCATGTATCTTCAATAGCATGCCTTTGTATTAAACACTAAAGACAATTACAATGGCTGCAGTAAGTAACCCTTGACACTTCTGACAGGGAACCTAAACATTAGGAAAAGAGAACTTGGTGGCATCAGTACAGAAGTAAGAAACACACAGTGCCAGTTTTTTCCCAGAAGCTTTTTGGGTTCTTTTCAGTTAACTTTCTGGAAACTTTTGTGGTGCTCTCTGCAAGACAAATGGAAACGGGTTGTAGATTAGCTGAGGGCACCAATTAATGTGAAAATACATGTCCTATGTTTGGTTTGGGATTTTGAAACAACTCTATCTTAGCTTCTATGGCAAAGAGATCCTGACTATGCATTCCTCAGTTCTGGAAGTCAATATACGGTCTGCAGACCTTTCTACTGTCAAGCTACACTTTAATCTAATGCCTACATTTTCATGGGTTACCCTCTGTCACCTAAAATACTCTCTTCACTTCATGGAGAAGATTATTGCAATGAGCCCCCAGTCATTTTTAATACCTCAAAGTACATGTTTAGAAGTCTGGTGATACAAAACGATGTTGATTACAAACAGTTGAACAGATCTTTGCTCTAAATTTCATATTTTCATTTTTATCTCTGTTGTTTTTTTCTTGCCCTATATACACTATAAAATTTTAAAGAGATTAACAACATATGATAATAGTACTAACTCTTTTGTGATTGTTTTCAAAGACCTTGTCAATATTTCAAGATATATGTTAGGAACTACTACTCAAAAATCACTTTCAATTATGGATACCTGCCTTTCTTTTTCCTCTCTCAGAGAATCAGTTCCTGAGAGAAAGAGTTAAACTGAAACAACTTTTAAAATGGCAGTGAGGTTTTGAGAATGCAGCTCTTACACATTTTACATTTTATCAGCAGGTATCTGTTCTGCTTCTCTTAAGACCATGCAAATGAGTAGGGGGAAAAAATTATATGGGACATACTGCTCTGACTGATTGAGTTAGAATTACAATTCCTAGTGAGATAAATGGGTCCTGTATTTAAAATGTCTTAGTTACCACCTGTTTGAAAACAACTTTCTTAAATTTGGCAGATTAGTGGAGCTCTCTTTTGTTTTGTTGTGTATTTATACTCCGCCATTAAAATATGAGCTCAAGTCTTACATCTACAGGTGGCATTTGCCTCTCCCCCTCAAAAATTTCCACAATAAAAGTAATTTTGAAACAACCTCCACCCCCTGGGTCATAACCAGAAGGAGTGGGAAAGAGAACTGGTGGTTAGGTCTGACCTAAGAGCACAGAAATGACCTTCCTTCCGTCGTAGATAAGCAGTCATGCCTTGCTGCCTTCATCTGCTTCCCACTGGGGCTGTGTTTAAAAGCAACCTATATGCAAAACTAGCTTCTCTGAAGAATAGACTGACAAAAGAAATATCTAAAAATAGGAAGAAAAAGTGAAAAGCACAAAAACAAAGCTTTATTAAACACATAAACCCTGAAGTATGAATATAAACGGAGCTCTCCAGTGTGATGAAGGTGTTCTGAGAGGAATGGGAGCCCCTGGTGACTACAGAAAACACAGCCACTAGTCCTCTGGTGAAGCAAGAGTACAAATAGATCTTCTTCATAGTTTCAGTAAAGCTTCTGTATGCAAGGGATCCCCTTGCAACCTCCAGTCATTCCCCATATACTTTTCCTCTTATCTTGCTCTTGGGAGAAGAGATCCAATCTGGCTTAAAATCCCTTTTTATTGCTTGCATAGAGGAGAGTGCTTCAGCAGATAAGGGAAGCCAGCCAATATGCTCAGGAGCTGTTGTGCCAGCCAGGCTGCTAAGCATGGTGACTGCTAGATCTTTCATTTTTATTTTTTTGCTTTCACTTTTCTCTTTTCACCCTAAAGAAAGTAAACTCAAAAGGATGATGGATCTGTCTTAAAAAAAACCCAAAAACACAAAAACAAAACCAAGACAAGCAAACAAACCCAAACCAAACTCAAAAAAAAAAAAAAAAAACCCAAAGGAAAAAAACCCCAAAGAAACCAAACAAAAAACCCCAACAAATCCACCACTCTCTACCATACAAAAACTGTAACTTTATTCATCACAGTTTTCTTATTCCACATGTAACATAATGGAGAGAAACTAACCCAGCTGTGGATAGAAACATGTTGCAAGACCTTGCATGTTTACACTAGATTATCTCCTTGGTTGTACACAAAGGCTGTAACATGTTAGCTGTCAGGCGGTTTTGCAGGAGGTTCTTGGTTTCCTGTCTATTTTTTTTTTCTTATATATTCTTCTTATTCAACCTTCTTGGTACACATCTGCATTTTAAATACTGTTTGGCAGATAAAGTTTGAAAAGAACAGTCCAAAACACTTTTTTTTATGAAGTAACATTCACAGCTCAGTTTCTGAAAATCATTCCCCTGTCAATTCACTTTAAAATGCTGAGCTGTTTACTTCTCCATATCAGTGCAAGGGCTTCTCACACCGTCCTCTGTGCTCTGAGAGGTTCTAAGTCATTGATTTGCATAATGGCTGCGTTATTATTTCCCTGGCTAAAAGGAAAATGTGCATCTCGCTAAACTGATCACTATAATCTCCTTGCTCTGACTCCAAGCACAATTTTAAAGTCTTTTGTTCATTTATATAGTCATGCATTCTCTGTTCCAGCTTTCTAGAATTTAAGGGTAAGAAATGATTTGCAGGAAAATAAAGTGATGGTTGAAAAGTTGAAAAATTTATAGTTTTGATGAGAAAACTGAGAGAGAAGAATTAAGATTGAAAGCAAGAGCTTTTATTATACATTTCATCCCGCCTTTTTAGTCTAATTGCCCTCCTTCCAAATTCTGTTTGTATGAAGGACTACAGTTTTTCTCTGCAAAGGGACTACTGAAAGACTTATCCAGATTTGTTAGATTTTTGAAACAATTATCTCTCTTTGTGACTGAAAGCTGTCCCAGCGGGCGTTTTTCAGAGTGCTGTGACCTTCCCAAAGAAGGATTTTGTAAAAGACACCTTGGGGGCACAGGCAGGTCTGTGCTCACACCAAGTGACTTCAGCTCTTCTGTGATCTGGGCAGCACAGAAGCAGAGATGGGGTCTGCGTGTGGGTTCCAAGGAGAGCCTTTATTGAGCTGCTTCCTCAAAAGGGTCTAGGGACAAAGAGCTACTCAGGCAGGGAAAGCAGGGGTTTATATAGGGATCTTAAGGGGCAGGACAGAACACCAGGGCCAATGGGGTAGAAGAAATCAACATACAGTTGCAAAGGGCTCTGGGGCCAGTTTTCTTGCTCTCCCCAACTGAAGGGTTGAAGCTCAGGGATTGGCCTTCTAGGGGAGTGCAACAGGCTTCACCTTTGCTGGTTCTCCAGCCCCCACAGAAAGTATCCATGAAAAAAATCTAGCAGGCATTTGTCAAGCAGAGAACACCAAACTAAGTTTGTGTCCCTTCTGACATGCAGAAAGGGAAGTCTATCCGAAAAAAACTCATTTAACTATGCAGTATAGGGAATTCATGGAAACAGAAAGAAAATACAACCTCATTAGCAGTATAGAAAAAGGGAATACATTTCTTTCATGTTAGGCAAATGCATAGAAATTAATGTACTGCTACAAGGACAGGATAAAAAAAACAAGTGTAATTCATGTATTTAGTAATGATTTAGAGGATGATGTTAATTGAACAATAATTAACTTTGCCAATGAGAAAAGACAGCAGCAAATATAAAATGCTCAATGTACACATAGTCTTACTTTTCACATCTTGTTCTGATGTGTGTGCTAGATAAAGGTTAAATACTAGCCACCTTGCTGTGATTATTATTTTTCCCTGTAATCTCTATTTTTTCTCTACCGAAAAATCAATATAAACTATGCCAGAGAAATGGCTGTGCCGGACAAATTTCACGAGTGTAATTGTTGATTCAATACTCTGCAATTAAAATATTTTAAGGTTATTTTCTACATTTATCACTTCATATAATTTAAATAATTCAAATCCTGGTGCATTCCACTACCTCAAACCCATGATACTTTTTATCTTATTTAAGTTTCATCAAGGAAAAAAAAAAAAAAAGAAAAGGTATGAACACCTATCAAAGCAGCTCTAGACAAAAAGCAGGGTCTAAACAAAGACTAAAGTAGAGAGTAGGATCTTGTTTTTACTTAGCTGTTATAGCTGAATAATTTTTCATTTTGAGGGTAAAAATTAGTAAGATAAGCTAGTTTCACTCCTTTCTCCTTGGGACAGTTGGATGCAGGAATAACTTCAAAACAAAGTTTGGAAGACATTTAACTGAAAATCAAAGCAAAGCACAGTGAGAGAAAATATTCTGGTTTAGCTACATAAAAAAAAACCTATTTGACAGGGCTTTCTGCCTACTGCTTTAAAGTTTAGCTTTAAAAAGGAGACTGATCTAACAATTGTATTTGAACAATGTTTGTTAAATCTACATGGTCAATCTCCCTGTGAGTTTACATTTGGAAGAAGAACGAAAACAAGTTTTGTGAAAATAATTGTGTCAAATCTGAATTTGATTGAAAGTCAAATGCACTGAAATTATTTCACACTACTGAAATGGAGGTTAAAGCCTCCTTCTTTCATGAAGATACAACTTGTCTTGTTGTGTCTGAGAGCAGAAAAGAGTCCCTGCTCAGAATGCACCTGTTTTTCCCCTCTGTATAACTCTACATACATAGCCTAACTCAGCCTAACTCAACCCAGTATTGTAAAATCATTCTGATATTTAAAAAAGCAGTGTATTCAAGGTAATTCTTACTAGAGCTTTTCACAGCCTAATGAGAATGTCTGGGCCTTCCTCACTTACCTGAGCTCAAATAAGTTTCTCAAATGGTCCTTTGATTGAATTTGTACTATCTTGCTTTAAGATCAATTGCTCAAATATGCTGCGGAAACAGAATAAACTTCAAAACAAAACACTACCAGGAAAAGCAAAAGCTCTTTCATTTTCAACTATTCTTGTTTCAATGGAAACTTTGGTATGGAATGGTACTAAAGCAACCCAAGTATAAGATGAAAACTACTGGACAGAGAAAAATCAATTCTTACACCTCTTCAAGGCAACACCCCTTAGGGGATAGGATGAGAGCAGAATGTAAATAGCTTATTACTTGATGCCTCAGTCTAATGCAAAGGAGCACTGATGCTGACAAGCCAGCACGCAGCAAACAGCTTACAGTAGCCCAGCAGTCCCTCCACTTGGAGCCATTAACCAATAGAATTATAGATGTGGAGAAACAGAGGTCGGTATATAACCAGCTATTTAATAAATGCAGGGTAGAGTCAATAGAACAAGACAGGATTTTTCATTTCTGGAAAAGAAACAAACAGTCTTAAGTACTGAATTTGAAGTAAATGAAGAGAAGCTAGTAGTATCTACTGTCAACTGAATGGAGAGAGGGACCCCTTAACAAAGGAAGTGGACTTGTGTAATGTATTTGGTTTTTAATTTGCGGCATAACATAGATATTTTAGAAACATTTCCTAAAGTACTAACATGCTAACTGCTTGTAGCAGTTACAATGTCAATTGCTTTGCTCAAGTCAGTAAAGGCAGCTGGAGAACAGCTGCCATATTAACTGTACAATACTTTAGCATTCAGTGAGAATTTGTTAACAAACATTTTACAATCTTTTAAAATGCTCATACTACCCTCACACACAATGCCTGCAGAGGGTATCGTGATTCCCTCATTGTTGTGCATTTTAGGGCAGGGTTTCACTGTGGTGTAGCAGCAGCACCTATTGCTGCTAGTAGGTCTTGCTGAGCTACACAGCCTTCCACTGTTGTGGAACTGCACTTCCACTTCAGGACATCAGCATGCAGGTGACCTCTGAGAGAAATGACATAGCACAATATTTAGGTTATATCTTCCATATTTAATCTTAGTAAGTCACTCTTGTATTGCTTCAGCCATTTGATACCCATGGAGTTCTGCACACTTGGGGGACAGTTATTTGGAAACTGTGCTATGCTGGTTATGCAGCAGTACTTAGTGCACCTTTTCCTATAAAAATCTTCCATATTAAGTGAAGTGGAAAACGGTGTTACAGTTGCTTAAATACAAGTATTGGGCTGGTGTTCTTTCAGAAAGGTAATGGCTGTGTGAACAGCAGAAGTTGTATTCATATAAAATGCTATCCTTCCCTTTCTGGGAGAAAGAAAAAGGGCAAAAATCTTTGTTCCCATAGATTAATGGTTGTATGGCTTTCTTTTGAAAACTTGAGGTTGCTGGGTTACATAATGGTACAGTATGTATGCCTCTAAGGCAAAAGCTATTACAATAAATTTCCACACAAGGAATTTACTCAGATAAGAAATGTATCTTGATTCTGCAATTCAAATTGCCTAAACTCTTCCACTGATATCTCTTTTTTACCCATCACCACTTAAAAGTGGTCTTACTCAATATACAAACTCACTCAGATTTGTATTATAACCTCTGGTATGGTTATCACCAGGGAATGAAGCTCAATATTATTATAACCTGGAATTTGTACTTTATATGTTCTCTCACATTTTTCCAAGAGCAAATGGCTCATCCAAATGCTTCATACAATGCAATATGGCTTTAACCTTGAGCTCACCATATCTGAAGCCGTTGCTCTCACCGAATTTTAAGTATAGAATCTGTTTTTATGTGTAAGTTTACAAGTGCAAATTGCTGTTCCTCTAAAATGATAAGCAGCATTTGTTCAAGATGAATCTGTTAGATTTCAGGCAACAAACTCCCAGAAAAAAAAAAAAAAAAATTAAGTTAATTACCAACAAATTTTTTGTTCAGTTCAGCGAGGCTGGGATTCAATCCCAGACACACACATATGAATTTTCTCATAGTTCAAAGCTGACCATTTAAACTTCTGGTTCTTCTAAAGTATTCTTATGCAGACATTAACAAAGGTATATGAGAGTTTCAAATTGTATTTTCAATTGCCTTTTCCTTCTAAACAAAGTCTCTTGTTTTGTGGGTGGTAACACCTATCAGATATATGCAAAAATGCAGAGCTGAAGCTAAAAAATCGTGGTTGCCTGTAGGGGGAATGATCATAATGTAATTTTATATATTCCTTACATAAAAAATGCAGTGCCAGCATGCAAACCCCAAGTTTGAATCTTCTAAAAAGACAACTAAGCTTAAAGCACCTATTATTCTAATGATTTTAAACACTTATAAACGAAAAAAGTAAAAGTAAAAAATCAAAAGTACTGTACTGGTTTCGGCTGGCAGAGAGTTAATTTTTCTCACAGTAGTTAGTGTGGGCCTGTATTTTGGGTTTGTGCAGAATGGGGGTGCACAAGGAGTTGAGAGGGGACAGCCAGGACAGCTGACCCCAGCTAACCAGAGGGACATTCCAGACCATGAAACTTCAGGCTCTGCATGTAAAGCTGGGGGAGGAGAAGGAAGGTGAGAATGATCAGAATGATGGTTTTCTCAGGTCACTGCTGTGATGCAGCCCTGCTTTCTTGGGCATGGCAGAACACCTGCCCAGCCATGGGAAGGGGTGAATGAATTCCTTGTTTTGCTCTGCTTGTGTGTAAAGCTTTTGCTCTCCCTATTAGACTGTCTGTGTCTCAACCCATGTCTTGTCTCACTTTTCCAATTGTTTCTCCCATCCCACTTCATTGCTGGCTGGGGTTAAACCACAACAGTCCTAATGAATTCTAGAAATTCTCTTGAAAGATTCTTTACTCAATACCAAAACCCATTATTCTTTAAAGAGAAGTTCACACTCATTTAAAGCAGATGTGGTGATAAAGCATTTTCATTCAGGTGAATGTGCTTTTAAATAAAGTATGGAAACAAAATGTCAGTGAATATACACTTAATATGCAAGCGCAGGTTACATGTAGAAAATTACATGCAAATCAATGGCCACTGCAAATAAGGAAAAAAATAAAGGTCTCCTTAAGTCCTATTTTTAAAAAAATAACAGAAATCCTTGCCATTTAATTGTGTGAAAGTTTGACTTTCATAGCTTAACCGGAGAAAATAGAGTAATTCACTGGATACTGCCTGCCAAAGGTAGAAAATACATTTTTATCCAGTACCTAGCACCTCTGACACTACAGGGCACAAACGTGCCCTTGACCTTAAGCACTGGCTGTAAAGTTTCCCCTGCAGGTGCCGTGGGATACACCAACAACTTTCAGAGGGAATGTCAAAGAGCTGAAGATTTTCCAGTAGTCTAGTAACATTTTGATGACTTATCTCTGGATTTCTCAGCACAATGGAAGGACCCCAAAAAATAAAACTGTTGGGTCAGATATTGTACTCTACATGCATCATATGCCTGCAGCAGCATGACTATGTCAATGACAGTATTTCTTTTAGAACAGATATTTGAAACTCAGACAGATAAACTGGAAATGGCAGTCTAGAAAATGTATGAATTTCTGCTTTGTATTTGACACACCTTTGGAGAATATAGCTGTAAAGAAAGGATAGCTGTGAAGAATGGTATTTTAAACAGATGCATTCATCCCATATCCTTTTTTACAAAAGAAAATAGCTGTTTTAATTTGAGGTAATCACAACAGTACAATGCCTTAAGGATATAAAAGGCAATTAAATATAGAATTGCTCCTAGTCCCAAGACTGGTAGCCTTGAGAGGTACGACAGTATGATAGAAGAATGCAAAGGAAGAGGCCAAGAAGCAAACAAATATGTTCAAAATAATTTCACTGTAAGAAAAGCCCTGTGTTACTGTCAAAAAAAAGTTTGTCCAAAAGGTTGACAGTGTATTGATGTTTGTAGACCCAGATTTTTGAAGACACTTTATATAGTATCTTCTTTATCTTCAGTTGCTTAGCACAACATTACATTTGTCCATGATACTTTATAATTCCTTTCTGTATGAACTACTAATAGAATTTTTAATCCAACTAATTACTTCTTGCACTTTCTGGCAGACTTTTAAATGGTGTCAGATGTGCAAGAACACTAAATAGGCCACACAGATTTCTCTGAAAAAAACTTTGGCCAAGGATTTTGATATTTTTCTTAATAACCCAGTGGAAGCCAAATCTCTGTAAAGCTCTGATGAGAACTAGTGAATCATCTGTATCAAGCTGTTCACTTGAAATCACTTCCCTGACTAAATGTTTGCATTCCATGTGACATACTCATGCTTCTGGTGGTTGTATCGAACTTATACTTGGAGAGGAAACAAAGTCCCAGACTATGTTTTAGATTTAGTAATATTTCCAAACTGATAAAGGAAAATAAAGAAGCTGTATTTTGGACCTTCCTTTCATAGCAGGAGGCATACCTTGCTGGGTAGGCCCACGCAAGCACATTTGGCCTAGGAACCCTCTGAGTTTCATTTAGCATCCATTTTGGTCCTCCAGTATCCTCTGTGATGTCTTCCTGGAGTCACTGTGGCCTCACCAGCAAAAAATAAGAGGAAAAGAGGGCAGCAGACCCAAGCATCACAGACAGTTCACATCAGCAAGGAAGAAAGCACTGTAAACAATAAAGTAATGACATCTCAGAAGAGGAAAAAAAAAAAAAAAAGATCTGTTGTGCTGTATGCAGTGCAATAGATCTACCAAGCACCTATGGCAAATGGGATCTGGAGTGGGATTCAGCTTTGAGTTCTTGATCTCCTTCCACCTCTTGTTCGTTTTCTGGAGAGAGATTAAGCTTTTTAAAAGCTGTAATACAAGGAGAAGGTTTGATGTGGTAGAAGGATGATGGGTTGCGGTTTTTTCTCATCTATAGATCCCTACTTTAATTCTCTGTGAGTTACTGAATGTAGCAGAAAATAGTTTGGTGTCAACCCCTGGCCTGTGGTGTTCATTTCTATCATCTATGAAGAGATAAATAAAATGAGATCATCCTATTCAGTTATGTTCAGCTGACATGTTCACTAATGATATCCCTATCCCAGTAATGAATCCCTTCAAAATGTTTTACAAAATACTCAGGAAATAGACTACAAATAATAAATACATGTTATGCAAAGAACATGATTGCCTTTTTTGAAAGCATTGTGACATCAGCAAGATGACAGAAGTAGCTAATATATACCCTATACAAGTACATTGAATATGGCTTGATTGAGAATTTTGGAGTTGTTCCACCTGTACAACAAAGAGGTTTTGAACATTTAAGATTGTCTTTCATTTAAGCACAAACTAGGATAGGGCAAAATTTTTAGAAAACACAGGGGAAATGCAGACAGACTGCAGCTAGAGGTTTCATACAAGAAAACCTCCTTGCCTTGTTCACTGCCCTGGCGAGGCACTCATCTCATTTAGGCTCACATTGAGATCAAAAACTTTTATTGGACTTGCCATGGACTTTCAGGACTCTCCACACCTGTACAGAAAGTCAGAGTTTCAATCTGCTCTCTGTCACCTCTCTTTAACTGGCCTTGCCCTGTAGCCTGTCATCTTTTGATGTAGCAGTACCTTCTGTGCCAGCCCATGCTGCAGAGACCCACTGGGAGAGTATGACCTTTTCCCCTCAGAGAAAGAGCAACCTTAGGTGGAGCAAGAGGCACCTTCTTCTTTGTGGCTCAGCCACCCCACTGAACATGCCCAGCTGTCAAGATACAGCAGCCTCTGAATGAATCAGCAGCTGCACAAATTGCTTAAATAGAAAAGATTGCCACCAGAGCAAGAAGCTGTGAGGACTGCAAAACAGTAAGGTACTCAGATGTAACTTTCTTGATATGCAAATTGTCCGTCTGTCTTGAAGGATATGAGTACTAAAGACACTGAAGAAATATTCATTAAAGGGTGCATACAGTCATATGATACCTTTTGCTGTGTATATGCTTTTGTTGTGTCACTCACAGCATCCTTCCGTAGAAGTGATCTAGCTGTGAGGTGAGCTGGTATGTGGTGAGCTGGGTGAAGAAGTGGCTGAAAGGCAGGACTCAAGTGCTGTAGCAAATGGGGCAACATCTGGCTGAAGACCAGTCACCAGGAGTGCTTCTTAGGGCTCAGCATTAGGGACAGTACTATTCCATACATTCATCAATCACCTCAATGCAGAGGCTGGATCCACCACAAGCACATTTGCTGGGAAACGGTACTGACTCTCTTGAGGGACAAAAGGCTTTGTAGAAGTACCTAAATAGATTAAACATTAGTTAAATTGCATACCAGTGATGATTAGCCAATGTCAGATTCTGCATCTGGGAAAGAGTAGCACCAGGCACAAGCCTTAATTGGGAGAGGATTGACAGCAGCTCTGCAGAAAGGGATCTGGGTGTGCTGGTGGACAGCAGGCTTCACCTCAGTCAGCAGGAGAGAAAACCCCATCCTGGGGTGCATCAGACACAGCACAGCCCAATAGCCAACAGAGGGGATCACACAGTGTGCAGTTCTGGCCGCAAAATTTAGGAAGGATGTGAAGGCACTGGGATGTACCCAGAGGAGGGCAGAGGAGCTGGTGGAAGGCCTGAAGGGCTGTTCAGTGAGGAGCAGCTGAGGAGACTGGGTTTTGCCACTTTGGAGCAAAGGAGACTGATGGGTGACCTCACTGCTCTGTGCAGCTTTTCAAGGAGGGGAAGTGAAGAGGGAGGTGCTGATGTCTTCTCCCTGGCATCCAGTAACAGGATGCCCAGAAATGGCTCAAGGCTGCACTAGGAGAGGTTCAGACTTGACATTAGGATGCAATTCTTTACTGGCAGGGTGATCAGACCCTGGAATAGGCTTTTTAAGGAAGTGGTCAATGCCCCAAGTTTGCCAGTGCCAAACAGGTATTTGCACAATGCTCTTCATAACACATCTTAAGTTCTGGTGAGCCTTGAGGTGGTCAGAAAATTGGATTGGATGTAGATGTCTTTCAACTGAAACATGCTATTCTATTTTGTTCTGTTCCATTCTACTGTATTCTAAATGGGCATTTATGACAGTTTCATGCATTATTTCCACAAACTGCCTAAAGAAGCCTCTAACTTCTCACAGAGAAACAAAAAGGTTCTCCACCAAGCAATCCATTATTGCATTGGGTGTTCACACCCAGGCACTGGTGCTGTCAGTTTTGCCAATGATGGTGACTGGTAAATAATATCGTTGTCTTTAATCTTGTCTCGTGAGATTTAACAACTTATTTTCTCTCCTATTCATTTGAGGAGGCAAGTGAGAGAGCAGCTGGGTGGTCACCTGGCAGCCAGCCAAAGTCAAACCCCACAATTACTGTCTCCAAGTCCAGACTAGAGGTAGTTTTTCAAACAGTTTTACTCTTATGAATAAGTTGCCTTCAACTTTTGCTTGATCCTCAGCAAACTGTGGAGCAAGTAACATGATAATGGCAACACACTAATTGCAGTTCCAGTCAGTGTGAGCTGCAAGGACAGATTATACATTTGTTCACAAAGGCTATTTTCAGAGCTTGTGAGTAATACATTGCTTGTGAATCAAAAGCTGGGAAATACTGATAAAACACCGTAAAAGAAAAACAAAAAAAATTCCAGTAATGACTTTAAAATGCTGTCAAATTAAATACAGAGCAGATGAGGAAGGAGGATGGGTTTATAATTTTCCATCTACATACTAATTAAGACTTGATTTTTTTATAGTCTGAAGCCTTTCATGCTGATAGATCACAAGTTGTGTGTCAAAAAGTAATATAAAATTGTCTGAAGTCTCAAAATAAATCTCTTCAAACTGGTATCTGTTCTCTTTTCATCTCCAAATTATTTCACACACACTGCATCATGAAGTCTTCAGAACATTTAATCCTAATGAAGTTGAATCATCTCAGACATTTTAAGACACTCCAGCATTTTAGGATTTGTCTCAGAGATTGTGTTATTCAGGGAAGCACGACAGTCCTGAACACTTCACCCCTCTTCCCCCACACGAGTTTCTGTGAGTATTAAGATGTGGAACTAAATTCATTCCCAACCCCCATTACGGGGGCAATGAGGTAAGTAAGTGGATAGTGGGAAATGACTGGTAAATTTTTCCTATTTCTTATTCTGCCACAGATTTCCTATGTGACTATAGGCTGCCTTATCCTGTCTGTGCCTCATATTCGCCTTCTGTGTACGCAGATAAGAGGTTTTTTTCTCTCTTCATGGTAATGTGAATCTGAGTTCATTAATCTTTAGAAGTCACCTTCTCCTGTAAGAGTCACACTATGTATAGCTCATTCAGTAAACTCAGGAAGGGCTCACATTATTCTTTTTTCTTCTTCCCTGCACTTTTGAAGCCATTGATATTTCAGTGTTGGCCAAGATTTCCAAATGGCCAGGACAGCAGAAAAGCCCTCCGTCCTTCTCTTACTTGTGGCTGTGAGCGTCAGTGCCAACATTAAACTTTTTCCTTAAGCAAAGCTGTTTGAGAACTATGGACTACAAAGAAGAGAAGGGGAGGCTTACCTTTTCAATTAACTCCCAAAAATAAATATTAGATAACCACTACTGAGGAATCCCTTTTCCAGTTCATCTATTTGTTATAAAAAGCGCCCCACTGATGTGTATGAAAATTCTTTACAGTAAATAGCAAAAGTGGCTTATCTCATAAACAGGCAAGTCAAATGATGAGCATACAACACATTGGAATGTCTGATTTGTGAAGAAACATCGAAATACTTTCATTGACAAAAAATCCAAGTTTCATGGCTTACTGTGTTCCTGTAGTACTGTACCTGTAAGTGGTGCACCAGCTCAAAAGAGAAAAAGCAAAGTGAAATTATGGTATTTCACTGTTCTCTTGCACTTAGATCAAAGCTTTAATCTGCAGCCTCTGATTTTAATTGTACTTAAAATCTTTAAAGAAAAAGTTTTTTCCTTAACTTGAAATGCTATTCCTCTTAGAGAAAAGTGCTTTGCATGTGAAATGCACATGCCTTAAGGAAGAAACGTGGGATTACTTTGTGCATGACCTATTACTACACCTGAGGACCTGAAGAATTGCAAGTAGGATTAATTGACTCTTCACCAGTACAGGTTCCCACGGGAGTAGAACTTCCCTGATAATCATGCTTCAACTTGTGCAGCACTACGTACCCCACCTCAGTACTGACAATCCTACATCAATGAGTATTTAAGCACTCAAACAGCAATGCAGAAAAAAAGTAAAGCAACACAGGCCAAGTGCACCTCTATTTTGATCTTTACCCTAGGTTATGGTTCTCTTCTATCTGAAACCACAGCTTAACACAGCTGTTCTTACCAGTCTCTCCATCATTTGTACCTCATTCAACATAACTACACTTTGTCCAACTGATACAACTTGATTTCATACAGATAATTTCCAACATCTACTGCTAGCACCTGTACAGAAATTGTCATGATACATTTAAGGCACCTTAGATGTTAAAATAATATTATTTGTTTTCAAAGACTTGTCAGTGCACAATATGTTCTGGAAGAGCATAAGGCACTACAGGGTCATTTTAATTATATGTTAATTATACTCAAAATTACTTAGCTCATTTTAAACACATATACAATGACCAAAGCATTTACATGAGTAAGGAACTTCAGTCTGAAGATTTACCAGGAAACATAATCATAACCAACTCAAATTTACATTGAGGTACAAAGTGGAGAATAAGACACAGGGAAATCTACAGGGAATACAGATTTTTAATTAACAAACATTAGGTACTACTGTCCAAATTAACTGCTGCTGAAAGACTGCTTCTCAAGCAGTAAAGGAATATCATATGTGACAAGCAATTTGTGTAATTACTTCTAAATAATCCCACTTTGCAACAAGGCAGTGTGTATGTTTCTGAGAAGAAGATGAATAAATACTAAATTTCAGAAGTCATCTCATTCTGAAAAAATAGGTAGCATATGCCCTAGCTCTTGCAAAACCTGACATGAAGTTATTTTGCTACTGATTTCCTATAATAGCATGACACTTCCTGCAACCACCACAGCCATGCCACACTGTTTTTCCCTTGTATTGTAAAATGGAACCTTCTCTCTCGGAATGATATTTGCCTGCATACTGGACAGTTTCCTGAAACACACACTGGTAGAAAAGGAATATACTCTACTTTATGGATTGCAACAAGAGTATTAAATGTACATTTAGAAGAAAGCAGACACTGCCTAGCAGGGTTCAGTTGGGCAAAAGAGTACACTTTAATTTATATGGAAAGTAAAAGAACAGATCTATTTATTTTCTTAGGTACTTTTATGGTCTGGGTTTGTATGCCCAAGACACACTTTCAAAACCTGAGTTAGACTCAAGGCTAAATGTTTTTCCCAAGTGATCAAGATCTACAATGAGCACCAGTTTTCAAGAATCCTCTGAAGCACCTAAGGAACTTTTCAAGGTGTCTGCAATACCCTGAGCAGTTAAAGCAAGAATCACATTTTCTATAACATTTCAGACAGTTGCTTTGTGTTTTTTTTTCTTATGAATAAATCTATATCAACAAGCTAAACTTTTCCTGTTTTAATACTTGGAGAAAAGCTTTTTGAATGCTTACTTATTTCCTTCTCATTGATCCTTTAGTCTATATGGAATCTATATTTCATCCATAGATTCTCCCTTGTATATTTAAGCATGGATAGACAAACTGCACAGTACACCTGTGACAGAGAAGTTGAACCTAAGCAGCAAAAAGAGCACATCTTTTACAGTGTGTTGATGCACAGGCAGGAAAGAGGTCTGTGGCCCTGTTCAATTCCTTGAAAGCAGCATTACAGGCTTTCTCCCATCCTGGGATCCCATTTACCAGGCACAGACAGCCAACAGCTAATCCCAGCCACCTGCATCACAGGCTCTTTTCACTCCATGCCCACGTGCCAGATATTGTTAGACAAATGCATCCAGAAAGCAAATCAGCAGCCAATTCTGCCAGTCCCACGTGCAGCACAGGAGGCAGCAGCTGTCCACAGCGGTCTCTGTTGATCCCTGCACACTCCAGGCACTTTTGTGGCAAGGTCCCTCACTTAAAAATTTCTAGTGCAGGAGAATTGTTGCAGAGCATAATGCAGGACTTGACCTTACAACCCAAAGTCCCACAGAGCTATGCTGGACCTCATACATGCATAAAACTCGATGAGTTGGGAACATCTATCCAACACTCAACAACCTGAGTGCAGTATTGCAACAATGGGACAGTTCTGTGCTAAGGCAGAGATGTCTTCAAACAATCTCTTCAGAAACACACTGGTAGAAAAGGTTAAAAGGTGCACATGAAATATACAAAGCTTGCTTTATGCACTTTTTAATTCAACAAGTTTTGTTCTCTACAATCCCTCAGCCATGAGACAACATGGAATCCAAAGAGAAATGCATTCTTTTTTTCCCAGTTAGGCTAGCTGATCTCATAATACATATCATATGCATTTCCCTGGCCTACTGATGGGGAAGATTTGTGCATTTCATTCAGTATAGGTCAAACTTTTAGCATTATGTCCTGTCTTACTAACAAGTGCAAAGTTATGAAACTGTCCCAACAATAGCATTAATATAATCTGCCAAGGTTCCTCTCATCCTCCCCAACTTTTTATATTTGCCTGTTAGGTATTTCTTTAATTTTAGGGATGTGCATTTTGCAGGAGTACTAACATTTAACAGAATGCCTCTTTTGGGAGCAAGGTGATGAAACCTTTAGTGGTTAGTGAGGGATATGGTTCCTCTGAAATGTTGGTACTGCAGCTGCTACTGCAGGGCAAGTTTGCCTGTAGGTTTCTGCCAGCAGTAGTTAACACAAATTCTGGCAAAGGCCCCAATTTCTCTTCAAAGACAAAGACAGAAGGGAGTTGGCACTGCTCAAAAAATGTTGCTACAACAACTACCTTTTCAAAACTATTTCATCAAATTTTGATTATATTTAATATATATACATCTGCCAAGGTTTTAAGTTTACGCCATCAGCCTAATAGACAGACTCTAACTATGCAGAATAATATGGCAGTATGAGTCATCTATTTACAGCCATTCTATTGTTTGGCTGCCTGAAACAAACATTTGTGGGCAGGACAGAGAGATGAAGAATAGTGCAGATATGAAAAGAAGACATCATTATCTGAATGATGTTATTAATTTATAAATTTATCATTAAGATTTCTTACAAATTTTCTCTGTAAGTGATTATTCAAACATCCATTTTAATGGAAAATTAGCATGGACTATTTACTTCCTATCTTGTGGGCTATCAAGACAGAATCCTCTAACTTTTCCCACTTATTAAAAAAAAAAAAACAAAACCCAGAGAATCTTACCTTGGGAGGTGTTGTTCTCAGAAGGTTTTATCATCTACTTCTATATTTAGACATCCTATACATAGACAGATTGTATTCTTTGTCTGTGCCTGCCTGCAATCTAATTTTCCTACAGTGTAATTTTCCTGCTCCTCTTCCTTAGAAGTATATGGCAGAAACAGAAGTATACGGGTGTGATGCGATTGGTTGGTTTGTTTGCTTGTTCTTAAAAGTACATGTATGAATCCTGCTTGGTAGCCATCCCCTGAAAAACTTCACAGTTTTTAAAAAATCCTTCCCATCTTTTCTAATGCTTTTAGGTTACTTTAATAATTTCTAAATTACTTTTACACTGCCCAAACACTCTCTGGGTGAAAAACCTTTTTCTCATGTCTATTGTAAATTTCCTCCAGCACAACTTCAGGCCGTTCTCTTGGGTGCTGTCACTGGGCACCTGGGAGGAGAGGTAAGTGTCTGCCCCTTCTCTGCCCCTTTGTGAGGATGTTGAAGGCCCCAGTGAGGTCTCCTGGCAGTCTCCTCCAGGATGAATGGAGCAAGTGACCTCAGCTGCTCCTCCCATGCCTTCCCCTCTAGACCACTATAACCTTTGCATATTGATACACCCAAAACTGCCCTCAGGACTTGAGGTGAAGCCACTCCATCCCAGAGCAGAGCAGGACAATCCCCCCTTTTCCCAGCTGGTGATGCTGTTCCTGATGCCCCCAGGACAGGGCCGGCCCTAGAGGCTGCCAGGACACTGCTGACTCATATCCAGCTTGCCATTGACCAGGACACCCAAGTCCCTCTCCACAGTGCTGCTCTCCAGCCTCTCACTCATTAGTCTGTCTGTACAGCCAGGATTGACCCATCCCAGGTGTAGAATCCAGAACTTGTCCTTGTTAAACCCCACCAAACTGGTGATTGCCCATCTCTCCAATTGGTTGAGGGCTCTCTGCATGGCCTCACCACCTTTGAGAGAATCAGAAGTTCCTCCCTATTTTGTATCCTCTGCAAACTTAGCGTACCTTCAAATCCTTTGTCCAAGTAATTTATGAAGTTGTTGAAGAAGCCAGGACTTAAGATGAAGCCCTGTGGAACCCCCCTAGTTACCATTCATCTGATCTTGCAAGACTCAAACTCCAGTTTGAGAATCACAATTCTACTTTAGAAGCAACTATCATAAATAGTAAAAGATTATCATATTACCAGAAACTAATTTCTCAAGTAGGTTAGCAGCCAGGAGTATTGCAGTTATTATGTCCACTTACGAGTTGTACTGACCTCAGGAGTACTGTGCAGTCTTTAATTAAAGCAACAAAAAGAAATTCTTACACTCATGTAACCCTTTAAAATTAATTATTTGGAATGGTGAAAAAAGCACACATGCATAATACAGACAGGATTTCCATAAATACATTGAAAATAAGACTAGCCCCAGACTTCTGTTTAAGATAACTTCTATTTTGATTTATGCTGAGTTGTTTGTTTATTTACATATGATTTTTCACATAATGCTCCTGTAAAGAAATATTCTACAAGACAATTGTTATTATTCTGTGAATTAATGAAAGAGATCTAGAGAGAATAATGAGTAAGTTATCTCCTTCTTTTTCACTTAAGATTGCAGCCCTTTTGTAGCTGCATAAAATTTTAACTTAAATGCGGTGGTCCACATATTTTGTATCCTTGAAATACCTGGATACAAAATGTTTTTAAAGTACTACAAATTCAATGTATGCTCAAACAGAAAAACTGTGAAATAGAAACATTATAGTGCTGATATTTTTATCTTCATCAATTCATGGAAGGGCAAATCTTAATTGGCAATTTATTAAAAAAGAAAAAAAAAATTAGGGATTTCCTATGTAAGGATTTCTGGAGGCTTGAATGCAAGTGTTTGTAATGTCTGAAAATAGATTATTACTACACACTTACTAGAGAATCTTTATGCTGAGAGAGAAGGAAAAATTATGGCAGGTCAGAAGACTGTGAAACATGTGCTCTCTCTTCTCCTACTCTCCCTTTAATTATTGACAGCCTGTGACTTAGGTGGCATGGTATGATGAATAATAAAAGAGGATCCAAGCTGCATTTCTCTCCAGGATTTCTTCTTCCAAACCAAATACTGCCATCTTCAGGCAGACCATACTTCATGTTTACAAGCTCGAGGGTTTATTAGCTGCTAAGGGGGTCATCACCCCAAACAAACAAAAAACTGGTTCTTTTGAAGATCTTTCAGATTGATACCTTTTATGAGATAAGGAAGGGAATCTCCAAATTTTGCCTTCTACCTTTGGGAATAAGATTACCACTACCTAAGCACACCTAGATGTTATTTTGGGCAAAACATGAATGAAACCATTTAATTATTTCCCTTGTTGTAATGAGAGATAGGTAGTTAAGATTACAGACGTACAAGAGACCCTGACCACTAAGCACTTCCAAGTACACATACATATTGTCAATACACAGGCAGGTCATTGTGGAAGCAGAATTTAAACTGTCACAATTTGATGCGCTGAAATTATGTGTCATATTTATATCTTTTTCCTTCCAGCAAAGTAGAACTTTAAGTTGACATTTGAGCATCAAATGATTGCATCTGCAGAGCAAATAAGAAAAGGCAAACTACTTGTTGTCATCCTATTGCAAAACTCTCATACCTTCTTGGCGATTTCTCATGGGCAGCTCCAGCTCCAGCAGCTAACCCACTCTTTTGTAGCACGCTTCTTCTTGGACACAGCTGTAGCCTATTAAGGGCAGGCCTGTTCCTTACCTTTGGTGATTAGTACAGCTGCAACTCCTCAGGTGTGAGACTACCTTCCGCACTATCTTTATTTTCTTACATTCTATCCTTCCACAACTACCCCTGTAAACAGATAATTCAGAGTATATACTACCCAAATATTCATCAGAGTACTGACATTAATCTTCCTTTTCCTCTTGATGTGCCCTGAAATTGAGAATTAGTCATGAGAATCATAGCCTCCATTCAACCACAAGAATCACATGAAGAATTAAATAATATAGTGGTTGCAATGAAGACTATAACTTGCAAGGTATCAATAAGTAAGTAATAAGTTAAGTTTCATTTAAACACTGCTGATTTTAGCCAATGTAGAGTAAAATTTTTTCACAGTGGCCTCTATGGGACTGTGTTTGGCATTTGTCTTAATACAGAGTTGATAATACCAAGATGTTTTAGTTATTGCTGAGCAGGGATTGCAGAGTCAGGGCCCTCTCTGCTTTTCACACTGCCATGCTGACAAAGTGGCTGGAAGTCTGTGGGTGGCTGGGAGGGAACACTGCCAGGACAGGTGACCCAAACTGAGCAAAGGGATATCCCAGACCATAGGACATCAGGCTCAGTGTATAAAGTGTGGGAAGGAGGTGGAAGGAGGGGATGTTTGGACTGGGGATGGTGTTTGTCCTCCCAAGTCACCCTTAGCGTGATGGGCTGCGCTCTGCTGGAAATGGCTGAACACCTGCTCCACAGAGGGAAGCAGGGAATTCATTCCTTGGTTTGCTTTGCTTGGGTGCCTGGCTTTTGCTTTCCCTATTAAACTGAATGCATCTCAACCCACAAGTTTTGTAGCTCTGACCCTTTCTGACTCTCTCCCTGATCCTGTTGGTAGGGCAGTGAGGAACTGTCTCCATGGGGCTGGGCTGCTGGTGGGGTTAAACCATGACAAACACTGAAACATATTTTTAAAAATTCCTTATTAGAGTACAAAATTGGGTACTTCTTTTTAAGAAATTAATTTTTTCCACAATAGGAACTGCTGTTGCTATCTTACTGTACTGGCAGGATACGATATTTGATAATACATAAATACTGTACTTAGTGCAAACACACCAGAACACCAGCCAAAAAAACCAAATCAAGAACAGCCAGATCCTGACTGCCATTTTAACTAAGTATGCAAGTCAGTTAAAATTAGATAGACTTTTTATATTCCTTACTATCCTATAAAGGAAAAGGATATTAAATCAGGATTTGACTAGACTCAAATTCTAGATTATGTCCTTACAGATTCCATGATGTTTCACTTTTTGCTTGTGCTGTGTCTAAAATTGTAATCTGTTACTAGGTGTGAGCTCTGATTTCAGAGAATACCTTACCTCATCTCTATGCTGGAAAATTCTTCTGAATTTTCATATGCAGCCTTGGTGTTGAGGGAACTTATCCTTTAAAGTGCTCCTCAAGTCCTCCCAAGAATCAGTTTTTCCAGAACAGTATCTTTAGAAGTTTTATTATGTAATTCAGCAAACATATAATGAATTCAGAAATCTTGCCAACTTTTCCACCTAATCCTCAAAAAGACAAACCTCTAACACTGCACAGACAAAGAGTCTCTATTATGTTTTCAGGATAATGGCCATAAGGCATTAGTCCCCTCAAATTGTTTTATCTCTGGGCTTACTGTAAGAGGTAGCCTGTCTCACTGGTTTTCAAATGCATATTTGAAAGCGGAGGCTGAAGAAGTTATCTGCTCTCTCCTTTTTATCTTTCCTCCCTTCCCTTTTTCATCACTCCTGTGCCTGAAGTTCCTTATCACTGCTCATCCAGTACAGCACAGTGGACACTGTGTCTCTCTTTATTGTTGTGAGCAACTACATATTTTTCTCTGTGCCAAATTCAGCCAGGAGGAAGGTTAATTTCTCCATCTCCAGTACTCTGCTGGTGCAGAAGTGAGAATAATCCAGGGAGTGGGTTAACCTAATCCAGTCTTTTAGCTGACGAGATCTACTCTCCACCAACAATACCTTACTGTTCCATAGTGGTGCCACTTTTGAGCTTGCTAAAAATTGCAAGTCTTCAGGAATGGAGAACTGAGGAACCTCCATTCATACCCAGCCAGCAGCTGAACCCCACACAGTCAGCCCCTCGCTGACTGCTCCCTGTGGAATGGGGGAGAGAATCGGATGGGTAATGCTGAGAAAACTCCTGGGTACAGTTTAATAGGTAAATGTGCAAGCAAAGCAAAACAAGGAATTTATTCCCTTCCCATGGGCAGGCAGATGTTCTGCCATTCCCAGGAAAGCAAGGCTCCATCACATAATGGTGACTTGGGAGGAAAATGCCACCCCACTTCACAGCTGAATGTGATGTCACCTGGTCTGGAGTATCCTGTCCCTGCTGAGTCCCCTCCCAGTTCCTTCCTTGTTCAGTGGTAGGATGGAGGGAGAAGCAGAAAAAGCCTTTGGATCTCTGCAAGCCCTTCTCAGCAAAAACCAAAATATCCATGTACTGTTTCAGTCACCAATCAAAACACAGCCCCTTACAAACTACTCTGAAGAAATATAAGTATATTCCAGCTAAAACCAGCACAAATAGTGAAACAACTAGGATTTTACAAAATAACATGAAATCTATTTCTATATCCAAGATGGAAATTCTGCTATTTCCATCCATCTATTTCATAATGACATTCCTAACACACCACATTTAGTATGTTTATTCCCTTTGCGAGCAAAGCTATGCAAAGGGAATAAACATACTAAATCACATAGTTTTATAACTTCATAACTCAATGAAACTAATTCTACTTTAAACTTACTTATTTAAGTTAAATAACTACTGTTTCTCAACATTGACAGTATGGCCAAAGATTATAGACCCAGTTTTCTAAAGGTCAGTCCTGAAATACAGGTGAAGATGCACTTAAGCAGTATCAGGATTAGATGCAACATGGTAACTTAAAAATTTCTTGTGTTCCCTTGCAGCTCAAACTTAAATACCATACTTACCTTGGGTCACAGTCTTTGTGGCTTATTTAAATACGCACCGAGATAACAATGAAAAGTGTCATAATCCTTTGCTATGTGTGTAATAAACCCTTACTATCATAAATAGAGGGGATTTTACTGCTTAATTCCAAGACTAAGTGGTAGTAGCTTTCAGGCATCCCAGATTACTGGTTTTATGACTTGTAATTTCATGAAATACAAGTAGTGCTAATGAAGAAATGAACCGCTAGTTACATCTGCCTTCTGACATTATGTAGTGAAGATTTCACAGCTGATATTTGGTCATATATTTCATTCGGCTTTTACTCTGCAACAGGTGGTTACTATGCTTGCCTTTCATGAAGCAACAGTGACACTCAGGGTTAAAACTCTTGCATAGACCAGAAGCACCCTCTGCTTCCCTGTATTTCTCATCATTCATTTAAATCTCATTTAAATTACCATAGTAATTTAAATTTTTTTTAGCTTTTGCAGGCTATTAGGAAAAAAAAAAAGTCTACCATCTTGAAAAATGAGCTAAACTCTCCCTCTATGTTTGTATCTAAAAAGTTATGTCTAGATTATGAAAAAAAAACAAAGCCCAAAGCTTTGTTATGGGACTTACATAATTCTCTTTTTGAATGAGATCTTGATTAGACTGGATTGCAAGGTGCAGAAAATGAAGTGGGTGGTGTTTTGGTAGAAGTATGTTTCAACTTCAGATGGAAGACTGAAAACAATAGAATTTCTCCTTCTGCGTACAGATGCTGCAAATCTTTGGGGAACTTTGAAGATCTACTTGAAACAGCTAGACATAAATGTGCAGGTTTAGATAACAAAGACATTTGTAAACAACTGGGATGTAGTAAAGTTTGTCTCTGGTCACAGCTGATGAAGCCCTGTCCAGCCCTGCCTGGAGCCCTGACCCCCATGGCACTCTGACAGCATAATTGCCTTGGAACTTGTCTACTACAGTGATAAAAATTTTATACATGCAGCAACTTCAGAAATACTGAAACTTCTGATATGCATTATATCTGCTATTGATGACCCAGCTGTACAAAGTAATTCTGAGGTACCAGTGGCATACAAATCTCCAGTTGTAACCAGGTGACCACCAGGGGGAAGAGAGAAAGGCTCTGGTCTGCCTGGACTTCAGCAATGACTTTGGTACCACCTCCCCAGAAAAACTGGCAGCCCACAGCTTGGACAGGAGCACTTTTGGCTGGGTTAGGAGCTGTTTGGATGGCCAGGCCCAGAGAATGGTGGTGAACAGTGCTGGATCCAGCTGGCCTCTGGTCACTGGTGGTGTCCCCAGGAACAGTGTTGGGCCCAGTTCTGTTTAGTATCTTCACTGATGATCAGGATGAGGGGATTGAATCTACCATTAGCAAATTCACGGACAACACCAATTTGGGTGGGTGTGTTGATCTGTTACAAGACAGGAAGTCTCTGCAGAGGGATCTGGAAAGCTGGATTGATGGATCACAGCCAGTGGTCTGAGCTTCAACAAGACCACAAAAACCCGCATTGCTCCAGGCTGGGGCAGAGCTGCCTGTTTGTAAATCATCTGGGGGTTCTGGCAGACAGCAGCTGAACATGACTAAGAGGTGCCCAGGTGGCCAAGAAGGCCAAGGGCATCTGGCCTGTGTCAGCAACAGAGGGGCAGGAGGAGCAGGGCAGTGACCGTCCCCCTGTGGTGGGCACTGGTGAGACCACAGCTCGAGCACTGTGTCCAGCTCTGGGTCCCTCAATTCAAGGAAGGACATTGAGGGGCTGGAGTGTGTCCAGAGAAGGGAAAAAAGCTGCCAAAGGGTCAGGAGCACAAGCAGGTGAAGAAACTGGGTGCATTTAGCCTGGAAAAAAGGAGGCGGGGGGTATTGTAAATCAAAGATGACTCTGACAAAGGGGAGAGAGAGAATGATGCATCTGACTCCATCATCAGAAGGCTAATGAATTACTTTATTACTACACTATGTACGCTACGTACATTTCATCTGAATTGAATCTGCCATGCACTCACTCTTGCTCACAACTGCACAGAACTGCACTCATCTCTGATTCTTTTGTGACTGTCCTGTGACAGTCCCACACACACACACTTCTTGGTCCCGATAGGCCGAGGGAACAAAACATCCTCACTTTGGGTAAACAATCTCCATATTGCATTCTACTTTAGCACAACACAGGCACAGCAAGAGAGGTAAGAATTGTGTTGTCCTTCTTCTCTGCTTGTCTCACAGCTTTCCTCTGTTCAGAGGGCATGTGAATACCACAAGGGGGAGTACCCTGCAACTCTCTGACTTGAGGCTGTAGCAGGTGGGGTCTCTTCTCCCAGGGAACCAGTTACAGGACAAGAAGATGCAGTCTCAAGCTGCTTCAGGGGAGATTTAGATTGGACACTAGGAAGAATTCCTACACAGAAAGGCTGATTAGGCCTTGGAATGAGCTATCCAGGGAGGTGGTGGAGTCACTATTCCTGGAGGTGTTTAAGGGAAAGCTGGATGTGGCACTTAGTGCCATGGTCTAGTTGATTTGGTGGTGTTTGGTAAAAAGTTCGATTTGATGATCTCACAGGTCTTTTCCAAACTAATGGATTCTGTGATTGTGTAATCTACTTGAAGGAAAAATAATCATACCAAATATACTTACAACAAACACATTTGTTGTAGTTTAACCTTAGCTGGCAACTAAGAAAAACACAGCTGCTTAGTCCCTCTCACTCCCCCACCCTAGTGGGGCAGGTAAAGAGCTGGAAGTGTAAAACTGAGAAACAAACTCATGGGCTGAGGTAACTAACAGCAGTTTAATAAGTCAGAAATAGTAACAGTTGTAGTAATAATGAATTGCAAGGAAAAGACAAAATGAAGACAAAACACGGAGAGAAGAAATAAAACTCAAGAAAAACAAATTATTAAAATGAAAAAAAGAACAACTGTGGTTATACCATATCAGTTGTTTTGGCACCCAGTGTAGTGCATGAAGGGTTGAAATAATGGCAGACTTGACTGAATGTACTACAATGAATTTGTAGCTGTTACTGCTGTTTAGCTATTAATTGGCAGGCTACTGTGCTTGCCATGGTGCTCGCATGTCACAGACATGTTTTATGAAAAATCCTTTCCTCAGGATTTTTTCTCCTGAGAAGCTGAGAGGCCTCAAGAACAAAATGTAAACAATAATTATCTGCTGCTGTGGAATGCAACAGGTGGATCTGTGATTGGTCCATGCTGGTTGTTTCTAATTAATGGCCAATCAGTCAGCTGGCTCGGACTCTCTGAGATTCAGGAGCTTTTGTTATTGATTCCATTCTCTGCTTTCCTTGCAAGCCTCCTGATGAAATCCTTTCTTCTGTTCTTTTAGTATAGTTCTAATATACTAAAAGAACAGAAGAAAGGATTTCATCAGGAGGCTTGCAACATGGGAGTCAGATCCTCGTTTCTCCCCTCTTCTGGGACCACCACATTCACTTTCCTGTTTGTCTGCTGGAACCCAGTGCTTGTTAGTGGCTGCTCTGATTTTGCTGCTGGCTGCCCTGATGGTTACCTCAGCACGTTGTGCCTGGAACACTTTGGTGACAGCCATGGCAAAGTGCCTGGGCTGGAGGGTGCCCAGGGCAATCTGTGCTCCTGTGCTGCCATACTGGAAAGGCTGGAACTCCAATGTGAACCTAAGAGACTGTGAGCTGTGGAGGAGTCCACTGTAAAGCAGAGAACCACTGACAGCCCATGGAGGATCCTATGCTGGGGCAGGTGGATGTCCAAAGGCACATCCCATCAGAATCCTGTTCTGGAGCAGGCTCCTGGCATGAGCTCTGGACCCATGGAAAGGCTCTACTCTGGAGCAGTTTTTGAAGTACTGCAGCCTGTGTGGGAAGGACACACATTGGAGAAGTTGAAGGCAGCCAGCATTTATTGAGTTCAGCTTGGTTTGACAATTTGACTTGGACTTTCATCTTTTAATGTTGTTTTGTTTTTCCTTACTGAAATAAAATTTTGCAGTCTGTGGGAGGAGGGAGTGTGTGAGCCATCACTGGCAAGCAGCTGGGACAGGCACAAACCAATGGCTAAGGCACAAAGAGTCAATTTATGTCCATTATCATGCTAACTGGAGGAGCCCAGAAGCAACAGCTGGGCTACACAAGTGCAGAGCAGGCACTGTTAAACTCAGTCCATATACTAGGATGACTGGCCTGCTATTCACACAGTCTTACCAAGAGTTACTTCCAACTGTCTTCTGCTTTTCAACCCACTCTCCAAACAGAGCAGAAAAGGCCTTGCCAATTTTTTTTTTTTGCAAAGGTTTGCTATGGTTTATATTGATGAAGCTCATTGAAGTTTAAATCCAAACAAAATATTCTATTGCTCTGCTTTTATCCGAAGGTATATTTAGTACTTTTCTCACAGGAAACATTTTTACAGAGCTGCTGAAAACTACTAATAGAGGTAACAAACAAAAATAATAGCAGCATGGGTATTTTAATCCTAACATAACTCGTCCCTGGGCAAAAGGCCAAAACATGTGCTACACAATATAAAATACTGTGCATTCCTTTTCCTGCCCTTTGTTATTTAATATTAGTAATGAGCCATATATACTCTAGCTATAACTTGGCTTCTCCTTCCCCAGGCACCTTTTACTAAAGACAAAATTGCCCATATATTTAAACTACATATCTAAGAGTATATTGCTAAGTCAACTGTTTAGAATGGAATGCTGATACAAATTGCTTTTTCTAGGCACTAAGCAGAGTCTTAATCAAAGCAGTGCAGCCTCCAGCCAGGATTTACAAACCAGGGCACCTGCATCGACGTTCAACACACTGCAGTTAGAGGTGAGTGCCTGCAGGAGGGCATAGGGGGTCAGAAGTGCCATACGAGCCTTGTTTCAAGATGTAAAATTAATTAAAACAGCAGAAAACAAGTATTTTCTGGAAAGTGCTGGTGGGAAGATGATGTTGACAGAAGAAAACTTGGAAGACTGCTCTTGGTGGTCTCTAAGCTTGTGTTGCTTTGCCACTGCAAAACCTCAGCTACTGTCCTGCATATAATCTGAGCCCAATGGGAAGAGGTTTTCTCACATATGCCTACAAAGTGTAGCACAAAAAAATTTTATATCAGTTCCTCAAAAATATGCATGTATTTTATACATCTTATGTGTAAATATATACGGCAATGACCTAAGGGAGGGGGTCCAGCAGATGTCACAAAGATGATGAAGGGCCTGGAGCATCTCTCTTGTAAGAAGAAACTGCAGGAGCTGGGCCCATTTAGTTTGGAGAAAAGTGAAAGGGATTCTCAGTAATGTGTATAAATATCTTCAAGGCCGGTGCCAACAGGATGGTGCCAGACTCTTTCCAGTGCTGCCCAATGACATGACAAGGGACAGTGGCCATAAACTAAAATACAGTAAGTTCCACCTCAACAAGAACGCCACGTTGAGGGTGGCATAGCACTAGAACAGGTGAGCCATGGCATCTCCCTTTCTGAGGACATTCCAAACCCACCTGGACGCGTTCCTGTGTTACCTGATCCAGGTGACCCTGTCTTGGCAGGAGAGTAGGTCGAGACGGTATCCAGAGGTGCCTCCCAACCCCTAACGATTCTGTGGAAATGCATACACGCACGTATTACAGGCGTACGTGCCGTAGGCAGTGTGCAGACCCGCGTTCACACAGTGAGTGCACCGATGTGACACACGGCGGACACACACCCGCGGCCGAGCCTCCCCCGGCCCAGCGCGGCCGCTGGTGGCAGCAGCGCCGGCCCTCAGAGCGCCGCCCCCGCTCCCCGGGGGAGGTCAGGCCGGCGGTAGCGGAAGCTTCTCCCTTCCTCCCGGCGTCCCGGCGTCCCGGAACAAGCCCCGCCGCCGCCGCCGTCGCCTCCTGCTTCGGCCCGCCGGCAGCATGTCAGCTCCCGGCGCCGCCTCCCGCAGGTGACACCCGCCCTTCCGCTGCCGCCGCTTCCCCTCCTATATGGGCCACCTGCTCTCGAAGGAGGCAAGGAGCCTGAGCCGGGATCGCCGCCGCCCGCGGGGGAAGGTGCCGCCGCCGCCGCGCAGCCGGAGCTGCTTCCTGCGCGGGCCCTGCATGCTCTGCTTCATCGTGCACGGCGCCAGCCCGCCCGCCCCGGAGCAGCCGCTGCCCGCCGGGGACCCGCTGCTGCCGCCGCCGCCGCCCTACGTGTCGCTGACCGCCGCGGAGCAGCGCGTCGCCCGCCGCCTCCTGCGCCTGGCGCCCGCCGCCTGGGAGCCTCCGGGCCGCTGCCAGCGCCTCTTCCTCTCCGGCCTGCTGCCCTCACCGGTACGGGGCCTCCTGGGGCCGCCCGGAGAGGTCTCCTCCGAGATGGTGTGCAAGCGCAAGGGGGCCGGGCTGCCCGCCTGCCCGCCCTGCAAGCAGCCGCGCTGCGCCGCCGCTGAGCCCGAGCCCGGCGCCTGCCAGTGCCCGGCGGAGCCGCAGCTGCTCGCCCTGCCCGGCGCCGCGGGGGAGAGCGGCGGGGGCACCGCCGGGCAGAGCGGCGGGGGACAGCCTGCCTCGCCGCCGCCTCCGGCGCCCCAGGACGAGAAGGAGCAGGGCCGGGAGGAGGAGAAGGAGCGGGGCGGCGAGGCGGGCTGCGAGGAGCCGCTGGAGTACCCCGGCGACAGTTGCCGGGAGCTGCCGCCGCCGCCCACCCCGAACATCAACCAGCTGCCGCCTTCGATCCTCCTCAAGGTGGGTCGGGATGAGGGGGATGGACGGGCCAGCCCTCTCCTTGAGGATTTGGGAAGGGGCTGTGCCAGCGTCCGGGGTGCCGGTGTCGCCGGGCGGACTCAGTGCAGGGGGGAGCCGGTGGAGGCCGGGCCAGTTCGGAGCTGCCACAGCGCCTGGCTTTGGGGAGGCGGATAGGGCTCTGGGGTGTTGTTTGTGTCCCGTTCCCCGACCCCATTTATTTGTCGTTGGAAACGGCGTTGTGAGGCATTACCTGGAGATGCAGAAACACAAATCAGCTCCAGAAGCTGTCTGGTAAATGTTTTGACTGTAGCCGTTAACTTCGTAAGGTGCCCTTTTGTACAAGTCGACTTTTACTTTCATCACTGGTGTAGTACTGGTCAAGGGGGCCTGTCACTGTATTTAGTAATTTCCTTTGTGTTGGAGCTACATAGACAAGTTTTCAGTGTTGATTATGAAACAGTTTGCATTGCTGTGTATTGTGGATCAATTTTGGCCTTAGTAGTTCCACAGTGTTTGCAGCCTTCTTGAATTACATGCTTTCATAACATCTTACGCCGTGTATCCGAGGAACAGTGTCACCTCTCCTGTCCCTTTTGCTCTCTTTCTGTTCCTGTAACACTGTTCTCCTTTGGAAACTACTTTCCATTTTTAAGCTACTCTTTTGACCACTGTGCTGACTTTCTTCAACTAAACATTAGCTAAAAAGAGGAGTCTATCTGGAACTGAGCCAGTGATGTTTTCCATAGTCTGATGTGACTGTGCCTTTAAATTTGGGGAATAAGTCTTCAGGATTGCAGGAGTTTCTCAGAGGTCAAATGGCTAAACTTAAAGCAGGATGTGGTAGTGGAGGAGTGAGAGGCATGACTTGGTGTTCGTGTTTTTCTAGTTGTACATCCAGTGTAGAAAGTACTTCCTTTACTCTTTTGTTGTCAAACAGTAACAACCTAACTACAATCTGTCTGTCTTGCACATAACACTAATTCTGGTTTGAGTTTTTTTTTCGTTGTTGTTTGTTGGTTTTGTTTGGTTTTTTTTTCAATACTCATAAGTGTGTTAGTAATGATAAGCATGTTTCATAGATGCACTATGGAAATTAATTCTAGGCAAATAAGAATTCATGAGGTATCGTCTGAATTAATCTCATCTGTGATTACAAAATTGAAACTTTGTCTTGTAGTTCTGCTAGAAGGGAATCCATTTGTTTGCCACTGTTATTGGAAGGTAACTCTTTTCTTTGGTATTTGGTTTTAGGACTCATCTGATTAGTGTAGCTGAAATACTTTTCAATCAATGGCATGAGTACTTTTCTGTGGTTACTTTTACTCAGTTTCACTTTTTGAAAAATATCTATCTGTAACTGTGCCATAACTTTAATAGTGAAAGATGTCATGTCATCTTACCTTTGGACTAGTTTAAATGTTATTTAGTGTCTAGTGTCTACTTCATTCTTATCCGTGCTTTCAGGGTTGTGGGGGTTTTATATTTGGTTGCTTTTTTCTACAAACAAGGAGTTTTGTTTTAACCCCAGGCAGCCATTCACACACCACATCCACAGATTGGTTGGGTGGAGAATTCAGGGGAAAAAAGTGTACCTTGTGGGTTGTGACAGGAACAGTTTAATAACTGGTAAAAAATAAAGTGTGCTACTAACAATGTTTGTATAAAAAGGAGAGCAAGAAAGAGAGATCCAGGTGTTGCACAAAACATTTGTTTTGTACCAGCTACTAAACACTTACCAGCAGGGAAGAATTTTATCCTAGTGGAAATCAGGACAGACGTCTACCTTCCTCAGTGATTTTGTCTCTACAGTGGTCCTGAAGTCAGTTCCTTCTGCAAAGTCAGAAAAAATAGGCCATGATTTCCAGCATCATGGTAGGAGCCAACCTAACCACCCCCAAATTTGTTCTTCAATCCATAGCTGTACTAACAAGTTGGGCTTGTGGTTTTGGGTTTTTTGAGATTATATATATATATATATATAAAAAAATCTATACATGCACAGTATATGTGTAACTTTATCTGTATATCCGTCTCCTAACTATTGCATTGTTTTGGAGTTTTTGGTTGCTTCTAAAATATACTAGTCTGTTCTGGAGCTTTTTACTTCAGATGTCTAACCAGGCATCCTGTCAACTGGATTTATATTTGCCTTCTTGTGATGGATTTTGATACAGATAGGATTATATTCAAGATCTTCTTTCTTCAAAGGTGTCATTTTATTATGAGAGGGTGGAAGACAAATGTACCCAAAATCTTTACTGAGCCCTTTACTGTAGGTGTAGGACGCACCTTAATGCAAGGACAAGAGTTTCCATCCTGGGAAACATCAGGAGACAGATCCTGATGGTTTTTTTCTTGATTCCCATGTCTGTGACCTGCTGTAGTGGTGCTGGTGCAGGAGTGACTGTCACCAGTGTCTGTAGGTGGGCTCAAGACAAGCCCAAGGAAATATGTCAGGAACTCTTTTATGAGGAGCTTGCCACTTTGTCTGCTCAGGTGCTGTTTAGCTGTGGTTCAGTCTCCTCTAAGCCAATGGTTTGGGATGGGTGGAAGGGTATGAGAGACTGAAGTTGGCCTGCAGATCATTAGATGGACCCTGCTGGGTTGGGAGGTTCACAGTGCAGTGTGCCAGTTGTTCCTGCTTCCCTGGCTGATGAAGAGGTATCCTGGTCAATATGAAGTGATAAAAGAATGGTGCTTCCATAGTCAGGGTTTTGTGTTTTGCTTTTCATTTTGCTGCTGAAATGTGTATGAGAAGACAATGTTAAAAAGTGGGCAAAATGTCGTCTTTAGTCTTGGTAGAGGAGGATGATTACCTTTGACTAAAGGATAATTTAAAGCCATCCTCTTTAAAACTTGAGGAGAATTGAGGAATTATAGATCAGACAGCTGTAGATAGATTGACTGTGTCCTAGACATGTGTGAATAAAAAAAAAAGCTGTTTCTTAAGTACTTCAGAAAATTACAAAATCTTCTGCTGCATACAATTAAGTTCTGAAAACTTTGAGCTGTACATCACAAATTTGTGCCTATTGAAGAGTCACTGCTACTTACTCCTGGAAAATAAAAGAGAAAAATAAATCTTCCTATTGTATCTGTTACCTCTTTGCAGTGCTGCTGTTTAATCAAAAAAGGTGTAAAATGGTCTGCAGAGTGAGCCAGGAACTTAGGAGAGAATACCAATTCAAACACTTCACATTTCCTTTTGAGGTGTATTAACAGGAGTTCTGCATGTAAAACACATAAAGGAAATTCTGTCCTATGCTTGGTGCTTTTAAAGCCTCTGCTAGAGTACTGCAGTACGTTGTGGGCACTGGGATCTTGTTTGTGCTTTTTGGGTAATGGTTGTCCTTGATTCTGTAGCCAGGAAAGGATTGTTTTGCCTGACTACCTTGTGAAGAGAACTTACTAACACATAATATGAAGTTTCAGAGTTACATACCAGGCAGCTGAGAATCTTAAAAATATTAAAGCTAAAACCCAAGGTGTCATGAAAAATTGGGATTTCTATTTATTGATTTTTTTTTTTAACATCAAGGGGAATGCCCTTATCAGGAATGTTTGGGGTGTGCTGGAACTTAATTCAAAACAAGAGAGTCTAGTAATAGATAATGTCTTCTTTTTGAGGTCCTCTTTCTCAATTTGCTGAGCTTATTTTTATAAAGCATGAACATGTGCCTATAGCACTGACCCTGTCAGTTTTGGCTTAAGGCTAGTGCACTATAAAGGGAAGATAAGTGTGCATGTGAGTACATACATGGATATGTATTTAATGTAGGGTTTTCATAAGTATATTGTTACTGTTATTTGAAGCACTATTGACTCTTTTTCTCTTTACTCAATGCTTTTTACTTATTTTTCTCTTTCTTCCCTTGTTGAAATGTTACAGGTTTTCTTTTTTGCAATGATAACATGTTTTTTTATGATAATGTTAATTGAAACAAAATGCATTGCTGCTGCCATTGCACTGCTAGCCCTGAATTTAAGATAATCTTATGTGATGAGTTATGTGAAGTGGGTTTGATGAACTAGATATAGACCTTTAATTTTGTCTTCTGATTTTATGAATGCTGGTGTTTATACCTGAAAAGACTGCATATGCATTTTATAGTTACATTGTGATTTTCTTTTTAAAATTTTTTTAAAATTCATTTTGGCTAGTCAGGAAGAATAGGCATCAAAATACATAATTTGGATTGGACTTTATCTGCAAGATCATTGAGTCACTTTTGTAATACTAGCTTTCTTTCCTATTTATGCTGGTGTTCCAGCATATTATCCTGTCTAAAGTTCATGTTGAGTCTTACTTTTAAGTGTAGCACTAAGAGACATGGAATGGGTTTTGAACCTTTGTGACTGATGCTAGGAGGTAAAATGTCCTTTAATTTCGCTATTAATTTGCCTGAACTCATTTTTCTTTAGCCATGCTCAACACGGCAATGTGGTTTGCTATGGATTTGTTTTTTTTTTTTTTGGCTTCTTGACTGTTTTTTGTTTTTCCCATGAAGCTTACTGTTACCCTGTGATTCTAGTGGGGAAATGAACTTGCCTGAGGTTCATTGTGGTGTTACTAAACTTCTGGAATACAGTCGAGGGGCAAAATTGTGAAGGGAAGGTGTGCCAGTAGACTAGTAACTAAAGAGAAGACAGTATATGCTCATTATCTCAATGATAAATTTCCGAAAGATGTTGTAAATTTTGTTATTGCAGAATTACAAAAACAATTGTTTTGCTTTGCAGAGGTGTGTTTGAAAAGGTGGCTTTTGTTCAAGCATGTAGGTTTTAACACCACAAGAATGAGCTGTGTGATGGAGGAGAAATGTCATGGAATGAAATTTCTGGTTTCTTTGACAGGGATAGGTCGCCCTGATTTTTTAAGACTTTCTAAGCCTTCTGATGTTTACATTCTTGTAACAAACTTTCTCACACACTTTCTGTAAATAACTCATTGTTTTGCATTCTTTTATGGAGGAGGAGAAATTTGGTGGACTGTTGGTTTGTCCAGTGTCATAGGAGAGGTGGCACTGTCACCCTCCAATCCACTGTCACTTTTGGAAAGCTGTAAATGTTGGAGTCAGAAAATAAACGTTCCCTTTTTTCTTCATCTTGAGAGCAGTGGTGTGTGCTTGTGTTCTTTTGTGTCCTATAGTGACAGGGATAGATGCCTTAACACTCACGGCCAGTAAAAGTTTCCTTAATGTTGTTTAGGTGTTGGCTTGTCTTGTTCAGCATCTCCAAAATGATATATTATTGCATTGAGAAAACTAAGAGATTACCTAAGTTGTGCAGTGTTGGAATGTAAAGTAAATTAAATGTAACATGTGCTTTCATTCCGTAATCATTTATTTGTTTCCTTTGTTTAGGTTGCCTGACCCATGTTTGATCTTTCACAGATTTTGCTTTGTTTTAGTGTCTTTGTTTTTAAGCTGGCATGGTGACTCAGAAGCATTACCTGGTGTTTTTTAGTGAGGACAGTTGGGTTTCTGAGAGTGAAAATATTGTGAGCTCCTGCAAGTAAAGCTACTCTGCTTATTGGTCAGGACTCTTCCTTTCCATTAGGAGGACAGTCATTTCTTACAGACAGAAGCTAATATTGTGGTTTACCTTGGAGCTAAGGCAATCTGTGAGTAAATGGCTGGTGAGGGCAGTGTCTGTCTCCTTTTGTAACTTCTGGCTGTGTGTTTCTCTCACTGGCTTTGTGCTCTGTAGAGTGATCATGCAATTGCTGGGAGAGTAAATTAATCTGGCTAATCTGACACCAATCTAACATTGGAAAACTTTTCCTTAGAATCAGCTGCCTGAAAGGACTTTCTCCAAGTACAGTCACTAAATCCAGTGCTAAAATTCAAGTGACTCGAAGTAGGGGCCTGGTAAACGGTTGCTGTGAATGGCAACTTGCCAAGAGAATCCTGGCTGTGATGTGAACTCACATCATCACTTTCCCTGGCTGGCACATTTTTCTTAATCACAAGGACAGTTCGAACTTGATTTCCTTCACGGGTGTACTGAGGCTCCTTTCAGAGGTATGTGAGTTCAGTGGTCTCATCTCCTTCATAAACTCAGAATTACTTGTATTTCCCTTGTTCTTTTCAAGTTATGTGTGAGCAAAGTGAAGCAATATCTTGAAAACAAAGCACATACTTGTTCTTCCTTCCTCTTCTCTTAGGTATGATAGTTGTTTTCTTAAGTTCTTGAGTTTTCTGAAATAGAATGAAGCAGCCTTTAATAAACATAAACATAAATCTTAATCTGGTAATTTAAATGCTCTATACCTGCAATTAGCAAATACCGTGTTTTACTGTTCATAGTAAAATGTCATGCGCTAAACATGTTCTTTTTTTCAAATGGTACTTGAGAAATATTTTTATTAATGAAATTGTAGTTAGTTGCTGAAAAAAATGATGAAACAAATGAGCAGTTTTCCAAGAAAGAATGTCTCAAGTTACTTAGGCACCATGAAATGTTTGAGTGTACATTTTATTGTTCCTTGGTTGTTAATTCCTTAAGATTTTTGGTTTTGAACAAATCTGCCTGTTGCAGGGTAATGAAAACAATTTTGTAGATACCTGTTCTTGAGTACAAAAGCTTCTTATTGATAGAGGAGAGCTTCATTCACAGAAATGAAATGATTTCTTTCAAATGTAAATGATGGACAGAAATAGGGGGTGTGCAGTTTCTCTTTATAGTCTTTTCTGCTATGAAGCCTATATTTTGTTCTTGTCCATAGAGGTATACCTGTTTTTTAAAGTTAGCAGTATCTTTTTAAAGAATGGTATTGGCAATCAACTGAATTCTCTTGCATCGTTTCCTGAGGCAAAAGCTTCTTTAGTATATGCAATCAATAATTCTAACTCCTTGATTATGGTTTTTAAATTTCTTTTAGAGTAAGATTGTTTTTTGGTAAGTTAAAATTGTTTCTTGAATTATGATTATGTTTACTTTATATTTGATCTTGGTGATGTGAAATACTTCTTAGAAAACTTCATGCTGAGGATATTGTGTTGGCAACCACATAAACAATTTTCTACTACCAAACCTCCTTTTCACAGTAACTTTAATGGATATGGTTGACTTTTCACGATATCCTTTGACTAAAAGTGCATTTTTTTCTTTGCTTGATTCACTTTTTCTTTAAGGCCAAAATTACCAAATATTTAAAGACACACTAAATAAATTTAGTACATGGATTTGTGATTTTTTAAAAACTGATCTTTATTATTTTTAAAAAACATATTTATATGATGCTTTGTGGTGTTTTTTTGTTTTGCTGTTTTGTTTTTTTCTCCTCTGTTCCTGCTGAAATACTCTAACATTTCATACAAGTGTTCAAAACAGTCTTTTTTAAACTCACAGGTTGAACTCTATAGCATACATAGAAACAGTGGGGAAGTGTTAAGGGTGTAATGTCTGAGGCCCATTATGCAAGGACTTGGTGGTAAAGGAGAAGATTACGCAGAATAACTTTATTTCTATTTTTTCTGGTTGGAACCTTCGTTAATTTTAATCAGCATTTGCTATTTCCCTTTCTCATCCATTGTCTTACAAAATACTCTTAAAAAGTTGAAGAAAACACCAAAACTTTTGTCAGACGCATTTTTGGTGGTCTGAATTGTACTGTGCAACGTCTTGATTTAGGTGGTTTAAAATCAATTGGACATCACCTGATTCAGAATAGAGGATTGACTCACGTGGGGTGCCGTGGAATTAGCTGTGTTTTGTTGTTTAAAGGTAAAACAGTATGGCTTTTCTCTTGTAAAGGATTTGTATGGGTGTATCTATCAACATAAAATTAGATTGTTTGAATTGAGTGAAGCAGATTGAATGTGATTTGACTGAAAACTTCCTGTATCTGTTAGTTGACTTTTGCTGTCATGAGCATTGCATTTTTGTATTTTCTTTTGATGTAGGATCACTTTGGTTGGAAAACATCTCTAAGATCATTAAATCCAACCATTAATCTGGTACTTCCAAGTCCTCCAGTAATCCATGCCCCTAAGTGCCGCATCTACACGTCTTTTAAATACCTTCAGGGATGGTGTCTTCACCACTGCCTTGGGCAGCCTATTCCAGTGTTGGATAACCCTTTCAGTGAAGAAATTTTTCCTGATGTCTAAACTAAACCTCCCCTGCCTCAACTTGTGTCCATTTCTTGTTGTCCTGTCAGTTTTTGCCTGGGAGAAGACTCTGAATCCCCCTGGGTACGCCCTCCTTACACGCAGTTGTATAAAGCAATAATGTTCCCCCTGAGCCTCCTTTTCTCAAGGTTGAAAACCCTCAGCTGCTTCCCATCTGACTTGTGCTCCAGACCCTTCACCTGCTCCAGTGCCCTCTGGACTCACACCAGCACCTCAGGGTTTTTCTTGTAGTGAGGGACCCAAAACTGACCACAGGATTGAGGTGTGGCTTCAGCAGTGCCCAGCACAGAGCAATGGTCACTGCCCTGTCGTACTGCCATGCGAGCTGTGAGCAGACAGTTTCTCCAGGAGAGTGCTGTGTCAAAGCAAATTGTGGCAGACAAAATTCACAGCCTTACCTTATTCCACCACACAGGTCATCTGGTCATGGGAGGAGACCAGGTTGGTCAAGCAGGACATGCCTTTCACAAACCTGTGTTGGCTGGGCCTTACTCCTGGTCATGTCATGTATGTCACACTGGAGATGATCTGCTCCATACCCTTATCCAGGACCAAGATCTGATAACAGGCCTGTAGTTTCATGGATCTTCCTTCAAGCCTTTTGTGTAGATGAACATCACATGTATCATTGAGTCAACTAGAAATGCCCTGTTAGCAGCTAGGACTGCTTGTAAACAATGGAAGGTGGCTTGGTGAGCACTTCCACGAGCTCCCTCAGGGCCCATGGAACCCATTTTGCCCTGAAGACTTGTGGGTCTTAAGTGGTGCAGTGGGTCACTGACTGTTTCTCCTTAGATAATGGGGGACTCCATTCTTCTCCCTGTCCCTGTCTTCCAGTTCAGTGGGCTGGGTACCTGGAGAGCAGCCAGTCTTGCTGTTGAAGACTGAGACAAGGAAGGCATTTACTGGTCTTTCATGAGACTGTGTGAACAGTTTTTTTTCAAAGCAAGAGCTTGTGCTTAAAGAATTTACCATGTCTGGAAGATATGATAAGGCTGTCAGTAGGGAAGATCAGGTATCCTTAAAATGGGATGTAGCCTGAAGGCTCTGAGAGTCTCTTGCAGCCATTGAAGGGAAAGATAAACCCACTAATCTTAACAATGACATGAAAGGGTGAAGCAGGAGAAACTGACATCTGCATTAGGAATTTGAGCTGAAAGAGAGGGAGCTCCTTTTCCAGAGCTCTGCTTTCTCTACCCCTGCCTTTTGCCAACAGGGAAAATAATGTAAAATAATTCTAATAAATAATAAAAATATTTTTTTTTCCTTCACTGTGCTGAAGGATACTCGGGTGTTTGGAAGAGGGGTTAGACAGTAGAGGGGGGAGCAGACTGAATGGTGGATATGAAAGTGTAGATGTTTGAGTACAATCCTCAGGAATTAAACGTGCTCACTAGTAGAACCATTGCTGTCCAAGTTACCTGTCATAAGCAGGAGTTGAATGAACACACCTGTGGGTAGGAATGGTTTTAACTTTCAGCTGTATTTATACATCCTTTGGAATTAGAAAGTTTAAGCCACAATATCAGTGTGTGTCTAGAGAATAATACTGAATTAAAGGGTGGTGAAGTCATTAAGGTGAGTAGAAGTGTTTTATGCGCTAGTGTGTAGTATTTTAATCAGTAGCTCAGCTAATCACTTAATGTAAGGGTGATGTACCACCACCTGGGATGTGTATAGTCCTTGCTTCTAAATTCCATTTAGTGTAATTCAGTATGTCTTCTTCTAGCAATTGCAAGCTCTGAAGATAAGCTGTTGTTTTACATGGCATTGATCAGCATCCTTTTATAGCTGGAACTTTTGGAGCTCCTACAGATAATAAAACTGGCAAGGCCTTGTTTTTGAACACATACTGCTTGTGTAACTTACATGGCTACTCCTATTCATGTTGGGACTTCTGCAATGATTTGGGTCTCCCATCTCATCCTGGTGGCCTCACTGTTTTTTGAGAAATCAGTTTGCAGCACCTATACTCCTTAATTTTCCCTGCTTCTAGATTTAACTACAGCGTGGAGTAAAATATTACTACAAATGCTTTTGGACATTTTAAAGAATATTTTCTATGCAGCAGTACTGTTTGTGTCAAGTACTTAATCAAACTTGTTTCTTTTTTGTTTTGTTGTTCCTACAGCTGTTTCACGCAGGAGAAACAAGTTAGCAGTAGGTCTGTGATTTGTAAGGGCTTTTGGCTTTTAGTGGGATGGTAGCGTGATAGGTTGATCCTGGCTAGACAGCAGGTTCCCCTCCAAAGCCCTGTCACTCCCCTTCTTGATGGGTGAGGGAAAACATGAGGAAGGGGTCATGAATTAAGGACAGGGAGAGATTGCTCAGTGATTACTGTCACTGAGCAAAAAAGACTGAACTTGGGGAAATAGGTTGAATTTATTACCAATCAAATCAGAGTAGGATAATGAGAAGTAAAACCTACATCTTTCCTAGCTGTTTTATCCTTCCTTGGCCTAACTGCACTCACAATTTTTTCCCGCCTTCCCCCCAGCCATTCAGGAGGACCAGAGTAGGGGTTATAGTCAGTTCATCATACCTTATTTATGCTGCTCTTTCTTCATCACTTTTCTCACTCTGTCTCTGGTTCCAATTTGTTTCTTCTCACTGGCATTTTTTTCTTTTTCTTGCGTTATTCCAGAGCTACTCCTGTCATCACTGACTGTCTTAACTTTGGCCAGTGTAGGTACATCTTAGGTACTGGCTGACACTAGCTAGCTCTTTAAGAAGTGAGGGAAGGTTCTGGGAGTTTCCCAGGGAAGCTGCCTTTGAACCCCCCCCAACTCTCAAAACCTAGCCATGCCAACCCAGGATAAACAAAATAAAATACAGATAATTTTTATGGGCTTTTATTTTAACAGTGACAGCTGTATTAGCAAGTCTTTACTGTACCAGGCTTACTATGTTCTTCACTGCAAGCTTTGGTTTCTCAAAGGTGGTATTTCTACAAATAAACATATTTATTTCCCACTGGAGTAAAGATTAGTTGAAGTATTTTATAATGCCAACCTTGATATCCTTTGTTAATAGTAATTGAAGTCAGTCAAATGTCTGTCTAAACATAATGTGGGTCATGTTGATTTGTTCTATTCTAAGGTTTTTATAACTGTTAAAAGCTTCAGTTTTCTGTTTCATGCCGGTAGCAGGAATTTAATTTTCCTACTGCTCTTACTAACTTAGAATTACTGAGCATCATCAGACTGTCACCTTTTCTCATGTTTAGAATTACACTTTTGCAGGAAATGTCAGATGCCAAATTACCTCTTACTATTCAGTGCTTTCTTTCTGCTAATTAGTAATTCTTTAGGTGTGCTATCTCAGAAGCACTTCTGAAACTCAGTCTATGAGATGAGTACTTAGGATATAGTCTATTGTTGGTTATGCTAATATGACTTACTAATACTGTCAGTTCTTGTGGGATGTAGGTTTTTTTGTTATTGTCTCTAACTAATCAAGCAGGGGGCAAGTGTGTTATAATGCATGCTAATACTTTTCTGTCTTTTACAAGATGTATTGATAATAAAATATTTCTGTCTCTAAAATATGATTGCATGTGACAAATGTGTTTTTTCTTTCTTTACAGATATTTTCCAACTTATCTCTGAATGAGCGCTGCCTTTCAGTGTCATTAGTCTGTAAATATTGGCGTGACCTCTGTTTAGATTTTCAGTTTTGGAAGCAACTGGATCTCAGTAGTCGTCAGCAGGTACGAAAATATCATTGTGGAATAATTGTCTTCATGACTCAGAATTTGTTCTTGTAACTTGTACTTTTGACCAGAGGTAAACAAAAGAAACACATAAAATAGTGGTATTGCACGGATTTTACTGCTATTCCCTGAAAATGTCTGGACCCTTAGATTGCTTCCTTTAAATATAGTATATTTTGTCTGAGATCAGTTATTAAACAGTGTGAGCATAAGTGCTATTTGGAATGGGTTGTGCGTTACCTGTCTCAACTCTGCATCAGATAGTCTGGAACTGTGAGATGTCTTATTAATTCAAAGACAAACATGAGCATTTCTGAGGTTGCTGTAGTTGGAAGAATGGTCACATATGTGGTGCTTGCCCTGTTTTAACAAATTTTCTTTATTTTATTCTTCAGGTAGTATGGCTCCTACTGATTAGAAAAGGGACTGTGTTTGGTTTTTTGTTTCCAGTGTTTTGGTTTTTTTTAGGCTTTTAGCCGATCCTAGAATTAAATATTTGTGGGTTTAATTTAGTGAGATCCCTAGGAGCCTAGCCTTAAATTGTGCAGGATAACTTCCCTCCTTGGAAAACTTTAGGGATGCCAGTATTGTTTGGCCACTGCCCTTAGGTTTCATGTTGAGTAGGGACATGTGGGGGTTTGTAAATCGGATCTAGAGCGTTTAATGAAAATACAGAGTGCAGGGAAATAACAACTGGACAGTTGTATTTGAAGAAGAAATTTTTTTCTTTGCAATATGTCTTTGTTGTGGTTTAATTCCAGACAGCAGTCAAGGCCCAGGCAACCCCTTCTTCACTCCCCCACCAGTAGGGTTGAGGAGAGAACTGGAAGAATAAAAGCTACATAATTAATGAGTTTAAAGAGTTTAATAGTGAAAGAAAAATTACACACACATATACAAAATAAGAATTAAGAACATGACAAAGAATTAATTCATTGCTTCCTATCAGCTGGCAGGTTCTCAGGCATCCCCAGCAGAGCAGGGACCCATCACACTTGAGAAGACACTTCTCAATGACTTGAGAAGACAAACCCCATCACTGAAAATGTCTCCTCCTTCCTCCTCCTTCCCCTTACTGACTGACTGACTTATATGCTGACTGTGATGCCACATGGTCTGGAATATCCCCTTGGTCAGATGGGGGTTACCTGTCCTGGCTGTGCTCCCTCCCAGCCTCTTTGCTACTGTGGCCATGTGAAAAGGAGAAAAAACCTTGGCTCTGTGCAATCTCGTTCAGCAATAAGAAAGCCAGCACAAATCCAAGACATAGTTGTATAGTAGTCACTATGAAGAAAATTCTACCCCAGGCAAAGCAGCACAGTTCTTTTCTATTTTATCACCTGCCTGATGAAAGAGCAAGAAAAAAGATCTGACTTGCTACAAATGAAAAACGGATTAAATGCAGCAATGGCTGCTCCTCAGCTGTATAAGACAAAAATCAAAATGGGATTCGTGTTGCTCTCTTGCCCTTTTTGGTTAAAGCTGAATCTTGTCTATGCCAAGTGGTGGGTAAATATTTCTGAACGGTCCTTTGCAGGTTTGTCTGCTTTTAAGATTATTGTCATTTTGGCTGACTACAATGTGTATAGATACAAAATGGATGGAATGTTTTTTTACAAAGGTGGTAAGGTAACTTAGCTGTCTGAGCACCCAGGGGCTGCTCTGTCAGTCACACTGGCCCCACCTGCCTGGGACCAAAGCCCCTCAGTGGCCGTGGCCCCAGGGAGGTGATGGATGCCCTGCTCGACTCCCTGCACACCCCAGACCACTTTCCTTACTGCCTCCACTTCTGGTTTCCCACAGCAGAGTCTCACACTTCTGGGACCTTAAAATAATGTAATCATTGTGCAACAACAGAATAACACCTCAGGCTGGAGGAGGGACCCCAGAAAAGGGACCTTTGTGCTTTTATACCCTCACAGTCTGTGCGTGGGTACATCTGGGGGCCCTTGTCTCCTGCTGTATTTCCAACTGTCCCTTGCCTGGCTGTGCCACAGGTCTCTGTGCCCTTTGTTTTACAAAGGGCTGGCACGAGTTCATGGCCTTTTGCCTCGGGCTGTGCCACCTGGAGCTCAGCTGTGCCCTGAGCTATTTGCACTGAGTGTATTCCTCAACAGTTCTCCCTTTGATTAAGTGGACCATACCTGCTAATATATTAAAATGAAAAAAGAAAACTTTTAAGACATTGAAACACTGCCCTTCCATACAGCATTACTACAAAAAAGAAATATAATAGAGTGAAGGCTAACACAATTTCTGTAGGACACAAATGATTATCAATATGAAATCACATATTTCAGTAAACAAAGTCAGTAATGTTTGGTGGCTACAAGTTACATAGTTGTGTTATTAGCTGGTATTCTACTTCTGTTTGTTAAATGATTCCTGCCCTTCTTATGCTAATTAGTCCACATACTCAGTCTTTCTGGTCTTTTGGTGTGGTGGATTTCTTGGGTTTGTGGTCTGTGGTGTTTGCCATATCCCCTTGCCAGAATTGCCTTTTACTCAGCTGGAGTTGATTCAACACAGTTGCTGAGTTTGTTTTGTTAGTTTCTTCCTTATCTAAGAAGTTCTGCCAAATGTCATTGTGGTCTATGAATTCTGCATTCTTTGTGTCTACTGTCACAAGTACTCTCCCCAAGCTTTGTTAACCTTTCCTAGGAGCTGAGGTCATTGAGGCACATCAAGCCCTAAACCTTAATAAGGCAATTCTACCAACAAGTAATTTATCTTTCTAAATACCTGGACATCCCAGATAGTCTGTTCATGGCTAAAAAGAGAAGTAGGTCTGTGGTTACCCTCCTGACTCTGGAGCTTAGTCTGGTACTTGAGAACTTCTGTCAAGCTGGGCAACCATTTGGGATTCTTTTTTAATTCCTGCAGCTGCCTGTATTTTCTGTACTTGTCTAGCTGTTGCCTCTCCCTCTGTGAGCCTTATCATGAAGTCATCTAGCTACAGTCTACATAGTGTGTCAGAGCTGGCTTTCCCCCAGTTGACCATATTCTCTCAAAAACCATCAGCCCCCCCACCCCTCTGAAACAAACCAATTGCAGTAAAATATGCAGTCATAGGTGGTATTTGTAAAGGAGGTATAGTTTCATTTTTCCTGTAGCTCATGGAAATGCATCTTACAAACAGCCATTTTTGCCCTAGTGACATTAAAGATTTTTATGGAAAAAGTTATATGTGAGTATTTGTTTTTTCTTTGCAGGTCACTGATGAGCTCTTGGAAAAAATAGCATCAAGAAGCCAGAATATTACTGAAATCAATATTTCTGATTGCCGCAATGTATCTGATACGGGAGTATGCATATTAGCAATTAAATGTCCCGGGCTCTTAAGATATACTGCCTACAGGTGTAAACAGCTTTCTGACACCTCTATTATTGCAGTTGCCTCTCAGTGTCCTCTTCTTCAGAAAGTTCATGTGGGCAATCAAGACAGACTCACTGATGAAGGCCTGAAGCAGGTAACCATCCATTCCACAAATTCCTTCTGAAAACTTAGTATATTTCAGCTTAGCAAGAAGAAGATACTCTTTCATAGGATTTAACTAAAATTATGAAAAATCTTCTGTTTTAAAAGTTGGTGTATGGAGACTTATTTTTGGTGCAGTAAATGCTGTTCTCTAGAGACTGCACATACATTTTTATTCTTTTTAATACCTAGGGATTGAATGATCGATTTAGTAGTTAAATGTGCAGTTTGACATCCTGTACTTCACTTCTGTTTGATTCAATTTTCCTGAGCTTGGTTGCTGTTCAAAGCCGTGTTTAAGTAACTCGTTTTTGCTTCATGAATGTTGAAGGTGACTAACATCTTTATTTGTTGGATGCACAGGAGGGTTTCATCAACCCTCAGAGAGTGTAAAAGGACCATTTAGGAGTTAGGGTAAATCAAATAAGCTGTAGAGCATAAAGGCATTGTTAGCTACCTGTACACAGAGTAAAAAACTTAGTTCTTATGTGGTGCTGTTAGCTCCATTTTGTTGACTGTAGTTAGCAACTTCATTTTGTCCTGTATGTAATTAGAATCTTTCTTGTCTGCATACAGTGTTTCAAAGCCTGAAAAGAAAGATAATTTTTAATGGGGGGTGGAGAAGCAGAAAAAAATCTTTTCTCCCATCTCTTCATTTCAGTCAAATTCTGTTGTTTTTTTTTCACTTTGATTTCATTAATTGCAGCTCGGCTCAAAATGCAGGGAATTGAAAGACATACATTTTGGGCAATGCTACAAGATCTCAGATGAAGGAATGATCATTATAGCTAAAGGCTGTTTGAAGCTGCAAAGAATATATATGCAAGAAAACAAATTAGTAAGTACACATCATGATTTTGTTCTTCCCAAGGTATTTTTTGGTTGTTGAAGCTTTCTCTTGCTCTTTATCTTTTAAAAATTTTCTTTAGAATGGCTGCTTTTTGCAAGTGAATTGCTTAAAAATGTTTCGGGCTGTGAAAAGTGCAGTTCTGCAGACATGGCACAGAAGGTGATGCAAAGTACAGGTGAAGCTAAATGCATTAACTTCTTGTTTTTAACATGGTATTTCACGAGTAATTGTTTGGGAGATGTGTGGTTTGTATAGGAAAACAGTTCATATGGAATGTTTATTTTGTTTCTACAAGTGCAGTAAAAAGTGCAGACATCTAAAAGATTTTTGGAGCTTGGGTTTTTGATTACAAGTGATACACTCTGATAATGTTTTCTTGAAATGTGTCACTTTCTCATCAGGATGGAGTAGTGTGCCTATGCTAGTGGAAGGAAGTTGTTGAGGAGTAACAAAACAATCTTGTGTCCTAATTCTATGCAGTCTCTGAAAGGATGGTTTCTAATGCAGAGAGAGGGTGGCTTGCAGAAGACTTAAGTTTTTTTCTAAATTTAATTTTATTTTTAAAAATTTATTTCTTGCAAGAAAGTAAAACTTGCTTGCAGTTGAAATTTTAACTGTCAGCTAACATTGTGGTTATAACCTTAGTTTCAAAAGTGCTGAATTGGAACAAATAAATTGTGTTTTTAAGAAAACAGCTTACCTTGTATTCAAGAATCATTTGATATTTAGCTTCAAAAAGATAAAGAAATGATAATGCTCAAGATTTTTTTTTTTTAAATAGAAACCATTCTTAAATCAACAAAGAAAAAGGCAGCCAGTTATTGGTTTTGATCAGCACTGTAGAAAGTTGAAAAACAGGAGACAGGGATCTAAACTGAGATTTCTGTGTAATTTAAATGCAGAAAAAGGGTACGCCCCTCCTCTTGTGTTGAAACACAGTCTTGAATACTTTCAAGGCTAGTCCTTCTTACCTTAGTATGTAAAAAAACTTTAAATATGAAAAAGAAAAATAAATTATCTGAGAAGTCTGGAAGGAAAAACATCTTCCTTCCTTATCTGGAAAGAGAAAGGTGGGTTAATTAAAATTAATTAACTCACCTTTTTAAATTAATTAACCCTGTCTTTGAAAGGAAGAGGAAAATCTTCAAGATTTGCATAGTTGCATGTGAAAAAAATGGCTTAATTGTAATTAAGAAAGTAGTGTGTTTAAATTTCTGCGTAAGTACTTGATCACTGGAAAATTTGGAGGCAAGGAATTAACTTAGCTTTCCTTGTAGATGCATCTTAGAGTTCTTATCATTGAAGTTTTTATTCTTTTTATAGTGTGAAATGTAACCTAAGAATTTGTTATTGCAGTTAGCACTTAAAGACTTTATGGTTTTAATATCTGAAATATCATTGAAGTTCCTGGTTGAAATGGAACATAGGAAGTATTTTAATCCTTTTTAAGGCAAATGTGAAATGTGCTCTTAACTTGCACTCGACTTGGTTGCTTCATTGTTGAAAACATAACACTGATTTTTATTTGCAAATAAGACAGAAATATTTGCTGTCAGATAAACAGGAAATTTCTTTTAATTTTGCCCCTTCAGGTAATTTGTCTAGTGACTTATCAAAATTGAATTTTTGCCCAGTTTTTAGTGAATTTTCTTTATTTTTTTTTAGTATCTAATTGTACTTAAATTCCTGCCCATCCTTAAATTTTCAGGGGGAAGAAAAAGTCATGGGGCAAACTTGGTATAGCTCTGTAAAATTAAAATTCAGATTCATAGATCTTCTTATGTACAAATGAAGTAAGTTTTGAAGTTGTTATGCACTCCAGGGTGTTGAATCCTTAGAATAAAATACCTCTTGAACAATGCCATTAGATGACAAAGCTGAAGAAGCTGTGGTGCTTTCCCTTTGCTAGGGACAAGAGTCTCTCAGGTCTTGCTGACAGTGTTGTTTTGTGTGACGAACCAAGACAACTTTTAAGAGGTTCTCATGCAATTGTAAAATAGAAACTTTTACAAGCCAAAATAAATTAAAAATAAAGGGATTGTTTAGTTGTGGAATTGCCTTTAAAGGGAGTCATGGTTGGCAAATGGTTTGTCAAGTTCTGTGGGTTACTTTTCTCCCTTTTAAAAAATCCCCTTGATATTTGGCACATATTACTTCCTGTTCCACTGGTGAAGAAGGTGGTTTGGGGAGATATGTGATGGTATGTGTGTGTATTTTCAAAACAAATAAGCATTCATTCTCTGAAATCAAAATATCCTCTGGCAAGAAAAGTGTACTTAATGTAAAAGGGCTTGGTCTGTGTATTTAAAGTTCATACATTGTCAGTATGTTAGAAGACTCCTATCTTCCCCTTTTAAGCAACTGCTGTAGCTTCCATGTAAATAATGTAAATAGTCTTATGTTTTGCATTTTCTTGTTTATTCCTTTCTCAGAGGTACTTAAAAACATGTGTGTGTCTCTTACAGGCAATTTCTATTAATTTCAAAATGTGTAGTGCATTACAGATAGTACATGATGGTTGAGTTTTCATATAGGCTTGTCTCACACTAATGGATTTTACACTTCAAAAATACATCTAGGCAGAGGCAACAATCAGCTAAATAATGCCTTTGTGAGTGTTACTTTGCAGTAAAATGTGTGTGGATCAGGCAACAGAGTTCAGTTGCTTCATCTGTTGCTAAGTAACTGTTATCAGACTGCTGAGCAGAAGCAGAGAAAGGAGAATTTATGTTCTGATTGTTGAATATGCTAGACATTTCACAGAAAAATAGACCCTTTCCTGTCTTTGAAGTGCTGATTATTTCATGGTAATAAGCAAAAGCCGCAATTAATAAATGGGACAAAGGATGTAGGAGGAAAAAGTTAATGTTGCATGGCTAACTCAACAACAGAAGATTGTTGTTATTTGCCTAACTGTTTCAGATTTGTATCTCTTCAAAACATGTTTATTTTTCCTCTCTCCTTTGAATGACAGAAAATTATATGCTGAGCCTCTTCTCTAAAGCATACTGGCCAAATTGAGAACCTAGTTACAAAAAAAGTAGAACTTGGTAGGACTTACGAAGTGTGTCACTGTGTTGTCTCTCTTGATCTGCCCCCAAGCAATTGAATAATCTCATAGAATTTCAATGTAAATGGAGGAATAGATTATAGCTCTGTCCAGAAAAAAATAGAAAATTTCTTAATTTCTTGGCCGAATTTAGTTGGACTTCTTATTTTATGGTTGTGACTGGTATGGTGTGCTATAAGTTCTGTGTTTGCATCATGTGAATGTTCAATGTGAATGAAGCTGGTGGAAGATGAATGGGTTAATTTCATTGTTATCTTTGTACCAATTGCTGTTTCCAATCTTTCCACCTGACACAAAGAGTACCTAGCTTAGGTGTAAAGCCAGAGAACTGTTCCACACTAATGTGTAGTACTGTAGCTGAGACACAGAGTGAGGGGTACTTCGCCTGAATGGCTTTTATTGCAATAGAAGGGTGGAGTCCTAAAATATTTTAAAGGTTTTGTGAGATGCAGGACTTAATGACTACAGTGCACCCAAATGAAAAGGTTATCTCCAGAAGATTTTGTGCAAACTATTTTTCTTACTTTGAATAGAGGAGATCTAGATTTAGGAACTCAATGTAGAGCTGGAGAAAACCTTTCTCCACTTAACTAAATTGACTTTATACACTATTATCTTTTTAATTACTTTTTGTTAACTGGGTAACTTAATGGCTAAAATTTTGATACAATTGTTGCTGAAACTTAACCAGGTGGTAGTTACAAGTTTGTTCCTTCCTATTCCACCTAGTGTGGATGTGTTTTTGTGGTGAACTAGATACGGGTAATGGGAGAGACCAGGGTGGAGTTTTAGATATTGTAAGAGAATGTCAGTATTCCTACTTATATATTTTGTTCCCTTGCTCTCTATTATCTTTTACAAGCTCATTTAAGAGTGGATGAGCTGATATAGTAGCTACTATGGCAGCGCTTCTTCCTTTCCAATAAAGTGATGTTCTGAAGTGGATTCTTAAAAAATAATAGGTTTGAGGGTTCCCAGATGTTTGTGTTAAGATAGTTATAGTCTAACTTGACTGTGTTTCTATTTCTTCGTTAGACTCTTGAGTCTTCAAGTTCAAGATAACCAAGTTTTGGCCCAGTTGGCAATATGCTTGATATGTGATGACACTTTTAAAGCGATGATACTTTTAATTTTACAGATGTCTATTTAGCAATTTTTTAAGATGGGTATTCTGTAAGTGTTCTGCTTACCTTTGCAGTTTGCAGCAGACAGGAGTTTAAATTCAAGTTAACTGTGGTGCTACGTTTGATAGAAATTACAATGCTTAAGATATGTGAAAAATACGCTTTAGTTTCAGTAAGTAAGAATTTAGGTAGACTAAACAGAATATTGCAGTTTTGTCACACAATTAAACAGTTAAAGTATACTTTTACAGCATTGACTGGGATCAACTTAGTATAAAATGTATAGTAAAAATAAATTTAATTCTCATTTTCTGAATAAAAGGTATTGTGTAAGCTGATAAATTAATTTTTGTCTTTTAATGATGTTCCCCTCCTCACTTCTGTTTTTACTTTGGGAACCATTTCCCTTCCTGCTTCATACATCTCATCTACAAAAGACTTCAGCATTGTATCTTGTGTCACAAACATTGAGAGGTGAGAGTATTTTGGTTAAGTTTAGCCCAGGCAAATTGTTTTGGGAAGAAAGTATTAAAAAGGCTTATAAACTGCACAGTGTCAAATGTTCAGAATGAATGGAAGTAACTTACTTTGTTTCAATGGTAACAGGTAAATGAAAGAATCTTTTTGGGGAAAATATTCCAAAAGAATGTAATTTCCCTGTCCCTTTTCCATGCCCCACAATATATTCCATATGCTATTTCTCTTTTTACATGCAGTTGCTTAAAACTGTTCTTCTACTTGGAGAAATTTCAGAAAAATAATTGATTTCCCATGTTTCTACAGGCATACTTTCCCAAAATACTTTTGAACCACTTTATATCATTATTTGAGGTTTTGAAAACCTCAGATTTCCAGACTTTCCCCTTCAATTACTATTTTTACATTCAAACCCCTATGTTCAGAAGGACCCATTTTCTGGTTTTCTTTGCAGACACAGGCACCTCCTTCTCCTTCAGATGTGACCTAGGTTTCCTGCAGCAGAATCTCAGACACTGGATTAATAAAAATTACAGGTTTAATAGAAATAGAGCATCAGGTCAGTGAAGGTTGGGTGCCTTCAAAGAGAGACCCAGAACAAAGAAAACCCCAGGCAATTTTACCCTTATGACTTATGTCTCCACCTCTCACACACTCTTCTCATGCCTTGATCTAATGGTAATTTTTGGTTTGTGGTCTTCTAGCACTTTCCTGGTTTCTTTCTCCATCTCCACCACACAGGCAGGCCCTTTATTTCTTGTCTCATTGAGTTACAGCTTCTGCTGACAACTGTAGCCTCCTTATTTTCTGTTTTTTTTCAGGTGCACCTGCACAGAGGATGGAAAGCTAAGAAACCACTAGTCTTAATATAATAAACATTGCCTAGCAACAAGCAAAACGTCACTATGTTATCAATATTCTTTTCATACTAAAGCTGAAACACAGCGCTGTACCAGTTCCTATGAAGATGACTAAGCAAATTAATTATTCTGGCTGAAAGCATATCTAGGTCTAAGTTCACAGCTTCTGGCCTAAGGCTTCAGCAAATTCAGCTACTGATGCTAAGCAAGCAACACACTAAATCTCACAGCTTTGTAACTTCATGTAGCTCATCCTACTTAGGACTTGTTTATGTTGAATAACTAGCATCTCTCAATAACTACATGCTTCCTAAAAGTTTATATACATATTCAGGAAGATTGTGGAGTCATGGAGTGGTTTGGGTTGGAGGAGACCTTAAAGAGGTCTGGTGTCAACCCCACTACTGCTACACCTGTCCCCTTCCAGGGATGGGGCAGTCCGCAGCATCCCTGGATAACCTGGTCCAAAGCCTCACCATCCCCACAGTAAAGGACTCTGTACATACTGAGATGGATTTCTCTCTTGTGTACACTGTATTTCATAGCTTTGGATAATGATGTTTCATCTTCTGTCAAGTGCTGAATTAAGAGATTTCTGAAGCAAAAACCTTGTGCAGATGGCATGCTGGTAGTATACACTAGTAATGATGAAGTCCCTCTTATATTTTAGTTTCTCAAACACTTTACATACATGCCATAACCACCTTATGTACCATAAAAGTAAGGTTTAGCATTTTAAAAATTTGTTTAACAGCTATACTGATACTAAGATGAAGTGCAGGAAGTCATGCTTTCATAAGAACTACATGAGACATCTGTCTGGTAGTAAAAATGCGATGGAAAAGTTTGTTGTTTGACAAACTCTTCTGAAACATTTACTTTATTAATTTTTGACAGCATAAAATGATTCAGTCAATTTCTTAGAAACCTAACTTACAGAACCTTATTCCTTTGAGTTCGGTTTTTTTTTTTTTTTTTTTTTTTGTCTTTTGTCTTTTTTTGTTTAGATCCGTTGCATTTTGACCTGGGCAGTTTCTGTAATACTGGTCCTGCAGTGAGCCGTTTATGCCAAGTTTGATGTTACTAGAAGGGAAAAAGGCAAAACTTGTGTACATGTGCATAAATCAGCTACATGTATCTTCTGTAAAGGCTTTAGAACCACAGTGCAGACTTCAATTTTCAATATAACTTTCTGCAAGTACGGTGTTAGTAAACACAGTTCGGTGTTGTCACCCTTAGGTGGCGGCATTGACTTTGTAGTGGTGACGAGCTCCCGGCCCGAGCTGTGGGGAATTGCCAGTGCATGGCAGATAATTTCTGAGTATTGTTCCACAGACCCTGTGTTCCCTTCAGCTGCCAGGATTGCTATCAAGAGTAATTCTTAAGTGTCTCAATAAGGTCAGCTGTATGGTTTCACCACTTTCTGCTTCTTTCTATTGTTTCTTTTTAGACAGGTACTGCATTTTGATATTGTGAGTTTACTTGGCATATACAGTGTGTGTGTGTACACATTTGAAAGCCACCCACAGCTGGAGTTGTAATCTGTATTGCTGAATTAATTGTACTTTTTGACTCCTTTCAGATTACGTGTGGTTGATTAACGACTGTACCTACTCTACTGTTTTAAAAACTTCCAGTTTTAGTATTGATAGGATATATACCACTTGAGGCATTCCTTTGGGCTGTAATTTGTTACCACTTCTAGTAAACATTCTGTGTTAAAAGTGTATTGCACATATGCTGTAGATAATTACAATGACAAAGAAGTAAGTGGTGGAATGAAAGAGTGGAAAAGTGGCTGATATGAAACTTTTTTCTACTGTTTGGTCAGCATTATAAAGTGATTTTCCATATGATACTTGCAGATGATGTATTTTGCATATAATTTTAATAAAGGGTAAATGCGTTTATTTTTACATTCAAGGACAACTTTTTATGCCTGTGCATTAATGGCTTGCATGTTAGTGTTGTACATCAAACTTAGGAGGAACTGTAACAAATAATGTTCTCAGTATTGAAGCTTCTGGTATTGAAAGTCCAAATGGATGGAGGTAACGCAAAAATCCTAAATCAAATATACAGGAAAATTTCAGGAAATTGTGAGTTTTAAATTTTGTGTTAGAATATAGGCACTTCTACTTTTTTGTTTCTTTTGTTTGTTTTTTTGGCTGCTCTTGTTGTTGAATAAGTTATTTGAGCTTTTAATTAAAAATGTGATGACCAGGAATTGGAGCTGGATATGGAACCTTTTCAGTTGTTTGAAATACCCATGTTTAGTTGTCTTTTAGGATCACTGGTATTACAGTACTTTAGTCACAAACCAAAGTCCATGATGCAAGAGTGGAAAATCCTTCCACTAAAATAGGCTGCTAGATATTAGAGTTACCTAAATGGAGCTGAAATTTGTGTAGATCATTTGTTTTCTTGTTGGGGTTTTAGTTTACTTGTTTTAATCTGGTGATACCTTGTGTTAGAGCACTGGCAAACTCCAGATTAATCAGTTGTAGGTTCTTTATCTCTTAAGTTGGTATCTTGACTCATGTTGTACTTTGTAAGATTCTTCAGCCATGCACTAAGGGTAGCAGTGAATCAAAACTGATAATATTTCTCCCAGTGAGCTGTGATGCTTAATGAAAGAGAACATAAGTATGATGCTGTGAAGCAAATCCCTTAAAACTGTCAGTATCATTATTTTAAAATAGTGGTAATTTGCATCAATCAAAGATAATACAAATATGTTTTTATTTGTGTGTGACAGAGACAAGATTATGTAATGAATGACAGGCAGGCATCTTTGTTTATATAATTTCTTTCCAGCAAATTTCAGTTGAACATTTTTATCTTTATGAAGCTAGAAGAATGAACTTGTCAAATTTCTGAAGCTGTGGGAAAACACTTCTGTTTCCCAGAGAACTTCACTGTAAATTACATAGGTTACAGTTTCGAGTGTAAGAGGTCAAATCATTAGGGTACAAGTTCTACAAATGTCTGCATTCCCTCTTCTCATCTTTCTATAGTGACTGGTACCTGGGAGCACATATCTATGTAATATAAATAGATACAGATATAGATGAAAAAATGTGTGTTCTCTGTGTGTGTATGGAAGTGCTTTTCCAGGTAGTTGTATTGTCCAAAATGCGACATTGTTGGTAAACAGTGTTACAGGGCAAATTGAATAGGCATGGAGACTGAACTGCTGAAACCATCCCAAATACTGTCTTTTTTGAGTCAAGGTTAAATTTTTGTGAGTTTTAAACTGCAACATCAGTCCCCCGGTGGGTAAACTTTTACATTTATACTTGGATTTACACTTAAATTGCAGATTTATCATTCATACTCACTTTATGCACTTTCATCCTAGGAATTACAGCATTATTTATTTCAGAATTTGCTATGGCCTTTCAACTGTCATTGTGTTTTTAATCCAGAATGATAACGTTTAAAAAACTGTGTTTGTCTGAACTTTAGACATAGGTACTCTTGTAGTTATTATGGCAAATTTTGAACATCCTATTCTGCTTTTGAGAACTATGTGTAGCTTTGTCCCAGTATTTTTAAGAGTCCTTAGCTTAGTGTTCCTCCTTTTCCTTGTTTGGTATAGTTTGGTTTTTTAAATTAATATTTTCCAGTAATAACTATTAAAATTCTGTTGTATCTGAGGCTTTCCCTAAAAATTGTCTTGGTGGGGTGATCCTCAGAGACCAACTTGTGGTTTTCTCCGTTTGGTCTTCTTGTTCCATTGCATCCAAATGTGGTTTATTCAGGATTTTTGTTTTGTGTATGTCTCTCTGGGAAGTGTACATTATTCTGTCTTTATGCAATTAAATTACAGTTTTCTAAAACAGCAAAATTATTTTTAATTCTTTGAAGGTTTTTTGTGAGATTTATATATATATATATGTGTGTGTGTGTGTGTGTGTGTGTGTATCTGTGTATTCTCACTGTTACCCTACTGATTCTCCACCCCATCCCACTATGGGTTGTGAACTGCTACCTGGGGTTAAACCACAGCAATGGAGAAGATTGTGCTGGTGTTCCCCTCTCCTACCACCTTGGTAAAATTGCAAGTATGTATTAAGAATATTTTCTATTTGAAACATCAAAATGTAAATTAGGGAAAAAATCTAGATTACAAAATCATGGAAAAGATCAAATATGATTGGGAAGTACTTATTTTTAAATGTTTTTCTTCTTGAACATAGAGAAAAACAAGCCAAATACCTCTAAGGGTAAGGTTTTCATAAAGTATTTTAATTTTCCTCATTCCCAAAAGAAAAAACTACTGGATTTGGTAAATGGGTCAAGGGGCCAACTTTGTGGTGGGTGAGTGTGCCTTGCCAGCAGAAACTTTCCAGAAGACTTGCTGGGACTGCTTCCAAGGGCTGCATTTTTGCAGTAGGGATTGTGCGTGGTGCCGCTTTGGAGGCGTAGCTGTGCCTCTGCCGTGGTCTCCCTCGCTAACGCACGAGCTGCATGCCCAGAGGATTTGTTGGTAGGCCTTGTGTGTGTGTTTCTGGTGATGTCACCCTGCTGATGCCATCTGTGGAGTTGTGCCAGAGGTACATCCATACGCTTCACCACTGCCAGGGTTTGCAGCAAGGTGTAGGTCTGACAAAGGAGGTGTTTGCTTTGTTTAAAATGTCAGCTTTGCAAGTCTCTTCATCTGCACAGTTCTCCTTTGTTGTATTTCCCAGTCTGTTCGTGTTTGGAGACTTTGGAGTTTTTAAAAGATGCTTTTATAAGAGCAATTTTATGGTTTTCTTTAAACTAGTCCTGAAGTTTTTTAATATCTTTTTTGATTTGCTGTTCAAAATATGTGAAAATGAAAGTTGTTGGTCACACTGAAGTTATTGGATTGTTTTTGTGGGAGGTGGAGTGTTTGCTGTTAATCTTGTGCAGTTTCTTGAAAATACAGAGAATTACTCAGCTATGTAAGAATACTTATATTGTATAGCATGAGTGAGAGATTTGTGATTGTATTCTTGAAATTGGATGATTTCAGCTACTACGTGAGGCTGTTTAAATATATTTGTTATTTCAGAAAGATGGCAATTTCTAGAATAAAACTGTAGTTGATAATTTCTGTGGTTTTAGGCATTTTTGAAAATACCTTAAGGGTGTACACTTCAAAAATTTATGCTTTATAGGTTTCAGAACAGCTCTATCTTGTACTGTTTTCCTTTATTTTTCTTTCATCTCTTGCATCTCAGAATACCTTAGAAAATTTATTCTTCCTATGGAGCTCATTCTTGAGCTAATGTACTGGGGTTTTTTAAAATATCTCTTAGCACTGTACCGTCTAAAAAACACTGTGCTGTTACTTTTGCTCCTAGACTACAGTTTCTCCAGGTTTTGAAGTATTTGCAACAAAGTTTCAGGAAGTTTTGGAGTGCTTTTAATGAGCTAGAAATAGTGTAGGTGTTTGCTGTATGCACATCTTGTAGCTCTTCTGTGCTTTTTTGCTTTACTTTTTTAGTCTTGCTTGGGAAAGGTGTTGCAAATAAACTGTTTTGGAAGGATTGCTACAGCTGACCTTTTGTTTTTTTCGATTGTGATACTAATACTCCGTGAAATGATGTGAAACTGCAGTGCCTGTAGAGATAAGTGGTTGATGTTATTTTTTTTTTTTTTTTTCTGGGAGAAAAGCTCTATGGACAGTGAATTTTAAACTTGAATGGCACTACTTCCTTACTAGTTCTGTTATACAAATGGAAAATTGGGAGGACAGTCATCCTTTGGCGGAAGTAGTTTTTTTGTAAGGCAACAAAATTCTTGTGATCCTGTCTGGTAGGACTGTCACATCCTGTGAAGGCCTCTACCTGCCTCCTCTATATGCTTCACTCTGTGGTGACGGAAGTTACCTGGAAATTCCAAACTTCTCTGAGGGTATTCCAGCCATTTCAGATACTTTGGTAGTGGCCTAGTTGTTGTTTTCATGCGAGTGATAGTTGTGCTGTATTACAACATAAACTCAGGTAGATCATTGTTTTCCTCTCCTATAAAGCACTCTGGGACTGAAAAGTATTATAGAAATGGGATATCCTGGATTTTCATGGCAAGATATGCTGGTTTAGTTCATTGGCTTGTGCTTTTATGTGGCAATAGTGATTCTTGGACTGTAAAAAGAGACCTAATATATCTGTGAACTGACACCCTCCAAAAAAAAGAATTTGGGTGAGGTAATGCAAAAATCTGCTATGCTAAGTTCTTTATTTTTATTGCTAACTTTGGCTTAGCTAGTAATTTCCTCTAATCTTATGAAGATGGATGATAGTGCGGTTTCTACATTAAAGTAGGCACAAGTAGAATATTGAAACAAATATTTAAGCTCCTGCTCTCAGGCTACTAGTATTTGTAATGAAAAGAAATTTCACGTGTATTTTTTTAAAGAAGTATATCCAGATGCCTCTTTTGACTATTTCTGTAAATTTTAAGCTATTTACTTAGTAATGCATAGAAATGTAGTGATGCTAATTCAATAATTTGTAATGTCTAGGTATTTTTGGGTCTGCAGAACAATGTCTACTTGCCATTTGGCAATAGATTTTAAGTTTGAATATGGACAAGGTAATAGAAGGTGATTAAAGATACTAAATGTGCATTAAAGACAGTTGAAAACTTGATAGTTTTTGTGGTATAAGCACTTTTGATCTGAAGAGTATCTCTCTGTAGTTGGTTTGCTAGTAGCATTTGGATGCTGCTAGCTGTGCAGAAATTTTAGTGCTATATGTTTATAAATGCTCCACTATTTGAAGAAAAAGAGTTTAAATAGTTTATTCTAGAATATTATCTGGCTTTTATTTTCAAACAATATTTGCAAATAAAAATGAAATATTTTTGTCCAGCATTTTAAGTTAATTCATTCTTCTTGAATTAAATATTTTTCATGTCATTCTATGTCTGGTCTTTTTAGGAAATGCTGCTTTGAAAGAAGTGAAACTTCAATGCGTAATAAAACACAACAGGCAGATCAAATATTTAGGTACCTTGGCAAATGAATGTGTGTCTCTATAAATTGTTTTTTTAATCTGGTAATTCTGTTAAAGATGACATTCTATATGTATCAAATCTGCCATGCATGGAGTGGTGTTTAGGGCTGTGTTTACTAGGACAGGCCACTTCTGCAACAGTTGGTCTCTATCACAGGAGACTGTGCCCCTCTTTGATCTATATAATTCTCCAGGCATATTTGTTCCTGACAAATTTCGCTATCTTAAAAGTAGTGTTCAATTTTATTTTTTTTTTCAGATAACACTGCAAATTATTTTCTTTGTTTAACATAGTAGGTGGAATTATTACTGTTTTTACTGGTTAACCTGTTTGCAGTTGTATTCAGAAGGCATATGATCATGGTTTTCTTGATTTTTTTTGTGCCTTGTTTTCTGTCTTGAGAAAAGACAGGCTTCTGATTGTAGGGAGCAATTACTAATGTTGTACACCACAAAATCAACATTTCTGTAAAAGCTGCTGTTGATTCCGAAAATAAATATTATTGAAGAATTGCCAATTAATTTGCAGTCCCTGCAGTATGTAGTACTTGCATAAATGTAGCATTACAATTTCCATTTTCCTCACATTTTCAGTTGCACATAGCTTTCCCTTGCTTTTTACTTTAGACAGAAATTCTCCTTCTAGCTAGGGAGAATTTGTGTGTACCAGTCTTTTGTTTGGACAAATTCTCATTTTTCACAAAAAAGTAAGAGATCTCTATGAATATCTCCTTATGAATCCTTAAAATTCAGTTTTTTTTCTACACTAGTTAATAGGGGAGCCCACAGCAGTATGACAGATGTGCTTTTGCTGTTTTATTATCCTTTGAAAAATACAGCTTGCCTATGTTCAAACCCAGGTTTGAAGAGAAACATTGTTATTTTCTGTATATACATGTCATCTATGCTAAAGAAAATTTATTTTGAGATGGATTACTTAGATGTATGTAGAGCAGTGTGATGTGACTTGGCACAGGATAAACATTTTCTGTTCAGAGTGTGAAAAGGTTTGGTAGGGCTACCTGGTACTTCTTTCACTACATGCTATGGTCTGCTCTAAGTGTAGGATTGAATAAAAGCAGGCAATGGTGGGTTTTGTGTTATTTTGTCTTGGTTTACTTTTGCTCATCTATGCTTTGTTACGTGATGGTTTTATGAGAGGAATGTGGGAAAATAAGGCAAGCTCTTGACTCTCTTTGGACTTGTCTGAGAGGCTTTCCATCCCTGTGATAAAAATCAGTGGATAGCACTGATACATATTTTTTTTGGTGGCTTTAACTAAATACCTAGATTTTTGTCTTGGAAAAACAAAAATGAAATTCCTTGGTGATGGATTTTGGGTGGAATTTTTTGCTTGTTTGCCTTTGAGACTTGGGGGTTTTTATGATCATTTGGAGAATATGGCTTGGGGATTAAAGAAAGTGAGAAATCTGGAAAAGTCTTGCTGCTGAAATCTGCAAAATGATTAAAAAAACTTGCTTTCCCAGAAGTCATGTGTTCTTCAGTACTGAAAAGAGACTTTACAACGGGTGCTGTAAGCTTCACTCCTACTTTTTCCATGGTTCTCCCCTGAAGTTGAAGCTTGGCTTAATCAAATGACAGATCAGTTATAAGTGACGCTGCTCTCCACATACATCCAGTCTTATAGCCCATTCTGTCTTTTTTTTCTGCTGGAAAGGAGTGGGGATTGGCAGTCAGATTTTCCCCAAACTCATGTTTCTTTGCCTTTTTTTTTCCCCTCCCCCATTTCTGGGACATGTTTAAGTCATTGGTGTTGCTAGTACTATTTCGGAGAGTGAATGTAAGCCATTTTTATCATAGAGGATTGCTAATTTGTGCTCCACATGAACTTGTCTTTAAAATGAAAGATTACCAAACTAATAGATGAGTGTGGAATAAAAGGAATTGATTACGGGCATCACTCTAACTTGGAAAAATTAATTCTTGAACATGTTCCCTGGTGTATAGATTCCTCAAAATAAAAGGAGGAAGGGGAAACCACATCTTAAGACATTGAGTCTGAGGATAGGAATTAAGAAAAATGGTTTTGGATTCATCCTTAGCAGAGAAATCTCACACGGCTGTACAGCACGATGTGAAAAATTATTTCACTGCTGAGCTGGAATACTTTTGCCATAGGTTGACTTTGGTCATATAGATTGCAGGTTTAAATTTTCACTGATATTTTCATGTTTTATTCTATGCTACCATTTTATAAACATTTACCGATGGATTTCAGTGGTAGAAAAATGTCTTTAAAAAGACAAACGTGTTTAGCAGAGTAAAGATGAAGAAATTACTAGTAGACAGGTAGTCACTCACTGATGGTGCACTATTTATAAATTTGTGAACTTATAGTGATAAGTTGACTTGTATTCCAATGCTTTGATGAAATCCAATCTATTGTATTAACACTGTGTTTTTAGCAACTAAACCAAAAGTCTTTATCAGTCCATTCTGAAACTATTTCAATGTGAATTTATGAGCCTAAATCAGTACTTTGACTGTTTAGAGGTGAATTACACAGATGGAAAAGTTTTAAATTACTCACTATACTGTGTCTGCTCTTTGTACAGTTCTTGAATTACAGTTGTGATTAAAGGTATTTTGGTATGCCATATGTATTTTGTTGTTTGTTTTCCTCCTAAACACTAACTTAATATTATGTAAATAGTTTAAATATAAATTTATACAATATTTTGATTTAAAGTTAGTTGGGGTAAATGATATGCATCCATGCAAGGTGAAGACCTCTCTTATGTCAATTTTTTTTAAAGGCACAACACACCACATTATTTGTGAGTTGCACAACTCACAACTCATTGCCAATGTGTGAGGAGTTGTGATGGGTGGAGACTGATTATTCTTGTTATTAAGAATGTGTTTTTTCTGACCACTGTGGACTGCTTCAGGGGATGGTGTGGTGTGAAGGAGGAAAGGTACAATTTTCCTCTACTTAATTATTGCATATTTCAGGGGAATTGTTTATTTGTTGCTGTAATCAAAGTTGGTCTATGGAATGGTTATAGAATCCTCTTCTCTTTTTGAAAACTGCTCTCCAGTCAAGAAAAGGAAAGCAGAATTCCAAAGATTCAGATAAATGAAAAAATTAAACTCTTCTGTTCATTGAAAATTTTGGTTTAACAGTAGCAGCATTAAATGCTAACCTTAATTAAAAATAAAACAAAACCCCTAAAATATCAAAGATGTTATTTTTTTATTCCTCATAAGCTCTATTTTTGTGTAGCCATGTTTTTTCTTTACCATTTCTCCTCTGAAATCTAAATGATTTTTGCAAAAGTTTTATCCTTGTTATTGAGTCTAATCTAGTTGTTATACAAATAGCATGTCATTTAGTAGCTAACTCGTTTTTTTCCATATAGTGCAAGTGCTTTGGAAATGTTTACTGAAAGTTACAATTTGTCTCACAAAGATTTCAGACTTTTCTTTTTATTCTCTCTTGCAAGCTGTTTGAAGGAGGCAAAGGGCTTCTGTCTTTGCAGACCATAATTTCTTTTCAAATTCAGGTAATAGATTACAATTATGATGCAACCCCATAATTTTCACCTTGTTGTTATTCAGTGTTATTGCAATCCTTTTAAGTTGACTGAAGCATTTTTTTTTCCCCTCAAGCATTCCTTCTGTTGAACACTTTTGTCTTTGGCTTATGTACTTTCACAGTTTATTTTCAGTTTTCACTTGCTGACCCTGAGTTTCTTCAAGGTCAGTTTGTTTAGCTTTATCTGTCTGATACCACTAACACTGGCATCCTCACCCAGTAACAGTAAACAAGGTTTCAGAAAGATTGTTGTTTTGCATCAGAATGGGTGTTAAGACTTCATCAACAGGGGTGAGAAATGAGGAGCAGCAATCCCTAAGGTAGAGGGTATCACCCGAGTTGGTAGTAAGATCTGCTCTGCTCCGCACAAAGCAGTTACTCTGTAGGATGTGACCTGCAGAGTCAGTCATACCTAATTTCAATCGACTTTTAATCTGTTTCTGGAAAAGTGTCTAGCCTAAATATCTGCTGTCTTTCTAATCATTACTTTAATTGTCTTTCAAGAATGCTGAACTTGACTTTTGCTATTTTTTGCTTTTTCTGAGTTTTTTTTTTTTTTTTAAATTTCAGAATAGTTGAAGTATTTGTTATTTAAGCTATATTTGAAGCTTCACATTGGCTGCCATATGCAAAGATATCTCAGCAGTTTGCATCATGTGCATTTTGTTTTATCCTGTTCAGATAAGCCAAGAAATATTTAGGATAGTTTTTGTCTAATTTTTCTCAAGTATTTCCAATGTTTTTGTCATCCTTATGATTTTCTTCTAAATTCTGCAGCTTTGTATTTAAATTCCAATCAGAGAGAGATCTGTTCTAGTTTAATTCTCACAATTTTGTATATTTGTCCTCCCTTTATTATTTTGTTTTGAAGACTTAATTTTTTTACCCAATATATTTATCTAGTAGTCCTCTTGTAGGTTAAATAAAAACCCATTTGGAATAAAACGATGTAGGGATAAACACTGACATATAAGGCTGAATTGTCAGACAAAATTTGGTTATTTTATTTGAAGAAGCTGAATTTTGTCAGGAAACCATAGTTACATTAAAACCCATGAAAACCATTATTTGTCTTAAGGTAGTCAGCTTCTTTAAATACAGCGCAGTATTCCTTAAGGAGAAATTGTAGTGCCTTGATGTTCCCAATTAGTGTCTTGCACAACTTCTGACAAATCCATCTGTTGTCATGACTTGCTGTAACTATTACAGTTGTTGTAGTTAGAGTTGTTGTGTAATTACAGTTGTTGTGTGACCTTGCAAGGATGGACTTGAGTAAATCTTTCTGATGCTAATGTAGTGACCTGGAGTTTCTTGATGGAAAAGGGCTGAAAATAAGAGAGCTTGTTTTCTATGTGGTCTTTCTGTTCACTTCAGGATTATTCCAGGGTGCATGTGGGAATGTCAGCAAATTATGATGCTCTATTACTGTGCATAATTATCTTGCCATGAGAAGTTCAACAGGACTCCAAAGAGTCCAGCTAGCTTCTGGAGTTTGAGTGATACTTTTGAGAGACAATGATTGGAAAAATTAGTTGAATTTTCAACAGAACTTAGTTAAAAATTAATACCAACTGGAGATACTGATTTCTGAATTATGTAAGAGCTATTTAGATCTACAACTCTTCAGAATATCTGATTTCAGTTTTGAAAGTTAAGCAGTTTACATAATTGAGTTCCTGTACACACACTTAGGACTTCCAGAAAGTTATTTCAAAATGCTTTTAATGTGCTCCAAATGCTTTCAATGTGCACAGTTTCCATTAATTTTGAAGAATGATCATGCAACACTCTGGAAGTCAGGAACTTTTTATTTAGGGTATTAAATGTGTGATCTTCAGTATTAGGCTCTGACCCCTGTCATGCAAATCTGTGCTTATAGAGGAGTGGAAAAGTGTGATTTATCCTTTGTGATATGAGTTTCAATTCTTGAAACTTCCAGACTCAAAAAGATTGTATGTCTTTCTAATATATGCTACATTGAAATTTAAACAACAATAGTACATGTAATAGCAAAGCTAAACCAAAATTTATATTATGATTGTGTAGTATGTAAAAACTTTTAAATATAATTTTTTTATTTTGTATATTGTCCAAGTAACATAATCTGATTTGAAATCCTCCTCTACTTTTCTTTATCTTCTTTTGAAACACCCAGTTGCAAGGAAAAAGTGGATATAAAGAACTTGCTCATGTAACTCTCAAACACCTTCTGTCAGTAAAACAAAAATCATACTCTGCTCCTCGCACCTGTGTTCTTCAGTGGTGTGAACCAGCTGGCCTTCCGTCACTTCCTTCATCATCAGCTGGAAAACTTTAATAATAATAATATTTGGGGGAAAAAATGTGCCTCTCAGTTTAACTCGAGGACATTTGCTGGCTTTTCTTTTACAGGGAGAGAGGATTTAAACAAACTTTCCATAACATTAGTTGGCTGTGTATTTTGTCGTAACCATCATGAAGTTCACTGCATTTAGGGAGACGATGAAGCCGAGATGAAAAGATATAAATTCATGAAGACTCAGTTTCACAGCTGGTGTATAATCCTTTCTGTTGTCGCTGGTGCCCTCGCCCCAGTACCCAGCAGAACAAAGGGAGCTGAATTGGAAATGGTGGGAGCTGGGGAGCCTCTCGCTGGCAGCACATCTCATGGCCATAGGCCTTGTCAGGGCGCAGTGTGATACCCTTTATTCTGGGTGACAGATGCGAGGTGGGTTCTGCGAGGGGGAAGTCATTACTAGTGTGAGGGCAGTGTCAGATCAAAAGTAACCAGCGATCAAACAAGGTAAAGGGCTGCGGAAAACAGGCTTTCTGTCTGGCCTCAGCACCTGCTGGATCACTGAGGGGAATAGGCCTTGTGTGTCAGGTTGTGCTGATTCCCTTTGATCTGTGGTGAATGAGCTAGGATGAAACTGAAGGGGAGAGGGAAGAGTTTTATTTCCCATTTCTTCAGGACAGTTGAAGGTGCTTTGCTATGTAATGCTGGTGTGGACTTCACAGCTGAAAAAAAATCTCCAAAAGACCCCTGTTGGAAGTAAAATGTTCAGGGCTTGGCTTTTCTATTTCTAGCCTGGTCTCACTGATTAGTTCTTCAATGGTGTTTAATTTTGATGACTGAGGATAAAATCTGAAATTTATATTAGATCATAGTAATAGTCTAATATAAATTAATGCTGTATTATATAATACTATAATATTATTACGATTAAAATATTTGAAATATTTATATTTCTTTAAACAGAGGTGTAACTGCATATGCTGTAAGTAGGTGCAATTTTATTTCTGTGGAGACTTTTCCTATAACTCATAATTTAAAGTCTAATTAGCTACAAAGAAACAATAAGGGATTACCTGTATAAATTTCAAGTGTGATGATAAGCCATACTTGGTGTTCCACAAAGAGTTTTCTGTTTTTGAAATACTTACCTATATATATGCACACCTGCAAAACCTAGAACTTTGTAGTTGTGATGTTTTATTATGGTGTTCCCTGACATAATTCTGTAAATTAATATATTTTATTTTGCAAGCTTCCTTGTATTTTAGATAATCCCTCATGTCTGTGCCTTTTTTTTTCTGTTAGGTATATTTTGTAATTCATTTTGTTATGGAGGACTTTCTCTATACAGCTATATAGTAATAAAAATTTATTTTATTAGGAGGCATACTTGTCACATTTCAATTACAAATTTCGTTTTCTGCACTCAAAATGAGAAATATCTGCATCTTGTAGAGTGTATACTGAAAAAAATTGTACTCAAATCAACTATTAGAAATTGTTTTGTAGTTTAACAATAATATTGTCCTTTTTTCTAACTATGATCTAAGCTTTCTTTGTATTTACAAAAGATTCCAAACTTACCCTTCCTTTCCTCCCTCTTCACCTTCACCTTCCCTTTCTGCTTCCCTTTCCATTCCTCCTCCTCTCCTTTTTTTGCTTCCCCATAGAGTCACGGAATGATTTCTGTGTCAAGGGAGCTTATGAGTCACCTGGTTCAATTTCCCTGCCATGGTCAGAGACACCTTCCAGCAGATGAGGTTGCTCCAAGCCCCATGCAACCTGGTCTTGGACACTTCCAAGGCTGGGGCAGCCGCAGCTTCTCTGGGCAATCTCTACCAGGGCCTCACCACCCTCCCAGCAAATAATTTTTTGCTAGTATCTGAACAAAACCTACTCTTATTTTTTGAAGCTATTCCCTCTTGTCCTGTCATTCTATGCTCTTGTAAATAGTCTCTCTGCATCTTTCTTGTGGGCTACCCTTTGGTTAGAAGTCACCCCAAAGCCCTTTGTTTTCTAGGATGAACATACCCAATTCCCTCAGCCTTCCCTTGTAGCAGAGGGTCTCCATCTCCATTCATGTCCTTCCTGTGCTGGGACCTCAGAGCTGGATGCAGCAGTGCAGGTGGAATCTAACAAGAGTAGAATATAGGGTATTTCTGTCTTAATTAAGTATGTTTTGTGGTTTTTGTTAAATGTGAAAGTGTTACTGTGTGTATATTGCCAGGTATTTCAGAGAGTAAAAAGGTGCATAATCTTCCTTGATAACTTAAATTAAAATAAAAAAAAAATCTAATTAAAAAACACTCCAGAAGTTTTATTATCAGCTTTAAAAGTTTTACATAGTTCAGTATTTACTAAGCAAAATAGTCAATACTGACTATAATAATTTCATAGTTCAGTATTGAAATGTCCTGTGCAGCTCTGTAATATTTGTACTGTTACTATGGAAAAAACCTAACCTGGTGTTCTGAGCTCATTCTGTACCACTACGGCTGGCCTTTTCTTCTTGACCTCAGCTTTCATGCAGCTTCTCAAGCTTCACACATACATTAATTGGTCTTAGAGTCTTCCCTTTCAAGTGACCATGTGGCTTGAAATCAAAATAATACTCACACAATAATTAAATTAGTAACTAGTATTTAAATATCTTTTAGAGAAAAATATTTATGTCTGTTCTTCTCATCTCTGAGATGAAGAAAAATATCTGCACATCCACACACACACACACAAAAAAAATAAGAATACATTTTTATATACAGAATGATAGTCATATATGGTTTTCATTCTGCTGCAATCTAGATAAAATGGGAATGAATGCTATGCATTTGCTACTTCTTTTCTTTGTTATTTCTGTTTTTTTTTTGTTGTTTAGTAAAATGGCACATTCAACATTCCTGTGAGCAGTAAAGTATAATAAAGCTTCAGCTGCAGTGCCATCTGAGTCCTCCTAGTAATCACTTTGACCTAAAAATTTAAAACTCTATTACATTTTGCCTATGGTTTTTGTTCTCTAACAGATTTATCATTTAACATGTAGCTTCAGGTGATGTGTTTATCTTCTGAAAGCTTAATGTTCCAATTGGCAAAAAGTAAAACCCTAGCCAAAATAAAAATGTCTGCCTACATTTGTTCTATACCCTGTCTTGGATTTGCAACTATTTCAATAAAAGTAGTGCAAGACCTGTCTGCTGGAGATTAGCTATTTATCTTTTATTTAATTTTTTTTACTTTAATTTTTTTTTTTCATCAGTATAGACTCCACTCCAGCTATTTTGTAAATTTTCTAGCTCTAGCTTACCTACAACTAAACAACAACAACAATGATGAAGATACACCAAAAAATGGCCCAGATTTTATAAATAAAGCAGCTTTCTGTGTTGGGCTAGCTTTGTTTACTGTGCTGGTTTTTTTTCCCCACTACAAAACTAAATAGCTCTTTGCAGTGTTAAAATAAAAGTTTTTATCTTTTAGTAGGAACATTGAAATCATCTGAGCATCTCTGGGAAGTTAGCATTAGAGAAATTTGGGTACATGAAAAGCTCAGAAAAATATGACTAAGTAATGTATACATACAAATATCCCATGGGTGGCTGACAGGAGGATGGTGCCAGGCTCTTTCCAGTGGTGCCCAGTGACAGGACAAGGAGCAATGGCTGTAAATTAAAACACAAGAGTTTCCACCTCAACATGTAGAAGAACATCTTTACACTGAGGGTGGCTGAGCTGTCAAGGTAGAGCATGGAGTCTCCCCTGCTGAGACATTCCAACCACACCTGGGCACGTTCCTTTGTCACCTGCTTCAGGTTTATTCATAAGACTTCTTATATGTAAAATTATGAATGTTTCCAATTTAAATTTTGTCCTTCTAGCAAAAACAATAGTGTGTCCTGTGCCAGCCATTACTTAGCTAATGCTGAAAGTACAACTCTATGTATGTTGAATGCTTTAGGTACTTACTTCAGTAAGATTTCTGTAACAGTGATTCAATTCATTTTATGGACAAGATAGATTTGTACCACAGGACATTGTGACACTGTTTGGTAAAGCTCAGTTCCAGAATGAATAATAACAGCTTGTCATGTGTTTTGGAGTATATGAGGGCATAATTTAACAAAGGTTCTAACACAAAACCTGTGTCCGTATCCTACTGATTTTAGTGTTTTGTGTGATGGGGCTTTCTGGTTCATGTTTTGGTTTTGTTTGTTTTGGTATGATTTTTGTTTGGTTTTGTTTGAGCTTTTTTTTTTTTTTTGTGTGTGTGTGTGTGTGTTTGTTTGTTTGTTTTGGTTGGTTGGATTTTTTTCTCTCCATAAAACCACTGAGCTGGCACAGTGTGCTTTCTTTATTGTTGCTGCAATACATTTTCACAAAGTCTGGTACTGTAATGGAGGGCAGAGCTTATTGTTAAATATTCCCAAGCTATTGTTAAATATTCCATGAAATTTTGAATGTGGCAAAAATAACGTTGCAATTTGGCACCACAGAAATACTGCAGATAAAAAGATGAAGATCTGTAAGAAGATCTTTTGGTCTGCAGACATATCCTTTTGATGTGTCAGCTGTTTATCCATTGACTAATGTCAGCATACTTCTGTTTCACATGAATTGCGTAGGGTGTGTAACTGATGAAATGGTGTCTATTACAGTGAGATGAACGTATCTGTATATTTCCCTTGATGACAGCATTAGCAATATATGTAGCCTGCACACATTTTCAAGGATTCAGTTAAAATTACTGTTCTGACATAATTTCAGTAAATTTGAAAGGGCTATTAAACTCTGTGTTTTGCTAACAGTGAGTACACCACTGATTGTATTTCCAGCATAAGAATGGCAGTTGCAACTGCAAAAAAGGACTGCAAACTGACTTTAGAAACTGCACTGCAGTATATCTTAATGACCCTGCTTGAGCAATCTCTAGTTCAGTGAAAAAAACAACTCCACATTTTTGAGTACTCTTTCACAGTTGGAGGGGCATCTGTTTGCAGGGAGGCATCATTCAGGCAGTAAGATAAGACCCTTGAGGTGTACCAAAGTGTTGACTACCACTTCAGTTTTTTATCTGTTTGCCAGAGTGCTGAGAATGAAGAGGAGGGGAGGGGTGGGAAAAAGGAAAGCTTGGACATTTTCCAAGGCCCCAGTGTCTGTGTGTGAGGGGTTATAATTATAGGCTGGGAGGCTGACTTTTATTGGGCAGGCTTTTCTGGTGGACTTTCAGCCCCCCTCCGTCCCCTCCCAGGTGGTAGCTGGCTTTCATAGCCAGAATTGCTTGACATTCTCAGACATGGCTAAATGGGACCTCGGCCCCGGGGTTCACATGCTGCCAGCTGGAAGAAAGTAACAAATGAGAGCAGATGACAAAACAGACGTGCATAGTAAGAGAGGGGAAGAAAGGAAGGAAAAACAAAAGGTAGGAATAAGAAAAAGAGAGAAGGGAAATCATAGGGGAGGAAGGGATGATGGAGAAATGAAATGGTGGCAAAAACCGAGCTCTAGGAAGTTCTATTTGTATGGAAAGAACTCTTTTTGTTGCTACATAAAATGCAGTAGCATTTGCTTCTCAGTGTTTTATTTTACAGTGGTAGTGTGCTTTGTAATGATAAAACAGCTATCAGCATGGTGAAATTTGAGGGGCATTTAATGCTATTCCATGTCAAGGCCATGTGGTTGTTGATTCTCTGGGTTGCTTGTACTATTCATTTTTGAAAAGTTCCTAAAAATATTTATTTTGACCTGCTTTGGTACTTACGTAAGATATATCTTTGAGGTGGCAAAATACTCAAAATGTAGAGAGATCTCCTTAACTTTGAAAATGGATACTAATTACCATCAGAATCATTGTTTATGAAAAAAGAGGAGGGAAATTAAAATGGAAAGCAGTGGGTCTGAACTTGAATTGAAGGAAATCCTGCGCTTGATGTGCTAGCATGTGTTCTAAATTACTTGTTTTTATGTTATGTTCAAGTCTTTGTTTACTGTTACTTTGTTTACTGTTCTGAAGGGAAAGAATGCTTTTTTTTTATATTAGAATGCTTTTCACACAAAAAACCCTTTTCATAGTTAATGATGCTGTTACCTTTAATTCTTTTTGGTCTGCCTGGATTTTGTAATATATTAAGTACTAATCCTAACAAATCAAGTCAGAAATTTGCCAGATATTGCAAATTTGAGTATTGATCTCATCTAATTAACTTTGATTTTAAGATGCTATAAATTTGCTTTACTATTAAGTATCAGAAGCATCTCAGATTTTTTTTTGTAATTTAAGTTTTTTAAACTCAAAGGCTTTTTAAGTCTCTGATTTTGTTTGGGCATGGTAAATACCAGGTAGCGCTTGTGCTGTCTGCACTGGCTACTTTGAATATATGTTTTCTCCTTTTTATATTTAAGACTATTCTATTGTCATATTGGCAATATGAAGTAGGTTTACTGCATGAAACTATAATGTGGAAAAATTTAAAGTACAAGTATTTGTCTGAAGTTCTAAAATGGTAAAAGGCAGTAGGTACTAAATAAAAAAGTGCCATGCATTATGCTTTCAACTGTAATACATCACAAATACAGTCTGTACATAGTTTGATGCTACTGAGACCTATCATTCATGTCTGAATTTTTAAGCTCAACTAGAAATCTTTAATGATTTAATAAAACAGAAAACAACTGTTCTCATCCACTGCTTTTCTATACCAGACTTCATGACCAGTCATCTTCTGGTTTGTCTTGCACTGCTAAAGCATAACTAAAAGCTTTTAAGGATTGATTGAGAAGGGCAAAACACCAAGCTGTAATATGAAGATGGTTGGAAATGGGGAAATTGATATTTTAAAATTTATCTTGAGCATGAGTTACAGTAATATAAGTGATAGAAGACATCCTGCTGCAGCTAGTGCTGTTCTGAAAGAGAAAAAGTAAGTGTGGGTGGGAGATCTCTGAGATTTGGGAGATGAATTTTTGAAAGGTGGTTTGTGCATCACATTCAGTGAAATCTAATACTTTGTTTTTCTCCACCATCTAATCTGCTTTTAATCTTTAATTAATAACTTTTATCAATTAATTAAGAAACTTTACAGTAAAATACAGTGATAGACCATCTGTTGTGTAGCTCTCCAGTTAATTCCAGTATACCATGTTCTGCTGCCTCGCAAATGCCTAGTTCATCACCTTATGAATATGTTTAATTACAAATTAGTACTGGTCACTTTGGCACTGTCAGAAAAGCTTTTGCATAAGTTCACAGTGGAAGTATGACCAAAACCTGTTTCTCAGCTATAATTTATCAGAAGAGGGTTGGAACAGTTTCTTACATTATAGTCTTGTATAATTTACTGTACATTCTTTTTCATATTACTGGGTTATTGTGGTGCTTCATGTTTTCAAAATATCTGAATGAGCTGTTTATCAAAAAAGAAGAAAACACAAGAAAACTTATGATTTGGTGGTCGTGCCACTCCTTCTAGTGCTGTTTTTGTGACAGCGCTTTTTCGTAAACACGTTAGTAAGATCTCACTTGGTATATTGTTCACTAACGATGATTTGATCCTTCTTCCTGGAGTTTTACTCTCATTATTGTTCTAGAATTTTAATATTAAACATGATTGTAATAGAAATATATGATCATATACATTAGGTATTAAGATTTTTCTTTTTCTTGTCAATTTCCCTGGGACATACATTGGCCCTATGTGTGCATTCCATTTCTTTTTGTTCTTCTGTAACTGTAATCTACACTTAATCTATTATGGATGTATCAAACAAGGCTCCAGCTTTTCTTTTTACAATTCTGCTAAGTCTAATGAACGTAAGTAACTCACTTCAAGTAAGAAATGTTTGCTTTGTGTTGTTACGTCACACTGTAAATGTGTAATGGATGTTACTATCCTTTTTGTATTTACTAGCTCAGAAATATTAGTTTGAAGATGAATGCTAAAAAGTTAACAGAAATATTAAAAAATGTAAAAGCTAAAAAATGTTTAAAAATAATGGGGAGAGATATCCTGTGTCCACTTTTCCTGTTTGATTTCTATGTTTTGAACTTCTTTTTGACACTGTATTTAGCTATATGAAAAATGTGATATTTTTATTAAGCCTCTTTGAGGTAGCCTTTTTACAATCAAGCTTTTATTAGAGGAATGATGATCTTAATTTTCATCTTCAACTAGAAAATTATTTTTATTTGTCATTCAAGAAAACACTATTTTATTTTCGTGTGAGCGTGTGTGCAGAGACTCTAAAGGCTATGTTAAATTTATTACAATGTTTATTTTTAAAATTTAAAATAGGTATTTTACAATTAATAAATTTTATTTGAACATATTCTGTTTGGTATTCAATTTTTCCTTTTCAAAATTTTTAGTGTTTATTTTACTTATTTATTTTAATGACATGAATGTTACTGGGTTTATTGAGCTTCCCCATGAGCAAGAAGAACTTGCAGATTATGTGAGTCCTATCTAAAAGTATGATTATTATGAAATCTTGCCTTTTCTTTCTTCCTGTTTTCAGCTGCAATGCTGGAAATCGGTATTAGTGAAAGGTTTCTTTTTGCTCATTGTACTTACTGCTACCTTTTGTGAAGTTGGTAAGGTGGAAATTACAAGGTCATAATCTATGTGTTTTTAATACCGGTGAGCACTGACTGGTATTCAAAATACTGATATGTGTAACAACATCTTTTCAGCATGGTGTTTCTTCTGCTTTTTAGTTTGTATAAAAAATTACCAAAATCATACACTTATACTAACTTTCTGAGAAAAAGAGAGATGCAGTTAACAATCTAGCTACAGTACTTGCAGTAAAATCTAAAAAAAAAGGTACAAATACTCTGCTGCTTCCTCATATTTTCTGTATGTGTGCATTTAACTACTGAATTTGAGTTTCTTTTGTAAGAGGTGTAAATGTGCCAGTGATTTAGAATAACACAAAATAAACACAAAATTGTTTTATACAGTTAGATATGTAACTAAATGTAGAAATTAACATAAGTCTGTTCAACAGAAACTATTTAACATTTTCAGGCACAGATTGGGTTAATTTGTAAGTTCATTCAGTGTTTTTTTGAAGATGAAAAAGGCCCCTCTGTGTGCAGTAATTTGAATGCATTATTGAGTCTCCATCAACTATGAGTTCAACACAGACATGCGCACAAGGGAGGTGTGGGCATTACCTTCATTGTAAGCTTTGTACATGTGGCAAATCCTGAAAAACAGGGTATTTGTAAATTAATGCAAGGACTTGAGATTTACTTTCTAATAAATTATTGTAAAGGGAAATTTTTGGGAATAAGTGCAAAACATTTTTTTGTGCGTGTGTACAATTTAATAACCAAAACCAAGGTTGTGATGAGCATCTATATTTCCTTCTAAATTGAAGACATGGTGTGTGTACCACTCTCTTTCTCAGTGAACTGTCTCTTATTCACTGTAAATTGCACATGTAACAGAGAAGATACTTTTAAATTAGTGGAAAGAGTATATTTTATATAATAAAGAGAAACCTTTGAGTCAGAAGTGCAGCTAATTAGTCAGTGTTACTGCTGTTCAGTTAATATTAAATGCTGTTTGCTTTGAAAACTGTTCCTAGTTTTTCTGACCAGTAATAGAAGAGCTTAATAAATTTGATTCTGTTTCTGACATTTGTTTGTGATTAGCCATTATATAGTTGTTCTTTGAAACTGAAATGTAATATATAATAAATAATAAATGAAATCCTTTAGAAGCCAGAGTAGTTAGGCTATTATCACAATGCTGTGGCTCTGTAAAACAGTGTCATTGTTGTTCTCTGGAATTTTAGAGGTGGTTTTCTACTGACTGTCAGCATACATTGTCATCACAGTTTACTTGTGTAAAGTTTATTCTTTAGTAATATAATAATTTATATAGCAGTATTTATAAAGCATTAAACTTAATATATATAATGTCAGGTAGCAGTGGAAAGAATATCAGAATATTTTCTGTCTCTTAAGTTGCAAAAATGATTTTGAGGGGTAGTAAGTAGAGAGTTTGAGGTTTTGAAGCTTGATAGCTTTGTATTAGAAGTCAGATGTTTGTGCTAAAGCATATGATGTAAAATTTGTATAGCTGCAGAATGTTTAGTATTCTCATTACTTAGCAACATAAAGAGAAGAATGATTAAGGTGTCTTAATGAGAGAAATGGTGTCATAATATCTTTTGTGATTTCATGTATCTTGGGATCATTAGCAGTGGGAGACTGTTATTTATACCATTTCTCTTTCTTGTATATGTAATATGAAATTGTTTTTTCCTGTGATAGTATAGACCCTCTTGCTTCTGTGAATATTCAAGCAGCTTTTTTTAGGTCTTACTTTCTCTTTTGTTCTTTAGTGTGGGTAACATCTCCCTTTAGGTGCTGCACTATTTTGTGAAGGTCATTTAAAATATGTTTACTTTCATTTAGGTAAAAGTGACTCAGTGTAGGTAAAATGAACTAATTAATACAACGGGTCAGGCTGTACACTACAAAATATATCCTTACATTATTATTTCACAGCCTGTTTTTGAATATTGTCTGTTTTGTTTGAGCAAGTAGTTCCTTAAAATTTTGTTCAGGACCAGTGTTACCGTGCATGATACATACCGCATGATACATACCGCGCTGTAAGAGAGTAGCTTCATTTGCTCTGTTTATATCTCAAATAAAACAAAACATATTGCCACCTGTCTGTTCACTGCTTTTATCTCAGTATATGGATAATAAAAAATCTGGAGAGAAAGAAAAAAGTATATAAAAGAAAGCATCTCATCATAAGAAAAAGGCTTGTTTTTAAGAGGGACTAATCAAATGACACTGACAAAAAGAGGTCTTTGAATCTTCATTATCTGATATAGGTGGCTGAGCTCTTGAATTTTGTACTTAGGAGTCACATTTTTCAATGCAATTTGTCAGACTAGAATGTGATTAATCTATCTGTCATTCCGAATTGATATCAGGGAACTTGTCAGAGTGTACATAATGATGTATGACTTTGTCAGCTTTTGATAGTAATATTATATTTACAACTAACAAAATTTAAGCATGCATCATGTTGACCTTGAAATAAGCTTATACTGTTCCCTTGATTTGTGAATACACGTGGCTGTTGATAAAAAGAAAATGAGCACTTTGCTGGAAAAATAGAGCTCATTTTGTGCTCATTAATTAAGTATGCTTGTTGTTGCACACCAGCTCATATGCTTAGAGTTTGTTTGAATTTTTCTTTCTTGCATTTCCTTGCTGACTGTGTATGTGTCATTTGAAAGACATAGAAGTATCTTAGAACATAATTTAAATTTTCAAATACTACCTAATGTATCAAAATAATATTTTGCAATTTATATAAGGCAGTCACGTGCCTGAGTCAAGTTTAATACTGAAGAGAAGTGGTCAATAAATATATTTGACTTTGAAATGGAAGTGATTTTTTCTTTTTACATTGCCAGTGAAACGTGGCTAAAATCCTGTAGAATGTTGAGGCAGAGGAAGGATCTATTCTTTCTCTGTGATAATCTTCTCTAGATACTGTAACACTGAATTTTTCCGAATTAAACACGCTTTACGTGAAGTCTTGTGTAAATCTCCTAACTTCTTTGTGCATTGATTTCCCCATTGACACATCATTAGCTAAGAGCTATCTCATAAACTGTTTGAGGAGCAGGAGTATTCTCCTTTGAAACTGAGACTTATGCCTTATGGAGGATATTGTGTGAATTGTCCATGTTTTAGCCTTGAAAATATATTCATTTAGCTGAAAGTCAAAATAGGTGTTAAACTATATGCTAAAATGTTTGTAAGTTAGTAACAGTAAAGGTAAAGAGCCTGCTTATATCAGTCCTAGAATTGTTTGTCATAAAATCATATGGATTAGGGTAGAGCTTCAGAAATCACCCAGTCCTTTGACCTTCAGAACTTATCTAGTCCAGTCTCCTGGTCAAGGCAGGGTTTTCAGGTCATCTTCAGGTGAGTTTTGAGTATTGTAAAGATGGAGACTCCACATCCCTTCCAGGCAACCTGCTCTAGTGTCTGGCTGCCATCTTGCTGTTGTAGTCTTGCTAGCCCAGCCTGTTACTCATTCCAGTGAGGCAGATAATTGGAATATCCATTCATCTATTGTTTACCAATACTTTGTCTCACTGGTGAGACAATGGATAAGTTGCAGTGGGACCATAGTGCTTGATAAATTGAGTTATGATCCAAAAATAAGAAATAATTTTGAAAATCAAAAGCATGATTTTTATTTCTTCCAGACTTTGTGTGTAAGGGATAAGAACTTTACATATCAGTGATTAAATAATTATTAGCAAGAATAAGAAACCCGACAAAAAATTTCATATGCTTTCAAATATTAACCTTTACTTATATGTAAATAATTATATTGAGAAACATTTAAAGAAATTATTAGGGACAAATAGAATGGAAATTTGTACTTGGAGGTTGTAAGACTATGATTGTCAGTTCATGTTCTATGGTGTATTGTAGTCACAGAATTGTGTCTGAATAGTTCATCTGGCAGTTTGGGAGAGGGCTGCTTAAAATAAAGACAAATGAATGTGAAATTTCTTGTCTAATTTTAAGACTAGTAAGGAAAGGGTATGGATGTTTTCAATGAATCACTAAGATGGAAGAATGTAAGCATTTTATAGAATGTTCATTGATACTGCCCTATATGGGAGAATTTATTTGCTTCAAATATAATTGTAAAGAGCATGAAGCAACTAAATAGATGAGGAACTCTGAAAGCTCTCCCTTCGGGACTGGTAGTTGATTATATTGTTTTCAGTAAATGAAGCTTTTTGTGGGGGCAGTAGCTGGTTTCTTATGCATAAATTTATGATGTTACTAATTTTACTGTATGACTTTATGGTGGGAGGAGTTACACTTCTGATGGAGGAATTGGTTTATTCTTTGTGCTATCTTTGTATGTGTGCAGGTGCCAGAAAAGAAAGAATAATCTTTTGTAGTAATGGCAAATTCAAGAAACAGACAGCAAAAGCCCCCGCGAAACCCTGAAAGTGCTTATGTAACAAATATAATTTCCAGTGAAGTGAGTGGTATTATTCTATAATAAGGAAACCTTTCTGGAAAGTCTTCAGAAGTCTCTGAGATGTGGGCAGTGGTAATTTGTCTGTGGACAGATCTTGCTATTAATGAAGGTAACAACGCTATTAGATGCCTGCTCCTACTCTCTCCCTCCCCATCCCCTCCCTCCCACCTCCCCCAGTTATTTTACTGACTGAACCACTCTTTTCTTCCAAGGTTTTCATTTGAAATATAGAAATGAGTGGAGGTAACTTTAGCAAACCAGCTGAACATTAGAAACTATGAGTGCTGAATAATTTGTGGTATTTGTGGCTGGCAGTTTGTAAGGACATTGATATAAGAAGAAATGACAGGGAACTCAGGTGCTCTTAAATATATATTTTTTCAGTGTGAAAATATAGAAGCCTTAATTGCAGCGTGCTGGAATTGAAAATTAGAATGTATTTGATTATTTTACTATGTTTTTAAGTATCTGACAAAAGAAAAGTCGAAGGCAAATTATGTGAGTAAGTGCTTCTGCTAGAGTTTGAGGAAATTGTTAAGCTCAGTTCTCTGGATGGGGGAGTGTTTTGTGATTATAAAATTGTAATGGGAAGCAATTATTTTTATGGTGGTGGGATAGATACAGAAATTTTTAATCTACTCTAATGGTTGATATTCTCATCTTAAAGGAAACTTTTATTGTTCATTACTCTTATTCTGTATATAGATAAAACTGTTACTTTGTGAATAACTTTCAGTTGCTTTGATCAGTTGAGATGTATTTGATACTGTTTCCCTTGTGCACTTTGACAGGTGGTTTAAAAAATTATTTTTATCGAGTTTAGCTTATTCTGATTAGGCCTGTGTTTTTTAAAACATACTACTTTAAGTATGAAAAACATAATAAAAAAGTCTTTTTAGGAATGAAGAAAAATTAAGATGTTCCTTCCAGGAACTGAAGACCAGTAATTTTGAAAATCCTCTTTATAATGCCTTTAATTTTTTTCTGAAAAGGACAGTATCTTGTCTTCAGCTTATTGGCCAGAATGCTTTGAATTATAATACCTAGCTCTTAGATAATTCTCTCCATTTCTAAAGTATTCTATAAATATGTAGTAGTTAATCCTCTTGAAGTGTATCAGTATTAAACAATGAAAAGCTTCATGAAACCCAGACATTTTCTGATGTCTTAGATTCTCAGGCCCACAAGTATTAAATCTTTTGTCTTCTCACAGTATATTCTTCCAACATTTTGGTGGAGAATATCTGTAATTAATGTGATCTTTTTAAGAATATGATAAACACATTTCTATTCAAGGGATTTATTTACCTCTGCTTATGTCTTTACACCCAGAGGATTGCATACATGATTCCCATTCTTGTAAGCATAGAACTAATTGTAACTGCAACAGAATCATGCCAAGGACTTGGAATAGTGCCTACCAAAACATTGATTGTATGATTAAAATCTTATATTTGTTCTTGCAAGTCATGTGCAGGAAGTTCATTAATAATTTTATGCTCTAGTGCTAAAATTCTGGTGGCCTTAAACTCATGGTTGCCAAGCAAGAGTGAAGTCCGACAGCTTATGGTTCAAATGGTTAGCTGCCATTTTCAGTAAGATTGGGAGGGTGAAAGAGAAAGTACTATGTTAAACATTCACAGTGAAAAATCTTATAATTTCTATAATTTTGTGTGTCATAATTTGTCTTTTGTTGTTTTTGCTTAAAATAAAATTTGGGTAATTTCTTTGTGTATTGCAAATAATTTCCATGTGTATGGCTTTTGCTCTGTGGCAGAAGCTGTCATGGTAAAATTTGCATCAAGCTGCATACATGTTGCAGCGTGTTTTAATTAAACATGCAAGATATAATAAGGAGTGTTTAAAGCAGAGATGAAAGAAAGTGTAAAACTTAGGAGTCTGCAACAGTAAACACATGGAGCAGATAGGAAAAAATCTTTTAACACGTTTTGCTTTTTAAAATATCATGTGCAATTAAGTTTTTAGCCTGTGCTTCAAAAAATGACAATATAATTATGTATCTGTCAGTGATTATTTGGCAGCATGGATGAAGAATCCTTTTACATTTCACTTTATCATACTCTTGGAAAGATCAGGCAGGCATGGCCATAAAGACCTTTAAAATGGTGTAGGGAAGTTGTGCACCTGATAAATGAAGCTGTTATTCTTGTGTGAGGTAAGAGTGGTAGTTGATACCAGTTATTTTACTTTTCTACAACCTACTTACCCTATATAGAATTTACAGTAACAAGGTAGGATTCTTTACACCATTTCAGTAATGCTTGAAATGATGACATACTTCAAATGTGTGATGTGTTTATAATCAAATCTTTCCTTCAGTGGCAAAGTTGACATGTCAAAAATTAGGGAAACCTGATTTAATACTGTGCATGTAACCTTTTTAAGCCTTATTGGCTATTATAAAGGATTTAAATGAAAAGGTAGTATTTTCCATTTTTTTATTTTGGAACTTCATTTTTTTGATTAATTTTCATTTTACAGATATTGCTTGTATTAGTGGGAATTTAGACAATAATTTCTTTTTACTTAGTTTTCAAATTATTACCAATGGTAGGGTTTTGCTATTTGCTTCTCTGTTCATATGTTTTTCTGAAGGCAGAATGTTTTCCTCTCCTGTTCATTCTCAGTTGTTTGTACTTTACAAATAGTAACCGACTAATTTAAAAATATTACTGTTGAACTAAGTTGGAAGTGGGGAGAGAGTTAAGTCTCAAGGATCCAGCAGTCAGGGTGACCAGGTTAGGAGCAATCAGGACACAGTTTTCAGCTTTGCTTCTCTAGCAATTGGGAAAAGAAGGGATGAAAGGTCTTCTGCAGAAGGATGGGATAAAGATTTTAAAATTTCCAACCTATTCTGTGTTTTTTTCTCTTAGTGATTTTAATGATTTATTATTCTAAAGGGAGTATAATGAAAAACAGAAAAAGGTGGATGTGTCCCAGTGTATGAATATTCAGGAGAAGTCTTTTTTTCAGATGATCTTTAATAAAATAAGGAAATGATGCCATCGTAGAAGCACCAAGAGCCAACAACTGTATATTATTAATATTCTGGGATTGTGTAGTTCATAAATAGGTCCAGAAAGGAATCAAGAGTTTCACTGAGTTTTTATTTCATATTCATGCCTGGAGCATTTTGTGGGATCGAATGCTTTGCAAAAAGGTGGTAGTTCCTGTTTTAGAGAAAGAACTGTTTTATTTCTGTGTCAGTTTAGGGGGAAATAGATTAAATCTTGGTTCAGTGTTGTAGCAGGTTTTGACTGAATGTTTACTAGATGTTTTAAAGTAGTAATGTGATTTAAACTACTACCAGTATGACAAATTATGATATTTTGTGACAAAAGTATATAAATTTGTTTTTTTTTTAGTAAAATAATAGTCTAAGACAATGGATTAAATGTCCTTACCTTCTTGTCTTCATTTAAGATTAGGATTGCATCAAATAGACTATCAGATAGATAATTGATATAAATCCTATTTGCTGTGTAAAAATTTCAAAAATTTAAAATACTTGTTTGTTTCAGAATATTTAGAAACAAATGGTTTGGTGTGTCTTACTCTATAATTTTCCTTCTAATTTTTGAGGAAAAAGCCCTTAATTTTCTAGAGGCAGAAATAGATGTCCCCAGAAATGGGGTGTCACTATTTCAGGTTTTTTTTTTTTCCACTTTCAACATTAAGTTTTATAAGCAGAACTATGCTAAAAAACCCCTTTTTTCTCTTTAGAAATGTCATAGAGGGAGTTGACTTAAGAGAATGCATACATGGATATCTTATTTCCAGTTCTTGAGTTGTTCTACCCAACTGTTTTTGGCAGTGAGGTTCCACATCATCTTAAATGCATTTGATGTTTATAGATCCAAAGCAATGCCTTAGATAGTAAATTGCTTTTAAATTCGTACACATAAGAATGTGAGGGAATGACACAGTCCAGGAGAAGAACTCAGATTTTGATAGGGTCTTCCTGAAATGCAGGATATTTCTTTGTCAAGAGCTATAGCTGAAGATTCAATGATGATAATGGTAAGTTGATGATTATACATGATGAGATAAAATATGTGACAAGTGTTACTGAACTGTGTGCTTTGAGTTACCTATGTCAACAGGTACAATGTTCAGTATTAGCACACTTACAGATATTTGCTGTAATGATTCAAAAGTATGTATTTTCCCTATTAGAGCTTCATTTTGTCATAGACATAATGCTTCAAACCCTCTTGTCATCTGTCAAGGTTTGAGCAAACAAATTTTGACACAAATCAGAAAACTGTGACAGGTGAGTGACAAGCTGTCAAAGGTTACAGATCAATTGTACCATTTATTTCCTTAACTTCTGCTAAGCAGATAAATATCAGGAAAACCCCTGAAATCAATCATTGCAAATACTGCAGAGGTTTAAGCAATAAAAGAGTATTAGATACAGAGAAACTAAATTTTTATTTCAGGACTACAAAAAACCATTTCAGCAATGCTTTTTATAGGAATCAATGCTAAATAACATTTCATGTCTCAGGAATGCTGAATGTTTTCAGATTGTAGTAGAAATATGGGTTATATTTTAAGGTTTAAAGAAAAGCATGGAAACAGAAAGGTCAAGAGGCATTTTCATAAAGAATCACAAAATGGTTTGGATTGGAAGGGACCTCTGGAAAAAATTAGCCCAACCCTCTTCCTATAGCAGGTTCACCGAGGACAGGTTGCACGGGATCTCATCCAGGTGGGTTTTCAATATCTCCAGAAAAGGGGACTCCACAGTCTCTCTGGGCAGCCTGTTTAAATTCTCTCCCAGCCTCAAAGTAAAGAATATTTTCCTCCTGTTTACACTGAACTTACTGTGTTTCAGTTTGTGCCTGTTGCCCCTTGATCTTGTCCAGAGCACAAGTGAAGATAGTTCTCTTGAACTGGAGAGCCCAGAACTGGACACAGTACTCCAGTTGTGCCTCATCAGGGCTTAGTAGAGGGACAGCATCCCCTCCCTTTTTCTGCTGGCAGTGCTCTTCCTAAAGCACCCCAGGTTCCCTTCTTGACCCCCAGAGCACTCATGATCAGGTTGTTGTCCACTAGGACCCCACAAGTTGTTCTCCTCAGAACTGCTTTCCAGCAGGCCAGCCCCTCACCTGTACTGGTGCCTGGGGTTTTCCTCCCTCAGTGCAGGAATTTGAGCCTGCCTTAGATGAGCTTCACTGGATTCCTCTCCGCTCAACTCTGCGGCCAGGTTTCACTGAACAGCAGCACTACTGTCTGGGGTATCAGCCACTTGTCTCAGCTTTGTATCATCAGCAGACTTGCTGGGGGTATACTCAGTCCCTTCATCCATGTTATTGATGGGTGAACCCAGTGTTGACACTTGGGGAGCATTAGGTACAGGCCTCCAAGGTAACTCTCCTCATTGCAGCCAGCTGATTGAGCTTTGAGTTTATGGCTGGGCAATGTTGTAACACACCAGTATTTTGGCTGCTCTAATTGCTTTTGGAGGGTCAAGGCTTTATGTCCAACCCCATCTGTGGTATTGTGTGTTTTTAGAATTGGTTATTCCTTTGGTAAGTTAATTATGGTTTGGTCCTCGGTTCCCCCCATGTACTTCTCTCACAATGGTTTCTCCCTAAGTTGTTTATCCCTTGTTTTCCTGCCGGTGGTTTGTCTCTGAGAATAAGCCTATTTCCTCCCATTTGGTGGTGCTGCCCAACCCCCCCCCCCCCCCCCCCCATATCTGTCACAGTAACTACCCCCCCTTATCTCGAGAATTTGCTGTGTCAGCTATCCCTTACTCGATTTATGGTTTTTCCCCTCCCCTGTGTGATCCTCAGTGGCTTAGCTGTAACCCACGCTCCTCCCTGGGTCCTCGTTATTGGTAAGCTTTGTGTCTCCTCCTAACACACCCACTCCCTTATCAGCGTCCCTCTGAGACCCCCTCCTTGTCACCCGTCCCTAGGCCCGCCGGGGAAGATTGAAAGATCCTTGATACCTACACGGGTGTCCACTTCTCCTTCCTTTATCTCGGGACTTCGTAGCCACGATCCTGCCTGCACCACTCACGCCGCAGACAGTAACCACTACCCCGGTTCCGGAGGGGATCCGGGCGTGGCACATTGTGTGGCCACCTTCGGCCGTACTCCGGGAGCACCTGGCTGGGCTCCCGTCCAGCTCCCACGGCCGCGGGGAGAGGCTACACCCATCCCTCCCGGACATCTGTGAGCTGATTGTGGCTTAGAGGTTGGGAAAGGACAGAGTTAGGACAGATGCCAAAACTGACCAAAAGGATTTTTCCATACCACCTCCTCAAGCAATAAAGATGAGGGTAATAAAGTTCCCAAGAAACTTCTTCACATGCTGTAGCTTAAAAATATTTCTGGGTATTGCCAAAGTCAGTGTATCATGTCTTTGTGAAATTTCAATATGTACAGTTGCTGAATAGAATACTTACAATTTGTACTATGCTAAGGTTGGTTCTTAACTGCAGAAAATATTCAGTAGAGTTTTTGAGGAGCAGAAGGTAGCCTTTACTTGAGAAATGTTAGCATGTTAGGTCAATGTAGACCAGGTCTCCTATTTTCTTATCTTGGTACTCAATCGACAGGTATTTCTTTTCACCTCCCTGAGCCCCTTTTGCCGCCAGCCTGCCTACAAATGTAGCTGTAGCCTTTTATTTTCACTATGACTTCAGAGTCTGAGATGGCATACCTGTATGAACCAACATGTTCAGAGTTGCGCCTACTGTTCTGCCTTTTAAGGTTGTCCTGTCACTTCTTCCTAATTCTGTGACTAAGGTAACTAAAGATTGCATGAAAAATGAAAAAACAAGATTAATTCTGTGGCAGAAACAAATGTGTTTAATTCTGAGAAAGCCAGTTCTTTATTGGTGGACTTGTGAAAGTCACTTTTCTGTAAAATTTGAAGCCTTCTTTCAAAACTAAGAAATATAATTTTGACCTATTTGGTAATTCAAATTTTCCTCCTTCTGAAGAACAGAAACATTAGATTTTGAGTTATCCCAGGAAAAAAAGATTAAATCTCTTCAGTTATGTTTAGAACCTCGGTCAGACGAATGAATTAAATCTTTTCTCAGTGCTTAACTTTTTAAATTTTCCTTGGAGATGATATTGTCATTATGAAGTTGAGCTTAAATAACTGATATTATTTATAATTTCTATACCATTTGAAAAATATGGAAAGAACTGAAGTTTTCACATATACATGACTGCACAGTGTAAATCTCCCCCAGTTTTGTTTTTCTCTGTTTTTAAGGAGGAGCAGCTGCTCAACAATCAGTAGTTCAGTCAATAGAACTGCAAATGTAAGTTTTTTGTTCTGTTCAGAAGAAATGAAACAGTGCGGTAAAAATATAAAGCGTGGAAATTGTTTTAAATTCTTGAAATTTGGATGTCAACAAGATAAAATTCTTCATTCTTGGATTGCTATAAAATAAGGACTCAGTGACTACAATTTTTTATCTGTCTTGAATCAGATGCACAGTTGGATTTGGAGAAAAATGTTTCTCTCTGGAGTAAATGTCTTTTTTTTTTTTTTTGTAGAGTTCAAGCCATCTGAATTTAGTAAGCTAGGAGTTTCAGTTTGCATGTTTTTAATTTGTTTGGGATAAGATGCCATACCAGTCATAAATTATCTTTCATGTTAGCAGAAAAACAAGAGATTGAGAAAACATGCAACACTATCAGTGTCTTGCAAATATTTTTTGCGTTTTTCTTTATGGTGCTCTCCAGAAAATCACAAGTATAATTTCTGCATTGAATATTTAAACCTGATGTGAAGAAAAAATTCATTTGTCTAAACCAAATCTCAAGGTTGTTAGAAGAATAAGGATACAGCTTGAGTTCCTGACAGCGTACTTGACTCAATGTGCTGTTTTCTGATTATCCATACATAAAAGATGCTCATTGAGGTCTTAAACAAATCTTTGTAAATATTGTTATTTTACACTCATCTTCCAGCCCCTATTTTACCTTCACTGTGTTTTGCTAGTCTTTCTCTTTTGTTTTGGGTCATGTGACTGAATTTTCTGGCTAGGACAGTAGGGTGTTTATGGGCATGGAGTCCCTCTGTCTGCTGGTTGTGGTTCTGTTTAACCAACTGGCTTCTAGATTGTGTCTGTATTTAGGTATGCTGTCAGCAAGAGATGAAGCAGACTGCATTTCTTTGTCATTGCCTAATTCAAAAAATGAGAAAACAACAAACAGCCTACACCCCCTGCTACCCCCAGTACTTCTGTTTATATTCAGAATACCTTGTTTTGTTTATTTAATGTTTCTAATAATGGATGTTGTCAGATATAAGTATTATTTTTGAAATTTCATTTGTTTTTTATTAAACTCAGGGGTACCAGGAAATATAATATTCTGACCATGAATTTTAAAGCATTCTCCTTGCTTGGATAGCTATGGCATCTCTATTAGAGATATATGGATTTCCTCTCTTAAAGAGAAACAAGGAAGTAAATGACTAGTGCAGTATCTTTAGGTGCTCCAAAAATGTCTCAGCATATCTGTGGTGCAATATGGAATAAGTCCAAGCTGACATTTGGTTGTGTCAAAAAAAAAAGACATTAAAAATGTATTGTTCTTTAAAGTGACAAAGAAATTTGTAGCTTTTTTTCCCCCTGCTGCTGACATTTTAGAATTGCATCAAAGTCTTAATCTATATCAATGGCTGATAAATAACTAGTGCAGATTTTTTGTTGTATGCTTATATTAGACTGTTAATGCAACAAAAATGGATCTTGTAAGTAACATATTTAATTTGGAAATTTTGGTAGTATTAATAAGAATGGATATAGACATGTAATCAGAAACTATAGTGTTTATGGGAGATGTGGAGTTTATAATTATTACTGCATGCTTTCTGTTCTCATATGTTTCTTTTCTCATATGCTTTTCCTTATAAATTTGAAGCTAAAATATTTCATTTACTAAAAATAAAAGTTCAGAAATATTGCAGCCATGTTATTGTAATAATGTTTTGGAAACAAGTTTAAAGAAGTACATTAATGATGAGTGCATTTACTTATTCACTTGGAGTTCTGAAGTATGAATGCAACATTTTTTTCTGGTTTTGATTTTATATTTACAGAAGAAGCACTGTACAGCCCACGACTATAAAGCTGTTTCAAGAGTTTAAATTGTTGTTCATCTGTATTTAAGGGGGAAGTTATCCTTAAGTTATCCTTAACCATGATATCCAGCAATTTTGTGTATCAAGCGTAGAAAGTTGTAGTTTATGAGCAAGAATTGCACTGTGTACTACTTGTATGTGACTTCAGGGCAGAGGAAGACAGTCTATTTTTAAATTAGAAGTGGGGTTTTATAAATCTAAGTTTCATGTCATAAAAACTTCTTATTCATAGTGAATTTAGAATAGCAAACCTTTTTGAATATGCTGGGGTTGTTTTAAACAGAGTTTTCATAAACAGCAAAAGTGAGGGAACACTGAATATAAGGGCAGAAAATAATGAAAGGCACTTCAAGGAGATGCACTTCAGTATAAATTTATGTTTATTGTGCATTAATTTTATATTTTAGAAACATTTTACATTTATTATGTATTTTATATTTGTCAATATGAAATTCAAGACAATCTGGTACAGATTGCTGTTTCTAAACATAGTAGTACCGGGAGAGTATTTCCAGTAGTCTGCTAATTGAACTCTTGTTATATAATTTTGTGAAGAAAGGCTTTTAGATTTTATGTGTGCTAGCTTCATTGAATCTCTTTTTGTGGTAGTAAAAAATACAGGGGGGAGAAAAGTTTTTGGTTTTTTTTTTAATTTCAACATTAGTTGGGTTTTTTATGTGGTGCATATTTTTTTAGTGATTTGAACTTGAAGTTAAATTTTATTCTTTACACTAAGGGAATTATATTTTAAAGTGAAAGCCAGAAGAAAAGTAGTTTTCATGTTATAGGAAAATTGTTATGGTCACTGGCTATATGGAACGTACTGAAGGAGACAGGAGAGCTGGAAAAATGCTCTTGAACTACAGTAGTTGTGGGAGAGGATTTCACATTGAGATACAGCTAGAGTGAGATATATCGACTCTGAGTGATATGGAAGACGTGGGAATAGAAGATTTTTTTTATTATGGAATAGTTAAAAATATGGCTGTTTTATTTCCCCAAATAAATACTGATTCAAAAATACACTGAAATCATTAAGAACATTTGGGGTTGGTGTATTTTCATAATTAGTCAGCTTCTTGCATTATTAGTATTTCTGCTAATATCCTTAATTTTTTTCACTTAAGGAAAATACTTGGCAACAACTGTAGCAACAGTAGTTCAGGCACTTCTGTTGTGAGAAAATCATAGAATCATGGAATGGTTGGAATTAGAAGGGACCTTTCAATGTGGTCCAAACCAACTTCCCTGCCATGGGAAGGGGTATCTTCCCCTGGAGCAGGTGGGTCAGACCCCCATCCAACCTGACTCTTAATGTTTCCAGGAATGTAGCATCTCTCAGTGCTCCAGTGTTTCACCAGCCTCGTTGCAAAAATTCCCTCCTTACAGCTAATCTCAGTCTACCCTCTCACAGTTTAAAACCATTACCCCCTGTGCTACTGGGCCTCCGTAAAAAGTCCATCCTCATCTTGCTCATACACCTCCTGGAAGTATTCAAACAATGAAGGTAGAAAGGCAGAAAGAAACACCACACCAAAAAAGAATCCCTAGAAATCATGCCCCCACCCGGAATAAATCAAGCAAAAATGATTATTTCTTTCCTAATTTTTGTACTTTTCATGTGAAAGAAGTGTTCAAAACAGGAATAGGTGCAAAAGTAAGTGCAAAATACCAACACATATTTTGGGCTATAAATCATTTTGTTTCCCAGAAGCAATTTAGTACTTGAGAAGAGTTTCTAAATTAGGTTTATGTGATACCATCAGCTCTTCACATACCTGTGATGCGCTCTTGTGTTGCATCACAAGGAAAATTTCATACTAGTGAATATTTTGGAAGAAAATGGTGGTTTATTATATAAACTCTTACATTTGATTTTAAGAACAAGAGGAAGAAACTGTGCTTTTTTTTTTTTTTTTTCAGAAGATAAAACTTGTTGTTATTCCTAGTTCCTTGCTGTTGTTAATGATGAGGGGAAAGTAGTTCAGTCCTTCCCTGGGGCTGTATCATGTCTTTTTGTGTAACTTTTGCAAGTAAGAAGACAGGTCTGTGTTCTTTCACCTTGGATCTGCAGCAGCGAAAGGAGATATGATTTATTTGTTTACGGCAATATGTCTTTCAGAATTGTAAGAGTCTTCTGGTTTTGACAAAGGCATTTATTTGGGTATATGTTGAAATCTAGTTACAAAAGCAGAAATTGTCACTGATGTTGATGAATCCTAGTAATCAGAACATTATTTTCACTTTTCTGAACAATCTGGTTACACATTTTAACAGGCACGGCACAATATAGTCTTGTTTAGATAATTTCAGTGAAGTCCTAATTTTGTAATTGTACCTTTGAGCTTCACATTTTTTAGCAGTACCATTTTTCTGTAAGCACTTGGAAGTTGAGGGACTTGAAAGTGAACATAGAGGGACTCAGTGACTTAAGCTTCTACAGAGCAATACAGCTAGGACAAAATGCACGAAAAGTAAGAGACTGTATCTTCAAAAATGTTGAGCAAATTGCTGTACTTAGAGCAAATGTGTTTCCACTCAGCTACTTTAGCATAACCATATTACTTAGAAATTTTAGGTGAATTGTTTGTTTTTTGTCTTTGCCTGTGCTTTACCTTGTATCTGCCCATTGTCAATTGCAGCACCATTCTGCATAGAATGCATGGACCCAGCAGGTTCCTTTAAATTGTGATCCCAATAGAAACAGCGGGATCATTTGATGAAGTGCCTTTGGAAAACTTAAACATCTCTCTCAAGTCACTGTCTTGTTTGAAAGTGGGTATAGTCCCTGACTAATGTGCATATATAAAAATAAATAAACATATATAAAATATATAAATATTAAAAATTATACATATAAATAAATAAATAAATATATTTTATATATTAAAATATATAAATATAGTGCAGTTTACACTGTTGTGTATGTATTATATTTTTATAAGCCAAGATATTGTTATGCAGTAGAACAAAAGAATTTCTTAACCTGAGGTTTTGTATGTAGGTTTACATAAAGGTTTTCAATCTTATTGATAGTTTCATCTAACCAGAAGTATTTGGAAGTGCTAAAGGAGAGAGAGATAAGATGTTTTGAAAAGTAAGTGAAAAGTTATTACTACCTTAAAAGACCTTTTTAATACTGGATTTTTCATAGTTTTATGGGCAACTCAGCTTTCTTGTAGTGTAGTTTAATTAGCTTCTGAAGTTACTGCTTTAACCTTTAGAGGAGCCTAATTGAAGTATGTGAAATTATCATTAAAATATTAATATATAAGGTACTGTGATTTGAACTGAAAGATGTTTAAAGCTAAAGCAGTGCTGGTAAAAACAAAGGAGTGGAATTGAACAGATTTGCAGTCTTTCATGGCATTGTTTTGAATCAGGTGTGTAATCTGAAGCTCTTAAATCTGTGTCTATGTAATGGAATAATACTGTACTTTTACTGAAAACTGATGAGTTTGGCTAGTCAGTATCAGAGATATGCAATATGGTTTTAACAGTATGAGCCTAATTGTGAATTCTGTGAAATACTCTTGTATATTACAAGCCAAAAGTCTGTGTCAGGGCATGGGTTTGAACCTAAGCTTCCTGGACCCCAAGGTGATGAGAAGCAGTAATGTAGAAGCAGTTACTATTGGGAAGTCTACATCTAGTTGCCATCTTCAGATTCATTATATAATAATCTTTATCTTCCTCTTACCTAAAATCCCAACCAGTTTACTGGATTCTTTTTAGCGTTTGGGTTTTTAAAAATTTGTTATTTTCTTGGTTCAGTGTGTGCCTGTGGTGAGATGTTGGCAATGGGATAGCCCCTCTGGTAAAGTGTATTCTTTGAAAAGCATAAAACTACTGTACAGCGGAATGTGATAGGGGAGTGAGAGCAAAGTGTGAGAAACAATATTGCAGACCCTGAGCTCAGTGAAGGAGGAGGGAAAGGGTGTACTCCCCGTGTGGGAGCAAAGATTCCCCTGCACACCATGTTGAAGACCACTGTGGAGCTCATTTCCACGTGGCACTCCAGAGATGCCCTGCAGGACCCTGCAGCTATGGAGAACACATACCAGAGCAAGCTCCTTGAAACGTGGCCTGTGGAGGGAGAGCCCACAGGTTTCCCAGCAGAAACAGTGGACGTGGAGCAGTCTTTTCCTGAAGGATCTCATGTGGTGGAATGGAATCACATTGGAGAAGTTCATCAAGGACTGTATCCAGAAGGAGTGATGCCATGCTGAGAGAAGAGTGTGAGGATGGGGTAGGAGCATGAGGGAGCTGTTACAGACTAACCTCAACTCCCATTCCCCATTCATCAGCTTCCCTCAGAGGGGAGAGGAAGATGGAGGAGTTGAGTCTCTTTGTCCTGTGACAGTAATTGTGAGTGGTCTCCTTAATTTGACCCATGAACTTTTCTGTGTAGTGTTCCCCCAGTCTTGCTGAGGAGAGGCTGTGTGGGAATGGCTGGATACATGTCTGACAGCCAGCCAGAGTCTCCACAGCACCGGTGTATTTAACTGGAGCAGTGTCTGTAGCATGTACAAAGCAGTAATTCTTATGCCTGAACCTCTTCAAATTTCAGTTCCTGTTGGAGGCTGCCTTCCTTTGAGCTCATTTTTAAAAAAAGAAGTTGATGTGCAGAGAGATTTCCTGGACATTCTCTCAGCTTTGCCTTTGTGAATTTTTGAGGAGAGCTCCTTTTAGATCCTTTGGATCTGTGACATTCAGGAACCTGGCTGTCAATGAGAAAGCTTCCTGATCCTATGTAGATTTACTGTCCCACGTAGAGATACAGTTGCTTCCTGAGTGCTCTACCTGAAGTGAGCTGTCAGCATGGCCTGATTATCTGTGTTCCCATATGAATTAAGATGTGCTGTTTACAGCTGCTGAAAGTCATGCAGACATTTTTATCATGTCTGTGAGCCAAAAGAGTAAATGCTCTGAATATTTTCTGGCTCCTTTCAAAGCCCTGCTGGTTACCATTGCATCGTGCATTCCACCTTAACTCACTGTGAGGGAAACACAGGTCAGGCACTCTTGGGTAGCTCAGCAGGACAGACCATTTGTGATCAGGTATGTAGAGAAGATATGCGTTGGTTACAACTTTACGATTAATTTTTTCACTTTCTTTTTTGTCCATTGGATGAACCACAAATCACCAGCACGGAGCCCTTTTCAGAATCTGTTGGGTTTTCTGTCTGTTCACGGTGCTGGATGCTTGTGAACTAGGTTTGAAGTTATTTTCCTGTTAGTTATAATTTTATTCTCTGCTAATGGTCTGTCACAGCACACTATAAGCAGAAAGATTACAAATACTTTTGTTAGAATGCAGTATTTTATTCTTGCACATTATTGATCTATAAACACTTCAAGTCTCTTGTGAAATCCCTTTTGAAAGACTGAGGAACAAATTAAGGAACTGCACTTAGAGAAGCCATCATTATAATGACAGGCAATTTAGTTTGAGGTAACTGGAGCAGTGAAGAATGTAATCCATCATATCAGCAAGTATTTTTACAAATTTTATTAGTCTGACAAATGTTATGCAGACCATCAAGGTCATTTCATAGTAAAGATGGGATATTGTTTTCATATTCTTACAGCAACAAGAGTGGTTTGCATAACTACATGTTCAGTTCCCTATGGTTCTTGCAGTGCAGTGATGCAGTGAGACAGGAAATACTAACAGCTGCAAAATTAGACCTTTTCCTATTTGTGCAGGGCACATTTTCAGGCTAACTGTCCTAACTTTGTGGGAAATAGCCCTTTTAGTGACAGTTGCCTTTAAGTATTAAGGTTTTCTGTCTTTTCACTCCCTGCTAAATGACTTTACCCCACTAAAGCACATTCCATGGCCCTTGAGTTAAGTGTGTTTGCACAGGGCACTTACCGGATCTGTTTCTTAGAAAAAAATTACCACTGTAGTTCATAACAGTTGGTAGAAAAGTGCATCCCTTAGATAAGATCTCATGAAGTAAAAAAATTCAGTTGAAAACACAGTAAGTTTATTAATATGGATGCAATTCTGATTTTCCTAACATGAATTTTTCATTATATAGCAAAAATATGGAAATTTTTTTCCTTTAAAAAGTAGGTTTTTTGCTTATTGCACTCCCTTGGAAACCATTACCCAATAGGCTTTTGATGTTGTATGTATTTTGGGGAGATACAAAATTTGGTATTTCTCCACCTATCCATTTTAATTTTTGAAAAAAATTGCATATATGTCATATGCATATAGCCACTCTGACTGCAGATGAGAGTCCCAGCCTAGTGAGTGCAGTTGGTTTTGTAGGGTTTTTGTGGGATTTGGTTTTGGTTTGTTTGTTTGTTGAGTTTACTTTTGCGTTTGAGACTGATCTACTTTCTCATTGGATTTCTGATTGGGATCTAGAGGAATATTTGACAGTTTAAGTCATTAAGAAGAGTAAAAACCACTAAGCAAATTTGCTGCAGCCATGACTACAATTATGTTCTTCTCATTAAACCTTGATGTTTCTAAAATCTATGAGACTTAGCTAATTATTCTAACTAGTGTAAGGAATATATGGAAACATATGGAAGAGAGACCCATTGTGTCAGGAAGCCTCACGACTTGCTTCCATAGCTAATCTCATTATTTAGAGGTGCTTGTATCTATTTCAATCCAAGAAATAGATTTCTTACACTTATAATGCTAGGAAGTTGAATTGCTGTGAAATTTGAAACTTTATTTGAATTTAAAATCTTTGTTATAGGTCTTTCCACACAAGAGTTCTAGTTACAGTTATGCTTGAGTGATAGTTTTTCCTTATGTTTTTGCCTCCTGGTGTATCTCAGGTGAGAGATCAGATCTTTGATAAACATTGTGCTCTCATTTGCTTCAATTCCATGATTTTGGTGCCCCTTTTCTACATTTGTCTGATGCAATGATGACTGAACAGAGCTTTTGCAAAGAGCTTTTACTTGTTTTTACAGAGTTCGTTGTGGAATTGTGTTCCTTCTGTCTTCTAGAAGACTTTACCTATATTAATTATAGGCCAGTTATTATCATCTGTGTTGATTGTTCTTCCCAACTTCACCAGTAAAGTTTTTTTGTGTTCTGCTTTTGGGAACTTCATATCGTTCTTGATAGAACTCTGTAATACCTGTTTAAAGACTTATACAAAATCTGTTTGTTCACTGTTCAGTCTCCCAGCTCAACTATTCTCCTTTCAGTCTAGTTCTTTGCTATCTCCATCATAGCTGTTTTTACTTTCCTGCCCTTAAATTCCTATATTGATTTCAATCTTCCTCAGTTTAATAATTTTTTGTTGATATTCTATGAAAAGCATTAGTCACATAAATAGTTGTTGCAGCTTCTCCATCCATGAAAACCTCTCCAAAAAGTTGTAAAAGTTACATGGTAAATTGACCATGGCCTACTTCAGATAAATGTGTGCTTCAGGTTTTTCATTTACTTCTGCATCCTTTTTATTTCCTCAAAGTGTATTCTGGGAAGTGTTGGAATAATTTATACTAAGGAGGTCAGGAGAAGAGGGATTGAGTTAATGATAGCCAAACACTGGCTCTGGAAGGATCTCATTTCAAGATAATGAGACAAAGACAGCTAAGAGTCTAACTGTCCAAGGATAGGGAAGCAAGGTAGGAGGTAAATATTATCATTATCCAGCTGGTCATTCTGTTTTTATCTGAAGAAGGAGGCTGCCAAGGAAAGCCTAAAGAAGCCTGAGGCCTTGCTTATATTCTACTTGTTCTGTGGAGGTTATGAGGGTGGGAGAGTGACTTGGGAATGGAGAAAGACAAGAAACAAAAATTTATTTCTAACACCTTTCCAGATATTACGTTAGGAATAATAATAACATAATTTTTCTTCTGTTTTTTCCACTTGCATGTAGGGGGGACTTAATTCTTGCAGTCTCTGTCTCTATCCCCTGTCCCTCAACAAAAAGAAAATAAAAATTGCTGATGCAGTACAACTGGAAGTCATTAAACAGTGTACTTGGGCACTATTGACAAAAATTTGAGAGCTCACCTAATTGATTGCTTTGCCAGAAGCTGGGAATGTTGAAGATACATTGATTATGCAGAGCGTTGGATATTGTATAGTTTGCTGTTTCCACAAAATTGCAGCTGATTTCGGAAGGAATTCTCAGAAGGTTTAGAAGTCAGCAATAGTTTGTGTGTTTTTCAGTAAACTAATGACTCATCTTCCCTCATTGATTTATATAGCTTGTTTTACAGCTCTGGCATAAAAAAATTTCTTTCTGCTTGTAATTGTTATATTTTACTGTCATAGAAGAGTGAGGTGAAGGGTGTTACATTGGGAAAAATTAGAATGATCAGGAAAAAAAAAATTTTTAATCTTGTCAACAGCCTGGACTCAACAAATTTTCTTAATATGTCTAGGGTATTATGTATCTATTCACAATTGGGTTTATTTGTTTAAAGGTGTGTTGGTTTTAGGGTGGTGTTGGGGTTTGTTTAGTTATATTTTCTGGTTTTTTTAAACCTTTGAATTTCTTAAACCAAAATGAGAGATTGTGATAACTGTGTACTAATTTTTTCTGGGTTAGAATGTAATTCAGAGTACCTGGCATGGGGCTGTGTTTGTTTTTGTGTTGCAGACAGTGTTGATAACACAGGGATGTTTTTGTTGTTGCTGGGCAGGGCTTACACTGGCAAGCTTGCACTGGCTTCTCACCTCACCATTGAGAAGGCTGGGGGTGCACAAGGAGTTGGGGGTGCACAAGGAGTTGGGGGGACACAACTGGGAAAGGTGACCTCAACTAAAGGGAAATTCCAGACCAAAGGGCATCATGCGCAGCAAGAAACTCAGATGGGTAACCATGGCTGACCAGACCGCCAGTGTGACTTGCTGGTTTAGTTGTGAGCAACAGGTTTGGGTTTCTTTCCAAATTTTTTTCCTTCGTTTTGATTTTCATTGTTTAATTTTTTAAAAAATCTTATCTACACTTTCTTTACTTAGCTCACAAGTTTCTTACTTTAACCATTCTGATTCTGTCCCCCACCCCACAGTGTGAAGGATTCAGTGAGTGGCTGTGTGATGTTTAGCTGCTTGTTTAAACCAGGACATAGTGACATATTTAAGCAAAGCTGAAGATGTTTCTTTTTTTTCTCCTTTTTACCCACTTGCTTGCTGCTTAATTTTTGGGTTGGTTTGATTTTTTTCTTTTCCTTTTCCATGGTGACCTAGAGATTTGCAGCAGTTATGATCTTTGTGTACTGAATGTGCTGAGCTCTGGGGAGAGCAAGCAAGTTTTAAGTTTTCTTTTCTTAAATCTAAATTAATGAACTTCAGCACCCTCTTGTGCTGGTCCTGCCATTATCACATGGAAGGCAGGGCTTCACACAAGCCTGGCAGCCGCTGGGTTCTGCATTGGGGTTAATCAGGATTGTAGCCTGCTTCCAGTCATAACTAACACGGCAGTCCCGCTGGGATTTCTCATTAATAAGGTGCTCTTCTGAAATGCATATATGCTCGGATAGATTGATGTAATCTGAACAGGTATGCCTTTGGACAACACGTAAGGTTGAAAAATATCACATCTAACTCATGTTCACATTCATATCATTGTTGCCTAGTTGCTTCTAATACCATTTGTAATGCCTCAGCCATGATTTCCTGGCCCTGTTTTAAGTTATGCCTTGATATGATTGCAGAGAGCAACATTCTGCATTTCTAGTTTCTGTATCTGTGTGCACATGTTGAAGCTGTAGATTCTGATTCCTTTGTTTTCTTCTGTGTCAGTAAGGGCCCTTATGGGATGATTTGTCTTCCTATTTTAGTCTTTGGCCTTGGAATTGTAAAATTGTTTAATCCAGATGACAAAAAGGCAAATGGACGTCATTAATATGTTTAAGTGCCTCCCTGACTGTATTTTATTTGTTCTTCTTGCTGCGTATTATCAGGTTTTGGTTTTTTTTTTGCTGTCTATATCCAGGCAGCCTCTTCAGATTTTGATAGATCAAAACTAGCAATGTATATGATGACAGCCAGGTATACGAATTTACTTCACTAGATGCCCATTCAAAAAAGAAAAAAAAAAAATCAAGATTGCTGTACAAATTATGAGTTAAAATAAAGCACAACAGAAGGATCTCTTCTTTTGTGTTCCGACAATCTACTTGCTAAGAGGTCTATTAAAAAAAAGCAATTCATAGAAGTGTTTGTTATGAATGATTTGATTATATAGTCTGTTGCCAGCTGTAAACATCTTTTCTTTAATGCCTTCTGGAGGTAATTGATTTTCCTTGCTATTGTGGTTAGGACAAAGCAAAAGTTGAGGGTGTTTTGTTTAGTTTGGGGACTCTTTTTGGTGTTTACTGGTGGAAGAATTAAAAAAAAATTATACCTTAATTTGTATCCTAATGGTTTAAATTTTTGTCACTAGGCATAGAAGTGTATCATTAGCAGCTAAACAAAGAAAGGTGTACGAGGACGGTACAGAACTTCCACTTGAGTTGCTTTTTTCTGGGTTAGAGATGATTATTTGCTTAAAATCTATAAATTAAATTTCCATTGAAGTATTTGCAAGGATGTGTGTATGTATCTATGCAATATCAACTTTTTTTTTAACCAGAGTGTGTCTTGGACCTGAGTCTTTGCGTACATGCATATTAAAATTCTATTTTAGCAGCTTTATGGATTTTTTTTCTTTATTGTTGCTGTGTTTGGAGGTTGCTCCTACCAGTTATGGCTGATACCAAACTGTGATTGTAATGAAGTAGTCAATCACAGTAGTGAATGTGGAAGATTACCATTTTAATGACTAATTTTCCTGCAACTTTTCATTGTCGGCCAGTCCCATTTATGTAATAATTCTCATCTCTCAGGATGTAACATGTTTACTTCCTCCCATAAAATTTTATGTGGAACTCTGTACCAATTTGTAAATGTAGGGACAAGACTCTAAAGCCGTTGTGAAGAGAATCTTGATGTCCAGTCTGTTCCAATAATGCCTGTGCTGAATAGCCTGAATGTCCACTTGCTGCAGTGCTGACTGGATCAGAAAGCATGTAAACAATTGTATTTCTTACGAGTGTAAACCAGAGAACCATATTAAATCACATCCTCTTCCTATTCGTCTTTTCATCATGTCTGATGCATTTCAGGTTTTTGACTAATTCATGCCTTAAAGCTGATTCTGCATCAGATTGATAGAATATGTCTGTGTCCTGCTTGATCAGACTAATGTAACAGAGGTTTATTTTAAATTAAATTACTGGTAATGCATGCAGTTCACTAAGTTAAAAATTGTGAAGAAAAAGCCCTCTTTGTATTATTTCTTATTATCAAGAATTTCTGTTTAGTGTGACCTCTGTTTTGTGAAGATCATATATAAATCATATCCAAACAATTTCTACTTCTGTGCAATATTTCTCATATTTTCACTGATTGTACACTGATTACACTTCCCAAGGGCATCTGAAATTGTGATTCTTTTGAAATCTCCAGTTAGAATGTGAACTCTGACTTCATCTGTTTTTTATGCTAGAATAGTATGGAATATTACATATTTTTCATTAATGATACGTGAAGCCTTCTAGTACTTCCAACAGGATGAATAAACATGGGTACTTAATACCTAATAGCTTGTCTGTTAGCCAGTAATAAATGTATAATACCATGTCCACTAACATATATTGTAAGAAATCTTTTTTTTATTGCACTTTTTTCTTTTTAGAAGGACTTTTCATAGGGAGAATGTAATTTTGTTTTAACAGCTTACAATATCAAGAGGTAAACTGCAGGGCTGGTTAAATTTGCTAAATTCTCTGTTGTCCCTAAGAGACAGATTGAAATAATGTCAGCCTGTAACAGTATTTGTATGTGAAATTTGGGTGACATTCTGTGTTTTGTTTCCTCATTTGTTTTAAAAATAATGGCTTGTATTAAATAATGTGTACTACCCGGGAAGATGAATATGTAAAAGTTTTTGAGCAAGATATAACTATTTTATATCTTTTTGAGCAAGATATAACTATTTTAAAACTATTTTATTTATTTCTTGTGGTATCCCAATGAATGGTCCATTAAATGATTTTTATTTTTTTGTGAGCTATAAAATGCTGGATTTTAAATGTTATTTTGATTAAGGCAGTATTTTTCAGGAAAGAGTTATTGAAATATAAGAAACTTTATAATTATGTTATGATTTTCTTAGACCTATGTAATTGTAGTCATAGTTCTTCTATCTTCATGTTAACTTCTATTTATTACAATATGCAGGAAATTATCTTGTTTCATCTCCTGTTTCCTGTGTGACATGAGAGACTTGTCAGTTTGAAGAGCATAAGCAGCTTAAGACTTTTTCCTTCCCCCTGCCTTTACATGTGCATTTTTCTTATGATTTGTAACAAATGGTGGCCATCTGATTCAACTAGAGTCCACATAATCAGAACTGAACAGTTCCCTCTATGAAATTTGTATTGGTGCATGGGGCAGCGAAAATTTGTTACCTGTGGCCTGTAGTGGAAAGTTTGGGGAAATCTTGTCTTTCTATACTTGTTAAAGAGGAAGAGGAGATGAATCTCTAAGAGGTATCTAGAGGCTAGCTTGTAAGAAAGCTTTCTGGTATTTTTGCTGAGTCTCAGTTTCTGCAGTAGCTACCTAGATAACTGCTGGTGACAAACTTTGGTAAATATTGCAGATGATTATATCAGCTTCATGATGTCATACTTTATTTCCATTGTGTATGGCTAGTGTGAAAACTGAAAAATGAAACACGGTTAGTTGTTTGGAAAACAGATGCAATTGTGAAGATATCTTCACTGTGGGTTGTGATATAGAATGTACTATGTATACATCACTTTAGGTGAACTGTATGTATATATTTCTTTTTATTTTCAACTGCTACAAGAGTTTCCTCACTCATTACAATTACATGGTATCCATGAAACTCCAAAGGATAGATTTGAACAAGATTTTGTAACTCTCTAGTTCTACCAAATGTTGCAAGTGTCTTAATTTTATAAGAGAAAATAGTCACATTGTTTTAAAATAACAATCTAGTGGCCTTCTATGTTGAAGCAACTGCACCATTGGACAGGGGAGGGTTGCAGATGCCATTTATCTGGACTTCTGTGAAGACTTTGACACAATTCCCCTAAAACATCCTTCTCTGTTTAAATTTCAGAGAGATGGATTTGATGAGTGGGCTGTTAAATGGGTAAGGAACTGGCTGGATGCCTCCTCCAGGGAGTAGCGATGAGTGGCTTAGAGTCCTAATGGGCATCTGTGACAAGACATGTCCCCCAGGGCACAGGGTAAGGGACCAGTGTTATTTAGTATCTTCGTCAATAACATCGGTGAAGGGATTGAATGCACACTCAGCAGTTCTCAGATGACACCAAGCTGAGTGGTGCACTTGACACTCCTGAGGGACAGATGCCATCCAGAGGGACCTGGACAAGCTCGAGCAGTGGCCCATGGGAATCTCACGAGGTTTAACAAGGCCAAGCTCAGGTGCTGCATCTGGGTCGGGGCAATCCCTGGTGCCAGCCCAGGCTGGGGATGAACAGATGGAGAGCAGCCCTGCCCAGAAGGACTTGGGGGTGCTGTGGGTGAGAGCTGGACACGAGCCAGCCATGGGCACTCCCAGCCCAGAGAGCCAAGTGTGCCCTGGGCTGCACCCAGAGCCCCGTGGGCAGCAGGGCAGGGAGGGGATTCTGCCCCTCTGCCCCACTCTGCTGAGACCCCACCTGCAGAGCTGCCTCCAGCCCTGGGCTCCCAGCACAGGAAGGACATGGAGCTGCTGGAGAGAGTCCAGAGGAGGCACCAAGGTGATCAGAGGGATGGAGCACCTCTGCTATGAGGGAAGGCTGAGAGAAGGGGGATTGTTCAGCCTAGTGAAGAGAAGGCTTTGGGCTGACCTAATTGTGTGGCCTTCCAGTACCTAACAGAGCTCTCAAGAAAGATGGAGAGAGACTGTTCACAAGAGCATAGTGTGACTGGGCAAAAGGCAAGGGACTCAAACTTGAGAGTAGGTTTAGATCAGATATTAAGAAGAAATTCTTGACTGTGAGGGTGGTGAGTGACTGTCAACAGCTGGCTGGAGAAGTTTTGGATGTTCCGTCCCTGGAAGTGTTTAGGGTCAGGTTGCCTGGGACACTTTTCAGCCTGGTCTAGAGCAGGGTATCCCTGCTCATGGCAGGAGACTTGTAGGTAATCTTAGAGGTCCCTTCCAACCCAAACCATTTTATGATATTATTACAGTCATATTTACTAAGTCCTAAAATAAACATTGGATGCCAAGGCATCAAACCTGTTTTTACTCTTAAAATTTATGGTGGTTTTGTAAGCCTAAGTACCAGGTATTTGCTGTCTCTGTGTGTGTGTTAGCCTCAGATTACAGTGGCTCTTGTACCACTGTCATATATATATTAATGTTATGTAGATGTCACAAACTTGTATTATTCAATGAATTGCATACTAAGAATATGATTATGTTGGGTAGGGATGAAGGGGTCCAGTTATAGATACATCACTCTTACATTAGTGTTTTGGCTTGGTTCACTTTTTTCATCACTTTCTTTAACACTTTGTTTCACTGAGGAAACGTAGACCTAGTGAAGAATGTGAAAAACTTTTATCCCTGTAGCATACCGCCACAGTGGTACATATAGTTACTTTGGGTAAAGAGGGAGATACAGTACGTCATAGTGTTCTGTTTCTTTGTAATGAACAAAAGCTTTATATGTGAGAATCTGTCAGAAGCAATTGTTTTTGAGTTGGTATTGTACGATCACAGTGAGAGCATTGTCTAAGTTGGTCTTTAAGTTTTTCACATGAAATAAAAACACTATGAGAATGATAGATAAGTTTTACGTATGAGAGGGCTGTGATGACAAAACAAACTTATGCTGTGGAGGTGATTGTGTTTTTAATGAAAGGGACATGAATTTTTCAGATTCTTGACCAGGAAAATTCAAGGGTTTATTTAAGAATCTAGGAGACCTTCAGAAGGTCATAAGAGTAATGAGGCAAATGAAATATGTTTTTATTTATGAATGCTCTTGGAGTTAACCAAAAGGATGCAGACTTAATAGTATTTAATAGTTTTCGTTACCAAGACCTCCTCCTATTTGTGAACATGATCTTGTGAGGCCATTTTAGAAGGGAAACAGTATGAGCATAAAACACTTGTTACTTGAATGTGTACTGTAAAATAAATTTTCAGCCACTTTAAAAGCCTTGAAGTTGTGGTAAACAGATATAATTGCCTGAGTAAATTAATTTAATGGGAATGTGTAAGATCAAATAGCATAGAGGAAGCGAAAATAGAAGTTACTTTCTTTTAAAAATATTTCAGGTGATAATGAGATTATTCTGTTAGGGTGAACAGTAAAGCTGTTGAATAAACTGGGGTTTGGAGAGGATTTTTTTTTTTACTCATAATACAGAATAGCAAATATGCCTCTATAGCTCTGGAGGCATTAAAAGTTAAGATAATGCAAAGTCATCTTTTGTCCCCGAGAGAATAAATATTTTATTCATACACTTCTTAGACAAAGAGGAAATACTAAGCTACTAGACCACTGAACCATGGACCTATTGTGTGGTTACATGGAAATTTTTTCTTCTTTTGTATTCAGAATGGTAATAAATGAAAATACTTTATATGTATTTCTTAACATATGGATACATTAGTCTGTTTGATTGAGTATTGTGAAAGCAAAGAGGAATATTATTTTTAATTTTTAGAAATCATCGTGCATTCTTCTGCGTAAAAAATATGCTGGAAAACGTTCAGTTTTCCCATAACCATTTGTGAACATACAATATTCTAGTGTGTGATCCTTGCTACAACATTTATAATGCAGTGATACTTTCTTTTTTATTTTAATTATTTTAAATTTTTTTTAAATTTTTATTTTAATTTTCTACATTTCGTAGGCTATCAGGTAATGATCTGTGCTGTTTGGTGAAAGGTGTTTAGTTTTGGAAGCAGTGTTTTCCAAATCCATAGTAAACACATTTTGATAGTAAATTTTCTCTTTTGGTAGAAGGGCAGTATTTTGTAGGATGAAGAATTGCTTTTACAATTTTATTTGCATTTTTCAACAAATAAATTAGGGTGTGCTGGTAGTTTTGTTTAATACAAATGCATGTAAACTGCACTTAATAAAATTGTGAGATAGTAAGAATCATAGATAATTTATATTGAGAATTGGATTTGTTTTCTAACCCAGATATTTAAATTGGTTTGAAGATAGTGGTTGTCTACAGTTATTTAGTATTTCAAACTGTATGTGTTCCAAGGGTGTTGTTTTTTTTAGTACTAAATAATTTGCCGGATAAAATAGACCGGAAAAGAACCTTTTTGATGCTTAGTGTCATCAGTAACAAAAAGAAAATCAGATTAAAAAGTGATACTCTGTGCCACAGAAATGGAAGGAATACTTTGTGTGGCCTTTAACAGAGGTACGTAAAGAGTTCTATATCTAAAACTCATGTTGGAGTAATTAGGAATGATTTGTATTCCCTTTCACTATTACTAAGATAAAACAGGAAAACTGGTCTTGATAGCCAGTTGTTCAATCCTCTTAAAAACCAGGGAGAAACTTGGCATTCTAAAAGGGTACCTTATAAAATTATGATTCCCCTGAGTATTGAATTGAGTATATTGTGAAATTTTGGGGCTGTTTTCATACTTAAGGTGTTTTAAATTAGTTGATGTTACCATTACGAAGGTCGTGAGGCCAGCTGGTAAATGTAACATAAAATGCTCCTTTTGACTCTTCAGCCCTTACATTCTAGTCTGTCTCCTCCTCTTGTATCATGGGCAGATTGATGGTACTAACTCCTGCAGTGATGCATATGGGTGAGGGCAAGCACAGCAATTCCATTCTCTTCACTCTTCCCCTCCCCTCAAGTGTGAAGCTGTGGTAGTGAATTGTTACAAAATGCCTCAGAGCAAGTAGATATGCTCATGAGGTCTGAGGCAGCAGGGGTGCACAGGACATCTAAACCTTAAGTTTACTTACAAAGAAATTTTGTTTTTAACTTGTTTGTAAAAAATCACTTATGTTGATGGATTAATTAATCCCTTTCAGTTAGCAATGTAGTATTTTTCAGCCGTTAGTAAGTGGCAACATTTTATTTTACGAAAGACTACGCATTTGTTTGTAAAAAGATCTTCTTTCTCATGGAAAGGAACCACTCAAACATATATATACCAAGATTGTGAAAATATTGAAGATCTGAATCATTAAAAGAATATGTTAAAAAATGGGCATAATTTCCTCTTCAGTTAGTTTTCTTCAAAGATGCAGGAACAGAAATATTTATATTTCTCTTTTGAGTGCTCATAGAAATTGGTAGTACTACTGGAAGTTAAAGCTGGAAGTTGTTGAATTTCTGTTTTGATTAAGCAAATTGTTGAATTTACTGAAGGTGAAGAAATGCATTCTGGCAGTTAGTTAAGATGAGCCTTGCCTTCTGCTGTTCACTAATGAAATTTGGGTGTCCTAAGAACTTGAGTGTGATGACAGATTATCCATGCCTTATTTTTGTCAGTGTTCTGTAATTGCAATATGGGGTCATGAATTAAATTCATGTTTGCCAATAATAATTACTTTGTCACAGCTTTTATGACAAATATATTTTAAGTTGATGCTTGTGGAAAGCAGGCAGTGTATCAGTCCTGTTTAATAGGAAAGGTCCTTTCTAGTTTAAGTTTTAAATAAATCTTCCGAACATAAACTTTATTTTCCACCATTTCTGCCTTTTGTTTTCTGAGGGAGGTGTGGCAAAAGAGCTCTATATTTGTATATAGCAGTCTTTATTTGTGTGTATTTCTAAGATAGGTTTGTGCTGAATTACCAAGAATTTACAATTAGTTTGGTTTATATTTATGGTCAATTTAATAGTATAATATATTCCTAAGAAATTATATTATTAAAATATTGTTAGGAACTGATGCTAATGAGTGCCCTGGTTTGTTTGGTGGTTCCTAGGACTAAATCTCTAAGTAAGTACTTTGAGTATTGCAGGTTCCTGTAGAAAGTAATTTAAAAATGAAATCGAATTTTTACTTAAATTTAAATGTGGTTAAATTATAACAGAATTTACTTGTAATTTCCTACTCACAGGACTAGGAAGATATGTATAATGTTAAATATTTTTAAGTATATCCTTTAGTTTAACTGTGTAAAATTTAATAGTATTCTACTGTAATATTTTGATCTTTCTTTTTACCCTCCATCTGACCCTAAAATGTAGTTTTGAAAGTGTTAGTCAAAAGAGAGGCAAGGTAATCTTTCCCTTTTTTGGATAGAGGCATCATTTGATAATTTTAGTACAGAGATAGTAAGGCAAATTTGAAGTTAAGTAGGAAGTACCTATGTAAGCACACATGTGTTGTAAAGCATCTTCTCTCAAAACTGCTTCATTACTGTGATTTTGTTTTTTTAAGATGTTCATGTAATGATATCTAATTTCTTTCCTGCTGGTAGAACGGTGATAGCCTGTCTACAGCATATAGACATTTTTGTATATCAGCAATCTTTTTGCTCTATATGTCTTTTTTTGTTTGTATTGCATACTTGTGAATTTAGTTGAATTCAGCTGTGATCTAAATTAGTCCCTTGTAAATGCTTTTGCTTTGTGTGATTTGCCTGCATCTTTTGAAATTAATGTATTCTAGAAGTCTTGGTAAAAGAGCTATACCAGCATTTAGGCTAACTGCACATCATTGTAGATTATGGCACACAAGGATTTCGGAGGAGACAGACCAGGGAAATGCACATTGAGTATGTGAGACCTTAAACACTGTCTTGGAGGGTGTAGCCACCTGCTTCATGCACGGCAGGTTTCAGAGTGGGTGGCAAATGGGCCTCAATCTGTAGCAGATAACAATGCATAGGTAAGACAAGAAAGTTCAATGACTGAATTGGCAGATGAGATTTTTGCAAACTTAATCTCTTTTCAGACATAAAACTGAATTTTAGTAAGCACTCAGTGACTCTTTCCTTTTTACTTTTGGTGCCCAAATACAGTTTGCCTAAGCTGGCGACTGACCAAAATGGAGAAAAAATTTTTGGAGTGAGGAATTGGGAGAAAAAGGGTTTATTTTACCATTTGTATTGCCTTATGTAGGGAATACTTAGCTTCATCACTCTTCTATATTTACATGTCAGCATATTTTTACTCTAGCAGAGTTTATTCTTCTGAGGAATATTTTTGCAACTTTTATTTTTGTATATTGCATGGAAAAAATTGCATATTAAGATCTACTTGCAGACAGTAAGTAGTGCATCTGTTTAAATAAGAGAACAGGGTATTCGTTTTGTGCCAATTGCTTTTTATATTCCTAAATTTTTTTGCAGTTACTTCTGTTTTAGATTCTGTAGGTGTTCATTAATTGTCAGGCTTTTTAGTTGGAGTTTGAGTGGCTTTTATTGTTGCACCTCAGTCTTTCTTTTTGAATTATCATCTCTGCTTTTTCCTTTTTGCACTTTCATTTATTGAGTAGAATGTAAAATAAACTAATACTTATGAAATCTAATTCAGAGTAGGCAAAATATTGAATTTCTGTGAAACAATGCAGAACTGGAATTCATATATAATAGGCTGCAATACATAAAAAGAAAATGATTAAATCATATCTCACTTATCATAGATCTTTTTGATAGGAGCAAAATCTGTGCCATTAGTTCCAGACCAGCGTATTTCCCATTCACAGTGGTTTAGTGCATAACTTATAAATCTGTCCTCATCATCTTATATTACTTTTTCGAAGCAAGTCTAACATGAAGCAAGACACGATGAATGAAAGTCAGTGAAGGTCAACTAGACAATCCAATTACTAAAGATTCCTGGAAGAACAGCATTGTGATCTATAATAGAATTGTGTGCAAATTTCTGTCTTTGTTGACAAGGGTCATTTTTGTAGAGCTGCAGGGGTTTTTTTTATGGTAATCTAGTTTTAGATTATGCTAGTCTAATCTGTGTGTTTAATATATCAGAATGTCAGTTGTTTAAAAATTTGTTAGTTCACAGAAGCCATAATTATAATACATGTTTTATGTACATGTTCTATCTCTTGAGTAGTGACAATTTAGCATACAGTTACACATTCCATAACAAAGATGCAGTGTGAAGGTGCATAATCATTGCATACAAATCACTGCTAATTTTCCATGTTTTTTTTCATCACTCACTTATTTTTCTTTCATTCTGCTGAATAGATGATTTCTTGCAAGTATAAAGCACATTCATATGGTAAAAGAGATTACTGTATCTGGCACCTACTTCTGATAGAAATAGTAATCCCAGGCTACGTGTTGGAGTTATTACAGAACTTTAAGTCTGTATAGAAACCATCGGTGCTACATGCTGCAGATGATGAATAAGAAGAAAGCCTTAAGCAGAAGAAGAGATGTTTCCAGTCTTAGAAGCATCCTTGGACTTCATTTAACTTTGTTGCTTCTGTATCACAGATCACAGAATAAGTTAGGTTGTAAAAACTTCTGGGGTAACTAAGTCCAAGCTTTGACCAGCACTGAATGCCATGTCCAGTCTTTCCTTAAACACCTTCAAGGACCAGGACTACAACACCTCCCTGGGAAGCCCATCCCAATGTCTGATCAACAGATGTGGTTGAACTTTACCTACATTACTTTTTTTTTTTCCTTGATACAAATAGATCTAATGAAAAAAAAAAAAAAACCCAAACCAACCAAACTTATGCATACCAACATTGTATCATTATGGTTTTGAGGCATATATAAATAAGGACTGATAGGATTTAGTTGTCTGTGGTTCTAAATGAAAACTATGTAATTTTACCTAACTACCAGTTTACACGTAAATTTTAAATAAATTCCAAATCACTACATGTTCTTCTTTTCCCCAAACCCTGCAAAAAAAGAACAACAAAAAGATGTAATATAAATGTTACCTTTTAACCTTTTAGCAGATGTTTGCATTACAGGTATTTTGATCTGTGTTTCCATGCATAGTCTCTTACATTCACCTTAGGAGGAGCCATTTAAATGAAATTGCAAGTGTGTGTTTTTGTAAATATGGAAATACATATATGCAAATTCTTTCCCAGCTAATTCAATCATAGGAAAGTGGAGTCATAATTAAAGTGTTTAACCAAACAGAATGTCAAGTGGTCTTCATTCAGACAGGGTGTCTGAATGGGAAGAACGTTACTAAAAAAATCAATTGATATAAATGACATAGTACCTGAAAAAGAAGTAAAGAATTCCTAGATTCTGGTATAAGAAAGGATGCTGAGAGGAAGGTACAGTTGATTTAAACAATTTTTACAGTGTTTTGCAATAAAAATTGAAGTAATCTTCTCCAGATAGTGGAGTTTTATTGTCTGACGACAAAAGACAGAAACACTGCTTCATTATTTATAAGTCAAGATTTAAGAACAAGTTGTTTGCAGTAGTAAAATATGTGTCTGAGCTACCACAGTAATTGTAAAGCATTATCGGGTTATATCACACTCCTTTTGACTGGAAAATCATGAGGCATACAGAGGTAATGAAGAATCTTTTTCTGATTTAAGAAATGATGCATATTTAAAAAGCACTTAAGGTTCACTGCTAATCTGTAAACTATTTAGTATAAATGGTCATAATCTACGCGATTAATTTTTATTAAAACTATTTTTTCCACAGGTTTTGTTTAGATTACAGAAAACACTATAGTATGGAAAGAAGATATTTTAAGACATAGTAATTTCATTATTTGCATTCAAATTGTCGTTTTTCAAAATCTTCATGCCCCTAAATGTTAGCTATAAGTAAGAAATTATTTGTAGATTGAAGTTTTAAGCTCTGTAATAAATTTGTGATATTATGCATTTATACAACTGATTTTTCATTAGTACATTTTCTTGATAGGTAGGACAAAGCTGTCTGCAACAAAGAATTACACTTAAATCTTCTGTAGGGAGGGTAGACCAAGATTGTAATAGAGTCCTTCTCTAAGATTATTAGCTGAATCAGAGGTTTTAATTTATTTTCTATAGGAGATAGATTTTTTTTTTTTCCCCCCAGCCCTGTTTTGGTTCTGGTAGCATTATAAGTACTGTAAATTTCTAAGCCTTTGACTTGTGATAGTATTTGTCACAGGATTTTGGTAATCAATATCTCAAAAAAAGTACTAGTTGATGTGGCTGTCCTTAGCTTAGAGAACTGGGCAAAAGTAAAAATGGAAGGCTGTGTCAGATCAAATCAGAGAAGAAATTTCTTACCACAATGGTTGGCTTTTGTTCATGCAGGCAGACCTGAGACATGGGTCTCTGCAGATAGCCCGTGATCACTACCCAATTTTTGATTGCATCTGTTCAGCTAACCCTTTTACCTTTCCTTTTGGACTGTTTTCAGTTTAATTGGGTTCTAAATACACAATACTAAAAGTCTTGCCTTTTATTTGGCAGATGTGCAGCAGTAAAAATCTCTGCTCACTGAGAATTGTTGCTTTGAGAAAACTGCACTAGATCTGTAGCAATTTTCAGTAACCCCAAAGCGATACAGCTTTTATGAGGTAGTGGGCCTATAAACCCATATCTCTGGAATATCTTTTCAAAACTTGTTCTGCCAGAGTCCTCACCAAAGTCACCACATGCTGCCAGGGTGCAGGAATGTGACATCTTGGGCACCGTGGAACTCTAGGTGATGGTGATCCAAAGCACAGCAGGAATAGTGTTCCTATATGAATTCATCTGAGGCTCAGCTGTGCACTACGTCTTTCAAAATTTGTTTTGCTTTTCGGTTTTGTGGCAACAGGAAGACATCCATAGAAATTCTGAATGTTCTCAGCATTCAGGAGTTAGGATTCCAGGCACAGTGAGACATTCCTGAGCCATGTAGCTGGAAAATACAGGCTTTGTCCCACAGTCAGTATATGGTTTTTCATGACTGCCATTTGCACTGGGAATATAGACTTCTCAGAGGGAAAAAAAAAAAAACAAAAACAAAAAAAACCAAGAAGAAAACAAACCTTACTTGTTTAATTGCCTAGTCTCCTATGAGAAACACATGTAATATTACTTTTAAGTTGAAATCTTCAGTTGCTGTGTTTTAGTTAAAAAGAAATATAAGATAAGGCATATAAATTCAAGATAGCACACAATTCAAATTGCAAAGTCAATGATGGGTATAGTATGAGTATATGGAATGACAATAACTAATTTGTTACATTTTCATTTTTGTATATAATTTATTAAAATAGTGAATAGAATTGTGTATTGGGTTATTTGCACATAAATAGGTCGACAGTAAGATCTGAATTTGTGGCTATCATCTCTTGCATTGTGTTTCTTTTTTCTCTGCCATCTGCCAGAAATATTTTTTCTTCCTGATTTTCATTAATATATGTCCATGCATATCCATGCAAACTGTGCAAACCCAATAATCTCTCTGAAACTCTTGAACAAATAATAGTAGTGGTAATAATGATACTAAAAGTCTAAATGAGCCAATGTTACATAGAAATTTCTTAAACTGTGTTATGTATGTGCTTATATCACCTATTCAACTGTTATCTGTTTATCTTTTTTTGTAGGTGACAGATCAGTCAGTGAAAGCTTTTGCTGAGCATTGCCCCGAGCTGCAGTATGTTGGTTTCATGGGCTGCTCAGTTACTTCGAAAGGAGTCATTCACCTTACCAATGTAAGTATCATAACTACTTTCTGCTAGTCACTAGTGTTTTGGACTATAGCCATGTCATTGGTGTCAGCCTGGATAAGATTATGTGTGTGATTTATAGCACTTACATGGACAGAAACATGAATAAGTGAATGAACTTTGCATTATTTAGATTTCACTGTATAAAAACACTTTACCTAAAATATATTTATGGGATTATACATTTTCTCACAAGTAACAGTGATGTTCAGGTCAAAACTCTTTAAAATATGTAATTACACCTAATTCCATCGCAAACAAAACAAAACAAAAATCCGTTTTAAAATACAAAATTCTAATTGCAAGAGATTTAGACAGACCTCTGGTTGCAGAAGGGTACCCCCTGTGTACATACATTTTGACTATATTAATCTTCTTACTTGACACAGATACATTTTATTTTCTTTCCTTTTTCTTTTGCATAAGATGAGTGAGTGATGTGTGGGAAAACTAACTTGAGTGAATCTGCAGAAAGTAATTTAAGTTTTCAATAAAATGAATGACTTGAATGAGGTGAACAAACACCATCTAATTAAAATTTGTAACTGAAAGTAAATCTGGGGATCATGCAGACATGAAAACGGTTAAAGAGATCTTGAGGTAGGAAGTAGAGAGCATATTTAATGAAAATGGTGTTTCTTGATGCAGTTGTGAAGGTCTCCTATTGTTATACAGAACCATTCAGCATATTTGTAAATTACTTTCATGATTTTAGAGCTGCTTAGCTGAAGCTACAGAAGAATTGAAAAAAATTTGGAACACATGCAAAAAGAAATAAGCCCAGGAAATTAATTTGTATGGTAAAGTTATAGGACCTCAAAGGATGCAATTTTAAAATCACTGTGTATTAAAGTGATGAGTATAAGGTGTGCATGTCTGTTGGAGAAAGAAATGATATAAATATTTTCATATCCTATGAAAACTACCTATATATAACTATAGGCTTTGTTTCTATATACAACATAAATATAGGAGGTACAAAATTTAGACATTTTACATAGACAGGGTATGTATGTAGTCCAAGGCTTTGTAGGAAATTTCCACTAAAATCGCTTTTCAGCTACATGTTTTTATTCCTGCATTATTCTGACCTAGATTTATTGAGTATTTAATAAATGCTCAATGTCTTATCCTTCAACAAAATGGCTTTATAATCACATTTATTAGATTGAAGAAGAGTCAAGAGCTTGACTTTTTATTAATGTGTTTCTGATTTTCATGTGTTTAATACTAATAAATTATTAGAAATCCTGATTTACATTGGAGTGACCCTGTTGAACGTAGTCCTTCAGAAAATATCTAAGAGGGTGCTTAGACTTTTAGTATGTAATTACTTTGTAAGTGATTGGTGCATGTTGGGACTTGAGATTTAGGTATTTCTGTTTCCTTCCCTCAAGCTACATCTGTACAACTTCTGTAGGCTGTGAATACTGCAAAGACAGTGATGTGATAGCACTGAAAGTTAGGGATTGCTTAACCTGGAGAGGGCTCAAGGGAAACCTTGTTGCAACCTTTCAATAATTAAAGGGTGTTTGTAAGAAAAGTGGGGACAGGCCTTTTAGAAAGATCTGTAGCAAATAGTAATATTATCTGCTGCATCTGTCTTTCCCAGAATTCATCTGTTTATGACATAATTTTTTGTTCCAACCATCTCTAATTAGCTTTGTGGTGTTGACTACTTAACTGGTTTTTCATAAGTGTTTAGTAGTAATTCCAGTCTGGAGTTCCTAGAGAATGTGGAATCTGCTGTTTGCTCTCTGTGGCCTGTGAGTGTGTCCCTCCAGGCTGTGCAGAGGTGGTTGCCTTCTGTCCTGCTTCCTGTGTGCAGACTAGAGATAACAGCAGTGGCCTCGGTTGTGAAATTGCTCTGAGGCTGATGGATGTGTAAAAATTGAGTGGTTTATTATTACTGTATTCTCCCCCTAGTAATGTTAGCTCTCTTTAAAAATACTGGCACTTGAAAAATTCTAAATTACAGTGCTGCTGTGTTGCAGAGCTTTTTTTAATAGCTAATTGTGGGGTATGGAAGAGAAAGTGTTGTATATTTCAGAAAAAGAAGAAACATCCAGGGTTTATTTTCACTCTTTTTCTACTGAACACAATGACAGTCAAAAAAAATTTGCTTTTTGAACAAGACCATGTCATCATGTTGGTGCCTTTTTTCCTTGAAGTCATTATAAACTGAAAAAAATACAGATAAAGTAAATAATGATTAGTAGGTAAGATAAGAGGCACTTCCTGTACATACACAGAAGGAAAGGGTAAAAAAGTGTGTTTATATGCAATTCACAGTTAGACTCTCAGTTAAAACCAGTTGTTTGTTATGATGACCTGGATGTGTTTCATTTTCCTTTAGTTTTAATGTGTCAAACATTGTTGCGAAAGAAGTGAATGACCTCCTCCCTAACATCAGACTATTTAGTCCAACACTTATCTATGTTGTTTTTGTGCAGGTGCGAAGAACATGTGTAGTGTTTTAGTTTATCTTCTGTTTTAATCACATCTCCACTTACTGTTTTCTTGCTTTATCTTTTATTATAACTTCTTTTATTATTTAATTAGCTTTCTACGTATAATTTTTTTTCTTGTTTGCACTCTTTCTCCCATCCACACATCCTTGTCTCTCAAGACTTTATCTCTGGTTATTTTTTACTTTGCTTTTCCTGTAAGTGTGAAGATAACACAAATGTGAAAAGTGCCTGTGCGCATTAGGTGATTGTGTTGAGCACAGAACAGCCAGAAGGGTAATCTTTTTCATTAACTTTGTGGGAATTAGAAACTTTGTATTCTTTCTAGTGAGGTTGTGATTTTGTAATGTTACATCTTTGACCTCAAGAGCAGTGGCATTTTCCTCCCCTGTTGTGGTAATTGCTTCTCAGCAGTTTAATTGTTGCATTTTTAATGGCATTTTTACAGCTGGCATCAGCAAATCTTGACATCTAGATATAATTTTATTACCAAGCCACTTCCTTGGTTTATTACCAAGCCTTCTTCCTTTGGTTTCCGATATATATGCAAGGGTAATAGCTTCGTAGTGATATACTGTTCTTCTATGCCATATACTTCAGACAGACAGACTGGTAATTTTTGTTACAGACATCTATTTATGTATAAATCTTTGTACAGAACCTCAACAGAAAAAAATTTTGAACTTATTTGCTAAGCACCAATGCATGAAGACAGTTAATCTAAGAACTGTTTTTGGAATAATGTGATCTTCACTTCTTCATCTCATAATCGTTGGACCCATGTCCAATCCAACTTAGTGATACCTGTGTCTGAGTTGGTGGTCAGCATGAAGTCAGTCAAAATTTTGATTTGGAGTAATTTTTTTGGGCTCATTCAGTGTAGACATCGTCAGCAAAACAGATACATAATGATAATGTACAAATGACAGGACTGATTTTACAAAGGCCTCTCTGAACTGGAGTGATGTATGATTTCTTTCTAGTGAATGATTTGTTTTGACACCAGGTGTTCTGCTTTTTGCTCTTTTTCTGATAGTATTTCAGCATACATTCTGATCTTAAAATAATTAAGCTTCCTGACTAAGGGCGTGATTGCTGTTCTTTGGCTAGATACGGAGAAAAGAGCATCTTAATAAATTTGTATAATAGGCTGGATTTCATAAGATGAAATATGATTTATTTCAATCTGTTTGCCTTTAGTAATGTGTCATTTTAAATATTAGTCTTCCAATGACAGAAAAAAGGCATTAAGTGAGGGTTTTTGAATACAGTGATTCTAGGGCATTCTTCATGAGTTGGCTTGAAACTTTACCTGATATGGTGCTGTGTAAGTGAACATTTTTGCATCTTGTCAGACTGAACCTGATGATTTTGTTGAATGAAGTTAACTGTGTCCCTCTTAAGAGATTCTTGTTGCTTGTTTTGAAGAATTTGATGGTTTTACCCAACTGCCATTTCTTTCAATGAAGTAAAAAAGACAATGCAGAGACATTGCATGGTTCAAAGTGTTGGATCTAGGAAACTTCCACTTCTCTTCTGCCACCCCAAAAAAATAAATTAGAACTACTTGACAGTAAATAACATGAGGATGTAAACTATGAATCAGTAAAAATGTAATTCTACAGCAACTTATATAGTTTATAAACTGGAAATAAGTCTTGTAACACGGTTACTATATGTGCAGTTTATATGTCCATGTAAGTCCCTCCTCTAGAGGTAATTAAATCTTTGTTGTTGCAACAGAGTTTTTGATTGCTTGTTTTTACATAAGCAATGGAACCTTAATGTTTCACAGTACCTAAGAGTTGAAATTAAAACTTAATAATATGCAAAACATTTTGATCAGTCTTTGGGAAAATAGTCTCCTTTGTAACTATTCAATAATTTTCAAATTATTTAGGCCATGTATGATTACTGTTCTAGGATCACAGAATACCTGAATTGAGTAATTCAGTTATGGCAGCTCTTCAGTAAAAATTAATGAATGTGAGTAACTTTTTAAAAAATATTTCATAGTTTCTATTGACATTGCAATTCAAAGAATGTGGTTTACAGTTTTTTCATGTTACTGTTTTTAATTTCCTGAAATCATATATTTGCTTTTGGAGACTTAAGTCAGAGATCAGTTTATTCCCTGAAGGCATGTATACACAGAGTGTCAAAAAAATTATGCTTAATTAGCAAAAGATCTGAGTTTAAAGCTCATTAAGTCCTTATAAGGACTTTCCTTCTGAAAGTATTTGGCTGTCATACTGAAGAGAATTAATCTTACATGAATTGTTTAGCAGTGGACTTGGCGGTTTTAAGTTTCAGTTGGACTCAGGCTTAAAGTTCTTTTCCAACATAAATGATTCTATAGTTCTGTTCTCTTCTGTGCTTTTTAGGGCAGCCTATCTGTACAGGAATTGTGGAAGCGTGCAATGGGAGAAAATTTGTGTACCTGTTATATTAGCAATTTCAATTCAATAACATCTAAATACTCATAGGAGTTGATACACCCACCCTTAAATTATCTATGATCCCAATGGTAATAGTAATTTTCTATCACCTGAAGCACTGCACATATTTTAAAATTCCAAGTTTCTGTAGTCAAGATAGAAATCTTATTAATTGCATAACATTCAGGCACACAAACAGTATGATAATCTTTGAATCTTCAGATGTATCATTTGGTATAAAATTTCATTTAAGGCAACTAACCAAAGTATTTAAAAACCCCAAAGGTTTTAGCATATTTTAAAATATCTGAGATCCAAAAGTAATGATATAATTACTTTTGTGTAAGTGATAATCAGTAATTTCAGCAAGTATGTGTTTATAAGTACTGCACAAAATTAAAGTGTTGCTGCTTTTTAATAATTCTGTTATTTTCTGTTTCATATTTTTAAGCCTCTGCCCACTTATTTGTGTTGTGTGTTTTGTCACATTAAATGTTCCTTTTTCCATTAAAACATTTTGACTGACGTAGCTGAGTTCAAAGTTTAAATTCTGCTCATGCATGATAATTTGCAAAGCTATAAAATTAAGATTTCAAGAAAATCCTGGATATCTGCAGAAGTGCTCTGAAATTGCTCAGTAAAATGGTGTTGCTGCATGAAAAAAATAAATTTGGTTAAAAAAAATCCAAAAGGAAAAATATTATTCATCCTAATTCTGTAAGATAGAGGATATTCTGTGACTTAAATACTCATTCTCTTGAATAAATGCTGTTTAAAGGTACAATATTTTAATATCAGAATTTATGAATGCACTGTAGAGTTTAGCATCTGGTTTTTAATATTCTGCTTTGGAGAAGTTTGGTTTTTCTTTTTAACATCATACTGATTTTAGCTGTGAGGGTTAAAATTAGATTGTAAGACTTACATTTTTTTTCTTCCAATTTTTTCATAGTTGTGATTGTAGCATTTTTCCCTTAAAATTACTTCTCAGGTAAGATATAAAGTATGAAATTTGTCATTAGGGTATATATATATTTTTAATGAAAAATTATTACATACACATTTATTACAATTCTCTCATCAATAATGAGATGTTGATACCTCTTAACTAGGCAGGGAGGTATTCTTTTCACTGTCGTATTCAGATTGATCCAAAATTGTCTCAAAAGTAAGTGTGTATTCAGTTCTGCAGCTCTTGAAAGCCATTGACACTTCTGTGATGGCAATTTTGAGGTTGTAGAGACCATACTATACTTGTGTATGTATCAATCTGAAACAGTCTCTTCAAACTTCTAAGACACAAAGGTTTTCTTCATTGAATGTGTTGTGCCTGAGAAAAAGAAGAATTAACTTGTCAAGTAGATCAAGTGTTTAAAATGAAGGAATGTGACAGTAAAAAAGACAAGTGATGGTTGAGTTTCTGTATATTGAATATAATATTAGATAGACTATTACTCGTGTGAAGGAAAGAAGCAATGAGGGAATGATCATTCTCCTGTGATGGTAAAGGACAAAATCTACCTTGAAAACCCTATTAATTTGGTGGACAGGAATTCTAGGAAATCGTTTTAGTTTTTGATTCCAGCCATGCAATGCCAATTTTTTTTTTTTCCTAGGAAACCCCAAATGCTTTTTGCTGCATTCATCGCTGCATCATTGAGGTAGATTATATATGGTTGTTACCTCTTACCTAATTTGAAGCCACAGTCTTTAGGCATTTTTTAAAGGAGCACTGGCCCTTTTCCATGCATTGATACTTTAGTATATATTTGTATGGCTTAGTCTGTAAGTAATAATAATGGCCAAAGAATCACCAGTTTTGTCATCTTCTCATAAGAAGAATGTTGTTGAGAAAGAAAGCTTGGGGTTTTCTTAAGTGGGAAGATTTTCTACTTGTCTTTTAAGTTGCCTTAGTTGTTTAATGTCAAAGAACACACTTATTGTTGAATTGTCCAGCAGGTGTATTTTATATGTCATAGGCATAGACCACATTATTCCCTGCATGGTTTAAAGGCTGAAATATCTAGTATGAATAGCTGTGTGAAGGTGAGGAAATTTACAGTTGCTGGAAGCTTCCCTTTCTTGTAATTTATACAGGAAAAAATGAGAAATTGGTTATGAGCTTTTTTTGGCACATTGAAGATAAACTTCATGCTGGTGCAGTATGTATGAAATGAAAATAGAGCTTGTAAAAGGTGTCTCTTTTACCAACACAGTATCCATAACTATATGCTCTGCTCCCTAATATGCAAAAGGTATATCAGAATTTCAGTGGGAATACAGCAAGTTACCTCCACAGTGATACCTGTAGTAGTATCATAATAATAGAAATATTATTGTCCTAGATTCTGTAGATGTACCCTGTAGGTGTTCCTCAGGGGTGAGGGTTCTTGATATTACGCTTTGTTTTGCAGAATTTTTGGGAACGGTATGTGGTTTATCTTCAGTTTTTGTTTGGAGCCTGTTAAAAACTTAAAGAACAAAACTCCAATTTCTGTGGAAAGCTACCTACATTCGAAATCTTTTTCTCTTCCTGTTCTTCTTTTCTTCTCACCCCACACTGTTACCTCTCCCCCTACCCACCTGTCCTAAATGCATTGACTTAATAATTAACTACTGAAGTGGACCAATTATGTGATCTCAGTTGGATGTCTTTACCTAATCAAATCCTTGGTGACTTAAATCACTGATGAGGATCATTTTTTCTCTCTTACAGGGAAAGTAAATTTAATTAAAGTGTCAATATTGCCTAATGCAATTATTTTTCTAGAGTATAACAGAGATTATTTCAGACAGCTTAAAAAGCAAACAGTACTTGGAGGTTATTATGACTAAAGTGATACTGAAGAAGTCTGTAATTTTTTTTTTTTTTTGCATCCATAACTCATAAAAGTTGTAAAAGGGTTTGCTTTTGAAGGACACAAGAATGATTAACAATATTAATAAGTCAGTTTAATTAGTGCATAACTTGTAAACATACTGTTTTGTGACTCCAAATTTTGTTGTTTAGAATATCCAATCTGTTATTGATAACTGTGCAGATAAGACTACAGTATAAATACTGTATTTTTCAGGGAGTTTGTATTGTTTGTTTTCTTTGAAAGCCCTATACTCTGGAGTCGTTAATTACATTCATTTGAATCTAAGCACAAACATGCTTTTTCACTTCCTTCCATGCCTTATTTTTCTTATGGCTGAATGAGTTGATATTTTACCTTGGTATCTTACACTCCATGTATTTAAGAAGAGGAGGGCCTAGGCCCTTATTGTAGGTTGTATAACACCTTGAGTGAGAATGTCTGGATTTTATGTAGTAACTGAGTTGCTGAATCACACCTTTGCTCTAGCTGAATTCTGTGAATATCTCTGGTGTGTGTGCTTTTTGTAAAAGATACAGTAATCATATCTTTCATGACTAGCTTGCACATACTGTGCAACTTCCAAAAAAATTAGCAATTTTTTCAACACTTATGTATGTGAATGAATTTCAGATTATTTCTTTCTCTCATATTTGTCTCAATAGCTAAGAAATCTTTCAAGCTTGGACCTACGTCATATCACAGAACTGGACAATGAAACCGTGATGGAAATAGTAAAGAGATGCAAAAACCTTAATTCTCTCAATCTGTGTCTGAACTGGATCATTAATGACAGGTAACTTCATTAGAGCATCCAAAAGCAGTGTAATGCAAATTTAACTGGTTTACTTAGTTGAGAATAATTCTTCATGACTTGGGGATTGGAGGAGATTAATTAAAGCAAACAATGTTTGCTGAGTGCTTGTTCTTGCTTGTTTTGGGTAAATCATCCAGACACCTATTTTGTGGGGTGTTTGCCTATTTCTGCAATAGAGAACAGTTTAGTTATGACCAGATGGCAGCACTAATTTGTTTAATGCAGATTTCAGGAGAATGTGCTGTGTACAAAGAGTGATTGAAATGTTCAATTGCTATTGAACTGGCTCATTCAGTAGGTGTCCAGGATTTAGATAAAATTATATACCCTCAAACAATGAAGCATACATTTGGCTATATAAATAAAAATAAACTGCTTGTGAAATATTAAGTGGAATTCCTGTATTTTTAGAAAGCAACAAGGTTGTTTTGCTGGTTTTGGGGTTTTTTTGCAAAGAACTTCAGAATCAAAATGGAAAAATGACATTGGGTTATTACCTGGCCTTTTCCTTTTGACCAGAATACCTCCTAGCCTGCTGTATTCCAGTCTTTTGATCAACTAATTTATTTCAACATCAAGTATGTGGAAAAATATGTAAAGTTATATCACAGATGAGATGAAAATGAGAATTTTAAAAGTGAACATTTTTTTTAAAAACAAAAAATTGAGCGAAGTCAGTGCCCGAGGGTACACAGGCAAGAATATTTTTAATTACTTCTGACAGACTATTACATTGTAACTGCTGCTTTAGATGAAAAGAAAAAGACACTTTTAACAGAAAGGGGTTCTAAAACAGTTTAATATAAACCAGAATAATGTGTTCTAGCCATTGTACTTCTTTCCCATGATTACTTTTTTGTTTTTTTAATAAGGTATGCTTTCAAGGTTTTCAAAGGTCATTAAGGGTGTACTAATGTGCAGGTAAGCTAGGTAAGCTCAGACTTTGGTGAAAGTGTAATATTCTAAAAGTAATAAAATTGCATTGTGTTCAATAGAAAGTACCAGTAACTCTCGCCATAGCTTCTTTTAGCCCTTAAGACTTTTTCTTGGATTTGTTTGTTTAGATCAGACTTTTGATGAAATTTCATTGGTTTTGAAAGCATTTAGTTGCCTCATCTTTCTCTCTATAAGGCTTTATTTTCACATGTGGAAGGAGGTTACTGGAAAATTCCAGGATAAGCTGGAAAAAACAATAAGAATAAAAATTCAAATTAAAAAAACAGGCGGTTTTCAGATTTTAATTAAAGTACTTATAAACATATATCCATCTGCTTGAATGTTTTGTGTACGGCAGTCTGCTAAGTTTGATCTGAACGGCTGTCAAATGGTTCTTGAAAATCCTTGATTAGAATTACTATAATAATAAGTATATCTTTTAAGTCTATGCATATTACTCTGAAACTTCACACTGAGTATGAATTATAAGAATTGTGAATCTTAGCAAGAAAGGAAGCCCTTTCAAGCAGTGACAGATAATCTGCTTCTGTATGTAGCTTTTAGTTGTTTATTTTTGTTTCTTAAGGTTTTCCATTTAATGTTTTTTCAGATTGTACTTGTTTGTATGTAATATACCAATTAAAATTTGTAAATTTGAATTATCTTCTAGTTCAAGGAAAAAAAAAAGAGAGAATTTAGAAAATAATTAATGCCTGTAAATCTGAAGCAGTTCTTTGACAATTCAGATATTTTTCCTATTTTAAAAGTGGCATGAAACTCGAAGTACTAGTCTGAACTGAATAAAGTTGGTTGCTTTACTCCTCCTAAAAGCTCAATTGAGAATAATGGAAAATTATATAAAAGGAATGTGATACAATTGCGTGACTTTATTTGAAGAAAACACCAGTTTAGTGCAGTATTTTGAGTGTACCCACTTTGAGAATACAGGTGAGCTTTCAGAAGCTCAAAGGACTGTTCAGGGGTTTGGGTTAAAATGCAAATTAGTTTAAATTAAGTAAATTAGTTAATTATTAGCCTAACCTTTTTTTTTTTTTTTTTTTTAATGCCATTGGCGGCTCCTAGTCAGAGGGAATGTCAGAGGAGATTCTGATTCTTCATACCTTTCCAGTGCATTTGAGACAGTAGCAGTCTAACGTTTTTCCCGATTCCTGGTTTTAAAATAAAGATTAGTTCCACCTCTCCCCTACTCCCCACCCCATTATCAAGCAGGTTTACTTGTGAGATCCAACTATAGAGGACTTGTATTCCAGATCTTTTCAAACTTAATAGGACAGTGTTCTGCTCACTTTAGAGAACTGAGGGCTAAGGCTTCCTTAAAACCTTGGAAAGCTCAGGTTTTTTGTGCATAATATTGAGTGTGAAAGAAAACTAGAAATTTTTTTAAATACTAGTATAACTTAAAAGAGCTAAGTAGCTCTTAAAGGCAGTTGATTATGGCTTGGCAGAAATAAGTCACTGGTTTTAAAACTTTTTTTTAGATTTTATGATTATTTCTAGAAATCCATTAAAATTCTTTCCATAAGCAAGAGTATATCTCTAGAACACTTGCAGTCCTTGCTTGTGGCTAGGTGTTAGAGTTAATCCTGTGATCATTACATTTCTTCATAGGTAACTTAAATTTTCAGAGTGCAAGAGCTGTGCTTGGAAGGCACTTGCTAAGATTTTTGTTGCTGTGATTCTTCTGCATATGCAAGAATTGATGAAGACTGTTGTTTCTGTGTTTCGATTAGAGCTCTTTTTTGTTTTGGACATATGCATCTAAAAAGCTTATGTGGGGCAGTAAAAAAAATAATTTACCTAAAGCAAAAAATATGTTCAGTTGAGATACTCTTGACATTAGTTTTAAAATGAAGAAAAAGCTCACTCAAAAGCTCAATATACTGTTTTTCAGATTGGTTATATTTGTTATAGAAACAATCCTCCTTCTTTCAAATATGAACAAAACCAAGCTTGCAAATTCTTTTTTTACGCATCATGAGTAGATTGCATCAAGTCGTTGCAGTTGGAAAGGGTTGTGTTCTTTGTACATGGTGAGGTGAATAATATACTCTGAAGCTTGCTTTTGGTAACCTTATCACCTTGAAGTTGTTTTTATGGTCACTGCCCTTGTTCCTTTGAATTTCAGTTGATGAAGTAAAGCCAGAACATCTAGAAATAAATCTTTTGAGGGATTCAGGAAATGTAGTATGATATGCTGGCAAAGTTTTCAGGGGTATGTGGCTTTTTGAATAGTTTGAGGAACATCTGCTATCTATTATATCCATAATGATCAGGAGGCAAACAGCAGACCGTCTTACTTTATTTTGTGAATCTCATCAATGTGGACTGAGAGTTGCAACTCACTTCAACATCTGTGTTACATAATTCACTTAGGGAAGACATTTAAAAGCTATGCAGTGACTCTGAAATCTTAAGAGTGTTTCTGCTTGCTTCAGTCATGGTCTTATTAAAATATTTCCTTATATTTGTATAATATTTGTATAGAGGATGTTTGCCAGCCCCTACTGTAGCTATGTTTCTTCTTAGAAACATAGGGAATAATGCAGATAAGACAAGGAACTTTATTTACAGGTACAGTTAGACTTTTTTGTGCCATGGCACTGCCAGTCACCCAGGATAAGATTCCACCTGCAATACAAAATTATCAATTAGTTTTGCAGTCAAAGGACAATATTTTCTCAACCATTTAAGAACTTTGGTTCTTCCTCTGTAGGTGGTGCTACATGTTCTTGTAATAATGTCTCAAGAGAGCTGTATTTTTTCATGTCATTTATTACACACATTGTATGTGATAGCAGGTGCTAAGATTTGCAAAGCATCTGGATGTTGTTGAGAGCAAGTTATGGTTGTGACTTGGAGGATGATATGCAATATCTCCATGGCACAGTAAAACAGTAAGAATTTTGCTTATTTACCTTGTGGTGTTGCTAACCATCATTGGACTTCTGACTGGTGATGGAGGGAGGAGAGGCATTAATGTGCATCTCCTTGAGCTGTTAGCACAGATGGAAAACCTGGACATAGTTTCTGAGAAAACGGCTCTTTCTTCTTTTGTGTTTCCATGAAAATCCACTATGGATAAACCAGAGTAGGCAGTGTAATGGGACAGTCTAGCCACACTGTAATGATTAAGATTTGTTGGTGAGGATTATAGTTGGAGTCCAGGACAGAGGAACTTGAAAATACAGACATTTCACAAGGAGAGCCGTCAGGAAGTCAACATACAAAAGAAATTCAGTGGAAACATGGAAACAGATCATAAGCCTGAAAATCAAACTATTTGTACAGCCTCAGAGTCAGGAGAAATAAGAATTCACCTTCAGAGAGTCTCCACCTACTTTATTTGACTAGGTCACTAATGCACTGCCAATTTCTCTGACCCGGGTATCATAGTTGTTGGCATAGAGCATTTTGGGGTTTTCACATTGTTACTTAGTAGAATAAATTTTGTTAATGTTGTCTTCCATACATTAGAGAAGTGTTCAAAATTTTATGTTGACTGCCTAACATGAGTTCATGTAAATCCATGTAATCAGTGTTGGGAGCATCTGATGAGATCTGGATTTGTTGTGGGTAGCAGATACAGTGCTGAAGATTATCTCAACAGGAGATTAGCTGAATGTGTTTAGTCCCAGAGCTGCTGGTATATGTGAATGCCCCAGCATTTCACTAGCAGACAAGAGCATCACAATAGTAGCTCCGTTCTTACAGAGTATTTTTAATAAAATGCAAGGCTAGTGAGCACTAGAATTATTTTCTGGAAAAGTAAAAGAAAAAGTTTTTTCCTCATGAAATTAAAAGTCTCTGCATATTTGATGTGGTAATTATTTTAATGAAATTGCTTCTAAATGAAGAATTCAGGGCTTTCATCTTGCCTATGCTTTTCCTAATCAAAAATGTTCATTTTAACTTTGATAACTACAATGCTAATATAGCATCTTAGTATTCATCACTTTAGATGTGACCGAAGTTGAAAGGTACTTCAAGAGCATTGACACTTATTCGTGTAATATCATATAATCTGGACTTGTGGATATAGTAAAATCTTCCAGAAGATAACTGTACTTTAATACAATATTTGTCATTAATCACTCTAGGTGAATACTAGCATTCCTTTATTCTAATTTAATTTCAGCTATTCTGAGTTATCTGAGAGATCTCCTTAGAGTACTCTGCATATTTTTTAGATGTTTAGTTAGCTGCATTAAAAACTTGAACTCAATAAAAACTGAAAGAATGTAACACAAATCAATTTTACTTTTAAAATTACTTACCCTTTTGAATGTCATACTTTTTAATTAAATTTAGAAGAAAATTTGCTTTACCCTGCAGATGTTTTGTGAAATGATTTGAAACTGACTGTCAAGTTTTTTTTTAAATTCAGAACAAAGCATGGAAGTTGGACAAAGAAGAATAAACCTAAGCATGGCAATTTTCTTTATTGACTTTAAGTGCTGGATCTTCTTGGTTTTTTTTTTTTTTAATGATTATAAAAAAATAGAAAAAACACCCCCTTTGTGATTAGTCCAGAGTAATGGGATAAAGTGAAATGAGACACCCACACAGGATTAGGGGAAGAGTTTGAGAAGAAAGGAGCAATGGAGAAAAGTATTGTGAACTGGCTGTGACCCACATTCCATATTGCTCTCTGGGAGGAGGAAGAAGGGAGTTGGGAGTAAACTTTGCCAGCAAAAAATGGCAGCTGAGGTGTTTTTAAATTTGTTTTTGTTTCTCATTGTCCTGCTCTGTCTAATTAGCAACTAGATCAGATTCTCCAAACCAAGTCTGTTTTGCATAGGTGGCAAGTGATTTCCTATTCCTTATCTTGACCTCCAGGCCTGTTTCATCTTATTTTGTTCCCCAGTCTTGCTGAGGAGGGGGGGCTGAGAAGCAGCTGGGTGCCCACCTGTCAGGCATTTAAGGTATCCTTACCCACACTTCCATACTCTCCTGCACAAACTACTCCAGGGTACGTCCTACCCATGGCCTGCAGTTCTCCAAGGACTGCTCCATTGTGGTTTTTTCCCATGGGGTTTCAGTTCATAAAGAACATGTTACTCCAAGCGTGGATCCCCCCCAGCTCAGTTTTGTGATGCTGTGAACATCGAGGTAGCATTTATGCTTCTGTGTTTCCTTTGGTAGACTTGGGCGTTGTCACTCATACCTTATTTCAGTGATGCGATATCTTACATGATTTAGTTTTGCTCTTGTTGTGCAGTACTGTGTGAGAATGGCACCTTTCAGGCCCACGAGTGCAGGATGAACTTCCTCCAGAATCAAGCAGTGGCCATATATTTATGCTATTCTGACTCTCTTTGTTTTAAATGTTTTACTCATCAGTGCAGTGGAAAAAGAATTTGGGTTATGATTCCACACATATCTCAGCAGTTACCCCGGAAACACTAACTTTACCGGTGTTAGTCATCCTTTCAGCTTCTATTAACATGCCCCAAACCCACGTTATAAAGACTTCTGGGTACTGTTTCTTCAGCATTGTTATCAAAGAAATTAATTTTTACAAACATTTGATTAGAAGAGATCACTGTCATACTATCAGCAGAGTTTAACTGATGATAAAAATCAGAATGCCTTTTATATAAGTAAGTGTAACTTTCCATTTATTAGCTTTTAGCCTGCTAATTCTGCTTATCTCGATAACGGAGATAAAACTGGTATTAAAAGAAATAGTTTTTTTAGGGACCATTTTTTGGTGGAAGTGGATGTTTTCAGAGACATTAAAACTTTCAAGCTCTTGTCATGATTTGCCATGCTTTTGTCTTTCTTAACGTACTTGAAAAATGGGGAAAATAGTCTACTGTTGTCACACTGCTGAAATGTATGATAAATGACGGTCTGTAAATAGTGAAAATATGAGAAGGGTGATTAAGTCTGACAATTCTCACGTAAAAACTTGAGATGATAAATATCTCCTATGATTAGTTGGTAATTTAGTGCAAGGGACGAGCATCAGCCTAAACAATTTTATGAGTTGTGACATAAAAAAAAATTCTGTGAGATAGGTATGCACTAGTTAAACCTAAGGAGAAATTTCTTAAACTTAGTTGCTAATAATTAAAAATGGCAGACTTGACACAAAATGTGGCTTGATGATTTTCTATATGACATTCCTTACAGAAATTAAGAAAGTGCAGTGCTCCCTGAAGGCATGGAAATGACAGTGTGTTATAAATCTGATTCCTCAGTGCATCATGAAAATGGAAATGTTTTGTGTATATATATAATTTCTGTACAGATAAAATACTTTCAGTGTTATAATTTAAAGCAGTTCAGAAAATTTTAAAAAAATCAAACCTGCCATGGCTCAGAAAAGAAGATGTAGTCTTCATTGCAATTACTGTTATATTCTGAGATTGCAACCTATAATTCACCATGCAGCCAGAATAGACTTGAAAAGATGAGAGAAAAAGGAATGGGTGTCCCAATGATTTACTGCACTGACTGTATTGTTTAGAGCCTGTCAGTATATCCAGTATAAATACTATTTGAAAGGAACATAACCATGTTCTAAATTCCATTTAGGCTGTTTCCTGTGGCATGGGTTCTAAGCTCAAAATGAAAAAAAAAAAAAAAAGGCAATTATTTGGTGGGGTTTTTTCCTTTGTATATGTGTGGGTCAGCATAAACTTATCTTATGGTGGGATCGTGCAGTCATATAAACTGGAAACATGTCAGATGCTGAATACTAATTATCTTCAATCCTGATCAGGTTACTCAGTGAGCCCTGCTTTTCTTTTGTTAAAACCAAAGAAGACTGGTGTATTCTGACTTTTCTGTGATGTTAAATGTAGGGACACTTTGTTTTAGAATTAAAGATTAACCAATAGGTACTGACTTGGAAAGAATACAGGAATTTAATGTACCTTTGAAAAGTTGTACTCAGCTGGAAGAGGAAGATAGTGATGAAGGGGAAGTTGAGCTGACAGAATGAATAACTTGCGGTATTATAGTATACTGCACTGAAAGTGCAGTAATAATGTAATGAGGAAAAGAAGCAGTAGTTTAAGTGGTGGTCATGGTGATGCCTATAGGATATAGTCAGGGAAAAGCAAGTAAGCAACACCAAGAATAAAAGTTTTAAAAAGCTAAAACTGTGTCTGTCTGCTTGAAATCTTGTTGACTTCTGTTCATACCTTGTGATTGTAATTTGCTGTTTTTCAGAACCATATTGAATTGGTCTGAGACTTCCTTCAGTCCATGAATCTAGTTTTTAGTTTCATGGAGTAGAGAAGAAACTGGCAAATACTCACCGTCATGTGCCTGAAGGGAGCTCCGATTCAGCCAGCTTATCCAGCTAGCTTTCAGAGGGGCAGAGTGTTCCCAGGCCTCACAGTTCTATACAGACAGAAAAGTTAGGGAAAATTCTGCCCAGTCATTAAATATAGCCTGGATTTTTCACTGTCAAAAATACTTATATCTCATTTATAACTTGTATAATTTCTGTCATCCTGGCACGCTGGGAATGCTATGTCCGTTTCTCACTTGCCCAGTACAAGAAAGATGTGGACATACTGGATAGAGTCTTGCAAAGGACCATAAATAAGATGAAGGGACTTGAGCAGCTGTCCTGTGAGGGCAGGCTGAGAGAACTAGGGCTGTTCAGCCTTTGAGAACAGAAGGTTCAATGTGAATAAACACATGAAAAAAGGGAGCAAGGAGAGCAGAGACAGGCTCTTTCCAGTGGAGCTCAGTGACAGGTGGTGGGCAAACACTGAAAGACAAGAGGTTCTCTCTGAACATCAGAAAACATTTCTTCACTGTGATGGTGGCTGACCACTAGGACAAGTTGCCCAGAGAGGCTGTGTGGTCTTCCTCCTTAGAGACAAGGATTCTAGGTGCCTTTGAGGCCTCTTCCAAACTTATACACTCTGTGACTCTCATACTAACCTCTTGTAGTGTTTGTATTTTGATTGTTAAGGTAGATAGAGATACATAAAGTGTGGTCCACCCTAGCAGCCATATTCCTTGCCTGCTTCTGATTTTTTAAAGTTTGTCATGACATGTTTGAACAAACCATTATCTCCTGATTCTGGAAAATGAATTGTTCAAGGAAGTCCTGTAGAAGGCCCACAAGGAATTAGAGATATATTGCTATCAGCATCATTGATGTTACTGCTTATAGTGAAGAGTCGGAAAAATTGTGTATTGCCCTCATTCTTTTCATGTCTTTCCAGTGAATTGCCTCCTCCTACTCTGTTTTATTTCTTGTCTTAATTTTTCCTCCCCTTCAGACTTTACCTGATAAAGTCTAATTTGTCTAGCCTGTGGCATTTAGCAGATGGTGGTGAGTCTGTGGTAGACAGTTAAGAGCAATTCCAAATACTGTGCATTGGAGCAATTTTGTCAAGTTCCAGTCACTCCAGACTGAGGTTTGTAGTCTGCTCCCTTGCAGCACAGTATCAAAAATTTTGCTTCCAAAGACAGTGGGTTTTTTCTGTATTTATCGTCATTCCCCCCTGTCCTTGCAACACCTCCCAGAACACGAGAGGGAGTGAACAGGACTTTCTGTCTTGTTTCCGAAGGATAGAGTTAAAATAAAACTAGTTTACCTGCTCTTAGTGCTTTGTATTTCAAATTTTCATAGTTTTTTCTCAGTTACCTTAGATCATTTTTATAGGTGATTATTGCCTTTGACATGACCATTTTTTCTAATGAAAACCCCATCTGTGCTCAGCTTAGTTTCACACAGGGTAAGAGCCACCTTTGCTTTCTTGGGTCTGCTTAGTTCTACACAGTGGTACTTCTCTTTCCATTGAGAAATGAAATCCTGTTACCTCTTGACATGCTGTAGCTAGCCAAATTTACCAACACCTGCCAGCTTGTCATTAGTAGAGGTGTTTCAATGAAGTATATGGATCTCTCGTAAATGAAAGGTACTCCTAAAAAAAGAATTGCCTGTAGGCAAAACACTGCCAGTAGTGTTTTTCTGACTTGTTCCTCAAGTTTCCTGTAGACGGAGGGAAAGCCAGCTACAATGAAATGTTAACCTACCTGGAAAGCTTTTCCAAGTCTGTGTATAGTAAAATAAAAAGATTGGTCTTCCATTCACTTATAGAAAAAGAGCTTTCACAAATAGAAATGACAAGTCATTAATGATTAATAGTTTAATTCCATTCTGGTAAAATTAACTAATATACTTCTATATAAGCATTTTATAGAAGTCAGCAGAATAACAAGCCATACATGCTACATCTGGTTTAACACCAAAAATGTGTGTGTTAAAGTAACACGTAAATAACACTCGTTATTTGAGATCAGTGCAGTTACAGTTTCAGAATTATTTTGATTTTTATTTATATTTTGTTACTTTTCTTTCAAAAAGAAAGAAAATATGTCTTGAAGTTTATGTATGCAAATGTACACATACATATATAATATATTCTCTGGATGGTTAATAGATGGTTAATAGATTTTTGCATATGAGTAGGTCTGCTAAATGTGTTGAATGAATGAATGCTTCCTATTTAGGGAAGTCCGAAGGAAGACTTAGGGAAATCCTAAGAGTTACATCTAGGCAAGTTTCTAAGTCTGATTTACTATAATTTGTTCCTTGAGGAGTAACATATCAGTCATATTTTTTTTTTGCTGGAGCCACAGTACATTTCAGTCAGACTTTACCAAGAGTTAGTGATGCTAAACCCTTTGTTTCAAAACCTGAGGCTGGATGCAGCATCTAAAAAGCCTGGCTGCCTGAAAGATTAATCAGCTGCCTGTGGACCCTGACCAGTGCAGAATAGAACAGAGCCCAAAGGCTAATTTTTGTTCTCCATCTACTGTTGAGCAATGGGAATTAATTTATAAATCTGAATTTCAAACTCACAGATGTGTATAGTGGATTATCTGTGAATTGTTCTGGCCTCCTCTGATTCTTTCCAGATACATATTGCTATTAGCGTGACTTTATTAAGAGTTATGCAGTTCTGCCAGTTCATGTTTCTAAGCACCTTGAAACTCGTTTTCAATGCTACTGAAGTTGCACAATTTGTTTCAATCTGGAAAATCAAGCATGAGCTAATATAAAAGGGAAACAAATCCAGCCATGCCTGGATTGGAAGAGTAAATTTGGGAGATATATTTGATTTGCATATACCAAAAGGAGACAAAAGGTCTTTTATAGTCCTTAATTAATTCCATGTTTGGTATATGAAATGCATTCATTCCACCATATTTTCAACATGTTTATAAATCATACATAAATTGACTTAGAATCTAACAAACTTTTTTTTTTTATGTTTCTGATTACTGTCACTGAAAAGATACCCACTCTTGAAATATTTATGTCCTTATTGAATTGATTCAGATAAATTTTATTCTTGAAGACTAGATACCTTTCTATTGCATAACTTGCTTTTCCATGCTGCTCTTGGGAGCTTTTTATCAACAAGGCATAGCAATTTGCTTGTTAGGCTGAAAAGTGTACAAAATGTTACTCAGAAAGGCCTGTCAGATGGCATTCAAATATTCATTCAGTTTTTTCTGATACTGAAAATACTTGCGTACTGTGAAAAATTACTTAAAAGAGAAGATCTTACCTTGTATAGCTCTATTTTCTTCCAATCTGTGTATTTCTTTCTGCTGATAGTTTTCAGTGGTTTCTTTTTTTGCATCTCTGTATTTAGTGGTTTTGATTTCTTTTACAGTGGTCCTTTAAATTTTGACATATGCAGGCTGTGTTTAGAGGATGCCTTTCCTCACATGTGCAATATATTTTATGCATGTATAAAATATATATACATTTGCTACCCAAAGTGTTTCTCTAATCTGTATTGCAAGCTGTAGTTCCATTTCTACTTTCAGACATAGTAATTATTAGCCAGCAGAATTCAGCTTAGAAAATTTGTGCCATCCTTTAGCATTTCAGCAGGGCGAAAATAAAAAGTGCATGCTCAAGCTTTCATCCATTAATTGTCTTCTGGCCTAGGAGACCGTGTCAGGAATTTTAAATGATGCTAGACTCTCCTGGGGTGACTGGAGAAAAAGGAAAATACATTCTGTGTAACTTAGCTGTGCTCAGTGGTCTCCATTTGGACTGCTTTCCTGCCTGTGTCTGGTCTCTTGTGGATGACAATGGCAGCAGAACTACCAATAATTATTGTAGCTTGAAGCTAAATGTAATGGATGCTCTTGATTTTTTTATAATAGCTAGAGTAACTCAGAAATTTTACGTTATATTCAACCGTCAATTCAGCATGAACCCACAAAAATCCATTCTATTCTAATACTGTATAAATTTCCAAGAAAAATAATGTTGGTTTGTGTTTGTTTTGGTTTTGCATTTAGTGTTCAGAAAAAAGAGAATTGAAATACTGTTATATGGAGTCGTGTTTTGGAGACAGACAGCATGACACAACACTGTGGGTTATCAGCAAACAGCAATGAGTTTAAAAGGCTGCCCTTTTATATGGGCTTTGGGCTGACATAATTGATTGCATGGGACCTCTCTGGCCAGCTCTCTGGCCAGTGGTGTATCTGCATCTCAACTAGAACTGGGTTGGCTGAGGTCTTTGCTTGGGTTGGAATTCAGCCTATCCCCACCTTATGTGGGGACTTGTTTTCTTCTAGGTTGATTGAGTTTAAGGGACAGCTTTAGATCAGCTGCAATATGAAAAAATACAAGTAAAAACTAGCTTTTCTAGTAATATCTTAATCTAGGTATCTTCTTACCTGTGATGCTAAACAATTGTACTAAACATCTGCTCTAATTCCTCCTATGAGGAATTTCTTCTATAATTGTCTTCTAAAAGATGTTTTGTTTCTTGTGATTACTATAGGTTACTGTCCTTGAATGCTCTAATAAACATTCTTTTTTGTTGTCCCTAACAGATTTCATTTTCTAATTAAAACATAGTCATGTTTTGAAAACATCTTACAACAGAATTGAGGGCTGTTAAGAATGGGCTTAAACACTTCAGGTCAAGTTGTAAAATAAGCATTTCAGAAGAATTTTTGGTAGCACATAAACTTTTATTTTTGCTTGTAACACTGCTTTGACTAATTTTTCTTCTGTATAATGAATGTGTCCCAGTGGTCAATGCTGTCAAGTATTTGCTGAATGAAGTTTGCAGAGATGTTTGAATGAAGTTTGCAGAGATGTTTCCTGATTAGCCCTGGTGTAAATGGTGATATATTCATATATCTTTTAATTTGAATGCCTATGAATTCTATGAAATAAATAAGATAAAGCAATGTGAAAAACCACAGGTTTTGTAAAAATGAGTACAAAAGTTAGAGTTTGAATTTTCATTGTTTTAGCCATTTTTTACTAGCATACCAATCAGAAAACATTGAAATTGGAATTTAATATTTATTTCTTCAGCAGCTATGGATCGATTGGTCTCTTCAAGTACTGCTCCAAGTACCTCAAAACAATGAATGTATGATAATGTACTGTAACATACCTTAAGATAAAACATGAACCTTTTAGAAGTTAAAGGAATGTGTAGAGTTTAAGTTTGATTTTTCATTTTCTCATAAAATTGTTTTCTAGAGTTTTGCATTATAAATGTCTGTAACTGAATGATAGACCTTTAAAAAAACCTTCTTGAAGCATTTTTTTCAATTGGCTCCCAAAATGGAAAGTGCTTGGAGAGAAGTAAGAACAGGTGGCAGGGTTTTATTCTTCTCTAGATCTTGCCCTAATGGCTGGTCTTTTCATTTACAATCTTAGTAACACATTAATATAGTTTAAGTGATTAGAGATTTCTAACACATATTTTTTTGCAGTCCTCAGGTCCTAACATAAGGGCTCAGAAAATGAGTTTACAGATAGAATTTGTCACTGGATCTTAAGCTTTATGTCAGCAAATAATTTATATCGCTTCCCTTTCAAGCCTCATTTTACATCATTATTTTGAGCATTCAGAGGGTTAAAGAAGTATTGCAGAGCAAAGTAAAGCTTCTCTTTCTGAGACTGCAAGTTATGCTAGTAATTTTATCTGGAAGGAAGGCCTTAGAAAACCCCTCTTTATATCCTGCTTATTGCTTGTCATAATTAGTCTTTCTCAGCAAATGCCATGAGAACAATGGTGTTAACTTGCTTTAAACTTGCTTTAAACTTGCAGAAACTTGCTTTAAACTATCTTATTATAGCAAGTCATATGTCATATAAGATTCATATATATTGTTCAATTGCATGTTAAAAAGGTTACAGAAAAAAAAAAATTTAGGGACTTCAGCTGAGCATCCGCTCTCAGCTTACACTATTTTAAAATTCACTGGTGGTATAGTTTGCATAGGTAACCCAGCTATGTTCAAGTTAAAAAACAACATTCAATAATGGTATGCTTGTAAATGTCTGGAAACAAAAGTTGTACAAAATCCCTCCACTTTGGAAAACAAATTCTAACAACAAATACATACAGTGAAGTGATGTTCTACAATTTTTTTTTATAAAGGTTTCATCATTCAATAGAATGCTTTAATTTTTCCTGAAATTTCAAAATATTTTTGCTTTGAAATACTGAATATTGGATAACATCTGTATATATAAAGATATATATATTAGTGCATATTATGCAGAGTTTGTTCAGGAAAATCAAAGTGAATTTTTATACAGACCCTTCCATAAAGAAGATATTTTTCAACATAGAAGTTTTACTAATAAATGTACAGTGTCCAGACTTAGTCATACATTAAGATCAAACCCTGTTCTAGAAACATGAGCTGAAACTTAATGATATATTATAAAGTCTATATTATGAATTTAGTCTTTAAAAACTGATACAATTTTACTTTTTAAAACAGGATTCAAATCCTAGTACCACACAATAAGAAATTAAATTCAATGTTTTTCAACATTGCTGGGAGCTGTACCTTTCTATATTGTGAAGAAATCCCTTTCAAAAACAAGATACTCTCCAATTTCCCAGTAACAATCATGGGCATTTTGAATAGCACAAAGCATTTTGTGGTTTTGTTACCTCATCTTTGGAGGTGATGGTAAATACCTGAATAAATATCAGAGAAGGTGAAGATGTAATGAAAAACAAGGAGACAGCTCTAATACTGAATTGTTGGATGTAAAATCCCAATGCTACAAATTTCTGAGTATTTTTGACATGCACAGGTGGTTTAGAATGTCTTTATGAAAGTATCTAGTTTACTACTACTTGCAATACAGGGGCTGTAAGTGAGCCAAAGTAAAAGTGAAAGTGTGAATTGTCATAAAAAAATATTATGGTAATAGTGAAGGATGAAAATGTTCATTTAGGACATGGTATTTGGGAAATCAGAGGATTTTAAGTATTTCTAATATTTCATTTCTATAGTTGTCACTTTTCATTCATTGAAGTATATGATATAAAAAATTTTTTTCACTCCAGCTTTCACTCATGTATGCAAGTGTAAAATATTGTACTGCTGTCACATCAGCATGAAAAGGTGATTAACAGTCTGCTTTTTTCTGCTTTTGCATATTATGTGTGAGAAATGATAGAGGAGACAATTTGTCTAATTGCTCTACTGTAGTTACAATTATAGAGAAAAGGTCAATGTAGTCATTGTCAATTAAACTGCAAAAGAAAACACGTTTTGTAGCCCTGAAGAACCATTATGCCAATTTTATGCTGTTCATCAATGTGTAACACAAGTGCTAGGATATATAAATCTTATCTTTCATGGAATTACAGCGGACTTGCTCTATTACAGGCACTTGGTGCTGCTGAGTAGAGATAACATTAAGTACTCTCTGTTAATTGCGTGTTCTTTCATTGTCTCATGTTTCTCAAGATTTGTGTGCAGTAAAACCTGGCTGCTTTAATGAGTAGAAATGGATATGCCAGAGTGCAATTTGACCCTTCTATTTTCACGTAGTTAAGAGATGGTGAGTGACAGAAAAAGATCTTTTACTACAAAAGGTGCTGTGGTGTTAGCATCAACTTCAATTAATGTAGGTATGTCAAATATTGAAATACATACACTGAACTTGGTGATATAGTGCATATACAAAATAGTGCAGTGGTATCTTAACTGCTGCACTCTTTTTTCTACTTTCTTTTCTTTCCTTGCACTTTTTTCTTCAGTCTTGGTTCTCATCAGAATACACACATAAAACAGAGATCAGTTATAAGAATAATTCCATATAAGTACAGTCCTGACAGCTGTATTAAGTGTGGTTAAATTTCTATAGGTATTCCTGAAGATGTGCTTAGCACTAAGAAATTGTTTTTATTTAAAAAATGATTCAAGGACTGTCAGGGTATGGTAAAATTTTATGTACAAATTTTGTTCTTATTCAAATAATCAACAAAACAAGGGTATTTTTTTTGTTAGTACTCATACTTGGAAATACCTTAAGAGAAAATTTGAGTGTTTTGTTACACCTCTAAAATAAGGATTCCACTGTGTCAAACCACATTATGTTGCTACCATCTAATAGAGCTGTGTATGTCAAATTGGGACATTGAATCAATATTAATTAAAAAAAAAAAAAAGTTAGAAATTGATATAACCTCTCAATTACACCTTTAACATAAGGAGTTATTTTGTTAACATATGATAGGAAGAGAGGAAAAGTGAACATAGGAAATGTACTGTTGAAAGATTAATTGCTTTTGGGGTACACTCTCTGTCTATGTGCTAGAGGTACTCAAAGAGATATTCATAGCTGTGGAGGTATCAAAAATACCTAGAAGGCAAAACAGCAAGTACCAAGACACCATATTTAGAATGAGGGTCTAGAAGAGTAACAAGAAACAGAAGCTTAGCTTCTTGTGGCTGGTCCCTGAAGAACAGTCAGCTGATTTTTTTATCCACGTGTGTAGATTGGTATAATTCAAAAGGACACTGACTGCAAGTCATAACAGACTTGTCCTAGGGTGACATTTGGGGCTGTCCTCCCTAAATTTACCCAAAAGCAAAACTCTTCATGTATTCTTCAATAATCTTCCCTGGTGTATTTTATTAAAGCAAGCTTTGAACTAAAACATAATTTGTTTTATTTTGAAACAACATTTTTGCCAAGCAATGCAGGCGTTTTTTGATCGCTTTCTTTCTAGGGTCATGAGGAAATCTTGAAAGCACCAATCACTGGTAGCTAGACCATGATCATCTCTGGTTCCAAACTCTGTGTACCTCTAGTTACCGTATTTTCTTAGTTGTGTTTATATCTTTGTTCTGATTTAAAAAAAAAAAACCCAAACTAAAACCAACAAAAAACTGGTGAGATCTAATAGAGCTGGTGTTTTGTAGGAGCTGTGCCTCAGGATTGCAGGTATTGTGAATCTGAAGGAGTGGAGTGAAGGTCTCATCATCTTATCTCATCTCTATATTTTTCAAAATAAAGAATAAATTGTTAGTATGTGGGGCTAGGTTCCTTGTCTAGATATTTACGTTTGTATTAATTTACTTTGGAAGTGAAACTGCAGTTGTTTATCCCACTTGTCCTATGTCTGTGTTACCTTCTGATTAGAGAGTCAAACATTCAGGAAGATAAGCCTTGTACATTGAGCAGAAAGCTCTGGAAAGACAGTGGAGGGAGAAGTGCAGGGCGAAGATTTGTGCCTGGGCTTTGAGTCACTGTGACTGCTGCACTTCTCTGTTGGGTGGAAAACAAGGGAGAAAATGGAAGCCATTGAACTCATTATCATTTCATAACCTTAATAGGTCAGAGTATGTAGGATATTTGCTGTTTGGAGATTTGATTGACCTTTCAAAATAATTTTCCATTATGCAAGTATGTTTCTGAGTTCGGCATAGAAGGAGAATCTGGATGCCTGCTGTGCTTGACTTGAGCTCTTGATATGCAGAGCATGATACTGGACTTTCAAGAAGGATCTGATGGATTGAGACACTTTAATTCACAGTCTGAAACAGTGTTGTGCATGATATCCAGTAGTTCAAGTTTGACCCACATATTTTGCTAAATATTCTTTGTTAAATAACATATGCTCTAAAGTTATGAAAGAATAGTTGAATCTTCAGGTTTTAATTAGTTTCACACTAGTTGGCAAGTACATGAAGAAGATTTTTTTTTAGCATGATCCTCTATTGCAAGCAGAATTCATTTTATACCTAAGGAAAAAAATTGAAGGATTAGGTATTTGTTTGCATAATAGATTGGTTAAAAAAAGAAAATTTAGAAATGCTGAGATATTTTGGAAAACTGTATGGCCCTGTAAATAAAGTGTCAGAATTGAGTGCTACTGTAGGCTTTACTTTACTGTCTTGTTTTTTTAATCTCTCAATGATCCCATTTATTCCTTTAAAAAATAATAAGAATAAACTTTTTAAGGACTACTAATTAAAATGTCTCAAATATTTACTACAAAGAACAGATAAAGTGAAGAGAAACTGTTCATTATATAAATTGGGAATTTAATTTAGCTATATTTCAGTATCTCATAATTTGAATATGTCTTAAAATTTAAATGTCTTCTACCATACATCAGACTTGCAGTATTTGTAACTCTGCAGGATTCTTTTAGTATAATGAAAAAAGACTAAATGGAATAGAGTCTAGTATAGTTTATTTATAAAGACAGTATTTTATAGATTTGAGATTAACTGTATTCATTTTTTATATTTGACGTGCTTATCAGGAAGAAGAATAAGAATCTATTAATACTTGGAGAAAGAGGTCAGAATGCGTCACTTGACGCTATAGCACTGAGAACTGTCTAATGCTTAACAGACGTTGAGATTTGTAGCTGTAGTATTCTGCTGCAAGGGACATACCACTCGATTTCTTGGCAAGTTTCTTCTTCCTGGGTAGTCTTGTCACATTTATCCCTTTCTCGAGCAGCAAAAGAGGGGCTAAGAAATATTTATTTATTCATAAGGAGACTAGTCTAGTCTGTAAATCCAATTTTTATATCCCTCAGAATGAAGTTAACATCATCTATCTTTCATGTTAGAATCTTACTCATACTTTTTCCATGAATTTTCGTTTCTTAATTTGAACCTATGCTGGTGTCATATATTGAAACAGATTGTGGAGAGATCAGCATTCATTTGTTATTTGTATGCATATCTTCTAGGTGTATATAAAATTACAGCTGTTGAAACCTTTGGGTGATGCAAGAAGAAGAGAGGTAGTAAATAACACTGAAGATAGACTGTTGATACCAAGCCATCTAGATTATTTTAGTGAACTAAGATCATGCTGGGAAAAATGCATTTCAGTATAGCCATATAGAAAATTGAATATTTAGTAACATAGAGTGCAGAATGTACCTGCACAATGGTAAGAGTTACACCTTTGAGAATAATGGTTCTCAAACAGATTTAGGGATTACGATGAGTAAAATGAATCCATGCTATTTAAACATCACAAAACAGTTGAAGAAGCCTGGGGTGAAGAAACTTATTTAATCTTTGTGTACACCCTTAAAAATATAATATCACAGTGTGACAAACAGCACCTGTATTAATATTTTCAAAGTAAAGGAATATGGTCTTACAACTAAAAAAAAAAAAAGAAAATCAAAGACAATTGACTTGCAAAAAAAGTGTAGAATTGTAAGATAACAGCTGGTGACATTTCAAAATCTGTAAGTATGAATGAAGCAACTTGAATTTGAAAATAGACATTTACATGTGAAATGAAATACATTTTAAATAGTATATCTTAGAATGAATTACAAAGGAAAGTAAGTTCTGCTTGCTTTTTTATTTTCCCCCCAGATTGTAAATGATGTGTTTTAACTTTTCCAGAAACCCCTGGGTTGCTAAAAACAATATCATTAGAATATGATCTGGACCTCAGGGAGTCTTTTAATCTACTCCCCTTCTTACAGCAGGATCAGCTGTGAGCCCAGACGAGGACAGTCAAAGTCTCCAAGGATGGGGTCTGCACAACCTCTCTGTGCCACTGATTGGCGGTCCTCATGGGGAGATATTCTGAGGCAGGCACCCAATATGAAGCTCATGTTTCAAATTACTGAAATTTCAAACTCTTGTTTCAAATTACACATTCTTTGCCTGATTCTCTTGGCATGCATCACTGTTGGAACCTCACTTTGTCTTGATGACCTGGCAGGTACAGGAAAGCTGCTTTATGTGCCCCCAAAATGACTTCTCCAGACTGAAAATGCTTCCCTGCCTCTCAGTAGGACCTGTGTTCCATCCCCAGACCATTGTGGGGGGATAAGGTTGATGTCCTTTACTCCCTGAGTACACTGCTGACTCACATGCATTTCGCTGCTTTCCAAGATACCAAGTCCTTTTCTGCAGAACTTTTTCCCACCCAGCTGGTCCACAGTCTGTCCGTCCCCTTGCAGACAAGTGCAGATGATGATCATAGAATGGTTTGGGTTGGAAGAGACCTTTAAGGGTCTTCTAGTTCAACCTCCATGCCATGAGCAGAGATCATCAACCAGATCAGATTGCTCACACTTCTGTCCGAACTGATCTTGAATGTTTCCAGGGATGAGGCATCTGCCAGCTCTCTGGGAAAGCTGTGCCAGTACTTCACCACCCCCACTGTAAAAAAAACTACCTTATCTCTAAATTACCCCCTCTCTTACTTTAAAACCATTACTCCTTGTTTTATCATAAGAAGTCCTCCTGAAAAGTTGGTTCACATCTTTCTTGTAAGCATCCTTTAAGTACTGAGAGGCCACAGAAAGGTCTTCCTGGAGCCTTTTCTTCTTGACATCCGTTGTCACTGATGCTCCCGGGACTCAGCCATTGACTGTTGCTCTCTGGATATGACTGTCCAGCCAATTCCTCATACACCAAACAGTCCACCCATGAAATTTATTTCTCTCTGATTTAGAGAGAAGGATGTTATGGGGGACCATGTAAAATACCTAATAAATCAACTAACCATGACTGATAAATTATGTGACTGTGTTAGATGGTTATTAAGTTTCAAATTTATTTAGTGCAGTTACTTCATTGTTACGAATTGTGCTGCTGTTTGAAAATCATTAGAAACAGAAATTCTTTCATAGGTTCTTTGTGCCACAAGTTTTAGAATTGCTTGCCATTTATATCAGGATTTCAGTAGCTGCATGACTTTATCACTGTATGACTAACCTCTCTATACTGAGATAAGCTGAGTTAAATAGCAGCTAGTTCAGCAAGTAGTAGTAGTGTCTTCTGAGAGGAGAAGAATGTCCGCAGTCTGATGGTTGGTACTGTGCCAGAGAGCTCAAGAGTTTGTTAATACAGACTTGTTCAGATGAGTAAAATAGCTAATTTCATTTTACAGGTATTCCTGAAAAATATTCACAATTTCCCCATAGTTACTATGTGCGTATTCTGAGGATTTGTGGAAGTATTTAATTCATATATTACTTAACAATTCTGTTTTCTTATTTTTTATTAGTAAATCCAGATCAGTTTCTACCCATTTTTTGGCTATTATTTTTTTTAAATTAATTTTAAATGTATTATGGTGCTGTAAAATAGACCCCTGCAACCTCCGTGGACACTCACATGCCTGCCAAAATACGGGCAAGAATATCTTTAAATTACTTTATCTTCATATATCAGCTTCTTTTGTTCCTATAAGTGAATCAATGGCTGTAGTGGGTATTATGTAACCAACAGTACCCTTAAAAGGTACCCTATAATGTATGCTTCAGGCAGTGATTAGCCTCATGAATTCTGGTTCACAGTACTTCTGTGTAATTATTGTTAAAGCCTTAGGATATTAGTAGGGCATTAAACAGGCCATCTTCTTTTCTTTACATATTGTGTATCGCTTCTGTAATTTCTCAGGAAAAAAATGGTATTTAGATGTAATTAACTTAAAGAGCTTTTAAGAGATTACAAGTTGAGCTAGGCAAAATGGCATAAGCCCTTCATGTTTTATTAAAGAGCCGCCTTGAATAGCTTGTACTGTCCCATGGCTTTAACAACTTAAATGTGAGATTCTTCATATTCACTGGGTGTAATCGTGATTCTATTTCATGTTTTATGCAAGCAATGTCTTATGCAATCTTTCCATTTGAGCCTTGTGTTTAACTTACTAAAATTTAAGTTTTTCTTATGGGAAATGAGAAATTCAGGAAGAAAGTCAAGTAGCCTAAGTAATTTGTGAAAGCACATTTGAAGACGAAATATTCAACATGAAACTGAGAGGGTGTAAGTGCTTATAGTAGGATTTACTAGTAGGAAAAGATATGTATCTTTTCCTAAATAAAAAAACATATAATGCTTATTGGGATACCTTGAAGGCATTGGAAAAACACTGGAACTGATGAGAAACTAAATCTAACTTATTTCTTCAAGAAATAATTGGAAGCGCTTATTTTCAGTTTGCAACATTTGATATGACTGTTCAGATAAGATGGGTGCAGCACCAGTTGTTTTTTCTTTTTACAAGAACAGGCCAATGGTAATAGACTAGTATCTTTATTTGTGTTTTGGGAAAAGTTGGAACTTAAGCATTTAATTTTATTAGATCTCACTTTTCTTTTAATAAAATAAGGGATTATGAAGACCATTGATAGTTATGCTTGCAGGTGTAATTTACAGAACTTACTAAAACCTCTAATGTTCCTTATTTTCTGGTATTTATTGATTGTTACAGATAAAGAAATTATTTTGCACTCCTCCTCTAACTGACACTTAATGATAAAAAAGTTTCCTGAAAAAGCTTCCGGGGTCGGTTATGTATCCTTTACCCTTATTACAGAATCAGGGAATGGGTTATGGCAGAAAGACTGGATGCAGTCTGGCCTCCATACCCACGTGGGTTTATTCTTGAGCATATTGTTCAGGATTGTTCAGACAGCCTTTGAACGTCTCTGGTGAGGGAGACTCCACAACCTCTCTGGACAATCTGCTGTTCTTAGTCACCCACACAGTTAAGTTCTTATGTTCAGCTGGAACTTACTTTCCTGTGCATCAGTTTCTGCCCTTTGCCTCTCATCCAGTTGTTTGGTACCGTGGAGTGGAGCCTGGTCCATGCTCTGACCCTTCCCTGCAGACATGGACAGACATGGATGAGGTCCCCTCTCAGTTGTCTCTTCTTGATGCTGAACAGGCCCAGCTCCCTCAGCCTTTTCCCATGAGATGAGTTCCCTTATCATCTTTGAAGCCTCTGCTGAATCTGCTTCAGGAGCACCCTGTCTGTTCTCCTGAGGGGTCCCAAACTGGACACAGCACTCCAGGTCACTACCAGAACTGAGTAGAATTGCAGTTACCCTCCCTTGACCCACTGTCAGTGCTCTTCCCAATGCCCCCTAGGATTACTTCTTTGTCCCAAAGACACTGCTGGCTCATGGAGAGCTTGTTGTCCACTCCCAAATCCTTCTCACAGCTGCATTCCAGCAGGTTAGTGTACCTGTTCTGGTGCCTGGAGTTATTCTTCCTCAAGTTAAGGACCTTGCATTTGCCTTTGTTGAATTTCAGATGATTCCTCTCTGCCCATCTCTCCAACCTGATGAGTTCCTCCTGAAGGGCTGCCTTGCTCTCAGGCCACTCCTCCTGCTTTGTGTCATCAGTGAACGGGCTGAGGTGTGCACTCTGTCCCTTCATCCAAGTTAAATACTACTGGGCCCAGTACTGAATTCTGTAAGACACCACGAATGGCAGGCCTCCAATGAGACCCTACCACTGATCGTGACCCTTTGAGAATTGCCATTCAGCCAGTTCTCAGTCCATGTCACTGTCCACTTGTCCAGCCTGCACTTCCTGAGTTTGCTTATGAGAATATCATGGGACACAGTGCCAAAAGCCTTGGTGAAGTCCAGGTAGACAACATCCACTCATCTAGATAGTACTAACAATGACAAATGATGTCTTTGGAACTCTGGAATAGGAGTTGATATTGATATGGGCAAGTATGCTGTCTTCTTTGCTTGTATTTTTATAGTACTTATTTTCTGTTTATATATTGTTTGCTCTGTATTTGGAAATAATTATATATATATAAATTGTTTGGGGCTACATTTACCTGAGCTTGGTTTGGGTTTTCCAGCAAATTGTAGTTAGTATTTAAATGTAATTGGAGCTGCATAATAATTTAAAAAAAACAAAACAGTAACAACCAAGCCCCAGAACAAAACATAACACATGTAAGTAGAGAACTATACAACATATAAACTGTTACCTTTTTGTGAATATGTTATATCCTCTGATGCAGATGTATGTGTTGTAATACCCAAATATAGTATCAGGTTATTAAAATGAAATTGTTAAAACATCTAGGAAGGAACTAGATATTTAATAATTTGCTGTCACATAGTTGTTCTCTGTCATTCCACAGCAGTCACTTGGTGCTTTAATCATTGAAGTCTGTCAGCTGATCATATACAAACTGGTACAGAAGAGAAAAGGTTCCTTGTTCCAATGCTCACTGAGTATTTGGCAATCTTGTTTTGCTTTGGGTGGCTAAGAGCTGGTGACATGGTAGTATGCTCCTTGAATAGTTTATTAGTACTGTGCTAACAGCAGTCATCTGTTCATGCCCTCTGCATAGTCAAAGTGGAAAAAAGTCTTTTGAGCACAAAAGCTGAGGAGAGGTTTGTCCTGAGACCCAAAAGTGAAGGTGATGAATCAGGTTTGAGTAGATAAAGAACCTGATAGTTCTTTGACAGGCAAGACAAGAAACTGCCTCCTGCTCGTCTACTATTCATCCACTAAAAATAGTGGTGTCATTTGTTGCTAAGAGGAACCTTTGGTCTACCACAGAAAGAAAGTATACCAAAGTTTCATTGTGTTAAGGGCTTTTAGTGCCTGGAGAATAAATTGGTCCTGTTACTATAAATTCACTTTCCAAGCAACCTTTAGCAAGATACTCCTGTACTGCTCATTATTGTTAGCATCTGAAGATGCTGCATGTGAGACATTTATGCTTCCATTAGGTAACACCATGGATAATCATTGTAGGGAGTGTGAAAAAGTAAGAAGAGTAGGGGTCACTTTTTTAGTGAAAAGGTGATGAGCCAAGAGCTTTATGGTTTCTGGGAGATTGCCATAATAGGGACCTATATTCAATTAGAGATTCTAATATTGCTAGAAGCCTGATAGAAGCTTAAGCTCCCTCATCTGATGTAACTATCTTATTTTTTCTGCTAGCTTGTGACTGCAAGTCAGAAAAGTGCTTTAAAAGGAGTGTATGAATAATCCTGTGCTTTATTTGGTTGCTTAAATCTTGCTTGTCTCATTTGGATATATTCAAGTGATTAATTTGAGCATATGCTGAAACACTTTGTTGAATTGACTCTTAAATTAGTAGAGTGGAAGAAGGAGTTATAATCTCTTTTTTTTCTGCAGTATTTCATCTTTGACAAAGTGGATTTGAATGAAAATGCTATTGTGAGGAGTATGTAAAAATCAACTTCTATTTCCTAGTTGAACTGAGGATCGCTGATGTTAATTTAAGCAATTCACGAAGCTTTATTCCAGAATAGAACTTCTTTACAGTGACAAGCAAGTGGCTGTGGCATATCTGTACTAATATTTGTAGTGATTAAAGTTGTATTGCTTGTGAGCCCATTAAAACCCAGTTAAGCATATTGAATTTTAATCTGTGGAGACTAAAGAAGTCAGATGCATATTGGTTCTACAAGATCCAGACATAGGTGCTTTTTCAGGGTGTGAATCTTATGGCCACACTTTTTCCCAGTTCTCATAAGGTCTGCATCATGGTACTTCTGTTTTCCCAGTTCACTCATGTTCTAATTTATCAACCCTATAATGACATCCAAAATACTAATTTGTTAGCAGTAATTCTGCACTGGGTTATCTCTGTAAATCTCAGTGCCAAATGACATTGGAAAGGAGATGATTTTCTTCAGAAGTAATTTTCTTTTTGTTATTTTTCAAAAGCTTTTTAAAAAAAGTAATAATGTTGATCTAATATTTATGAATTTTGATTTCATTCATCCATTGAAATCTTATCTTGGAGTTATCTGTTATACGATTAGCAGATATTTACTGGACAAATATTTGTTTTTATTTCATAATGCTGGTCGAAAAATGACTGGAGCTAGTACAATATGCCAATTGTCACCTTAAAATATGTATATTCACAATAAAATCATAGCTCAAAGGATTATCAACACCTGACTTTTATGAATGCAGTTAAGTCATGCTTCTGTTGGTATGTTTTCTTCAGCAGCTACTTCTCAGAGCTGTGACACCACCTGAGTGTTGGGTTTTTCAGGGCCTTTTTCAGCTGGGGCACTACTGCACTGGATTTTGGCCAGCAGCACCCTGGTAGCTCCAGGTGTCCCAGTAGTGGAACATGTGCCTGCCAGGGTGTATCTGCTCATGTGACCTGGACCTTTAATGAAACCTGATGAAATTTAGCAACTTACTTGGAAACACATGTTCGAAGTTTTACTGTCGCTTCTCAGTATTACAAAGCAAAAAATTTTGGAAGTTGATGTATGGAAAAAAGTGATCCAGAAATATGTGACACATAAATAATTTCAAAGAACCCTCAAAAAAAAAAAAAAAAAGATATTCTGCTTTGATCTTAGTGTTCTTTGAATGAACAATAAATATCAATTTTTTGTTTATTATTGCATTTTCTGTACAGAGTACCGTGTACTAATGTAAGCTGTTTACATAGGTTTCATCTTGCCATCATACTAGCTCATTTTTAATTCTTTAAAATACAGAAAACTAAAATGAAACTACTGATGTATAGCTTTTCTTTGGTTTGAGTTTTGTTTTTTTCAACTTTCAAAAAAGCAGCAATTGTAGTTAATGTACAGTTAATTACCTATTAAATGTAGAGGCAAAAGAATTCAACAGATTGTAACAAATAGACATTTTAAGAAATACTTGCCCAGTATTTTGTGGACCAAGATTGTCTCTTGATGGTCTTTAAATAGACTTGCAAAAATTATATGGAGCATTTGGAAGTTTAAAACACAACTTGCTTTTAATTCTGGAAATGAATACAGATTTAGCTCATTAAAAACCTCTTTAAACTCTCCTGCTGTTCTAATAAAGTGGGAAAATTTGCCGAAAAGAGAGGGAAAGAAGCAACGATTGCAAAGTAGTTACAATTACAGTGTAACTTATAACTTTGCCCATGAAGTTGTGATACAGTTTATAAGAAAGGTACAATTGTCAAGAAATAAAAAGAGAAATAGAAATGTTTGTGATTAATTAAATTTTAGCTATTCTATTATCTTACCATGAGATGGTGATGTTAATTCTGTTCTGTAAGGATCATACAGCCACAATTTGATTCTAGGCTAGATCAATATTTCTTTTGTAAAAATCTTCCAGAGAATGTACCCAATGATATAAAAAGAAAATAACAAGTTTTCTAATTACAGCTACTTAGAACTTTGTTAAGACTGGTTTTGACTACAAGCTGGAAAATACTTGGAGAAGAGTCTGATCGTAGAGCATTTAGAGATTTTAAGTAGGTTTCCAAGGCCCTTTAGGACATTTCATAGATACAGATACTTAAAGGATTTGGGACACATTGTTTCTTCCCTCTCATTATTTCTTATGCAGTGTTATTTTACCTTTCTTAGTTTAGAGTAACATTCTTAATTTTTACCTTTCCAAGAAATTTTTAAATAAACTTTGAGTAAAATAACATTCATCTTATTTTATATTCAGACAGGGAAACGGGACATGCCAAAGGAGAAGGGTCTGTGTAGAGGCATTCTGAACTTCCTTCTGTGCTCACAGTGCTGAGTTGCTGACTTTTTTTGGCTCCGATTAACTTGTACAATTAAGGATGAAAAGTTCATCTTGCAATCCTGCAGAAGATTTGCCCGCACACACATTTTTATCTGCAAGAAAGTATTTGCAGGGGAAAAGTCGGTGCACAGAAAATGGATACCTGCTAGATGCATAATGAGATATATTTGGCCTAAAACATGTGCACATTCATTGTGTGTTTGAATATTTCAGTCCCTCCCAGTTACCACCAAAACTTGTAAAGATCTAGAGGAATTCCCAGCAGTTGTACCCAGAGAAACCTGAGCTTTTTATTCAGTGATTTTAAAATGATAAGCAAAGGTAGGGCAGTGCTGCCAAGTGCATGTGCTCTGGTCTGATCTGCTTTCTGGATCTGCCAGCTGCAGACCAGCTGTGCTGGCCTGAGTGGTGCCAGAACTGCAGGCAATGCTGCAGACAGGCTTTGAGCAGACAGGCAGCAGCAGGGGGAGCTCAGATTAATGAAATCTGTTCTGTGACCTCTTTTGAAGGAGTAAGGGAGGCAGGCTGGGCCCTGGTGACAGCCCAGCTTGGCATCCATGTGACAAACCAGAAATTATACATGATTTCAGGGAATACTGAATGAATCTGTTCTGAGGTTTTTCTAGAAAGCCAGACAAAGTGACTCTGTCCAATGCTAGTATCCTGATGTTCTAGTTGGAGTGATGCTATTAGCACTGCTACACCTAATATTGTATATAATTCTATGTCTGTATCTCTGCTTTTGTCTTTAGGATTTCCATGGAAAAAGTTTTGGTTTAGCCTTCCTTGATTTATGATTAGAAAGGGTTTGCTAAAATCTCATTTCAAAATTCTGTGTTTGAAAATAGAGAATTATCTGCATATCAACTCTTAAGCTGGATTTTCTCTTCTCTTACCTACCATCAGTACATTACCAACAGAGGATGGTTGAAAAGGAGGGGATGAGAGACAGAGGAGACCTGTAGGCCCAGGTGCATAATTAGGTTCTAAATCCCTTGAGGCACAGGCATGAGAAGAAAAAGGATAGGATCAGAACAGGTTATTTTCCAATGTTAGCAGGTAAAGCATATTCATCTGATGCCTCCAGAAGGCGTTATAAGGGTGTAATAATTGCCTTACATTAGTCCCTCTCCCAATTTTTTAAGTCTAATATTAATGCACTTAGTCTAGATTGAGTAGATTTTGTAGTTTACTCTGTCTTTTCTCATGCTTTTTATAATTGCAGTTCATGTGTCTTGGTAAGTTCTTCCTCTGCTGTTCGCATGCTGCTCCCATAGTGGAGATCAACACTGATAGAGGTCAAAATCAGATCCATCAGTGCAAGTTACAAATGGCTCAAGCACAGCTAGAAGGTTTTGCAGAGCTATCGTATGGTTTGTCATTTTTATGTGATGTTTGCCCTGAATGATGTTTTTCCAGGAATACATACAACACACATAAACAAAAAAAAAAACCAAAACAGACAAACCAAACAATTACGCCCTAAGGTGCCTCCCCATATTGACAGTTTCTTTGGAAACAAGAGAGAGATTTCTTTGCTGCTATATAGTTCATTGGACCAAATATTTTTACACTCACTTGGGAAATCGTGTGGTGTCTGTACCTTCCCAAAGCTATGGTTTTGACTTGTGCTGCTCTTGTATTAGCTGCAGGCTATGAGCTTTCCTGTCATCCTTTCTGCATTTTTAATTGACCTTTAGCATCTCATGTCATGATGGCTTTTCTTATGCTTGTCCTGCTGCTGCTCATACATCCTTTCTCTTTTGCCTCACAAGACAGTAGCATTTTCTGCTTGCTTTCTTTAAATTAGGTGCAAGGAGATGGCCTATAAGATTCTGTGCTGTTATGTTAACCTCAGAGATTTCTTCTCTTGGATATTTCATGGCTGGTTAGTGTTTTGAGAAGAAGAGATTTTGTTGATTAGTAATTTAAATAAGCTTCTCTAGTTTGATCAACATTCACATACTGAAATCAGGTTTTTGTTTGTATACTTTTCAAGCTTCTTCCAGCACTTTGACACTTAGTGCAATTTTTTGACACTTACGCAAAGAATTCTTCCCTTGTCTGATATTCTCTTTATCCTTCTCAATGACACTCTTCTTCAAACCGCATTCTGTAACTTCTACAATTAAAAAATAGTACAGCTCTGGCCTCTTTGCTTAATTTATTTTTGTTGTTCCACTCAATCACCTGTATCACTGTAGATTTTCTATTTCTTGCTTTTTGGAAAAACCCATCTGGGCATCTTGATGTTGCAGATCTTCTAACCACTGATAGCTGTCCCAGTGGTGCTAACTTGGTTGGTTGCATAGTGAGTATGTGGCACGATCACGTTTCTGTTTAAGTTGCATTACTGTGCTTTTGAATTTGACCAAACTCTTCTTGCAATCCTGAACTGAGACATTTGGAAAAAGGAATTATGAAATATGGTTAAAAGTACTGATTATTAGTGACTAGTACAAATGAAACTTACATTAATCCACACAATACTGACTGGTATTTTAGGATATATTCATGACTCTGTTGGTCCATTTGTTTTTGACTTTGACCAAGTTATATGAAAAAATGATCATCCATGTGCATTGGTGCCTGATTTTTTTCACTGTCTTGCACTAATCAAACTACTTAAATAGGCATGATAGACATTTCACTGCTTTTGAGAACTGTGGATCATTTCATAGATCTAACACTATCTTATAATTTCTCAACAAATTTGATGAAGGCTGTCTGGTAACTTTGATCACTTTGAAAAGCTGTGCATGGAAAAACTGGTTTGGGGATCTTAGTTTTCTTTAAGGGATTTCTAGAAGAGTTACTGTATCTAATTTAACTTGAGTGAGTAATGTTCTTGCCTGAACAGTCATGGCCTAAGCATTGTGTAATGCTTGCTTACATTGCCAGTGCCGCATCTGAGACCCATTCTTTGAATTCTTGCTTCCAGAATGAGTGAAGGCTGTGTATTAGTTGGAAACCCGTTAAACTTCTTCATTTTCAGGTCTGAATACCAGTTTGTCACAGTAGCATTATTGCTAGTTTTGAAAAAAACAGCTGTTTTTTTTTTAATTCTGAGTTTTTCAACCAAAGTCAGTCTCTATGCTTGATTTATCTTGAGAAACAAGGAGAATGGTGCAGACTGAAATTCTGTAGGTTGACTAAATTGTTACAAAAGATTTTATTCTAGTAATCCTATTGAGTATGTGCTAAATTACAACACAAGACAGAAGATGTCTTCTCTACTAGTAAAAAATGGACTACTCCAAAGAAAAATTGGTCAAAACTAAGGAGAGTCATTAAAGGAAGGAGTAGCAACTCAATGGATGCAGTCTTTCTTTTGGCACAGGTGACTAAAAGCAGTAGTTGGAATATGTAATTTCCTTCACCAAAGGAAATTAAATACTCTGATTAAATTTTTGTTTCTAGTCTTTGACAAAGCCTTACTTATTTCAAAATTTATCAGCCTCTGTGATGATATCCCAGTCATTTTTTATTCAGAAATTGCGTTGTGCGTCAGGTTGCATATATTGGAAAACAAAAGGCTTTCATGTCTGGTTGACAGGCAGTTTTGTAATGCATGATAGGTTTTGCTACCAGCTCTTAAAATTCTTTCAGCTCATTTTTTTTTTCCAGCACCAGATGGCAACATCTCTGTGGTGTTCCACTGAAAACTTATACATTTCACATGGATTCTAGGGAATCAGTACCTAAGTGGATTCTAACTGGTCACAGATCTGGTTCAAGTTAAAGTATTTGTCACACAGCAAACATCACATGTGTTAGATGTTATGTAAAGGAAAATAAGTCCTGTCTTCTTATTTTATTTTATCAGTAAGTGTATTCTTTCAAAATAGCTTTTAGTTTTATAATAAAGAAGAATGTAATCAATCCAGAAATTCTTCAGATGAATTACTCCCATCTTGTAAGTTAGCAGATAGGAAATTTTTTCTTTTAAATCATGTTAATTAAACATGGATGCAGCAGTTATTATTGTGATAGCATTGCTCTGGCATTATTTGATTATACATTATGTGTAAATAATCTTGGTATGTTTTGTCCCTTAAATAATATATAATAGAAAAGTGTTTTTTCTGAATGTATAACTTCATATTCTGAAGCCTGTTTCTGGAATCATCATCAACTGTGTACTGAAGTGTCTCCTTGTTGCTTCTTTTAAAAAGTGATACAAGAAGTCAACATCTCATTAAATTTTAAAAGTGCGTTGAATAAAATGGTGCTATGGAATTTACGACTTTCAGCTGTGCTTTTTAGACTTTTATTCCATTTGAAATTTTATGATGATGTGTCAACCCAGAAGATTTTTCTTTTCTTTTTGCTTCAGAGCAAGTTGTGTTAAGGTGACAAACTAAAATCAGTGGGGTGGTAAGCCTTTCAGTTCTCCATTTATTTTCCAGGTTTTATAATAAAGCAGTGACAAAGCTAGTTTGACTGCAAATGTCCAGCACTTTTGAACTGTATATCAGCAAACCTTCCTGGAAATTTTCTGCTACATGTTACCATAAAAAATGATAGAGAGAAACAGCAGTTTTTTGCTATTCTATTTTACTGTTTCAGTGTACTGCAAAACATTAAGTCCTGCTAGCTTCACTGAAGCCTACATGAATTTAAAGAACTCCTTAGACATCCTCTAATCTGGACATTGCAGAATGATCAACTGGCACTCCATGCACGCTTTAAATACTTCTTCAGCACAGAGGGATTTTAAAGAGATGCCATGTTTGGCAAAACAATCCCCTTATACCTCTTCAGTCCACAATCTGAGTTTGATTCTGTCATTACTTGATCATCTATAGCAAAATATGCATGCAAAGCCGAAAAGGAGCAAGTTTGTTTGTAACTGCAGTTTCCAATATGTAATTTCTCATTGTGTCTTCTTTCTGTGTCTGATACTGTGAAAAAAAGCAAATGAGAAAAGCAAAGCTTGTTAGATAAATTTAAAATGGTGGCTGAAGAAAATTGAGACCTATGTGCATCTTTGCCTCTTGATTTTCTTCAGCCCCTCAACAGAGGCGATTATGCTGCTGTGCTCAGTGTTGGTGAGGCCTCACCTGGAGCACTGAGAGCAGTTCTGGCCCTCACACTTTAGGAAGGATGTGAAGGCACTGGGATGCACCCAGAGGAGGGCAGTGGAGCAGGTGGAAGGGCTGGAAGGACTGTCCAATGCGGGGCAGCTGGGAGGTCTGGGTTTGTCCATTTTGGAAAAAAGGAGGCTGAGGAGTGACCTCACTGCTCTGTGCAGCTTCCTGGGGAGGGGGAGTGGAGAGGGAGGTGCTGATCTCCTTCCTTGGGGGTGCCATGATCCAGAGCATTAGTGAAGATCTGAAACAGGACCCAGTATTTGCCCAGTATAAGCCTAGGAGGAGTCAAGGGTAGACAATATCTGCTGCTTTCTCTTCATCTACCAAGCCAGTCATTTCATCATAGACAGTGATAAAGTTGGTCAAGCCTAACTTTCCCCTGATGAATCTATGCTAACTATGCTTGATGATCTTATTGTCCTTCCTATGCCTGCTGACGGTTTCCAGAATTAGCTGATGCATTGCCTTTTCGTGGATCAAGGTGAGGCTGACCAACCTGGATCAGCTTTCCTGTCCTTAGATGAGATAGTGGCATTTGCTTTTCCTTAGTTCTCAGACACTTCTTACAGTTGCTATTATAGTTGAGAAGTTACTGACAGTGGCTTTGCAGTTCAGTTTGCCAGCTTCCTGAGCACTCAAGTGCATCCTACTTCATTGAGAGTCAACACCCCTATATTTATTTGTGTTTAGTTTGTTTTCATACTCTTAAGTAGCTTCCATCACAGGCACATCTTCTTTGCTCCAGGCTTCTCCTCTGGTCTCTCAGAGCTGGGATTCATCAAGGCCTTCTCATGGAAACTGTGGAGAAGGCAGCAGTTTCAGTACTTAATCTTCTTTCATGTTCTGTGTCCCCTGCTTCATACAGCAGAATGCTTAAATCTTTTCTACCCTTTCTTTTGTTCCCTATGTACTTAGAGAAATCCTTTCCATTGTCTTTGACATCTTTGACTGTACTCAGCTCCATTTTGGCTTTGGCTTTCCTAACCTCATCCCTGGATGATTGAACAATGCTTCTGTATTCTTCCCATATTACCTGCTCTTGTCTCCATTTCTGTATGTTTTCTTTTTATGTCTGAGTTTTTCCAAGAGCTTCTATTCCTATTTCTCTTGTAGAAAAGATCTATGCAGAATTGCTGATTTTCTTCTGCTCCATAAAGAATGTTAAACACTTTTTAGAGAATATTTAAGCAAGCATTCTTTATTCCACTTCTTTGCAAGAGGAAAGAGTATTCCACTTTCAGGAAGAATACTGGGAGCCAGTACCTTTGTCTGCTGCATGAAGTGTTGAATTTCCTGAGACAGATTTATTGAAATTTTATATAAATGTCTGTGTGTATGAAACATCTTTGCTTAGTGTGGGATTCTTCCTTAATGTCCTTAGGTATCTCCACTTATTTTTATAGATCATAGGAAGTTGTGTGGGAGCTTGTATGAAATGTATAATGGTATCAGAAAACTTTGTATTTCTTCCTTTGAGGACTTTTCTTTTTTTCTCCATAGCTGGACAAAGTGTTCAGCCTCCCAGGTCAACAACTTTCAGGAGTATGTAACCATTTTACAGAAAGTGAGCATGAAAGGGTAATGCTGTCTTATTTTTGAGAGCTCAACTCTAATTCATGTAGTGAGAATCTTTTAAAGTTTTTTTTTAACCCCTTCACAGGCATTTATTTTCTCTAGAGATGTATGGGAATTTAGCTTGGATGGTTTTGGCTAGTTATTCTTTTATTGTTGTTTATGTGTTTCTCCATTCCATACAAACAGTTCAATAAAAAAGAGGGTTTGGGGTTTTTTTGTTTCATTGTTTGTTTTTTTTCTCCCCCAAGATTATCAACCAAAATAATAGACCTCTGCAGCGGGAGCACTTTCTTGAATGAGCTGCATCTGTGGGAAAGGAGTATTTACGGTTTTTAAAAATAATGATCTTTCTAAAGCTGTATTGGCCAGATTTTCTGTTGTCAGCAGGTGGAATATTGTTTTCATTTCTTTGTCTTTTAAATACTGTTCAGGGAGTTATGTAGAACATAATTGATACATGCAGAAAGATTTAGAATTTTATATTGTTTAGTGTGCCACACTTTTGTGGAATAGATGAGACTAGGAAAGATACTTTCCTTTGAGAATGATAGAGATTTGTGACTGAATGTTTACACTTCCTAAACCTTTTTTGCAGTTTATTTTCATACCAAGCCATTTATTCAGCCAAGATGTTGTTATAGAATAATTTTTTAGGACAGAAAAGACACTTTCAGTTGTTTTGTTAGTACAGTTTTAACATAGTCTGTATTTATGTATGCTATTTTACTTACAAAATTCTAAAGGTGTTTTGGGACAAGAGACACCATGCAATAATTCCTTGTCCACTGAGTGCATTGCTGTTTACAACGTTAAGATCTTACAGTTCTGCTAACAAACCACAAAGTCTTACATTGCCTCTAAATTGTTTTCAGTAGATGATCTGCTTAAGAAAAATAATATATAGCAAATGTGTGTAGGGAGCAAATGATGCCTCTTCTTCTTAAAGCATTAAGGCTTTGTAACAAAAGCCATTCCTTTACTACATTGTCAGAAATATGTAAAGGTTTGGCAGGGTATGAAAAGAAAAGAAAACATGGTTATTAATGACCAGAAATGTTTGCCCATTCTAAGAAAATTTTGTTAGGTACTTGAATGATTTACATGCATGTGTGCAAGACCGTAAGTGGATTTGTGTGTGTGTATGCAAAGTCTGTGATTCCCTACATAATATCAGAGTACCTGAGCTGCAGAGGAACTTCTATGCAAACAAGCTCAGTGTCTTGTAGGTACATCAGAGTGATACTCTGTTTTCAAATGCTCCCTTCAAGGGCAAAGAAATCATAAGGAGTTCTAAGGCAAGTTTAGCTGAACCCTGTGAAGTGCAGAGAATGGAGTCTATGGTATTGGGTTTTTGTGTTTTTCCTTTAGTAATATGTTGTCACATGTATGTCCCATTGCAAAGACAATCAATATGACACCCTGGCAAGAATAAAGTATCCAGAGTAGAATGTCAATACACTAAAAGTGCATTTATAAAATCTAGGACAACTGAAAGGAAATAATACAAGGTAGAAAAGATTTAGTGGGTAGCCACAGAACCCACAGTATTAAATACAAGTCTCATAGTGTCATAGAAATAGAAAGACTTGGATCTGTACACTTGCCCTATTCCTGTAAGTACTTTTCTTACATTGAGCTGAGATGATATAGATAAGGAACTTTGCTATTAATGAAGAAGAAACAAAGTAATAAATTTTCACATACAAAACCAGAAACAGATACTGTTTCTTAGAGGAGGAGAGAGTAAGTAAAGATCTTTTGTCAAGTCAGACCATATTGTATCATATCACAAAATGATTCATCAGGGCTTCTGCCTCTCCTTTGAATGTCCCCACATTTTAGAGTAGCAAATAATATTATACTTGAGACTGCTTAAGTTTAGAGTTCTAGGTGTCATATGTATTTGCTTTAGAATTATAGTTTGTGCAAAGTACTCTGTATCAGCTAAGGAGTTAGGTGGTTCAAAATAATAAAATAAATAGAACTAGGTGAAAGAATTAAAGTATGCAATGACAGAATGCACTAAATTAGTATTTTATGTAGTTAATACTTTATAGAGAATGCTTTGCAGAGATAAAGCATAATGAATTAATAAGTTTATGTTCACAATGACAACTTCAATATTCTAGAAGTTAGGTGGAGTTAAATCACTGAATTTTCTAGTACTGAGCTAGTACTGGAAAGTGCATCCAAAATATAATTTGTTCTCTTCTACATTTTCTAATAAGTTTAATGATGAAGATGATTATGGACTTTTAATTTACAAGAGTTATAGTTGCCTCCATTTTCTGTGCTAGACATTAGTTCTTAAGTTTGTTTTTTGCCGCATACTGGAAATTATATATAAAAAACAATAACCTTATTTCTGTATTTATGATGAATTTTCAAAGTTATAGTGGTTACTCTGGTCTTTTGTAATGCACTGCCATGTCATAATAAAGGGGTTTAAATATTTTCTGATCAGCAAAACAAGCAAGCCTCAATGTAAATGCAATAACTTAAAGTCAAGTACTTAATTCAGTATTTTGTTGAAAAAGGATGAACTAAAACATTCTACTTGCCTGATTTCACCCCCTAACAAAACGTAGATCAATGTAGGGCCATATTTTTGTACATCCACAATTCTCAGTGTTCCTGCTTTTACTTTCAAAAGTATTTGACCCATGCTTTTTCAAATAATGTCTGTATTTCTTTATTGCTTTTTTGCAAGTTCAGCCATTTCCTAGCTAGTATCTTCTGATCTATTTTTAAGCATATTTTACTCTTCCCACAGCCTTTATTTTTCTCATGAATGGCTGTGCCTGTATGAACAGTGTTCAGCAATTAGTGTTATCAGTGAATTAGTGAATTAGCAATTAGTGAATCAGTGTTAGCAGTTTCTTTCAGACTTAGTGAACTCAGTCAAAATCACAGAAGATCCAGGCCCTCTAGTTTATAGTTCTGTTACAGCTGTGTACTGGTCATTTGTTAGTGTTGCTTTTTAAAATTTCTTATCTTTTACCAGTGTATATATAAGAATAATTTTAAAATATTTCTGTCTACATAATGTCTTCTTAAACATATGTTAAAAATTGTGGAGTTTTGAATCTAAGAGTTTTATTTCATTTTACAGCCATAAAATTATTTTCTTGCCTACTTTTCATCATTCACGTATAGTGATGTGTGTCCTGGAAGAACAGTGAAATTCGGTTATGAGAAATGATGATTAATATTTAATATTCATGCACTTACATACCTAATTTATGATAATTTTAAAATCAAATAAATCATATGGAGCTTACTGCAATGATATAACTCACACGTTTTTCATGAACAAGTGAAAAGTACCTTTAAATTAAGCAGATTTTGAAAGCTGAAATGCCACGAAATATTTAAAGGACACAATAAATGGATAAGCAATTGTATGGTTTCTAAGAGGTGGGATAGGCAAACATTAAATTTGTAATTACAGCTCGGTCTCCTGTTAGATTTATCATTTAGCATTTACTGCACTTGGAATGATCAGAAAATCAATTAACTGGTCTTCACATTTTACATTAGTTTATGGCAATTGTTGTATTTACTATTCAATGCAGATTCTTCATGAAAAAGCAAAATATAGCTTTGATTAAAACATTAACTAATAGGCATGAGTGATTTAAGTAAGATACTCTATAATAACAATACATCTTAAATATTTGTGTTACACTGGCTCAAATTTAGGGTCATTGATTTTCTTTCACTAAAGTATATTTTTTTTAGGATATTTTGAGTCTTCATGTAATAAGAATACATAGCTTTTCTTAGGTAAGTTCAGTATATCTTTGCCAAGGCTGTTTATTGGGAAATATATAATGTATTTTAAAAAATATATAATGAAGTCTGAATTGAAACTTATATCTGTGCAGTTTTGAAATATATGCACGAATTTTTTTTTCTTTTCAATGAAAAGTTCTTGTCTTTAAAAAGAATTTTAAAATAGAGGTTCAGAACAATGTTTGTTTTGAGAGTAAGTCCAACATGTTAGCATAGAATTAAGGAAATTTTGGAATACTTTTTAGTCAAATCTACAAACAAGTAAAGACTTCAGAATTTTTAATGCTCAAATATATGCATTTTAGATGTAGTTCAGGTGATACAATATTCTGAGAAAGAAATTGACTAATAAGGTGATTTTTTTTCTAGCTTAGTGCTATAATTTGTTGTGGAAGGCATTATAATGCTACTACTTAGCTCAAATTTTCATTTTTATTTTCATTGATGTGTGTTAATTACTAAAGACAAGTAATCAAAATTATTTTTAAAAATCTTTTAGGATTAAATCAATAATGAAGGATGGCATGACTTCTATTTCTCACTTAAGCCAGTTGAAAACAAAGCAATTCTTTAATTAGGTTTTAGTCCCTTAAGCTTTTTGGTTGGTTTTTTTTTTCATGTGAAAACCACTGTTTTCACATAATTGTTTATATGTATAAATTCTCCAGTTCTTTCTAGTACAAAACAAGTCATTATGTAAGAAATATTACTGAATTTCAAGCAGTTTTTGCTACTCAAGTAGTTCTGTTGAAAGTGGACAAACTTCAGATTAGTGATTGTTTGAGCTTGCTTTTGTTGTCAAAGCTGGAAACATAATGATAACAAATTGTCACCTGACTATAAGAAAAAGCTCTGTTCTAATAAACAATTGGATTAGAATAATTTTAGAATTATTAAACTATTACCCTAAGGTTCAATTTTTTATTTTCATTCTGAAGGAAAAATTTGTGTCAATTTTTGATGTGTGATTTCTCCCACTTTCTGTGTTTTCTCTCAGTTTTGACCCTCTAGCTCGTAGCATCTTTTGAAGAATTGAGCCAGTATCATTCATATAATTAAACCTGTTTCTTGGCTCTTGATTCTGCCTTTCTTAATCATAGAAGTTGTGCTTCGTTTTAAAATGCAAGAAAACTATGTCTGATTTTTGTTCTGTCAGTATCAGCTTCTTTGTGCCTCTTTCTGCCTGTGTTACTTGTGTATGTGATTTTGGGAGTGAGGGCAGAAAGCAATAGACTGTGATAATGCTATTGAGCCATCAATGAGGTGCCTTGTAATCACAAGCCTTAGTTTCTCTGTGCATAACAGAGCTCTAAGTGCAGATCAGGGACTCTGATGCGAGCAGGAATGTAAAAAAAAAAATATTTCAGATTCAGAGGCAAATCTTAGGGGAGAAGGTGATAGCCTATAAATCAAACAATAAGATACAAATCATGTCAGCTGTATAAACATTTCTTTTGCCAGCAAATTAATTAAATGCCACTTGTTACTCACAGGACGTGAAGATGCATCCAGGAAACCTAACAGTAGTCACATTACACATATTCAAATACTAAATAGGGTGTGCCATGTTCTGTTCTCTTTTCCATTTCCTGATAGATGTATGAGATTCGGTTATAGCAATTTGATGGTTCATTTGGGCTGTGTTTACTCTCTAGAAGTTCTGAGTAATGAAAATGAACATGCTGCTTATTGTAGATAGTGGATTTGGAGATTTTTGTCATCTCTGAATGTGACACAAAACAATAATCTCACTGCCATTTTCTCAAGGAGTATCCTAAAAGCCTACAAAATTAAGCAAAGTCGTAATGAAGACTAAGGGAATAGCAACTTCCAATGTCTTTTTTCTTTTCTGTGAGTTCTGATATCCTTTTCTGTAATTGGATCAAATATAATTATTAATATAAAAATGGAAGCATTATTAATTTGCTGAAAGCTGAACACTTGAAATTTAAGAAGCCCTATAATATCATATATGAATTTGTGCCTTTATCTATTCACATGTGCTTATCCTTATCCTCTAATTAATGAATTTTGTTTGCAAAGTTAGTATTTTCCGAGTTCTTTGTTGCTTTGTGCTTATTTTAAACAGTGGATTAATGAAGCATGTCATTTTTCTTTCATAGTGCATTTGCATATAGCCCAAATTTAAACATATAAAATAACATGTAAATTTAATGAAACTTTCCTTTCCAATAGCTGAACTAGACAATCTGCTTTTTCAGTCTCAACATTGAATAATTGTAGAATTCTTTCATCTTTGTCTTACTGTCATGCCTTTTGTCAAGGGAGTAGACAAAGTGAAGAATTCAGTCGAGATGTTGTCATCAGCAGATCCTATACATAAAGTATTATAGAAGAGTATATAAATTTCCGATATGGAGTTTTAAGCATTGACTCCTCTTTCCCATTTCTGATATAGAGAATGTCCAGAATCTAATCTGTGAGACAGAATATCTGTAGTTACATTTCAGAGACCTTTCCAGAAATGGAATGCTGAAGATCTGTGGCTTTGAGTGGAGATAAAGTATGGAGGTTTCAGGTTGACAGTTTTAGATATCGCAAACTTATAGAAACCACTCAGCTTTCTCAAATTTACCTTAGGTCTCTTCTAATTTTTCAAATCTTGCACTTAAGCACACTCAAATCTGAATGTTCTAGTCACCTGATGAACTGATTTTACTAAGGACAACTTCAAACCTCACCTGAATTACATATGTTTGATGCTGTAAAAATAATTTTTAGTTTTGGACTAAAATGAAGAATTTTGGTGGAAATCTGAATGTTTGGCCATTACAAATAATTGGTAGGATATGTTCCCATTTTTAACTGAGTTGTAAGCAGACTCAATAATTTCTAGTTTATCTGTGGCACTTAGATCAATTTCTAGTTTCTATCTGATAAATGTAACTTCAAAACTTCCAGGTTAGTCACACTGCTGTTCAGGGCACTGTGTGGGATCTTTATTATCCAATTTCTCCAGGAAGTAACCCAGAAATAGTCTGGTGTGCACTTTGAGGCTGAGCTGAGAAATTTTCAGTGTGGGTGTTAACCTATATCCCTTTCCAATGCCAGGAATATGTTTCTGAAAGAAAAAGAAGGAAACTGTCAGTTGTCTTTAAATCACACGAAACTATGTACTTTCTAATGTTTATGTACTTTCTGTTTCCTTTCAATCTGTCCAGATACCGTATGGGTTTTCATTTCCTTTCTGTCCTGTAGGGCAAGTTAAAAGTTAATTTATTTTCAAATTCAGTAATTATTTCTCCACTTTGTGCTGGATGCATCTGCAGTTCAAGAGAAAATCAAGTTCATGGAGTGCAAAAGTCATTTTGTAATTCAGAAAAATTAACTAGGAACAATACTACATTTAGCTATATTGTCTACATTTGATACTAGAATCTAATACAGAAATTTATGGAGTTGCTATTATAGTGGTTTGAATTCTGTAGTTAAAATAAAATTTGTAATTTAAAAGTACATTTATATGCTGAATAGTTCTGAATTTGTAGTCAGACTTCTAATCCACCTCAGAATAAATTTGAAGAACCTTCCTTCTAACAAAATTCTGCTGCATGAGGGCAGAAGCATATGAAAGAGATGTGATTATCTAAGGTTTTAAGAACTGATCTGACTTTCATTTCTAGAATTCCTCTTGAACATTTTCTGCACTGCTTCTGTTATCTCCTGAACTTAATAACTTAACAGTGTAAGAGATAATTGAGAAAAACAGGTAATGAATATAGTCAGGTAATGAATATAGTCCTTTTAAGTCCTTTTGATGTGCATTTCAAATATGACCCACTATTGTGTTCAGTGGTTCTGCAGTCATAGAATTCTTTGGAGAAAGTGTCAGTCTTTCTGCACAGCTTCCTAGATCATAGAAAAGATACTGAATTTATCTAAAGAAACAAATCATTACTATTCATAACTGTTGAACTCTGGGGTAACATCATGGATGAGGGGAATTCAGATGTTTAGGAACTCATCTTACAAGAAACAGTAATACTTCTTCATGAAATAAATACAAATTTACAATATGTACATGATTTGTACTCTCCAGAGCATTAGTGAGTAAGTGGCTGAGGCACAGAAGTCATACAGACACAATTTTATTGTTGCATGCCTCAAGTATTTTTCAGTTGCATAGGAAATGTTGCTGGACCTGGTTGCTTGGAGAAAAACTATAATTGCCTTGCTATGCTAGCTGTGTAAATTCTTACAGTTGAATAATTATCCAGACAAGTTAAGAATTTGTGTTTATAGGGTTTTTTTTTACATACTGAAAAATATTGGTCATATTTAAAGAATTTCACGTCTCACAATTGCCTTCTAAAGTCCACCTTTCAGATCTCAAATTTTCTGAATTCTTACTATGAACTACTTTTCATGTCAGTGAATAAGCTTTTATAATAGATGAAGTAATAATGGGAGAGAACTGTGATTAAAGTTCTGTGAAGGTAAAGAGCTGTGAAGAAATTGTAACATACCAAAAACTGTTCTGACACATTTATTTAATTGCATTCTAGCAAAATTAGCAGTGTTCGATCAGTGCAACGAATATTATGAGGGGAGGAGGTGAATTGAAACTGAAAACATTCTTCTTGGTTACACGAAGTGACATTTTTAGTAGGCTTTAAATACCACATTATTTACTTCGTTGTAAAGAAAAAAATCCTGTAAATAATTCTGTAGGGAATTTCTTTTTATTTTGAAAGCAAAGCTTGTTTCTCTAAAAGTCAGTGGCTGCTTTCTACAATGTTTTGGAATCATAAATTTATAAATAACACTTGCAGAGTTTAAACTCAGTTTAAAGAATTCTGGAGTTAAAAAAAGATAGTTGGTTGCACTGTAATAAAAAAAAAGTAGTCTCAGTGGTGGCAATCCATGTGTGTCTTGGAAAAATGTGTGCCTGACATTTTCAACTAAGAATGAAGAAGAATCCTTTATGTTAAATTTTTCTTTTCATAATATCACTTTAGAAGTCTTACTAATACTACTGCATTTTACTCATAATTTTCCTAACCATCTACCAAGTTTTTAATTTCTCAAACTTTGTAGAAGATTCAAAGTATCTCCAATGAGTATATAATTCCTTTTTTCTTAAATATTTCTAGAGGTACTTTTAACTTGTTTATGCAGGGTACATGTCTGCTAGTGAATAGTTACAGATTGGCACTACAATACTGTAAATTGCTTACAAAACCGTACAGTATTTCTTCTATTTTACTTACCATTTCTGGTAAATGGGCTGCCTATATGATTGTTTGAAAGTTATGGTAGCATACTGAGTCTTTTGTGCATTCCACTTTATCTAATAATCTCTTCTTTGTTATTGAGCACAAATGGAAATGGAAATGCTAATTTTAGGAGTATTGTGTGTTGCCCAGTGATTCTGATTTCATGTTTATTTAAATTACAGCAAACAATTCAGCTGGGTTAGAGCAGCAGCTCACAGAGCATTTCAATTACATCTGAAATAGAATGAAATACAAGAGGGTGAATTGCTTTTTCCATGCTACCTGCTCTTCTTTAGTGTGACTTCTCTGTGCCCCGTGATGTTCAAAATTGAGACATCCTCAGAATTTAGGACTTGCAAGCTTGTTGAACATTATTACAGTATATTTGTCCTTTTGGGTTACAGGTTTCTCTATATAGTCTCTTACTAATCAAAATGCAGCAAGGGTACTACAGCACTTGTAAAAAGCTGTGAAAATAATTCTGCAAGAAGTTAAAAGTTTTCAGATTTTCTCTAAAATTATTAAGGGGGATAGCATGTACTGTTACTTGTTTTAGAGTATGTAGCAGTGCAAGTTGTGTTTGTGACTTTTAGCTAAGCTACAAGAGGCATTTTGTTCAAACTCAAAGGAAACACTTTTTGCCACCTTATATTAGTGTGTTCCATTTGCATCTTTTTTACTGTGTCAAAAGAACAACTGGCATGCTTTTTTACTTTGTTATAGAACAGAGCAGCAGTTCTGGGAAATAACACAAGCCTTTTGCACTTGAGTTATTTAGATCATATTTCTTTAAAGTATAAGTCAAAAATAACTGAAGTGACTAGCGGGAAAATTCAGCTGTTCATGGCTTTAGTCGTAGTCAAAAGTGGTTGTTAGCTCTCTATACTTATTTTTTCTTTTGACGTACATTTTAAAATATTATTAGAATCATAGGATCATTTAGCTTGTAAAAGACCTTCAAGATCATTGAATCCAGCTGTGAACTGCTTCACTGAACCATGTCACAAGTGTCAAATCTATATGTCTTTTGAATACCTCTGTGAATGGTGACTCCACCACTTCCCTGTGCAGCCTGTCCCAATGCCTGACCAATCTTTCCTATGAAGAAATTTTCCCTAATACCCAATCTGAACCTTGCTGATACAACTTTGGACCATTTCCTCTTGTCCTGTCACTTGTTCTTTTCCTGTCTGGGAGCAGAGCCCAGCCAACCCCTATCTCCCTACACCTTCCTGACCGAGTTGTAGAGATGATAAGGACCCCCTCCACCCCCGCCCAAGCCTCCTTTTTTTCCAGGCTGAGCACCCCCAGCTCCCTCAGCTGCTTCCTATTAGACTTATGCTCCAGACCCTTCCCCACCCCTGTGTCATCAATGGAGAGAGATGGGGAAGACGGACTCAGTGATCAGAATCTGATTTTACTGTGGGATACAAACACTTATATACTATTTCAGGGAGACTAGCAATGTGCACTACAATGATTAGGTTAAAATCACAGACACAATCTTGTGCATATGACATCTCTTGATTGCAGAGTTTAATGGGATTTTCTTTTTCCGGTAAACCCATTTGATTTCAAGTTCTTGCCATCTAGGTGTGATTTTCAAAGTTCCATTTGCTTTTGCCAAGGCATCCTGTTATCAAATCTCCTATGTTAACCAAGTCCAAAGTCCGTCATCTGTCTTGTGTCCCCCAGCATTCCAATAGCTCTGTTCCCTTCTCTGGACATGCTCCTGCCCCTCAATGTCTTTCCTGCACTGAGGGGCCCAGAACTGGACACAGGATGCAAGATGTGGTCTCACCAGTGCCAGGACAGGGGGGCAATCACTGCCCTGCTCCTGCTGGGCACAGGATGCCCTTTGTGCTTCTTGGCCACCTGGGCACAGCTGACTCATGTTCAGCTGCTGTTGACCAGCACCCCCAGGTCCTTTTCTGCCAGGCAGCTTTCCAGCCCCTCAGCCCATGCCTGTAGTGCTGTGTGGGTTTGTAATTGTGTGTTACCATTCTTATTCCTGTGAAATGCTGCAAGGTAAAAATTACTCTTCTAGGGGGGGAAAAAAACCACCAAATTTTAAAAGACTCAGTTTGTCAGTACACTTGAAGAACTAGAACACAGCTTTTAACATAATTTAAATTTTCAGGCTTTCTTTTTAAGAAACATTTTTTCTTCAAATGTCAGTGCAATTTATTTTAAATCATTAAATATGCTCTTAACTTCTGCTTTAGTGTATGTTCTGCAAAAAGATTAAATCATCAATCTTTATTTGTAGAGGAAACACAGTTAAGGACTCCTAAAAGCATCTTTGATTTCAAGATAAAGCAAGGGATTCCCATCTTGTTTTCATGAAAAAACAGCATATCTTAGCTGAGCCTCAGTATGGGATACAGAAGAGATATCTCTTCCTTTCCAGAATAATTTGAAGTTCTGAAAAAAAGCTAGAGTAGGGAGAGCAATATTTCATCACTGTATTCCTTAGAGAAATTGTAGAATATAAAGACAATCTGTGTGCTATATAGATAAATATTTTTTATAATTATTTTTACTATGTCTGTCTGTTTTGTGTATTTTGGTCATATATCAGTACAGGTGAATGACAGAAGACTTACAAAGTGAGCAGAAGAAATACCATAACATGCCATGTTTTAAGGAGTAGTAGTAAATAGTGAAAAGAAGTCAAGAAGGTTTTAATATCAGTACTTATTTAATTGATTGAAAATATTTAAAGGGACATGTAAAGGTATAATCCATTGTATAAGCCTTCTATAATGATACTGAAAAATGTAATCTTATTTATCTGTTAAAAAAAAGTTATAGCAAGTGGTGAGATTGCAAGCCTAGTCACACTTATTAATTATGCTAAATTTTTAATTTTAATTAGAGTAGCTCTTTTGAGACTAAATCTTTTACCATTAGGCTTTTTGAAACCTATGAGATAAAAAGGAAGAGTTTTTTCAGAATATTATTTACATGATTTTAATTAATGATTATAATCTCCATGGTCATTTTTGAAAAAGAGCACTTAATCCCTTAACCAGTTTTCATGATTTGCATTTTGCAAAAACATGTAAGCCCTGCAGGCTTATTATCTCTGATTTTTTCCAAACCAAACTTATTTTTAGAGAACTGCATTTTGGTTCTACTCCAAGTCCCATTTCCTATCATAACACCTGTTTCTCATGCAGAGTGAACTGATTGGTAGAAAAGTAAAGTTTGCTTCCTTTTGCCAAGACGGAACATAGCCCTTGGCAAGGTTACCTTTGAAAACAGTTTTTCATGCAGACACCGTCTATAAGCACTATTGCTGTTGCCAAGATCCTCTGACTAATGAAGGGTCGGCGCAATAGTGTATTCGTTCTCGTTGCTGGCGGCGCGTACATGTGGTGTTTCTTCTGAGAAAAGGCACTCTAGTGTTTCAAACAGAAGCTAGAAGTTTAACCTTCTAGGAGGAAGGTCAGTGTTAGTTTTTATTGATAGCACAAAAGAAAGCGACTGTATAGGAATATGAAAGATAAACTCTGTGGCAAGCTGAAACTCTTTAAAATACGGAGTTTTCAAATGTTTTATAACAAAAATTAGTTCTAGAACTTTCATGTTTGCAAAGTTATATCTTTGAATCTGAAAGCAGGATTATGCTTAGTTTTCCATATTGATGATTTGGGGAACTGATTCCTAACTAGGAGGGATTAGCATATAGACTGAATTTAAAGGTCAGAACTTCAGGTGCTTACTTTCAGATTAATTTTTTTTTCTGTTTCCCACTTAATGGAAAAATGTGTAGCAAAAAAGATCAAATATTGCTCTTAGTATCAATTGCATTTAGAAACCTATTAAAATTCCATTTTTTTCAAATGCGTGGAGCAAATAATCTTTTCTGTGACAAAGAATAAATGCTTAGGTATCTTCAGCTCGGATTTTAAATAAAAGCTTTTGGTAGAATTTACTTTAAATGGATAGGCTATAATCTACTTAAGAGCCAAGAATTTCTAATGTAAAATTTGAATTAAGTATTGTGTCTCACAGCTATAGTAATATAAAGTATATATTCTAGTATAGTATATATAAAGTATATATATATACAAGTGAAGAAATTAAAACAAGGTGAGGAAAGTTACTTCAGGTAAACCAATAGCTACTCTGAGGGTATCCTCAGACAGCTGATAAAGGTTTTAACTTCCAGACAGTTCTTGGAGAACTTCCTTTATATTATCAGTCTTAAACAACTGTAGTAGTCCATCATATGCATCATTTATCATGAGGTTGGTAGTGAACTTAGCAGCAGCACTCACAATGATTGAAACTTGCTGCATTATTAAGAGCTACTAAACTCTTCTTTTATAACTGTGTTTTCCCAGACAGTTAACTAATTGCCAGGAAAAACTTCTATGTCATGTGTCTCAGACTGGACTTGTTGCTGGAGACTTTATCTGTTTTTGTGATAGCACTGTATGTCAGATACAAGACTTCTTGTTTATTTTCATTGTAGTAAGTAAGCATGTCTGTACTTCATCTTGAAAGAACTTATTTTTATTTTAATAACTTCTATTTTTTAATAGAAAATCCATTTTTAAATTGAGTAAATCATCCCTGTCATGTATCTTAGCTTTAAACAACAACTTTGTTTAGATACAAACTAAATGCAACCCTTATTAAGGAGCTGCAGGATTCTGTTTCTTTCTAAGCAGGGAGCATCTCCTTTCCTGGTTAAAACCTTTTTCTGCTTAAAAAGAAACCTGTTTAAAACTGCTATATAGCGATTTCATGGGCTTTTGTTTTTATAACTTCATTGTACCGTGTTCATTAGTTTGAAACTGTTTCTTCTTCATTAACTTGGCATGTACATGCCAGAAGGCTGGTTTGGGCTAGGATAGAGTTAATTTTTTCATAGCAACTCCTTTGGGGCTATGATTTCTATAACATTCAATTATCAGAATTTTTACTGAATACAATGTTGATATTACAGGGTTGGGTATTTTAGTTGTTGCTGAGGAGTGCTTATATAGAGTGAAGGCCTTTTTTGCTCCTCATGCTTGCAGCACAAATCCTAAACATAGGACCCTGATACTTACTGTGAAGAAAATTAACTTTATCACAGCCAAAACCAGCACACAGAGTTAAGTGTATCTGAAGTAATTTAGAAGTTTTCTTTGTGTGCTCATAATGATCTTTCTAATTAAATTGATATGGCCTTTGGCCAGTAGGGTAATTAACTCATCTTTTCAGCTTTTTTTTCAGAATTTACTACATATTTTCAAAACTAATACATTTCCTTGCTTTCTCAGTGGTGCAGCAGACATGAAGTACTTACTTACAGTGAGGCATATATATCCTATTATTTGTATAAAAAATAAAGTGTTGAATCTTGAGCTCAGTATCAGTATCTTGGCTTTCAATTTTAATTGGATGTTTAGTCTTTGGGCATAAGGCCAAAAAGAGCAACACCACAGGAACAACACTGTTTCTTGAAAGCAGTTAATGAGTCTTTTTTGAGTTCTTCTAAGTCACTTCTGGTATATTGGACCAATGTCTACAGTAGTGATAAACAAGATAGCACTCATTATTGTGTAATATAGTGTGTACCACATATTTAATAATTCTCCAACTTTAATGCTATAACCAGTTAAATCTTTACATATACGCAATGATGAGTTGATTCTGTAGTTCCAGTTATTGAATTAGCTATTAAATGCTGTCACCAAATGTTTATGGTGGTAGTTTTACATTTTCTATAATTTACTCCTACTGAGTACACTACAGAAGTTTTTTTCAGTCTGAAATGCCAATAACTACCGTAAAGATATTTCCTCTCAACCGTATATAACAAAAGTAAGTGTGTGCTATCCTAACAGAGGAATAGCTAAATGATAGTCTTTTGGAAATTGTGGATTTCATTGCTCTGGTAATATGCAGAAATCTTTATGACTGTCGTTTCCCCCCTAGAAACTTCAGGCATGTTTGTCTCAGGTTCAAACAGAAACTAATTTGCCAATGATTTAACAAGCTTTAGAGTGATTGGGTCTACAACCTCTGAAATCACTCAAGTAATAACTCAGCTGATGAGAAATTCTTTGTGTAAGATTGGGCCTTGGAAGATCAGTGGGTTTTTTATTTGCAAATCACTTCTGAATGCTCCTCTGAGCATTCAAAACTCCTAGTTTTTGCCGTTTCTTTACATTATACTAAGGATGCGTGCATGAGCTCATAGCCTTTCAGCTATTCACTTGCTCGTTTAGTGGCCTTATTCAACCCTAACACAACTGAAAAACAAAAACAGCAGAAAAAAAAAGGTAATTGGTCAATTCCTTATTTTACAATTCAAAATACAGAAGCAACACTTGTAGCACTTTCTTCTTTTATATATTTTAAACTTTTCTGAATACTCGTTTTACATACTACATTTTATAAATAAGGCAGACAGTAAAAGTGAAGCTTGCAATGATAGGTAAATTCTGAATTTAGTGCAGAGTCATGAAAAGTCTATGTCGCAGATGTCTGTGGGAATCACCTGGTCCTACCCTTGTCTTCATATGGTGACCTTACTAGATTTTGTAGAATGACGTCTCACTGTCACAGCTTTTCAGGTAGTTTTTCATGGTTTAGCTTCACAGCGCTCTGCTGGTCTTCTTCAGCCCACTCCAGTTGTACTTTGGGATTAAAAAAAGTGGAACATATCCTAATACACGCTACACAATGCCGCTGATATACGTTATTGTGTTGCTTCTTCAGAATCTATTGCGAACAGTCCAGTTAGTGTTTTCTTTCCACAGCTATTTTTGACTTGAATTGATGAAAAAATCTAAGGGGCAGGCTCAGAGACAAACTCAAATAGCTACAGTAGTCAATCAAAAGAGAGCAACTGAGACCTCTGGGCTAGGGGAGCTTGGGACCTGCAGCTGCAGTTCATGAGCAGGCAAAAATAAGTGTGAAGTTAATACAAGTACTGGATATTTTGAACCGGATAGCTGATTATCAAGGCGTGAAAAGAAAAATGAAAATAGATTTTGGAGTAGTTACCATTGTGTGAGACTGGTTTCTTGGCACTGACCTGGTCTAGAGAATTTTTCTAAGGGCAAATTCAGACCATGGGATTGGAAGGATTAGGGAGCTCAGATTGATGCTCCTGTGGTGAGTTCCTTGATGAAGAGGTCAGGTGGAATGAACAATAGAAGTCGGTCATTTAGTTGGGCTGTATTCACTTGTGTCTCTGCCTTAACTGCAGTGAGGCATTCTGCTGGTCTATTAACACTGCATGAGAACCTTGCCTAACTGTCATTTTTTGCTTGTGATTTGGAATAGTTCTAAAATAATCCTATATAATAATAATCTAGATGGTCATTCAAAGTACTCTCCTACATAAAAGACATGGAAGCACATGAAAGAAAATAAAATTGCCATTTGAATTTCTGTTGTAGAAAAAAGAAAGAACTGGCTACAGTATTTTCTCTGCTGTTTTAAACCTTAGTATATTACTTGCCTCTTGTCTGCCTCACATTTTTCCTTTGAATTCTCTTATCCCTCCTCTTCTCCTTCCTTGACCTTATGTAAGAGTAACATGACTAGTTCAGAAAATCAAAAGCAACACACCAAAAAACCACAAAACTACAATAATGGAGGTGCTTCTACATGTTCTCTGATTTCCCAGCAAACTGCAGTGGTTATGGAAGTGTTTTGCAAATGTCAAGTAATAGACGTCAAACTACTGAAACCTCTTCAGAAGCATCATAATGTTCCATACCCTGTAACATTTTCCAGATTATGTCAGTGGTCACTATCCAGAGGTTTTCAGAGCCACTTGCATGTAGATTGTCACAAACCCATAGAAAATGAAGCTTGAAATTTATCTCTAGTTGAAAGTATTCCATTTTATCTGTTTTTTTAAAAGTACCTTCTTGTAAATTTAATCTTATTTATAGACAATCTATTGCAATGTCTTATTTTCTCACCAGTAGAAAGCTTATGTTAACATTATCTGGATATTTCTTGCTGCAACTGAGGACTTTGTCACCACTGATGAGGAGCAAGATTTATTTTTGGTCTAAAGAGGTTTTAGTCCATCATCCAGGTCACTCCTTTGTAATGGTTGTAATTGAGTTAACCGTCTGGTGAAGTTTACTGAGTCAGAAGTAAGGAAGGGCATTTAATTCTCATCTTTCAGAATCACATTTTGACAGAATTCCTTAGCAGTAGAATGATATAGCAATCTTTTTCCAGGTTTTTCTCTAACTACTGAGCATACTTTTTACATAATTTTTATTGTTGTTTGCCCCTTGCTGGTTTTGTTTCATTTTGTGCTTGGTCCTTTCTGATTTTGTCCCATAATTGTCAGGCCATTATGCTTGCACATTTGATACGGTATCCATTTCTTTTAAATCACTTCTGAGTTTAAGAGCCTGAAGAGTTTTGCTTTGTCTGCAACAGGTTTTTCTTGCCATTCTGCTAAATTTTGTTTCACCAGAATTTTGTTTTCTTAACAACTGGAAAATAAGAAGGAAAAAAAGAGAAGACTACTAAGTTCAAAACTTGGAATCTAGCAAATTCAGAGTGACTTTGATTTGAAATCTTATTTCAAAATCACTTTCATTAGTTGACTTCAACTTGTTATTCTCAGCCCTCTACTTAAAATGTGTCTTAAAAAGCCTCAGTTCCAGTTGCCTGCTTTTCAAAAATAGGTGCAAGCACATTACAAACCCTTTGGGAATTGCCTGTTATCTTCTGCAGCTGACAGAAGTATCAGGTCAGCTAATTCAAATCGTGCTTCTCATAAAAAGCCTGATTCACAATGTTGTTCTTCAGCAGGTTCTTCCAATGAAATACGAAGTCCTGGCTCAGTCTTGATTCAGTACTTCAGATGGTTTGAACTGAATAGTGCTCATGTTACCTTTTCTGTGGTTTGTTCATTTGCTCTTTAGTTTTCCATAAAGTTAGGTGTTTTTAGAAGTTGAAAATTACTTTTCTATCTCATAAATCAGAAAATTATATTCAGGACAAAAGCAACATTTATGGCCACAGTTACTAACATAACTTACACCCTTTAAAACCCACTTGAGATACAGCATAAGAAAAAAATACCATAATTTACTGCATAGAAAATCCTGATGACTGCTGTGTGTGCTTGGCACTGGTGAGGCACCACCTCAAATTGTGTGCCCTGTTCTGGGACAGTCACCACAAGAAGACACTGAGGGACTGGAACATGGCCAGAAAAGGGCAGCAGGGCTAGGGAAGGGTCTGGAACACAAGTTTGATGAGGAACAGCTGAGGGAGCTGGGAGGGGGCAAAGCCTGGAGAAAAGGACGCTTGGAGGTGACCTTATCATCTCTACAATTGCCTGAGGGGAAGGTGTAGCCAGGTTAGGCTCTTCTCCCAGCTAACAAGTGACAGACAAGGTAAAGTGGTCTCAACTGGAGGTATGTTGGATATTAGGTGAAAATTCTTCTTGGGAAAGTTTGGTTGGGCATTGGAACAGGCTGCACAGAGCAGTGGTGGAGTCACCATCTCTGGAGGAATTTAAAGACACACAGTTGTGGCATGTGGGACATTGATTATTAGTGGACTTGGCAGTGTTGGGTTAGTGGCTGGCCTTGATGATCAAGGATGTTTTCCAGCCTAAGTGATTCTGTGTTCTCCAAAATCAGCAACCAGTAGCCTGACTTGGTGTGATGGAAAACCCTAAATAACTAAGAATGTGATGTTTTATTCAAGGTAGTAGAAAGTTTTTGATGGGGCTGATCTCTCTGATGGAATCTATATGAAATAATTATTAAATAACTGTGCAAGATGGCCCTAATATTGTGAAAATACAGCTAGGAAGCTCCTTAGATTCCAGCATTAGTAAAGTAATAAATTTACATATCCCTAAGAAAGCCATTATTCATCTTTAACATAGCATGTGTTAAAGCATTTTCTTTTTCATGTAAAAGTAAATATAGTAATTATCTCCTAGATAATAAAAGAAGTCTTTTTTTTTTCAGTTAAGAGATTGTAGATAATTGGTTTTTTCCCCTGAAGTTGATTCATGCCAAATATTCTATGCATTTCTCAGCCTAGCATAGTACACTCACTGGTTATTTTAGTGGGGTTCTATGAAAATGGCAAAACTAAATTTCTTGTATTATAAAATCAGTATTTAATTGTTTTGAGAAATTAAATGCTTTTGGATCTTAATTTTAGAATACCTGTATAGAAGAATATTTCACCTCAATCTTAAAATAACACTTTTTGAAATATGTGCTTATTTACCGGAGTTTCTTTTTCTTATACACCCTGATAGCATTCAGGTTTTTAAGTGGAAATTGTTAGTTATTGAAAGGTTTCTGCCATTAGATAATACAGGATTGTAACAAGTGGGTGTCATTCTACTTGAATTTAGAGGCCCTTAATGTTATGAAAAGGATATCCTCAGGATGTTTTACATATATCAAAGCATGGAATTAAATTATAAATGAAATAAAACCATAATGAGTGTCTTAGTCACACAGTAAAACTGATCTGTCCAACAAACCAGTCAATATGGCTGAACAATGGTACAGTAAGTGGTTTCTAACTTAGTTATATGTGTGTTTTAAACAATAACTCAGTTATAGCATAAGTTTTTTTCTGCACTGTTATTTAAGATAATGCAAGTTCCATCTTGTTAAACTTAGTGAAATTAGGAATTAGAGATTACAAAGACTGGATTGTAAAAATTCATTTAATGGAAGATTTCAGCTGTTTCAGGGTTCAAAGACACTGTGAAGGATTAAGAGTGTGTCTATACATTTAAACACTATATATTCTTGTTTATTTGTGTAAAAGCAGAAATTCAGAACAATGGTTAGTAAACTGCCAGTGCTTCAACATATTTCTATGAACCCGCTTTCTGAAAGAACCTTTTGTCTATTAATGAGAGCATCCCTGCCAGAGAAATCGATTCCCAAGTAGACAGCTTTGCAGGATCACTGGTGGGGCAGGAGGGAATGTTGCAGAGCTGTACAGCAGTCCTGCAGCCTGTGTGGACAGGGCTCATGCTGCTGTGGGTGCAGAACAGGGCTCCATCCAGCAGCAGTCATGGTGCAGCATCCTGGGACCTTCCTCAGGTGTTTCTGGCACAGCAAGGTGCCAGGGGGTGATTGGCACAGAGACACTGCCCTGCCATGCTCAGGGTGCAAGGGAGAGGCTATTGGGGGTGAACTGGTACACTTGTGGCTCGTCACATTTTCACACAGCACTTGGTGAGGGTAGTGAGTTTTACCTGGAGATGGAAGTGTGTCATTACTCTTTTCTTTCCCAGAAACATGTTTGCTTGCCTTCAAAGCAGATACGGTCTTTTCAAACTTTTACTTCATACTGCTTTAATCTTTATTATTAGCCTTAAAGAGCATGTAGAGATCAGGTATTTGACCTATGGAGCATAAAATTTGAATGATGAATTTGATAGATAGGATAAAATATACAGAAGAACAGCAGGGCACTGAGTGACTCAAATAGTTTCAATGTACTGGGTAATTCCAGTGTTATCTAGTGTAATAATGTGTATGTGCTTGTGAGGAGGGTGTTTCAGCTAGGCTGTAAGAATTTATATTGAGCTTGTAATGAAGACCATCAAGTTCAGCAAACAGAGAGATCCCAAGGAGCTATCAGCATAGGCCAGGGACATTGGTCCTCCAGTCACCTCTAGGTGTACCAGCCTTCCCTTTACCAGGGCTCCAAAGTTTTTTTGGCAGTCCTTCTGCCCTCTCTTCCTCTACTTTGTAATGAGTTTCCTCTAATAGCCTCTGCCTGTGAGAAACCCACCCAAGTCAGCGTCTTCCTCTTATCCCTCTTTAAAGCTTCAAGGGATAAATCCTTGCCTTGAAGGGACGGTTCTTAATGGCTTGTGGTGTTCATGCAACAGAACTAGCAAGAAAGACAATTAAAAAAAAACTTTTGAAAGTTATAGTAAATGGGGGGATAGAAAGCAGACTGACTGTGTTTATTTTTATTGAGTACCACAGCTATTCAGTAATAAACATAATTACGAAACCCTAATGTGATATTAACTAAGTAGTTTCATTTATTTTGTGTTCAGAAACCCCTTCAGAGCCAGTGTCTTCAAACTTTTAAACATTCATACACAGTGCAGATGAAGAGAAAAATAAATATTAAAATAATTTATTTCTATGTTTTTTAAATTTATCATGCTTGAGGTATCCCTGAGTATGGACATTCCTATACCATCATGCCTAAGAGTATCACACTGATGTCTAAATGGAAAGACAAATAGAGTGATATCATCTTCTCTGATTGAAAGCAATGTTACCCAAAGATTGTGCATGTGCAAAGATATGCGCATGAGTTACAGTTACATTTGATGTTGAATATGTTTCTGCAAAACAATAAAATCCTGATATTTACTATGGTTTCCCTGGGCTTGACTTTTCATCCCCAAACCAGAATTAACGTTAAAAATAATATTGGTTAAAGGCCACCTTATGGTCTCTTCTCTTAATTATACATCTGGTGCATCCATTTACCCTTCTAACATGTAAGCTGCAGAATGGTTACCTCTGTCTAAAATATTAACCAGATAAGTCACTTCTAACCCTCTACTAGCAACACAATGGTCAGTCTCTGTTGATGAAATATAAAATTAAAATCATTACTCAAGATAGAGCTGTAATAACACCATGTATCATTTGACATAAAGTGCTCAAACTTTGTAAAGTGCAGAAGTAATATCCCTCCCTCTTTGGTCTTTATTTAACAATTGTGTGCTTTCACAGGCTTTTCAAGAGAACATTTTAGACAGTGGAAGTGCCTGGAAATCAAATCTTTATTAAATATTTATGGGAGAGGACACCTAATGACTTCTAGGGGACCCTATGAGGAGATTCAGTATCCATAGAGTGCACTTATCCGTTGTTTGTTGTTGCTGTGATGGCTGATATTAAATATTTAAGAGGTGACAATTTGCTCAAAGCTGTACAAGACCAAAAAACCCAACACGTTATTCCAGCCTTTACAAACTTTGTCTTCATCAAACAAATGCAGAAAGTATACTAACTCACTATGAAACATACCTGAAAAACAAACCTAAGTAGAGCACCTTTTCATATTGCCCTTGCAATATGAAAAGGGCAATATGAAAAGGTGCCTTGCCGCAATAGGAGTCGCTGCAGGAGGAAGGTGCTTCCTGTTGGGGAAGGTGTAATCAAAGGCCACTGTTTGCTCCCTCACCTTTACAATAACTGCAGGGACAGCTGTTTGACTGAGTTCATTTCCCCTCTGACATTGTGCTAGAGAAGATGGGAAAGAGCACGGTTAGCATCTCCAGGAAGGGGATCCCCAAAGGCTTCACTGATGTAAGATGGGTCACAACACAAGAATTTGGAGCAAGAGTTTTTGGTTCACAGGGTGAAAACAGAAGAGCTTGGCTGCTTGGCATACAGGTACAGAATTGTCATCACATACATATAAGAAGTATAGGAAAGTCTGATGGGAACTGAAGGAAAGAGATACAAAAAAGGTGTAGTACCCAGTGCCACTAGTGAAAAAGAAGGGATTTTTTTTAGCTATTCAGCATCCATGCTAAGTAGATCTTCATTATAGTCTTAAAAGACAAAACCAAAAACTATAAGGAGGAGGCTTATAATTTTATTATTGTCCTTCCTGTTTGGAAGGACAATAAAATTTGATAGAAGGTGGTGCTTTGTAGCATGTGTGTTGACAATAGTGTACCAAACAAGCGACTCAACATTTTAACAGTTTCTGTGGATATAGACAGGGAGGAGACAATGTGGAACTGAAACCTCTGACCATAAGTAATGAAGACAGTATGCAGAATAAAGTATTGCCTTCTCCCTTGAATAATACTGTGTAGATTTAGATGTCTACTTTGCAAAACAGACTAGAATAGGAGAATGAAAAAGGATACAGAAGAAAGCTTGAGAATCATCAGCAGTTACCCACCAACAGGGGAAGTATTAACAAATAATAAGAAATTGGAACCACCATAAATAAAACTAGAAGAAAGATAAAGCATCACAAATGTGACCACTGAAATCCCTAAGCCAAGAGGTGTTCAAAACATTTAGAGAAAAAAATGACTGCACACCAAGTGGCTCAGTCATCCTGAAGGATTTTTTACTATCCAGAAACAAGAGCATGTGGGAGCACTTTGTTTGAACTGAGCTGGAAACAAAAAATGCTAAATTGGATTCAGGCAGTAGCAGATAAGGAGGTGGATATGTGTGCATTAGTTCCTCCTCCAAATGGTGTTCATTCCAAGTTATGACAAACTTAAACCATTGTTTGTAATAAATCTTTTATGTTAATTAGGAATGGATTATGATTTACTAGCACAGTCGTGATCTGTGACTCAGCTACCAGGGTATTGATGGATCTATGTATGTTTTTTAATGTGTATCTTTCAGTTGGCAAAAGAAAGACTAACTAAACCAGTAAAAAATTTGCAATTTGGTGCACAGTTACTTTGGTTTTGTCCATTAGCTGATTTCCAATACTCTTTCAAAACAGAAAGCTTTAGCTTCTTAGAATCAATGTACTCATCTTTCAGTTTATTTTACATCTTCTGATAATTTAATTAAAAGAATGTTTGCTTCTTCAAAAACAGTTACACTGATATTTAATATTCCTTTGTAAAGGAGAAAAATATGTACAGATTTGAACTCTTTTGTAAATGTAAACAGGGAGAGGTTTTTCAGATGTTAAATGCATTTAAAAATGAGTATATTGTACTTCAATAAAGTTACTTTAAAGGTACTTTTGCTCTCAGGCGTCATTTTGCATAATAAGGAAAGGAAGGCAGAAAGCAGTTACTACGTTTCTAGAGGTTAAATTAAAAAAAATTAGAAATTAATGAAAATTATAGGATCATAGCAACGTAAACCTGGAAGACGAATAATTTACTTTAAATTCATTCTCTTTTTGAGGCAGTGCTAGGACACTAATCCAAAATTATGTCTAACCTTTTATACCATGTTGCTTTCTAGGAAACCTGTTTTAGCATTCCACTGTACTGACAATAAGGTAGGGGAACACAAGGAGAGCAGTCTTTATTACAAATCTTTTTTTTTTTTTTTTCTTGCAGAGATCATGCAGAACAATATATCAGTGTCTTTTTTAATAGCTTCATTTGACACATAGGGAATCTGTTACATGTTTTCATCTTAGCCTTTGAATCAGATCACCTAAGCCCAATACCTTCAACCTGACATTTAAATGCTAAAGTCTTATCTAGAGCTGATATAGTCTGTTTTGAAAATGGGTCTCCTGAGCTGCAAGCAGAAGGCAGCATGAAGCACCTCAGTTGTGCCTTTCACATCTTAGTTTTATTAATACTGTGCTGAACAAGATTAACTTGTATCATGCTCTTGGATAGTCTGTAATAAGTTGACATGTTTCACCAGTCTTTGTTGTGTTTGCTTTTATCTTTACTAAAGCAGGAACAAAAATCCCTGTTCATTTTCTCTGCTTTAGTTTGAAGAGGAGTCTAAATTTTTATATATTTAGAAAGAAAACATGTTTTATATATTTAGAAAGAAAGATGCAATTTGGTTTTATTATAGTTTCATGAGTAATAAAATATATTTAATTATTGAAAGCTTGCCAGTGAACTCTTAAGTACTTCTCAGCATGCTGTGAGTTAGGAAAAGTGGGAGAATAGTATTTAAAGTTTTTTGCCATGTGTAAAATACAAAGTTTATCTTCATAGTCAAAAAGGAGAAGGATGTGATTAATACAAGTTTTGCTGTCAATTGTGTCCGCAGGGATGTTTTAAAGTAAATTTTGGAAAACCAGTGTTGTGGATCAGGACAAATGTCTAAAAAGCTTGTAATCAGAATTCTTGAGTCATGTAGTTGTTAATAATATATTAAATCTGTTAAATATGTGCTGCTACTCTAGCTGTCAACCTTTCTGTTTCCATTTTCATATCAGACAGATTCCCTCCCTCCCTCCCTCTTTCCTCACTCTCACTTTCATGCCTCTCCTCTCCCTTCACCCTTCTATTTTCTTTCCCTCTCTCTCTCTCCTCTGCTCTTTCCCCGCCCCTTTTTGCTATACTCACAGCTGTACAGCAGTGATTTTCTGCACCTGAGTTGTGAGAAAGTCGAAGAAAGCTAAAAACAATTCTGCTAGTTTTTTAGTATTTGCAGTATGAAATGCTAATCACTCTTCTTTCAAATAAATTACCAGGAGAAGCAAAACCAGGTGAAAAACTACTCTTATTTTTAAATTACTGCATTTAAATACAATTAAAAGGTTGAGGCCAGAGCTGGATTTGGGTGGAAAAATTGAAAAAACAATTTGACTGTCCAACTGTGATAAACCTGAGAGCTAGACTGAGGCAAAGTCATCATGCCCAAGATCATCAGCAGAAGAGGCAACATGGTACACTTTCTCATCAGAAAACACCAGTTCAGGTTTATCAAAATCAAATTAGTGAGCAGGAAGCCAGGATTAAAACACTGATGGTTGCATCTATATGCAACCAGATTGCATACAGATGCAACTTATGTGTGCAAATTATAGTTCCTCACCTGATGTTTCTCTTTGGGTGCCAGCTATCAAAGCATGGCAATTTGTAACTAAATGCTGGAGAAGTCTATATTTATATGACACAGTGCAGTGCTCCAGGTAAGCAAGGGACCTCCTGCATTACTGCAGCCCAGAACAGTGGCTGATTGTCCTCCCGAGGAGTCCTGTCTACATCTGTGCAGCACTTCACTGTGCTCTACTGGGGGAACCTGGACTTAGTTTTTTATTTTGGGAGTTTGCATATTTAATTGCATTCTTATTGTTTACATGTTCTTAGAAAATTATTCTGACAAAGCTCAAGAGCGTTTTTATTTACCGGGAGTTTTTCGGTAGCTGTGTTTGGATGAGCATTAGATTTGGTTAAAGTGCACAAAACAGCATTTTCTAATATTTTTAATATGATTAATAGGGATTTTTATTAATGATATATTTCACACGTTGATAGTCAATTTTAAATAGCTTTATTTCTAATGAAGATGTCCAGATAATAATATTTTAAGTAAACCTGACTAAATAAATGGAGGTGTGTGCTTGAATGTGGTTGTATATCTACATATCTCTTTAAATACATCTTAACATTTAAACAAAATCTCCTCTTCCCCAGTGTGAAAAATACAATTGATAGAACTGTTCACCACAAATTGAGGACCAAGTAACAAAAGTTTGCATAATCCATCAAGATTGTGCTCCCTGTGCAGAGTCGCTATGTATGAACTTAAAATTATTTAGATTTCTTAGAAAAGATGTTTTCTGCAAATATGAAGGGGGCAAAACTGCATTTTAAGAAAAATTTGAACCAATTGACTGACTCTTGCATAATTTTTCACCATTAGAAGTACTGCATTCTCTGGGGTGCTCATGATGTAGGAAGGAAATACACAAACGAGAAACTAGTTTTCTGAAGAGATATGAAATATGAGATAGTTTATGGTTAACATTTTAATGATGGAAGTTGCAAAACCAGCTATTTAGTTCATCTCTGGTCCTTAACAATTATAAGGACACGTGCAGTTTCTTGGAGAAAATCACACCAAGGAATAGCAAGTTCATTCAGTACGTTGTTGAGGCAAGTCAGATTTACTTATTGTTATAAAACTTTTTCTTTATTATTGATGCTTTGTGTCCTAACACTTCATATTGACACTGTGGCAGGTTATTGCCTTGTGTTCTGTTCCTGTTTTTCTGATTTGCATCATTGGAAAGGCTGTAGGGAGGCAATTCTTGCAGTGTATTGCTGCCCATAAGTGTTTTTGGTAATCATCAATTTAATCAATCATTTAATATATCATCAATACTGATATAGGTATGGAAGGCATACTTTATTGTTACTACTATGACTATCTAGCATTGTTAGAGTTCATGTAAATTTATGAAATTTGTAGGGATGTGTGTGTTTTCTTTCTGTACTGTTGATGGGAGATTATGGATTCATCTGCAAATCATGTCAGTGGAAGGACAGGGAACAGCTTGGATATGTTTTTGTCTCTCTAAATCTTGTTTTGGAGATTAATGAGAAAGTGCTCAAGATCTTTGGAAAACTTCCTGTGCATTACTCTGTCTTGTAATGCTTTTATATGTTAAGCATTTCATGAATAAATAAACAAATATGGACTATGAATGATTTTATTGTGGTTTGAATGAAATGCAGGCACAAGTAAGCATTAACTACAGAGAATGAGTCTCTGTGAAAGGGAAGGTGGATGTAGGAGCAAGCACAAGCACAAATCAGGACTTAATATGTATTCTTTAGGTATGTTTCTGCAATCCTTTATCAGTTCAAACTAATTTACTTATGAAACCGGTGGTTGCCAAGCTGATAACCGGGACAGCTGTAATCTCTCACTGGTCTGTAACACTGAACAAATACAATGTTTTATTTTAAATTAGGGTTTGGTTGGTCGTTTTGGTGTTTGTTTTTGGTGGTATTTTAATTATTTATGTTGTATTTATAGAGTTGACAGCATTTAAAATGAAAAACTTCATAATTTTCCTGGTTTAATTTGTTTGCTTGTTTGGTGTGCCAAGGGAGTGCCTTTGTGGTGCTAACTACATCTCTCCTCTACTTACTTTGTCTTGGAGAAATCATGGGGTTCTTGAAAAATAAAAGTGAAGTATTGTAATAGTCATGAAAAAAAAAAATGCAGCCTTTTTTTGCATGTGTGTTCTTAATATTTTCTTCATGCTTGGAGTTTTGGTAGCCAGTATTTTTTAATTCATCACCATAATTTGTTCTTTCATGGTTTAATTTTCTTTAATTCCTTAAAATGAAATGAATTAAAGTATTACTGACATAGGAATTAAATTTATGAATGAAAAATGTTTTCAGATAGTAAGTCTAATAAATCACTTCAATTAGCATTCAAGAATCAAACAGCTGTGGCATACTGGTCTTAAAAAGGAGCCTTATTAAAAAAAAAAAATTAAACCATCTTGCCCTGTGGATTTGCTTATAATATCTGTCATTAAATAGCTCAAAGAAAACTTCCAGCCCCTACCCAATGAGGTGGCCTTAGAACCAATGTGTGCTAGAGCAGAGCTTTATCATTTAATGTCTATTTCAAAAAATATTACATTTTCATATGTTTTCAGTGAATCAGGTATAACAGATAATCAAAAATATAGTTACAGGATTAAAATAGTTTTACTATTAACTAAAGGTCAGATTTGCTTCTTGTAAATGTGATCTCATACATTTCTATAGGTTCAATTTTAATTAATTCTAATTCTATTTTATGTTTTTTTCCGTCACATAATCATATGTTTCTATGATTTATATTTTTCTTGTCCTTCTTTCAAGATAAATTTATAATCATGAAAATATAAGAGAGGGTACAGCAAGCAGTGGGGTTTTTTTATCCTTTATGCATTCTTATGTGTCTACACTTTAAAGATTTAATCAGACCAATAAGCAAATTATTGGGCTTTCTACATGTAAGCATAAATAACACTGATTATAACATTTAGTTTTCATGGCCTTTCAGTGATGGAAAAAATAATTTTTATATTAATTGCTTGATAATCAAGTCATTATGAAAAAGTCACTTAAAATTGAAAAAATTAGGGTGGATATATGAAGTTGTGCTTTCTATTTTGTAAGCAGTGAAGAAAGTTAAAGAAATTCCATCTTTTGTCATAAAGCAGTTGTTTTTAGAGCAGCCACTATTTTATTCACCAAAAAGAGAGATATAGGTTTTGTATTGTACAAAATGTGTTTTGTTGATTTTTTTCTTTGTACTGATGAGCAGAGTATCTGTCTCAGGTAATCATTTGGACCACAAGAATTCTCTACCCTGTCTCTGTTGATTTTCCTACTTGATTCTTCTTTTGTTTATATTGAAGTAAATTTTTAAAAACATTTAAAAATTTTTAAAAACATTTGAAAATTTGAGTAATCTTCTGACACAGGATAAAACCATGTAATACCTTATATGTAGCCTTTCCCACAGTAACTCACACCAATATTCAGTGGGGCAGTTTCTGAATACTGCTGCGATCCCAGCAGTTTATGGAAGGTAGATCCAAAGTGTAGGATTGCAGGTTTTCTGCCATTGTTCCAGATATTTGTGACAATGTGATGCAAGGCAGGGGTCTAAATAACTTTTTCCTTTGTGAGCATGGAGAACTGAAATGTATTAAAATTTTTTGTTTTGATGTCTGTTGTACAAACACGTGCCTGAAATTCCAGTGATGCTTTTAGCTTATATAAACATTTTTTCATCTACAAGAATCTATATTCTGGTACTATTTCTTAGATTTTTTCTAGTTTGATCACACTTAAATATTATTTTATTTTAATGTGTTCTGTAATAACTTAATAATCATTCATACCTGTTCTGTAACTGACAGCTTAAAAAAAGTTATAAATGTAAATTATTTTCCTGATGATTAATGTGTAAACCAGTATTAACCTGTATAATCTGTATTGACCAGTACAGTCTTTATGGCAACATTGGCCCTTGGTAGCATCTCTGTCTGGGTGAGAAAGTGAGTGCATTGTCCCTTGACCAGAAATGAAAATATGTCACATTTACACCTGGTTGCCCTTTCTCTTCATGCTTTAAGGTTACAATTTTTAACAGCCAAGTAAGCTGAACAGAACTGCTGTTTTCCTTCAGAATTTTTTTTCCCAGTCTCCTGTGCAGCTATTTTATTTTATTGATGGTAAGGTTTATTGAGTTTTAAATGAGAAAAGGCAGCATTTCTCAGATCACAGAAATTAGTGAAAGCACATGTACGTTTGATGTTTACTTTGAATGTGACCATTTGTGTAATATGTCATACTAGAAAATATTTTTGCTTTGGTTTGTGTAGACTGTGTTACAGAATGTCTTTATGTTTTGAGGGGTTGAGTTTACACGCTATTGAATCAGCTGCAGCAGCTTTCACAGATACATTAATTTAACAAATGCATTTGTAGTTAACTGCTCCCCTGACAATAAACGGAAATCATCACCAAGCCCCGGAGCTAAAAACCTGTCCAGATTAGCCAAGAAACCAATGCTTTCTAACTTAGAATTTCAGCAGCTTATACCCCTGTGCGCTATGACAAAGAGGGACTTGTTACACAATTACTTCTGGGGAAAATACGCAGTTACGCTGGAGCCATGCTGCAGGCAGGCATCTCCCTGAGATGCTGTTTTGTCTGAGTGAGGGAATGTCTCTCTCAGTAACATGCTGGTCATCCAAATATGTCCAGAGTAATAGAGAGCCCTTCAAATCAACCAGCTTGTTATGCTCGAGCATCTGTTTGGCATGTCACCTTCATCTGAAAAGGACTTCCAAGCAGAGTACTTGCAGCAGTTCTTGAAATATCATAGAATCATCACTGGTTTTGGTTAACTCAGTGAATGAAGGATTCCTGACAGGTTGGGATATTTTTCACTAAGCATTTGCATGTTTTATTTGCCATGCTCATCTGGATGACTTCTGCATAGAGAAAATTTTTGGTTTATAAACTTTATCTCACTTTAAATGCTTCGGGGTGCATTTTAAGTAGTAGTGGTGTACCAAAAGAAATGCCCAATTTACCATGTAAAAATAGAAAATAGTCATGCCTTAACTCCAGTCAGCAACTAAGTACCATGCAGCTTGCACCCCCAGCTACTCCCACCATGTGGTGGGGAAGAGAATCAGAAGGAAGGCAAGACCCCAGTGATGAGGTAAGAACAGTTTAATAATTGAAATGAAATCTCATCAGTAAGAGTAGTAATGGCGTTCTACATTACTGCTGTTCTAGTATTCCTATTGTAATGAAAAGAGAGACAGCAAAAAGTGGCGAATAAAACCCAAGAGAAAGAAGTGAGGCTGTTTTTCACCACTTACTAATGCCCAGCAGTGCTGGGCCCCTCCTGGTCAATTCCCCCTGGTTTGTATACTGAACATAACATACTGTGAATATCCCTTTGGCCACTTTGGGTCAGCTCTGCTGGCAATGCTCCCAGCCAGCTCCCTGTGCACCTCCACACTGGCAGAGCTTGACTTGTGGTAAGCACAGTTCGGCAACAGCCGAAAGCATCACTTTATTATCAGCATGATTCTCATGCTAAAGTGAAAACACAGCACTGTTCAGTGTCCTTTCACTCTACTCCACCCCAAGGGATCTGTTACTAACAAGAACTGCAGTAACCCTTCCTCCACAGTCAGGTTTTAACATTAAAATGGTATCAAGGAACATTTCAGCATGTTAAACCACGTGAGGTTCTTGCTGGCTTACATGGCTTGTCTTTTAACCTCGTGTTCAAATTACTTCAATTCTTAACCCTTAATATTTTAATATTATGCATTGTTATGTTTTTTCAAAGGAACAGATTTACAGTTGACACCTATGGTCTTCAGGGACTACAGGGAACTTGGGTGCAAAGAGTTGAGGTAGCTTTCAAATCCAAAGATTCATTTGTATAACAGGCCTTTAGAGGAGTTGCTAAAGGGTAAGGACCTGTAGATTGATTGTTTCTCTGCTTCTTTGGCAGTGAATATGCTGTATTTTGCAGAAAGTATATTGCAACTGGACCATGACCATTTTGTTCTGATACCTTCTTTTTCTTGCAATTATCCATGAAGATGGTAATGTACCTTTCATTGTCTGATATTTAGAAGCTTTTCTTTTATTAATTTTGGCTTGGATAATTGCAGCTATAATTTGGTTATGCTCAAAATTTCTTTGTAAGCAGTCTTACTAGTCTACCAACAAGCTTTATTCTTCAGACTTTTAAGTCAAGGTGGTTGACACAGGTTTTTGACTGCAGTGCTAAGGATTTCTGTAGGCTGTCCAAGACTCATGAAAGAAGAAAATAGTTTCTCCTCGTCATGTAGGATCTGAGCATTTGATGGTTTTTGTCTGAGTTGTTAATAGATGATTTTCTGTATTCCTTTATGGAAAGAGCTACTTAATTGTTCTTTGGGTTCCAGCTAATTAGAGTACAGACAAATAGTTTGCTCATCCCAGTATGAGACTGGACAACATATATACTTAGTTTTGCTTGGGCAAAAGAAACTTCTTGATCATTCATCATGAATCTGAACCAGCAACAGAGTAAATCCATGAGGCTCTGGAGGTTAAATGGTGGAATTCTTTTCTTTTATGTCTGTCAGGAAAACTTGCCAGCAGTTATCTTCCTCATCTTTCTATTCTAACCCATTTTATATCATAGAATCATGGAACTGAATGGCTTCTTCCAGAGCTTGTTTAAGAAAGGGCAAACAGCCAGGTGATAAAGTGAGAAGAGAATACAGCAGCCTCAGTAGTGTGCTGATCAAAAGCTGAAAAGAGTCAGCTGGTTTTTTATATGTTTTTAACTTGTTGGCGTGGCCAAATAGTTAAAAAAGTAAAAGGATGGCATTCAACATATTTATAGGCTGGTGACCCTTTAGCCCTGATGGAAGGAGATGCTAATCCAGGATGCTTCTTTTTCCAGTATGATTCTTAAACAGACTGAGGTCTCTAGATGGAGGTCTAGAGTCCTTTATTTGCAACATAGATACTGATTGTCTTTTAAAGTATTTCGTATTGGTTAATCCTAGTGTGTCTTCAGTGGCTTTCAGTTTTGTATTATTTTGTATGCCATCAACAATAATTAGTGCTGGTACATGTCGTACCTGGATGGGTTACTGTACCCCTGGGATTCTAGATGGATAACTTCTATCCTTACACTTTCTGAGCTGTCTGTGTCTGGAGGCATTGTTGTCCTTTCTGGTAATAAAAAGTAAAAAGTGCTTGAAATCAAGCAAAAAAGCCACTTCAAAAAAAAAAAAAAAAAAAAAAAAACAGAGATGAAGATATGCATAGGACATGTGCCCCAAGTCATATGACAAAGGATCTTTGTTTCAGAGTATGCAATACAGCACTAGAATTGAGTGTGGGAGTAAAAGTGAAAGTTGTGTCCATTCTTTCTGTGATGTTGAAAAAAAAATTAAATCGTTAGGACCAAAATGCTTGTGTAATGGATGGATGAAAGGAAAAGTCTATTTCCTGTTTAAAATCTGTGACAAAATACTGCTGCAAATATTTTTGACAAGATGTCAGGAGTAATTTTTATTTTTCTAGTAGTGTTCTGACTAAAGCAAAATGTCTTATTTGAAACACAAAGCTCAATATAGCTTTAAATCCTCAACAGCTTTGATGGAAAATATATAAAAGTAAACTTTTGTTGATAGATACCCCACTTTTTTCAGGTAATGCTTTTCCATGTACCCTGAACTATTTGAAATTTATTATGCTTCTGTGGGTTTACCATGAAACACTGAAAACAAGATGTTTTCAATGCCAGCTTCAGGCAAAATGGATCTCCTTAGAATTATAGATTTCTCCAATAGTCCTTGATTTCTTTAATATGACTTCCTCTAATGAAAGCCAGTCCCATTCTCAAATACACTTTGAGACAGTACTTATATGAGTGTTAATTAATTCTTCTTTCCACTGGAAAAGAACATTCCTGACTTCTGACAATAGCCACTGTACTTTCAAATATAAAGATATTTTCATGATATCAGAAGATTAATGAAAATTGGCTCAATAGTGTTCCTCTATTTGGCATTGTAAGCTGAATTATCTTTAATTTTCTATTTCTTAAACTGCTGCTATAAAGAGGTTTTCTATTTAGTTCAACTGGTAAAGAACCACACTGTTAGAAATATTCCTATTTTTATACATAAGGCAACATATTTTATCTTAGTTGTAAAAAGCAGTGTGCTGAAGCATCTGCTTTCAATACACTTAAAAGGAATTTCATTGATGTTTTTGTTGCAGAAAGAGCAAAGAGTATGTATTTTTCCTTTATGAAATAAATGAACTTATGTTGAGGCTGTGATTTTTTTAAAAATAGCCATATATAGAAGGCAAATCATATCTGCTGTATTTGTTTCTGCAGTAAACTATTATTGGCTATGACACATGTCTAAATGTATGATAAACAAAAGTGCTGAGGTTCATTTGGAATCTTGATTTTTACTGACTTTTCCTGAGGATTTTAAAGGATGCTCATCCTTCCATGTAAGGGTTATCTGTATGGAGCAGGCAAACTCTAATACATGGCTTGAAGCCCTTTGATCTGCTACATATAGGAGCCTCTATCACTTATTTTGAGCTTCCCACCTCTTCTGGAAAGCTGAACTGATTTTCTTCTGTGTCCTGCATTCCTGTTGGATGTTTTAGGATTCAGAATTCAGCTTCTTTCCTGAATACTGAACACTGCTACAGTTTTCTGAAACCTGAGTGTCAGCATGAAAGGCTTGGAGAAGTGTTGAGGCATTTTTCTGGAGGACTAGGAGGAAATCTTACTTTTGAATTGAATGATGGTAAAAACCCACTCAGGGTGCTGTTATGCAACAGTTTTCTGCAATTTTTTAAGTTTCAAACTGAAATGTAAAGTCTGTCTGCCTGCTCTTCACTTGTAGATAAATACCAAAGGAAGGAAACTTCATGTAAAATTCTTCAGATAAATTTAGTTCTGCATCTAATTTGTGCACATTTTGGCTCCTTGTCACATTTGACAAATTCTTTCATTTTACTGTGTAGCAACTTACATTTTCAATAAAAAATTAAAAATTTAATGACCATATGCTGTCGTACATATTTATCTGGCTTTTATTCATAAAGATGCTTTGTGTATCTATTTGCAAATCTAGTCATGTGTACAAACATAGATGTTAAAGTTAATACTCAGCTCAAACTGCTTTCCGCAAGCATGAGGTATTCTTGCAGTAAGAACTTCATTCAACATTTAAAAGTCTTGTTTATATTTTTTTATTTTCAAGATATCTAACTTGTAACAATTTCTTTATGAGAACTGAAAATCCATTTTCATTATTTTCTTAAGGCAGATTTTTTTTTCTCACTGGAATTACATATAATGAGTTTGGAGTTGCTTTATGGTGTTATTTTTTTTTAAATTCATATTTTTTATGCTTAGTATAACAAGCTGAAAGAATCGTGAGCAGCTATTTTTTTTCCCTGTATAAGGTCTTTTAAATAACCCTGAAATCTTTTATAAAGCCTCGCAGTGTGTTTGGGAAACACATTCATGTAATACATAATTACAGGGGAAAATCTACATTGACAATATTTTAATGGAATTGCATTTTTCCAGCAGTCATAAGATCTAGTGTAACCATCTGGTTGTTGACTAGTAGATTCAGCACATAGCTTAAAAGGCTTGGCTTTATCTTTGATTTTTAGTAGTACTGTTTCCAAAGGCATTATTTTAAACATTATTTTCCTCAAGTGTTTTTTTCCTATGTAAAACTTCATCTAGCTCATGTATTTTTTTATTAGGAAATGCACCTTTCCCTAATGTTTTCCTGATGTCTTAGTTGTTTTTGTTTCTTTTTTTTTTTTTTTTTTTTTTTTTTTTTTTTTTTGTCACTTGATTAAGGTATTACACTGTTTTATTTACCTAGGTCTGCAGTTTTGGAAGCTTTTCATGGATTATGAAACAAATTATTTGTTTTCATCTGATTTTTTTCCTATCGAATGCCGGAGTGTGTGTTTGTAGGGGATTACAAATTATGGTAATAAGTTGTTAATTGCATTATTGTGATTGTCTTCAAAGACCACTGCTGAAGTATTTGAGAATCCTTAGAAACAGCTTATTAAGAATCTTTATATGCCTTTGACTCTAACTTGAGTGCTTGTAAAGATTAGTGGCCACTTCTGTCTTCCTTGAACTTGTTGGGTTGAGAGGCCTATGAAGAGTTATTTGAGTGGGGATTTGTGGGTTTTCTGAATAATTTTATATGAGGCATAAACAAAGTTTAGAACCATGTTGTATATAAACCAGGGAGTATATTGTTATTTGTTGTTCTAATACTCTGTTTTGTTATGCTAAGAGGAAAAATGTTATGCTAAGAGGAAAAACATACTTTAAAAGTTCTTGGATGTTTGCAATGCATTTTTTTTTTCTCCATGACTTCAATACATGGATAATTTCTTGATCAAAACTTCAGTTCTTTACATATTACCCATCTGCCTAGCTTTTCCTTTTGTTGTTAGTTGTAGATATAAATTCTTATTTTATAACTCTTTCTAATGAATTTACCTGGTTAAAGAAGTTTTCCAAATTATGTAAGAAATCAAAAATTCCCACTGTGTGAACATAATCTGAAAATCCTTTTTCCACTGTGTTTGACAAACATCACTATTTTCACCTTTAGTACTCTTCAAACTTTTCACACATTAAACAAAATTAGTCTGGATGAGTACAAATGAAAATTATTTCGCATGTAAGTTTACACAGTGGACCCTGGAGGGGAAGGAAGATGATGGTTAATAAAAAAGAATGAGTAAGTTCCCATTCCAGCTCTTCAGTTAGCTGGAGATCCTACCTGCCAACCCTTCCAAACCATCTCGGTCTACAGCCACCTTTGTAGGGATTTAATTGCCTTCCTTGTTGTCAGGGGATATGCTACAGCACACAGTGATTATCTAAGACAGCTAGAGGAAATGGACGCAGGCACTGAGTTCATCTCCAGAGCTTTTTTTCTGCTGCCACCCAAGGCTCCTTTAAACCCTGCCTCTTTGTTTTTGTGTAAAAAACACCCCAAACCCAAAACCAACCAAACAAAAACCAATTGAGCTTCTCAGATATTTTCACAAACAGTATCATAAGCATATATCTAGTATGGGAACCTATGGTGGTGAAACTTTGTAACTGGGTAAAATAAAAACGTTTATTATAAAAATAAAATAATCCTGTGGACGTTCGGTTCTCAGTGAGGTTTTGATACTTGTAACTGAAATAGGAATGTGAAAGGTAAGCTCCTAGTGACAGGACATGTTTTCATCTTCAGTCATAAATCAGTGGTGAACATTTAGATTATATAATTGTTTTGTAGTAGTATAGGCTTATCTTTATTTCTAGGCATAAAATTATTCTAGCTGCTCTTGGTTTTAAATCTGTGGTGCAATATAATCAATAGACCTGTGAAGCCCTCTGACAGAGATCTTTTTGGAGGAAAAAGTGCTGTGTAAGTAGGCAGTACTATATTTAATAAGTATGTGCAAGATAGTGTGTGTCAAACCATCCTGAAATCTCTATGCCATGACTGAGAGTCTTGCTTTTGATGTAAGGAGCCCAGAGGGTGGCAGTGAAGGCAAAGTTATCTGGCTTTGTCCAAGCATTTCTCACAAAGACAAGCCATGCTGAAAAGTAGAGACATTTTAGAAATCACCAGGTTACCACTGGTAAAAAGAAACTGGCTAAGGGGAAAAGGGAAGGTTTTTTTTGTGTTCAATTGAGAGGCACAAGAGAGGCACACAAGAAATCAAGATCTGAGATTACTGTGATCACTGTTTTATTTTTTGCAGAGACAGACAGTATTTTCATAATTTCTTATACTACAAGAGAGTGAGAATGGTTCAGAATAATCTGCTGGGAGTTGGTGGTAATTATTATAGCTGATGCCAACTGGTAGCCAAGAATTACGGCTGTTTCTTGATTCCCACACTAACAGAGTTCTTAAAGGACAGAAAGGTTTTCAAATCCGGATTCAGCTGAAGAGTTACGTGTGTTTCAGTTAGCTCTGTCTCACTTGCAAGTGCTTAGCATGATCTCAGTTTCTTCAATCATGCTAAAGATTGTGGATTATTACTCATTATAGGGCAGTAACAAAGTTTTATGGATTATTTTATGATGCATTTTGTGTTGCATACATTTCACAGAAATGCTGTTCTTGTAGTTTATCAATTAGCAACTTCTGTTTATATCCAAAATAAAATTAATTAAAATTCACTTTAATAGAGGGGCTACCTTTTTTTAAACACTGTCAAGTAATTGATAATAGCTAATTATCTGAACTTGAAATCAAGGTGAGCTGTGTATAGAAAATCCACACTGTTTCTAATCATTGTAATATCCTATAGAATGCCTGAGTCCTGATGACTGAAAGGTGTGTTTGTTTGAGATTGATTACTTCTGATGAATATTGAGGAGTAGTCTAAAAAACATTTCTTGCTAACTTTTTATGTTACTTGCACCTCTTTGTGCTGTAGTCAGAGTGTGACTGAAACCATGCCTATCCCTGACATGAAACAAAATACTGTATTCACAGTTGTGGGAGTGCTATTTAAGAGAAAAGTAGCATTGTTTTATGGACTGGCTTGCAAATGCCTAATTTATGTACACAAGGTGGGGGTACTTTGTTAGAGGGGGATAGTAAGGGGTGGAATTATACCGTGTAAGACTTTTTCCTCTATAAATGTCTGCACACATTATTTTACTGGTTTTATATTCTTATATCAAAAAAATGGGAAAAATCTACATTAACAGAAGTAGAAATATACATAGATACTGTATATTGGGCATGTTTTCATCTATGTTACTATTTAGAAATATTAATGCATTAAAATGCTTTTAAAAACGTTTCTGAAATTCTAATATTTCTACCTTGATATATTTACAGTACATACATTAACTTTATCTGAAAAACCTAGCATTAAAGGAGATAATAAAGAGAGTAAACTGTGACATAACAATATCATTTTAGTCTAAATTGATGTCTACTTATTATTTGCTCAGTAGTCTACATTTCGGAAGTTTTGGCACTGCTGTGATCATACCTGACTCTGTGATGTTATCAGAAATACCTAAATCTTTAAGAAAAATTATTAACCCTCATCTAGAGGTCATTCAAATGAAATGTAAATACCCAATTAAAAAATCTTTTCCTTCTTGTACCTTTCTGAGACAGTGGGCTTGTAAACTGTTGTATGCAGTGGAAATAAACCTTGCCAAAATAAACCTTGCCAAAATAAACCTTGCTAAAAGAGCCAAGATTAATAATTTACAATGCAAAATGTAACTGGAAGCCAGGAAAATTACAATAGGAGAATTTCATTAGGAAACAGTCAGTCATGTTTTACACTACTTGCAATTTTGGAAGGTTCAGAAAATCTTGGGTTTTGAGATTCAAATATATAAGCAATGCATTTGTAGGAAACAAATACTTCAAAAACTTCTTCACATGGTCTAGGTAAAAAATTAATTTGGTGGTGGCTGAAATCAAAATTAAAGGTATGAATACAAATCTGTTCTCTGTTTTTTTTACCTATGATGGTCTCCATCTTGTTTGACCACACTGGGCTCCTGCTGAACTGAGGAATTACTGACTGGTGATGGGTGTTAATTGATTGATGTAGTCACAGGAAAGAATGTCATGTTGGTTTTCTATGATCTACTGCTTCCAGTTACTCCTCCACCTAGCAGAGAAACATTATTTTACACTGATTTAGTCTCACTGCTGTCCCAGACTTTATCACAGAAAAGGTAAACTTTATTCGATGCATTAGTGGGGATGGACTTAGTTTGAAAATGGTCAGACTTTCTTTCATCATGATGCATAAAATCATGTCTTGAGGTGCCTAGGGTGCAGTGTGTAATTCAACTAGAGCCACACAAACTAGTCAAACAGGAAATGGGAATCACATTAAAGCCAATGGAGAACTTCCTTGGGTCTTACTCTGACGGAAATAAGATGAACTACTGTCAAAATTTTCTAAAAAAAAAAAAAAAAAAAAGCAGTAGAGATACCAAGCAGCTTAGTCACATGAATAATTCATCCAGATAGCAGGAGGAAATAGTAAGTGAGCTCTTCTAAATCCAGGATTAAACCTGAAGTTGCTAAAATCAGAAAAGGCATTAGGATTCCAATTACTAATGAAGTGCTGTAACTGAAAACTTCATGAAATTGTTTTGTAACAACTCTCTAGAATGGGAATATGAAGGGTCTTGTTCTGCTTTTTGGTAGTTATTTGTTTTAGAGGAAACTGATACATGTCTTCAAGCAGGTAAATAATGTTAATTCATTTCTTTCATAGCCCCAAGCAAAAGATTTAGCCTGCCATATCACCACTTATATGTTTCCTGCTATGTCCAAGACAAATGTGAACTAAAACACATCTCCATAAGCTCATTAGGATGCTAGCTGGTGCTGGAAATATTTTAAGATTTTGTCAGCACTTTGAAGTAACCAGTATTGGAGGTAATTAATTCTGTCAATGAGCTACTTTGAAGGCCTAGTAATGTTTGAGGCCATTACCTAGACATTCTGTATGTGGAGTTAAAAATTTCAAACTACTTGCCATGACAAATAATTTTGCATTTATGATTTGTGGACAAATGTTACATTTTCTTTCCCATGGGGGAGGTCATTCTTTCTTAACCAGAGTCATCCTGTGTACGTCTGCTGAAAGTACTAGACAAAAAATGAAATTGGAGCAACAGGTAAAAACTTGCCTTTCAATCCAATATGAATGCATTACTTGTGCTTTGTGAATCGCTTTGGTTGACTATTTACCTCCTAATAGAACTCCAATCTTGCAATTAGAAAGCAAGCTTTCAGTCCTTCTGTGGATATTGGGAACCAAAGACAAATGCAAACTCAAATTGGTCATGCCTATCATAGGTACAGATAAGTTAGTAAGAATATAAAGAAGTTTCTTATCTAGATAAAAATTTGAATTAAAATGTTACAAGACTGTGCCTAGTGTCATGGTTTGAGCCTGACGCAATGCCAGTGCCCCCATGAGAATACCTCTTTACCTGGTGTCTACTGTGAGATGTGATCAGAGACAGAGCAGAGCAGGCTCCAACTTAAAATTGAAAGAAAAAAAAAAACTTTATTAACCTAAAACTACAGGAAAGAAATACAGAACACAGGATGAAAACCTTCCAAATTTCCTCCTCCTCCCCCCACCAAATCTCCAATTCCATTACCACCCCTTAGATCACCCACTCTCAGTCCAGCACCACCCTTTAGATAATCAATTCTGAATTCTTTGAGAAGAGAGGAGTCCCTCTTGCACCACAGACTTCACCCAGGAAACAGTTGAAACTTCTCATGTTTCCGTGCCACGTGTGGCACCGCCCAGAGAACATTTGCCATCGTGACCTCTTCCTTCCATGTCCAGTGCTCTCACCACTGCACATGGACCAGAGCTGCTTCTAGGGTTTTTCCCTTTAAGGATGTTTTGTCCAGTTCCAAAAAAGAGCACAGTCCCTCTCCTTTTGGGACACCTGTCCCCCCCCAGATTTCACCCCCTGGGGCTGAGGGGTCTCTTGAACAGAGATCATCTTCCTCTTCTTCTTTTTCGAAGACGGAGGGCACCACCACCACCCTCCTCACCCGTCGTCTCTGTTCACACACTCTCACATCACCGCACTCTCCTGGCTCTGAGCCATTGCCTCCCCCTAGGATGCAGTCTCTGTGTCACAGGAACTCAAGGGTTCTGTCCATAGCTATCCAAGAAGAGTCCAGCCAAATGCCGCTCCATCATTTCCTCCCACCTAGGATTCTTCTCAACTTCTCTCAATCTCATCAACTCCAGGAGGAATCAGCATTTGCAAGGTTTCCATCATCCCAAGAAGGGTTAAAAGTCCCAGGCTCTGCCAGTTTGGTTCATGAACTCCCACGGCTGGCTGCCCTGCTGGGCATCCCCCCCTTCTCCTTCACTCCAGCCGCACTATCACAACAGGCACAGGCTGCTCTCTCTCTCTCTCTCTCTCCCTCCGGCAGGGCGGGGGAAATGGGGGATGGCTGCCCGAAGCCCTCGCAGTGCAATGCTCCTCCACCCTTCGGCCCAAGCCTGGCCTACCTCCCTCCGGCCGCATGGCTCCCCTCCCCCCTGCCCAGCTCAGAGCCGGGCAGGGGAAGGTCTGCTCTCTTCCAACACTGAAACCCAAAGAGAGTTTCCCCTGGGAGTTCACAGCTTTTAACCCTCTGTGTTCTCAGAGGCGTATCCATGCCCTCAGTGGACAAACCAGGTGCCAATATTAAAATCTGAACACCGATTGGTGTGACCACACCATCCCAAAAAAACCCTCATTTCCTCTCAAACCATGACACCTAGCAACGAGTTACCCACTCCTTTATGTGTTTTGCCAATAATCTAGGAAATACTAGGAGCTTCCATGTGAAATTTGAAAACTAGTACTTTAATCAGAATTAAGAGAGTCAGAACATAATGTTTTTAAATCATTGTTATCAGTACAGCCTGTGAATATCTTAGCATACAGTGGATGGTAAAGAAAACAAGATGTCCTTTAAATACAGATTTTGTTACTAAAATCCTGAATGAGCTTCAGAGATTTCTTCTTATTTTATTTCCCCAATTTCCTGCCACCCCAGTAAATGTGGTGGTAGTGAGAGAAATTCTGAACACAGTGGATGTCAGCACAACTTGGCAAATGATATCTGTTTTAAATTCTTAAAAACATGAAGTGTTGTGTTGGACAGTGGACATATTTGCTCCAGCTGACCACCAGCATGCTCTGCTGTCTGTGTTGCTTACCTGTCTAAAAAAGTGCAAAGCAAACTTAGGTGTTTGAACACTATTCCTTCTGTGATTTCTCTAAGTTGCACATATGGAATATATGTAACATTTTACACCCCCCCACTGTTTCTATCAAGCACACAGACTAGTTACTTTGCTTTTCCCCTGACTTCCCTGGTGAGTGGGGGAATGTGCCTGTGTTACTTTTATACACAAATGACTTCTTGAACAGAGGGGCTGACAATTCCAACTCTGTTTGACCTGGTTTAAGTGACTGCCAAATTTTAGAGCTAAGATTAATAGAATAACCCTGTCTTTTCTTTGGAAAGCTTTAACTATCAGCAAAATTTAGTACTTCAATGCAATATAATATTACTATGGGAAAGCAGGGAAAGGTAGATCTGCAGTTAGGTGATTTCATAGATTTTTATTTATTTTTTTAATATTGGTTTGTTAGAAAATCTATGAAATGATAGTTATGTATAATGAATTATGAATGCATCATGGAATTCTTGCCTGAACTCTTCAGTGGGGCAAAAATGCACTGCATGGAAATTTTCTTAGGTTTTTTTAATATGTAGATTTTAATTAACTGCATAATCTCACATGGTTTAGACAGTTACACTTTTGTGGATATAGCTGGATCAGTTTAAGAAATCATTTGATGCTGTTTGTGGTTGTCCTGTAGCAGAACATAATAGTCACTGTCATAGTTGAGATACCATGACGGAATCACGTGACTATTTCTGTTCTGTTTCAGTCCAGAGTTAGTTGAGGCTTGCTGGGAAGACATCTAAACTTAGGCTACCAAGCTTTAAGATATTCACCTCAGTGAACCAAGCACTCAGCTAGAGGATGATATTGTGCCATTGAGTTTGTTAAAGGCTTCTGAAAAATTAGGAAGAAAAAAATATCAAATTCATACAATTTCAGTCAAAATCATTCTGATTGTTCTTAAGTTGGGGTTTTTTCTTTTGTTTTAGGTGCAATTTATTACTTTTGAACAATTTGATAGCATTTGGGGTAGCTAGTGAGAAAACACTGAGATGTAAGTGCCGGCAGGTAACAGCAAGTCATGTTTCTTTTACAAAACTAAAAGCTATGCTGTGATACAACAACTGAATAATTACTAACCCTCTGAATTCCTAACAAAATCAGAACCATATCAACAAAACTCAGGGAGCCCTAAGACAGAAGGGAATTTAAAAAGTTTCTTCACTTATTTCTGAATATGTTTATAATTGCTCAGTTATGAAATTTGCAGCTATTGAAAACTGCCGTGTTTTCTCCCTTCAGTTTGAAGGGACACAGTATATTCTTAATATTCCTTCTAGACAGATTATTTTCCAGTAAGATTGCATGAAAAGTTACCTTAAGTACTTCCAGAATTGAACAGCATTAGGTGAAGTTTGTGCATTATTAGGTGGTTTTATTAGATGCATTTAGAGACGGTAATTGGCAATCTATTAAGATCATGATGCATAGAAAGACATAATGCTTTTCTAGCTTCCAAAAAATATATTTGCTAGTAAAGTCTCTGAGTTAAAAGGAGTCAGTTTTGCTTCATACAAATCATATAGAGCGTCATCAAGCTTGTTTTCTGTTGCTTTCTCCAAGCAGTGTACCAGTAACAGAAGTGCTAGCCAGACAGCCACATGGAAAGAATTTCATTATCATTTCATAAGGAGCTTCTGAAATTTGCCTTTAAACTGGTTGGGTTTTTTGGTCTTGTGTTTGTTTGTTTGTTTGTTTTTAAAGACATTGCTATCTCAGTGCATTCTTTCCAATTTAAAGCGGAGTTCTAAGAACCTTGACATTCTTACCAAGATTTAGACAGTAATTCATGGCAAATCTAGAGTTTTAAAATTTTAGCAGGCATGGATATTTTTTTCTATGCTTAAATTTGTACACTAAAATATTTCCAGTAAGGTATTATGCATGAGGTATTCCAGATTTCTCCTACAAACTTTGCTGTGATGCTGCCCTTTGGGTGAGACCTGAGAACTGCAGAACTCAGTTATTGCTCACATTCTCCAATCTCCCTTCTTTATAGCATTCGTCAAAAAATGCATTGAGCTTGATTTTTTCTTTCATCAGTTTTGCTAACTTCAGCAGAATTAAATGAAGGTAACAGATCTACCAACTTGCTCTAATTCTTAAAGTATAAGGAGAATGAACCCCAAATCAATTCCAAAGAAACATGAATTATGATGAGTACTGGTTTTTATTTTTTTCCTCTTTGATTATCTTGGCTCTTCCTCTTCTCTGTCATTGCTTTGTATAAGCAGAAATTCACTACAAACTTGAATGTCCTTCAGCAGTAGAGGAGAAATATCAGATGTGATGATAAAACTATTCTGCAGAGAACTTCCTAATTTCTTTTAAAAGACTTCATTTCTTCTACTGTCTAATGGAAGAAGTTACCCATGTAAACCTTGTTCATCTCATATAAATGTAGATCATAACTCTCAGGAATACTGCTGTTCCCATTAATAGGATTGAGAATATTTATCAAACTTTTATAGGGACTTGATGTTTTCACCGAACTGAGCCTTTGCAATATTTAAATCCTCTGTTTACAACTAAGTAAAAAAACAGATTTATGGAATATGTTTCCATTTTGGAAAGGAGAAACTGAGGCAGAGGTTTTGCTGTTTTTTTAAAGTTAGCAGGGGAGACCCTTGATGAAATCCATTCTCAGTCCCCATGACCCATTGACCATTATCTGCAGTGTCATTTCAAGAAAAGGCAGTCTTTAAAGATGTACATTAATGAATACCTGGTAGAGGTTAGGGGGTTCTTTTTTTAATTAGAAAAAAAGTCAGAGATACAAAAGGGTTTGAAAGGGTAAATCTCAATAGATAAGATCAGCTGCCTATGTGCAAAGCTCAGTGAAGCATATGTCAGCCCCTGTGGTATGAAAATAAAGCAGTGAATGTGGTGAAATATTCTCTCATATGTGTGTACTCCTGGTTGAGATCAAGAAGTACAGAGCTGTATAAACACAGTGTTTTGTTTTCAAAATATCAGGTGAAGTTTTTTTCATTTTTATGGAACTATTTTAAAGTTTATCTAAGCATTCTAAAAGCACACTTCAAAGAACATTTACGGGAAGTTAGAGCATGACAGTAGAGTTGCCATTTCTTACTTTTACTATATTAAACTTGGAAGCTTTTTTTGAAAAAAAAAAAAGAAAAGGGGCTATTTTTACTTTTACTCTATACTAAGTCTTAATGGAATAGCACAAGACTACTTACAAAAAAAGAAAATCTATCAAAACTGAGGCCACTGTAACTCCAGGAAACACCTTGAGGCCTGAAACATGTAAATGTAATCTCTAAAATCTGAGTAAGAATAAAATCCACCACTGTTCAAAGCCCAGTCTCCCCATGCATGAAATGGTGCAGTTGAGCTGGTGTATGCCTTTTTGTGGTTTGTACTGGGAGGGAGAATTATAGCAATACTTCAAAGTTTTTTTCCTTGGACTGTCTCCTTTGCAGTTCTCTGAATTTGCAGCATATGTGGTGGTCTGTCTCTGAACTTCATTCTGTGTGCAGCGTCATTACTAAATGATTTCAACTAAAGCTTCAGCCATAACATACATTCAGAGTCTGAGTACCACCCCACCCTCTTTGTACACTGCTGTGGCAGTGAAACCTCAAGGGTCTTGTTTGAACTCACAGAGATTTGCTTATTTGTATAGAAGTAGAGCCTACAATCTGCAAACTACCCATCCTCTCTATAGCTACGATACAGTCTTCATTTTCTAAATCTGCACATTTTTGCATTTAACAGATAACATTATGACAGTTTCCTTTACAGTTATCTCAGGAAAAGCCACCATGACATTCACTGTGTAAGGAGGTGATATCTATGTAGCGTACATCAGTACGCTAATCATAAAAACAGAATGGCATGGGTTGGAAGTGACGTTAAAGATCGTTTCTCTCCAATGTCCCTGCCATGAACAGAAATACTTTTCACTAGATCAGTTTTCTCAGAGCTGCATCCAATTTGGCCCTGGAGTCTTCTGGGGATGGCGCATCCACAGGTCCTCTGGCCAACTTCTCCCAGTGCCTCACCATTCTCATAGTAAAGATTTTCTTCCTAATATCTAAACTAAACCTACTTTCTGTCATTTTGAAGCCATGCCCCCTTGTCTTAACTCTCTCTCTGTGCCCTTGTAAATAGTCCCTTTCCATCTTTCTTTATGAGGTTCCTTCAAGTACTGGAAAGCTGCAGTTAGGTCACCCTAAAGCCTTCTTTTCTCCAAGCTGAGCAATCACAATTCTTTGAGCCTTCTCTCACAGCAGAGTGCTCCATCCCTCTGATCACCTTGGTGCCTCCTCTGGGCTCTCTCCAGCAGCTCCATGTCCTTCCTGTGCTGGGAGCCCAGGGCTGGAGGCAGCTCTGCAGGTGGGGTCTCAGCAGAGCGGGGCAGAGGGGCAGAATCCCCTCCCTGCCCTGCTGCCCACGGGGCTCTGGGTGCAGCCCAGGGCACACTTGGCTCTCTGGGCTGGGAGTGCCCATGGCTGGCTCGTGTCCAGCTCTCACCCACAGCACCCCCAAGTCCTTCTGGGCAGGGCTGCTCTCCATCTGCTCATGCCCAGCCTGGGCTGGCACCAGGGATTGCCCCGAGCCAGATTCAGCACCTGAGCTTGGCCATGGGCCACTGCTCGAGCTTGTCCAGGTCCCTCTGGATGGCACCTGTCCCTCAGGACTGTCAAGTGCACCACTCAGCTTGGTGTCATCTGCAGATTTGCATAGGGGGCACTTGATCCCTTGGTCTGTGTCATTAATGAAGATACTAAATAACACTGATCCCAATGTGGACCCCTGAAAGATCATCACTTCTCACTGATGGCCATTAGGACTCTGAACTATTGACCACTGTAGTAGAGTAATTCAACAGTATCCTATCAGGAATGCAAATATTTTGCCAGTATTTTAGTGGAAAAGCTCCACTGAAACAGTTCAGGAAAGAAGCTATTGCTTATTTTTATCATACAAAACAATGTTTACTAAGTATTGTGCATGGGCTTGCTGGTAGTGAACACTTCTTTGGTTTTCCTTATGACAGTAGACAGGTTGCCACAATAAATGTAGGAAGCTGTATATATAATTCTCCCTCCCAGTATATTTGAAGGGCTGTATCATATAGGCCTTTTCATTTAAGTCTGAATTCAAAAATATTTTAGAGTTCTTAAAAAAGTAAGAGATGCCCTTTATTTTTTTTCCAGACTTAAGTATGATTATCTGTGGTGAATCAGAGTTATGAGGGGTTCAGGGTAAGATTTTTTCCCCCCTAGTAATTTATTTCTGTTAAATCCATTATGGTATCTATTTCTTCCAAGCCAGAAAGGAACTGCAGGCTGCCTGGAATACTACTACATGTAAAAGTCAGATAGTGGAATTACACAATTTTCCAAATTTCTCCATTCTTAGTTTAATTGCCTGCTTGATTTATGTTCATTTGGGGTAACAGGAGGCATTTAATTTTAGATAAGACTACTAATAAATATTTGAAAATAGATATTTATTGCTGAAAGACGGGGCATAATAGCTTAAGCAAAGAGCTGATTCAATTATCTGTGTAGCTCTCTGATTGGAGCTTGCATGCACCTGGCTACTCAGAGCACAAGCGGACACTGTGGGACTTGGCTGCCGTCACCTTGATTATTATATAAGCTCCAGCATGAAGAAAAATCTTGTCTGTTTTCCTGTGCTGTAAGTAGCAAATCTGTTTGGCAAACCTTATTTTAAATTACATTGATTTTTCTAAGGAATACCTCCCTGCTAATCACAACTTAATGACCTCTTTAAGATAATTGCTGTTAACTTGTGTAACTAGTGACACTTTGCATATTGGTTCCAGACAAAAAGTGCGTTTCAAATTCTGCTTGTGCTCTTGATTACAAGTCTTATCTTGTTTTGCTGTCCCTATGGTTAATATTGTTTCTTTTAGATGCAGTTCTTGGTCTTAAAATGAAAAATCATTTCAAAACATATATTTTAAATATGATTCAAAAATGGCAGCTACAACTATGTACAAGGGTAACTGAAAAACAAGTAAAAATCATACTTCTTATTAGTATAAATTATTAGAAAACAAATACATTGGAAGAGATCTATTGTTCATAATGAAAATGAAATGATCAATGAAAGAGAATCCTGAACCAAAAATATGTGTCCATTAGGGTATTAAGTTAATCATTTATCGTTATGGCATTTTATAAGGGTTTATAGATCTGTCAGTAAAATGTTAGTATTTTCACTGGTTTAGCCTTTAAACTATTCTTTCCTAGTACAGTGGGCCTCAGATTCCATCAATTTCTTAAGACTATATGTGCTTCTGTGCTCAGAGGTTTGGTTTTGTTTCAGGAGAGAGTTGGCTATTATATTGCATTACTGCCTTCCATTGGAATACCTAAGTCATCAAAACCAATGGCTTTGAGTGTTATTTCATGTGCAGCTAATTTTTTCTGCCTGAATTTAATGCTTGAAATGCTAATTTTTGGGGAGCATAATATATTTATTCATGAGAGGTTTATGGTTTCCACGGCATATTTTAGTGTTCTTGTTGTTTCCAAGCTCCCTCTTGCTTCCCAGTAGTGCTGTTGGTTATGATTTGAGGAATAGTGAGGTGCCCTTGACTGCTTAGAGACAAATACAGTCAAATACCAGAGAAGACTTGCAAGCAATCTGATGTTCATTTTGAACCTTACCAAGGTGGTATGTTAATGTTTTGGGGGTTTTATACCTCTTTTGTGGGTGAAGCTTACTCACTCCCTCAAATTGTAGACTCATAACCAGTAATTGGCAATGCCAATTAGCTCCGCTCAGGGCTGAAGAGTCTCAGACTGTAACAAGGCCTCCCTGGACTACTTACACCACATACACTATACTCATATTTTCTCATTAGTTCCTTTCAGTTGCCACAAATACAATTTTCCCAATGTTTTTCGATTTAGATCAGAAATATAATAGCTCTGTGTTTGTATACAAACACACACACACATATATTAAATACATATACACACACACATACATATACACACATATATAAAAATAAAATAATTTTTCATAAGTTAAGGATCTGTATTATCTTACAGGTAGAAGCTTACAGTTTACTTCATTAACCTTAATCTTTCACTCAGGGCAAAAAATGTAGGGATCAATTGGTAAGAGAAGAAAAATTGCAGAGCTTCAGATTGCTTATTTTTCTAGTCTGTTAGAGTTTTGTTATTATTTGTAAGGTCTTAAGTTTTGGAAATCATAAACCTTGACTCAGAAAAATCATTGCACATATTTTTATGTGTGAAGTTATCAAGAATGAGGGCCTAAATTTGAAGTTGCCAGTAGACATATCTGTGTTTCAGTCATGAAGTTTTATGACTTTTGAAGAGACATGTTGGCAGAGAAGCTTTATACCAGTAACTCTTTGCAGACCTAAGTAATTTCTCATGTTTACAGACCAGGTGGCAAGAGCAGTATACACAAGTACATTAGTGGATAAATTTCTGTAGTTCCTGTAAACCAGATGGAGAGTTTTCTCCTGACAGCAATTCTTAAAAGTTGAGCAACATTATAGTTATGTTGTTTTTACCTTGATTTTTTTTTTTAGTTTTCGAAGTAGAAAGACATCTTAAGAAATCGAAACTGTAAGAAGCAGTGTTAGGTTTATTAGTCTTTTAATGTCATGAATTTTGGGATGTTTTCAGTGTGGATATATTCAACATCACAGTGCTCAGTTATCTTACATTTCCAGTTGTCTTGCAGACTTCTGTGGTCTTGTAACTATTTTGAATTGATCGTATGTAGGTACATTTTTAGTTATATTCTTGATTTCATATTATTTTTTGATTGACTGGTTTATGTCAAACAAGTTTGTGCTTTTTGCCTTTTTCTTGCTTCTGATTGCTCTGTAAATTTCACAGTATGTGATATTAATTTCTTACTTTCCAAATCAAATGCAAAAAAACTGAGTTGCCCAACAGTCTGTCAGAGAACAGCATTCATACACTATTGAGTAGATCTAGGAAAACTTGGTGCAAGCATTTATGTGATAATATTATCAGGTTTAATAAATAAGCAGTGTCTTCCTAAAATTTTTCATGTTCTTTGTTTTTCATATTTTAATGTGTTACACAGTTCTAAATGATACTTATTTGCAAAGAAGGAAGTGAAAAGATTTTAACATTGGCTAGCTCTGATCCAGACTTGTGTATTCGTAAAGCTCTAACTATAGTTTTATTTCTTTATTCCTTGCCTCATTTTTGGTAATAAGTTATTTTGAGTGTAAAAATATCTTTTCTTTCTGGAAGAGTGTTTATATTTTAATTTGTTTAGTACTGTTGATAAAAGCCTGCTTGAGTTGGGTGAAGAGATTGAAGAAATTCTCTCAGTGTTGGCACAGAGCTGTTGCCACCATGTCCATGTTGGGTCCCTTTCAGAGAGGGGTTAGTCCCCAAGTTTTATGGGGCTCAGTTTTCTGGTGTGCTCACTGCTGAAATTTGCCGCAGCTTTAAATAATAACTTTTCTTCATTTTTTTACCAGTATAATTCTGCTTGTTGCATTTCTTTTTTTTTTTAGGTTAGGTTTCTTTGTTGTCTAATTCAGCAACATCGTAAATATAAATACTTCCAAAGATAGATATGACAATAATCTGACATCATTTTGATGGATTATTGCAGCAGAATTAAGATGATCCTTGCTTTCTAGAAAAGGTTAATTTGATTTTTTTTCTCTTAACCTTTTTCTTTGCTGTCATGTTTAACAAAGATTAAAAGGTAAAAGCAATAAATACACAACTGCTCTTATTTTTCCTTATGTTGTAAAGAAGTCAGTTTTCACGAGCAATTATGTATTGTGTGACTGTCTATAGAGCAGAGGCAAATGAGGCAATATAAAGTGTTTCTCCTGTCTCTGAACGTTATTGTACATGAGGATGATGTATAGAAAGGGTAATAGAAATTAAAACTGGATTAGATTGACTTATGCAAGGTATAGAAAGCACACAAAAGCACACAAATTCAATAAAATATTTTAGGTATATATAGTTTTTCTCCAAACTAGATGTGCCATTACCTCATTCTTCTAGATGTTAGATAATTTTCATATTGTCAAAAAACAGGAAGAAATAAGGCATTCAAAGCACCATTTTTTTAGCCTTTTTTCCTTTTATATTTTGTTTGGGTTTTTTGCCTGTTTAATGAGTATAGCTGAAGACTGTGAAGGTTTTCTTTTCCTAGTAGGAAAAAGTGAAGACTATATAATTTAGACTCCAAGACGTCATTGAGAACAGCACTGGAGTCACTCAAGCCACTTTAAAAAACTTTAACCCTTAGAACTGGCACTATCTGGAAGTATTAAAGGATACATTTCTAAGGGCCACACAGTCAAGTGCTTCTGCATTTGTGCAGATAATATAACTTTGACTCTGATTGAAAAGATGTGCAACTAAAGTTGTAGAGAAAATAAGTCTTTTATGTCATTTTGTCTGCCTTGTGGTGGTATTTTTAGACACGGCCGTACTTCATTTTTGTTATATTAGTTGTCTCTTGGTGGGTAAAAATTAGCAAAAATAATTTGAAAACCCTTAGAATCATTTAAAATAGTTTGCAAAATATTTTTTAGGTTCAGAAATTTTATCTGAGGGTAAGAAGTGCTACATAATATGATTGCTCTGCTAAATGATATAAATGATAATAAAAGTTTCTTTTAACCTTAGTGTCCATTGACTCTTTGATTGTATCGTTTGCTGAAATGCCTAGTGAAAATTGTACTAATGAAATACATGATAATGATTTTCCTTTTATTCATATTACCAGTAATAGTAAGAAAATCTCATTATTATGAAGTATTTTTCTGGAATAAATAATAAAAATATTTTCTCATGGTTTAGTTATCTTAAGCCAGGTAACAAAGATTAGTATGTTCTTCAAAATTATGTCTGACAGGAGCAGAAGAAATTTTTCATGTATGAAGAATGTTCTCTAAATCTTACCTTATTTTAGGAATCTATGTAGTTCTGAGGTTATCTTATACCAAAAAAGCATAGTCCTGGTGTAAATATTTCTTTTCTTTGTGTATTCATGATGTAAGATAATCTTTACCTAATGATAATATTTGCAAAATATTTCTAAATATCAGGATCTCACAATTTTCCAGGGTTGAGCATTTATAAATAATAGTATTTATATAAAGAAACTGTTATTAAGGTACTCTGTCAGAAGTGTGCTGTTTATTAGTAGTATTTAATTTTCATTGTACTTTTTAGAAGAAGGGAGCACGGAGAGGACAAATAGGTGTAAGGGCTATTGTTCAGTTATTGCCTTATTGTAAGCTGTAAGAATAAGGTGGTTGCTTTTAAAGTCTAAAATTGCCAGCATGAACAGTTAAATCAGATTAGGAGATAATCTATTGGAGGTGGTAAATGAAAGAAAAAGGTCCCTGAGGATTTAGGTGTAGCTTTCAAAAGTATGGCAAATTCAGCAATACTGATTTTTTTAGAAATTGGCAAGTAAATTAATTTAGTGTGCTGTCCAAGGGTTGATGTAAGTCTCAGAGTAAGTGATTGGGTAATTGACCTGAAAATTAAACTTGAATATATTGGATCAGAAGAAATTCTTACAATTCATCTAATAAAATACACTTTTAAAAATGTATCTATGCAGAAAATAGCACAATAGTCATGCTAGCTGATCTAATAAACAACTGATGTACATTAATGGGATTGAAAATGTATTTTATGATTCTGTGATTACTGAGTGATAGGTTATAAACACTGCATTTGGAAACATAGTGTAATATAGTCTTGGTCATAGGTACATCATAAGCTCCTATTTAATTTCATTAATAATTCATATTAATTTTCTTGCTTATGAAAATCAAACATAAAAACCTCTATGTTTCATTGCATATTCTTCATAGTTATGATAAGGCAGGTGAATGAGCTGTCTTCTCATCTATGCAAGCTTCTCCAGCAATGTATTTGAACACTATGATCATGTAGCATTTCATGACCTGATGAATGCTGACTCATGCAGTAATCACTGAAGAAATACAAACATGAATTTAAAATTAAAATTTCTTATATTTTGTCCTCATTACAGTGCATTTATAGTTCTTCCCTTGAAGAAAGCTTTCAAAGCTTAAAATTTGCAACAGAAACTTTCCAAAGTAATAAAAAAATGGGAATTCACATTCGTGTAGTTTTCCAAAGTGCTTGTCTGTATACATTTCGAGCAACTTACATATTCAGAGGCTTAGGGGAATATCCATGTAAAGGCATTCAATTTAAAATAATATTTGTCTGTAGTGTAAACATGTAGCCATATTAATTTTCAGTAAAATGTATGGATCTATTTGCAAAATGAAGAAACTGAGATACAGTGCATTGTGTACTCTTGATATTTAAAATGATGTACTGTCTTATAACAGTAATTTTACTGTGTCTTCCAGATGTGTGGAGGTGATTGCCAGAGAGGGACGGAACCTGAAAGAACTGTATTTAGTATCCTGTAAGATCACAGACTATGGTATGTAATATACCTGTATGTTTACTTTTTGTGAAGATTGAACTGGAGTTCACAGGGACTGTTATCAAAAGCGTTGGAAATGTAGAGATAAAATTTTAAAAACCTTTACCCATGAAAATAGGAAATTTATATAAAATGTTTGACTTGCTTAAAAATATCTGTGGTTGGAAGTATGAAAGTCAGTGTATATATTTGCTGCAAAGTATCCCTATAGAATCGGTGGTTACTGGGCAGACTGGGTAGCATCCCCTTTGAATAGTCCTGGAGACCAGGAGAACATTTGAGAGAAAATCAAGAAATATATATGTGTTTCTAGATGCTGTAAAAGCATAACTAAGCAAGCAAAAATGTAGATTGATCACCTGTTGCAGACCGTAAAATCTGAATGAGGTTGATGGTCCTTTAAAAATGCTGTTATGGTATAATAGAGAGGAGCATCTTAGAATTAAATGTCCTCTCTGATAGGCCACATAGAAAGACAGATTTTTTATTTAGAATAGGAAAACTTCTGGTGCTTGTTTGGAAAGGCTGCTTTGCTTTTTCAAATAAGATACTGACCTTAAATAAGACACCTTTTTTTTGCCATATAGCCAGATTCTCAAATGTCTATCTCCCACTTACATGCCTAAATTTCAGTAGGATTTGCAGACTGTATATTTGAGATGTTAATTTCAGGCTTGCTGATTTTTTTTTTTCATTTTATACTGCTTATATTTTATTAAAGAATTACTATGTCAAAGTGATAAATTACCATTCCAGTAGTCACAAACTCATTCTTGTATTTTCCTTTTCAAATTCTGCACTTCACTGGGGTTTGTATTGTGCATTCAAGGGTATGTTGTTCTGCAGAGTTCTGCTCACCTTATGTCTGCAGTATTGGAAGATGAGGCTGCCATGCAGCTGCTGCAGCTGCAAAGCTTTGAGCATGGCAAAGGAGAGGGAGCACTGGCCTTTACTGCCTTTTCCTCTAGTCTGCTGTTGTTTGTACATCCATGGGCAGAACAGACATTGTCAGAGTGGAAAATGGATTTTCTCAGCTCAACACCACTTGTCTGAGATGAATTTCTGAGTTTGTGAAATGTCTTGTGGAAATTCAGGGAGGGAAATTGTTTGTAGAACACAAGGTGATAATAATGAAGGTGCTTCTTGTCCCTGCTGGAGGGTTGAGAAGTGCAGGACAGGGTCTGAAGGCAGACCTGTCTCTTCTGTCTATGTACTGCAGATCTATGGGCCCTACTCTTGTCCCTTCTGAGTCTGACAACCCATGTGGAAAGAGTTATCATGGGCATAATGGAATCCATGTCTTGAGGATCAATAATTTCTCAAACTGATTTCACCCTTCATTCACTGCAGTTACTCAGAGGAAAACATGATTTTTCCCAAAAGTAAGGAAACAACTCTAAAAAACTGAAGGAAATAAACCTAGGAGAAAGAAAACCTTGCTTATGAAAGAATAAAGAGAGAGAAAAGGAAGTGTCCCTAGCTAGACAGAAGGCATAAGATGTGTTTCAGAGAATGAATGAGTGGAAAATAACTGTAGCATTTGTCTGATTAGCTCTATCCAACCTCAGCTTCTCTTCTGTATACTTAGGCCCATCTGTCACTATCATGTTATAATCTGCAGTCACTTAGCATCATTGCACTCAGTTACTGGGAATTTGAGAATATTTTCTGTTGATAATGTTACTACTAAGCTTTACTATTTGCTTAAAAATCAACTGGTTTTGCTATTAAGAATCCAGTAAAACAGCTGAGATACTGACTGATTTTTGATACATTATTGACTAATTGATTAGCATTATAATCTTCAGCATGTCTGAGCAGGCCAACCTGACAAATAAATTCTGCTTTTAATAGCTGAACTGAAAATGCAAAAGAAACCATAACAAAGTAAAATTTATAAGCATAATTTATGGTTTCTAAGCGAGTCAGGATTTTGCCTTAGATTAAAAATGTGATAGCTAGTGAATGTTTATTGGGTAAACAAGAGTGTTGCAGGGTTGAGCCAGGCATCACTCTTTTCTCATTTATTTTCTGGCAAATCAGTTGAAAATTTTCTCACATTTGCTTTGGTTGCTGCTAAGTTAAAAAGTGAGCGCCTTACAGTGTTGCAAGTTCTGTTCATTTTTGAACCTCCTTTATCAAAGAATCTGTCTCTCTTCTCAAGGGGAGAAGAGCAGCTTCAGCTCCCCAGAGGCTTTTGAAGCCCTCATGTCCTCAGTAGAGGAAGTCAGCTGAGGAGCATGTGCCTGACTTCTCAGGGAGCCTTTTTGGTGGTGTCCCATCGTCTTGCGAAGACTTAACCACTCATGCAGTTCTTCAGGCTCTATCAGAGAGTGTCTGAGGCTCTGTGAGGCTGTGACTGGGTGAGAGCACACTGTCCTGTGCAACCGTGCTCTGTTTTTGATAATCCTGAGGGTAAAGCACAGAGTTGTCCTTGCTTTGACAATTAAAATCTTGACACTAAGTTTGTACAGATGCAGGATTTTGAAAGCCCTCTTGGAAACTGTTCAGCATCAGGTTTTTTATGCTACGAAAGTTAGCGGAATTTTGATGTCTGGGACAAGATCATAATTGCTTAGTAACTCAACTAGGGAAAAAAAAGTAATATTGCTGATTTCTAGGAAAAATTTTTACCATGTGATACATTAATTTATCAATAATAACTTCAGTAAATAAAGAAAATAATTTCAGCAAAAACTGTTATTGCTATCCTTCAATTAACTCAATAAGGTATGTATGTGTGGGGTAATTTCATGTCCTCTAGAGAAGGCTGTGAAGTGCAATCTTTGCCATTTCATTAATTTCCTTATTTTGTTTTTCTAATTTCTGCATAGGGTAGATATTATACAAAACTACCAAGCATACTTGGTTTTTTTAATGTCATTAGTATTTTTGAAGTGCACTAAAATACTACATTTTATTTGGAAGCCTAAAAGATTAAATAAAAACTGCTACACTCTAGTAATGTATCCATTGATGGCATTCCTTTCTCTGACATTTTTCTGACCAGAAAAATATTCTTTGTAGTATACAGAGATATTAGGATTCAAACAGGAATTGAAGTATGTATACATGCTGTGAGCTGTTAACTGCTGAGACAAAAAAGCATTCTTTATTTAATGCTACATTTCAGAATTAATTATTTTGTATTTTTGTATACAAAAATGTGTTTTGTTTACTTCTAAAGGAATTATGTTATTATATCTGGTTTTAGGTCTAACATAATTTTCTCAGAATGAATTTCTAATTAATTATGTCTGTTGTAGTGTTGCACGCTAGGACATTGACAATTAGTTTAAAAGTTTATTTACATCCAACATATTTTAAAATGCTAAATCATCACTAAAACACATCTAGACTGTCAGGACAGAATTACTATAATCTTCGAGATAGACACCTATTTGCCCAAGAGCACAGAGTGAAGTTAAAGCTAAACATTAGTTCCTCATAATGTTTGCCCCTTTTGTTAGGCAGTCATGAATTAAGCATGGATTGTCAGTATTATCTTTGAATTTCCTGCCTTTTGTTGATTTGTGTCACAACCTTAACTTTACTTAAACATAGCGGGTTTTGTATTTAAGCTTTTCCTAAGAGCTGGTAAGGAAGCGGGATTTTCTCAGCTGTGGGGAGACTGTGTGTCAAATGAATTAGGTTGATGTGAAGTTGCAGAGTGGTGAGCTAGAGCAGCAAGCGTACACAGAATTGTGTAACTGTCTCTTCAATTTTATGCTCTAATTCTGGGTTTTATTGATATCCTTAGTGCTGGGAATTTGTTTTAAGTAAATTATTACTTATCAAGTTTGTAATAGTGCAGAGTGCTATGCACTCTGAAACACAAAAGTGAGATTTTGTGTTCAAAGATAAAAAGATTTGATGAAACTAGCCTGTGAAATAGGAGTAGATGTTTTAAGAGTCTGATCTTGCAGTAATGCACATTCTTTTCAGTAGTGAAAGATAAAAGTCTAATGCTTTACTTCCACTTTAGAAAAGCAGTCAGACCAGTGTTTCCTCTATAGGTGCAGAAAGTAATTTCAAAGGCAAGCTTTAAATTGTAGACTTCCACTAACAGAGCACAGGGGAGGGGAAAAAGCAAATCCAAACACCACCACTCCAAAAAATAAACCCCTAAAGAAGGAACCTTTGAAAAATGTTTGAAAATAAGTGTTCAAATCCAGCACTTTGTACAGCTGTGCCTTGTAAAATCATTAAAGAACTTTCCGAAAAAACAAAGTGCCCAAATAGTTATTACTAAGAGTGTGGTTAGCAGAGTGCAGGGAAGAAATTTATCTCACAATGTTGCCTGTCGAGTAACCTGCAGAAGATGGCAGTTGTCTTCATAGCTGTATTGTAGAATTTCCATTACCTATTAGGTCTGGATTTTGCGTAACTTAAAAAGTCTCTATTTCTAGCTGTAAAGTAAGTGCACAAAGCTTTTCAGAAGAAATGCTTGGCACAAGGAGCTGAGATGAACTGTGTTCTTTTGCTGAAAACTCTAGGATTCTGAGTATTGAAAAGGAGCTCTCTAGATATGTAGCCTTTTCTAAAATGGGTACTATTCCTTTTCCATATTGCCTGTTTTCAACATTTAATGATGCATTTAGTGTCTGTGAAGACACATGGGGGTTTTTTTAAAGGTTTTCCTTCTACTGAGGGTTTTTGCTGAAGCAAAAAAAAATTAGTTTCAACAAACTATAATAGAATTATATAGTTTTTATATTAAAATGTTATAGATAAGGCATAGCTGCTACAAGTAGAAGTCTGGAGGAATAAGATAGCATTTATACTGAATCAAGTCAAATTGTCACAAGAAAAAAACATAACTGTAACTTGCACTTATTTTTCATAACTGGATTATGGGTTCTTTTCTCAGAAGTGAGATACCACTAACAATGGTAAAATAGTTTCACTAGATACTATTAAATTCGAACATTTCAATATTTAGGATACATAAGCTTTCTATTTTAAAATAAAATATTTTAATTATCAAGGGATCAGGTTGTCCTACTGGGAGTTTCTTGCATTTTCTCTCAATATTTAGCATTTGTCATGTAAATCATAAAATAAAAGCATAGGGTGGGTATTTTCACAAAAAAGAGTGTTTAACATCCACTTCTCACATGGATTAGCAAATCTCTCTAAGGCTTGATCTCATGAAACTTTCCTACTATTAGCTTTTTAAATGTAGTTTTAAAACACTGTGTCTTCTGTACAATATAACTCAGAAGGAAAATGCATTTTTGGGGAGATAAGAGCAGAATTTATGGATAAACAGATGGAACAGGTGGTAAATACATTTCTCAGTTTTAAATACTTCATCCTCACCCATTACTGGTTTGGAATCTCTTCCTCAATAATATAATTTATATATATAATTTATAAATATAATTTATATATTATATATTTATATAATATATTTATATATTAATATATTTAATTTATATAATTTAAATAAATGCAACTTTCTTTTTGTCTTTCAAAATTATTTTGGATTGTTGCTGTATTGAATTCCAAATTTCTCTTCTTCTCTGAATAAATCTTTCCCCTATTAAGTTTTCCTATCCTGTGTGTGGTTCTTTCTCTTTTGCACCCTTTTAGTGATGCAATGAGAGCAAGCAGTGATCACACTGACAACCATGTTTATGCTTGTAGGTATATGTACAGATAATCTTTTAAGGACCAGGGCCTCTGTTACCTCCTTTAGTGGTGTTGTGTGTGATGTGTATATATGTATGTTTCTGCTTCTGTAAAATGGTGGTAATATATTACAGTACATAGTTTATCTAACTACTATATATATAGATATATATTGCTTTCTTATAAACTTTTACCTCTTTCTTACCGCAAAACATTTTCTCTTTAGGTTTTGTTCTGGTAGTTATTCAGAAACCTGAACTCACTGAAGTCAGCCAGATTGTTGATGTTTAGTGCCAAATTTGGAGATTCTTTGCTTGGTTTTAGTATTTGTTTTCTGTGCATAGGTTGCAACTTTAACTCCAGCAGACTGTAAGAATTAAATTACTCGAAGAGTAAGTAGGTGGCAAGCAATCTGCACTCACTTGTATGTATTAATGATACTTACTTCCTTTCACAAAAGCAAGTAGCTAGTAAAGGGATTTTGTTTGCTTTTGGCATTAAAATGTTCATTTTTTCTGAATCCTGAAGTAAATATTTCCATAGAAACCCTGGTAATTATGAGGATCAGTGAAAGCTTATTCTGGAAGTAGAGGTGAGTTTCAGAGTTTTATGTAGTAAAACAGTACCTATTATAACTTGCTGCCTCTTCCTCCATTAAAATGGCATTGCTGTTTATATTGGAGTGTGCAGGGAGAAGTTGGGGTTTTTTCACACACTTCAAGTCCTCTGAAAATTTCCCTTCAGCTAGGAGGAAAAAATAAAGTGAAGAGCTTTGTAAGGACATTTTAAAGCTTGTTTGGTTTTATATTTATTATTGTTGTTTCAGTTTGGAGTAGTTGCTCACTTAGATTCTTGCAGGTATTGATACCTAATTTTGTTTCCATAGGGGATCCTTTTGACATTGAAACCAAGAGACTTGTTAATGTGAGGAAAGATAGCTGCATATTGATGTATTTTGGGAATGAAACCCTATCAGAGGACATCTTTTTTCAGTTTTGTTCAGAACTTTTAGGAATGTTCAGGAGTGAATACAAAACTTTAGTCACCTGTCTGTGGAAATCATTAATAAGGAAAAGTTAAATTAAAACTTCATAAAAAGTAATCCCAGAAGCAGGAAAGAGCTTTTGAACAATCTTGTCAGCACCATATACAATTCATAACTATCAAAACCCCAAATTTTCTTTTTGTGTAAGTTTTATCAGTATTCCCAATGTCACAAAAATGGCATGCAGTTTTCTTTAGAAGCTGATTTGAGTTACCACTGTGCATCTTCAAGACTCATACAGTGAAATAAATTACTGCAATAGCATATTTCTCAAATAATAGACAGTTGCAAATCCTTTGTCCTATGGTACATAATAAAGGATTTTCTGTATGAGCAATGAGATGAGATGAACTTCCAAACTATTTTTTGTCATCCTGGAAGGTGGGTTGTCCCCCTTAACCTGTACCCTTAAAAATAATGTAGTATAATAGCCAGATGGAGAAAGCTGAATATAGATGCACTTTTGAATTGTCAAGAAGAACAGAGCAGAAGCCTATGATTTGTCCACAGTTTGTTCCCTGTTGCTTGTTCTGACTGTGGAAAACAGAGATGCGTTGTACTTCAGGTTTGATTTGTCTTGTAGAGAGACCCACAGGTACTATTATTTTAATTTAAGCTTTTCTGTGGGAAACCTAGTGCTTTGCATTGTTATTTCAAGTCTTTGGTGAGAAATTTGGCAGCAATTTATCAGTCGTAATAGAAAGTTTAATTTTGTCTTGTTTTATCACCAGAGAGAAGTGCTTAAGTTAATCTTCAGGAAAAATGCACCTTATTTCTGAGTTCCAAGACACATATTTCTGATACAAGAAAAATTGAAATGGCCACAACCTCTTCAGTACTGCCATATATACATTTCCAGGTTTTTTGCTATATTTACTGTGTTAGGAGACTTTAATATAATACCAGACTTCCTTTTAACTCAAGATCTGGCTTCTGTTCTCTGGTGTTAGTTGTATTTTCTTTTTCTTTTTTTGTGTGATCTAAAAGAGTAACATACAGCTTTATTCCTCCAGTGCCCATGTTAAGCCCTGTACTACAACCAGTGTGCTGGGTGCTTCTCCAGTGAGCTACCATGCAGCAGAAGTAATATACCTAAACACTTGACTTTGCAGCTCAACACTGATTTAAAGTGCAAATAAATTATTACATGTAAATTGTGCAATTATGATTATATTATGAGCATTAGGGTCATTGTTGCTTTTTTGGTTTTTTTGGTTTTTTTGTTTGTTTTTTTTTTTTTTTGCCCCTCCAAAGACTACTAACAAAATGTATTGTCATTTTTTACTTTCATTTCAAACAGTATCTGTTATGTCGCACTGCAAGGAAGAATACCAATTCTAACAGAACATTTGATTTGCAGTCAGTGGTTGATTCACTTAACAAAAACAATTGTGAAACTTTATTTAGCATACATTTATTTCTGGCTTGAATAGAATAATTTAATTTAAATATTTAAAACATGTAATATTTTATGATAAACACCAGTTACAACTCACATTATGCTATAATCCAGTTTTATATTTAGTTCATTGTACTTCTGAGTTTCTTTAAAATTTGCCCCCAAACCACAATATTTATTGAGTAGCTATTAATGATATACTTTTAAAAATCCATACATTTGCTACATTTAAAATTATTAATATAAACATAGTGTTACTCTCAGAGGGGATTACTCAACACTCCTTCTCTTAATTCTAAATTTTAAAGCTGTATTTGTATTTTTCTCTGAGAGAAACAGAGCTCAAAACGAAAAATAAAAAAATAATTTACCAAGTCTTTTTCCATTCAATGTTTGATGATACAAAAGTCTTGTTGATATATGTAATCATACAAACAGAGAGTTGCACCATATTTTAAAAGGACTGATCATCTGCATTTCTCCTAAATTCTAGAAGCCAATTTTATGATCCCCCCCTTTTTGCTGCACTGTAAGATATATTTTAAAAATTACATTTTAAAGTTTGTGTGTTTCTAACAGTGTTGCCTAAATAAAAGTTTTCTTCAGCTGGCATCCAAAAGGGAGAAGCTTATTCACAGTTCTTAAACGTAAAAACTGTTATTTAAACTTAGCAAGTAATAAAGTTGTTTCATCATAATTGCTCAAACTAAGTTAAATCTTTAAAAATGTTGATTTCTTGGTGGAAGAATTTCCTTTCCACATTCTGTTTTGTACATTCTCTTGGTGTGTTGTTGGATTCCAGTATTACTCAAATTACTCAAGAAAAATCTAATTTTCACTGTAATCTATCTGCGTGCCTTGAAAAATTAAAGTGCTTTGTAGACATACAACTAGTGTAGTTATTTTGAATGCCTATGTTTAAAAAAAAAAAATCTTGTAATGATTTCTGTAGTCTTCTGTAATAGGAATTTGCCAAGGAAATGAATACCTAGAAAAAAGGTTTTTCTTTAAATGGATGAAAAAATAGTGATTAAGATATTGATGTAGTTGAGTAGAATAAAAAGGAAACTAAATTGCTAATGCCACAACAATATGATAAATGCTGGTTTAGAGCTTTATTTTTTAATTTAAAAAAATGAAATGTTTGATTTACACAGTTTAGTGCCTGAATGGTTTTTAACAACTGGGAGGAGAACATGTATACAAATTCTAACTTTACTACATATCTGCCTTTTGACACATTTCTGAGGTCTCACTATTAATAGATCTGTTATGTGTAAGTATTGGGTCTGCCACATACTGAAATATCAAGTAGTAGAGACTGGATCCTTCTTAATTCATATTAGCTTGAAACATGAATTGCAACTCAGCAGCAAAATATGTAATAAACAAATTAAACATGGGTTTTTATCAACTGGTCTAAGAGCTGCGGGTGCACCCAAAAAACTTTTAAATTTAGTTAGTGAAATGTAATGAGTGGTACTTCGCCTCTGCATTCCTGTAATTGGGGTTCTGGGTTAGCTTTATTATGACAAAAGCATTTGATTTTTACATCTGTAATGAATTATACAAAGAAGTTCATGCTGTCTTTGTAGGCTGTAAACTCTTCACAACATAGAACAGAGTGTAGAAACTGTTCTGTTACCAGTGGAGGGAATGTGATTCACTTCATAAATAATCAAGTAATCATTGTCCTTTCAAAACTTAATAAATTGACGTGAAAATTATGTTTTGGTCAACTTCAAATATTTGAAGAGTTTTCTATAAAAAATTAGTCTCAAAGTAGCTTTTAAATTATGAATTTTAGTTTCTCATAAGTCAAGTGGGATCACTTTAGCTTTTGAAATGTCAAGTATGTTTCCAGAACACTTAGACAGCAAGATTGCTTTATTTGCAGTTCTCTTTGGCTTGGTGCCCTCATCCCTTAATTTTAGCTATGCATACTGAACAATATTTCTTTCTAATTACAAGATGCCTAATACAGAAGAGTAGGAAAGTATGTCCAAAAATGTAATATGGAATGTTGTTAGCACAAAGAGAAGTGAATAAATACGGTTAAAGAGAAGTCTTGAATAGTGTAAGAAAGCAATCATAATAGATCTGAAGTTCTGAAAAGTGTGTGCTTTGGGATATTCTGTTCATTTTTACATACTTTGTAATAGGTAAGTGGAATATATTCCATGATGTCAACCAGTTTAGGTACTTTTAAAAACAATAGAAATAATGGGAATGTTTAAATGTTATTATCTAGGCATAATAATCCAGAGTACAAATTTAGCAAACTTTTCAGTAATCTGAAGACATTTTTTTTTTTTGGTGGGGGGGAGGGGTGCTGGTCAATGTTTTGTTGGTGTTTTTTTTTAACTCTTTTTATAGAATGTATGATATATATGATGCAGCTCAATTATTTTTTGTGAACTCAGGACCTCTGGTAACATGGTAATTTTGCTATGTATGGATGTTAGTATGAAGATGAAATGGAAATTTTTTTTTTCATACTACCAAACTTTTAAAGCACTGAAATTATAGTTTGCATTTTGTGTAAATTATTTTAATTTGAAGATATAGTAAAAGCATCTCCCTCTGCTTCAAGTATGAAATCAAGTATGTTCCTTGATTAAATCTGTATGTCTGCATAACTAATAATTGTCTAGTGTTGAATTTATGCTTAAAAATGTGTGTTTTCTCAAATAGCTATTTAATTAAAGCATCTTGTTTTATGAGTATTTGAATTAAAGCACCTTAAACAGGAGTATTTTCTCAATTTCATTGAAAAAAATATTATCCTGAAGTTTAGTGAGCAACCAGTAACCAAAAAAGTCAAGTGTGAAATCATCATTGTATATTGTTTGTAAGGGTTTCTCAAAGGTCTAGGTCTTGCATCAGAGCATTAGCCACACTATTAGTTTGATATAATAAATAAATCATAGAAGTGTTGATTGAAGGAGTCCTGTGTTGAGTCACTCAGTCCTGCCAGCACCCAGGGTGGGGATGTCACCAGCCTTTGATCAGGTCCACTTTCTGTGGCTTTGCCTGGATATTACTTAAAGACCTCCAGGGACAAAGGATCCACCATGTGTCTCTGGATATTTTGTCAGTGCTTCATTTATGCTGCTAAAGACTTTTTTTTCCCCCTCTTATGCCCAACCTAAATCTCTCATGCTACACTGTGGTCATTGACCTTGTTACATCTTTTGGTAAACTGGGTCAGATTTGAGTCCATCCTTTTCATAACCACCAATACAACTCAGATCTTACCACAGTATTGTATTTGTGGGAAAAATAAAAATGTGGTATTTTTGCATGTGAAACAAACCTGAAACTTTAAAAAAAAAGATGATTAATAAGTGTTAGCAAGTAAGAATAGCTTTCTATTTCTTGGTTAGTCATCCAATGACTCCACTATTAGCAACTTTTTATGCTGTATATTTATCATGCTGAATTTTTCCTTAGGCCACGAGCACATGTTTCACCATTACATTTTAACTTACTATTTAGAGAAAAAACAAAATGACTCGTGAATTAATTATATTTGTTTTCTTTTTGCAGTTAACATTGAAATGTCATTAAAAATCAGTGACAGTGTTATGTTCCCTACAGCTTTGTTTTTAACCACTGAGGGGATATTGGGGAAAAAAAGTAAAACCTCTTTCTGGCTATTTGGATATTGCTACATTTTCATATTGGTAAAACATTATTTCTTTAACTTTCGTCTTGTTTTGAAATCAGAGACAATGAAGAAAACTCATTAATATTTGAGCAGCAATAAGTGCTCCAACATCCTAACCTGATAGTTTTGCTGGTATGTTCTGTTATGAAAAGTGGAATCAAGGAGACCATAGCATTTAACTGTGGTTGCCTAGTAAAAGCATAATTAACTATAACCAGTTGCTGGTCTGGTGCACCAAATCCCAAATTATGTGTATTGTATATCTCCTATGTTCCTCTAACTTTTCATCTGAATCTCTGCTATTTCCCTAAAAGCATAGGTTTGTACTTTTTTTTACCAGTGAAGTGGAAAGCACCAGTGGAATGTAACCTTTATGGTTAGTCTGTACTTGGCTCTTTGGCATTTCTTTCACCACCATTAAACTTTGTTATTTGACTTGGTGTACCAGATTTTTTTATTGATGTTTAAGAGAGACAGAAGTACTCTAAGCGATTGGAAGCTATTTTCAAGCCCTTGGGGAGTAGTAGTCATAACTAAGGATGCCCTAAAGTGGCCCTGCTTTATCTACATTTAGAGGCTCAGACGGAGGAACGTGAAACTGCTGGCTGAAAACATGGTATCCTTCAGGATTTTGAATAGAGCAGGCAGAATGATGACACTATGAATGAAAAGGCATTTGAAGCTATGTTTTTCAGGAAAAATGAGCTCAGTAACCTATTCAAAATTTCACTGCCTGTGATTTGTGCATTTTAGTTACATTGCATTCATCAGTCAGAATTGCGGTGGTGGGTGTGTTTAGTGTTGGGTTTAGTGACGCTGTAGCCCATGAGTAGTTCTTTGAGGCCATGTACTATGATGACTCATGAAGGACTTATTTTGTTTTTGTGCCCGCATGGGACTGGTCCTGTATATGCCAAGAAAGTGGAAAAACATGCTGGTATGGAATTTCAATGAAAAAGACCCACTTTATTTAGGGGATACTTTTGGCAGCTATGAAACAGTACCTACTTGATCAAAATCTTGAAGTCTCCATTTTTTACTGGTAAATCCCTGAAGTGATACTTGTGTATGTTATTGAAAGAAAACAGAACACCCACTAATTTCACTTTGGCTAAGTAGATGATCTCTTTTGTTTCTTTTTTGTAGTTTAAGGGCATATCAGTTCTTATTTTTCCTAGATGTAGTTCAACAATTTTGTGTAAACAGTACTTGTTTTTTCTACCATGCGGTGTTCTTGTCATATAATTAAAGGAGGAGGATTAAGAAACCATTCTGATCAAATGTAACTGCTAAGAAAAAAGAAGAAAAGAAGAAATCTATTTTGTCCTTTAATCAATAAATATAAAAGTACACTTTAATAGAAACTGCAAACTGAAAGAAACCTAATTCATTGAGGTTGCTATTCCCTCTGCAATCTATATTTTCTTACAAGCTATGATTTATGACCAGTGAGGTTTTGCACAGGTTTTGTAAAATAGACTGAAGATGCACTGGTTTTGTGTATATGTTTGTGTATATATATGCAATAAGTTTTTGTGATCTTATGTAGAGGGGTTTGCCACTAGCCATGTGTTTGCACATATATTTGGTTATCAAGGCCTGCACATGCAGGTGCAAACATAGACAAAGATCTTGGATTGTGTTTGTTTCTTATGTAGTCATAATTGAAGAAATGCCTTTAGAGTGCAGACATAGCACACATCATGCAAGGGTGTCTTTAAGTAAAAGAAAAAAGATTTGATAGCAGTATAAATAATTTTTTTTGCATATTTGACTACTAATGCAGCTAAGCATTTCATAAGTCAGATATACAGTACTGGTAAATTTTGCATGCATTCCTGTTATTTTTAATCAAAATAAAAAGGTCAACAATATAGTCTTTCTAGTTAAATAAAGTACAATTTGATTACTTTCTGCTAATGCATATTACCATTTAATTTGATTTTTAGGAAGAGGGAGGTCTCTAATGGAAAGGAAATGTACTGTATAAATTAGGTGTACCCTCTTGCATTTACCTCTGTTCATTTAATTTTGAATATTGTTGCAAACAAAGAAATAACAACACTTGAATTGTAAACAATATTGAGCACATGTATATGAAATGTGCAGTACCTTTTTCAAATTTACAAAGTGCCTGAATCGCATCACTGAGATATAAACCCAAAATTTACAATTATTTATTGTAATAAATAAATAAAAATTAAAGTTCAATCTGAAAGCTGTGGGGTCTAAAGATACAACCTACCACCTATCCCACAAGAACAGAGTTCCCCTGTTCATGGAGGTGTATTAATTATATGGATCTTGTGGAAAGATTGTTTCAGATAAAATAAAGAAACTGTGTAATACTTTTTTAGCATGGGTACACAAAGCTCTTCCTTTAGGTGGGTGAAATTACCTAGTCACACATCTCTGCTCCGTTCTTCATGTAAGATGCTTATGATGCTCTAATCATCACAGTTGCAACTTTGTGTATTGTCACTCATCTGATTACCAAAGATTCCAGTACTAGAGATTTTGCAGCACCTTGCAGTTTGCAGATAAAAAGTCCATAATCTTGAATCAGGATTTAACAAAGCAGCATTTGTGTAGTTCCTATGGGAAGTGGCTTAGAACTGCACACAGAAGTTAAGCTTATTACTGTACTTGATAATGGAGCTACTGACAGGTCTTTTGTTGAATGAGAGTAGGTGCACATCAGATTGTGAAAGATGGAAAGCATTGTTGGTTTTTTGTTGGTTTTTTTTTTTTTTTCTGACATAGACTTTAAATCTTGAAGATCTGCTGATATCACATAGGGAATAAAAGCAGCTTTAGATGTATGGAAATAAAAGCAAAAGAATTCAAAATAAAACCAATCAGTCAAAGCAATAACATGTGCAGCTACGGTTTGGGAAGAAAATCCTTGGATTTTTTGCTGTCAGCTGGAACCTTGATCAGTTTAGGAACTCAGAAAATGTTTTCTCTCCTCTTTTCAGTTTTAATTGATTATGTAAAACATTTTCAGATTCTGCAATGCTGAATGCAGAGTTTATAGTTCCTTTCAACTCTCTTGATAGTCTTTTGATCTGTTTTGGAGACAGCATCACTGTTCTATTTAATAATGCTTGGAGAAAAAAAAAAAAATTTCAAGTGTTAACTCTGGCCGTTACAAATTTTGGATATGTATTACTGAAATAAGTCACTTTGTATGAGGAATGTTACTGTAGATGCCTTCTTACCTACGCTTGGCCTCTCTTCACTTTCCTAGTATTTTCAAAGTTTAATGCAGGTATTTTCAATCTCATCCAAAGTTAATAGGCAAACCACTTTTTCTGAGAGAGCCCAAGCAAGACTTCAGGCTCACCTAATAATAGGTGGTGGTGGCCTTTGGGAATAAAGGAGAAGAGGGATCCAGGGGTTTGGTCACTCCCACAGTTTGACTGACCCACATGGAGTTAGGATGTAGTTTCAGCAAGAGGAATGTGGGCTGTGACAGGGGTAGATGGGGAACTCTGAGGTTAGGCACTCAAAAAAATTACAGAATACGGAATCCCTGGGTTGGAAAGCACTCATGGATTAAAGCACAGATAATTTTATCTCAGGAAAGGAGAAATAGGATAAATATGGATTTTAGAGTGGAAGTACTATAATGCTCTGAGTTGTGAGAGGGTCTTCAGAGAGGTTAGGGGTTGCCCAGGCCACCCCTTTGCTTGGGAAGAAGAATACACACAACAGGCATGTACCCTAATCCTTCTTGTTCCCTGTACAGAAATGTTAATTCCTAACCCATTCAGCTTCTCTGTTCCTGCCAGTAATGTTGTATGTAAGAGTGCTTTTGTAAATACACCTTCTTGCCCCCAAATTTAAACATTTAAATGAACCTTATCTCTGTTATGAATAAATTCTTCCTTTTCTGGATGGAGACTGAGTACTAGAAAATGGCATCCATTTGTGACAATGCATCATATATTCTAAAGCTTTTCTTTTGATTACATGCTTTAGGTGATCAGTGTTTCCAGTCAGTTAGGAGAAAAGTTTCAAAGAGTCAGGACTATGTTAAGAAGCCCTGGAACCTCTTACTATGCTGCCAGGATGCAAGTTGTCAGGAAGCAATAGGATATTGGAGTCAGAAATTTACACAAAGTCAGGCATGTTTCATTGATATTTTTTGTTCTTCATGGCTGTTGTAAAGTTGACCATTTACATCCACATTGTCTTTAGCTATGCTCGCCCTTAAGATTTGCTCAGTATTGTGGCCAATCGTGCTTAATTTCTTTATCAGTGATCTGGAGAAGGGGATCAAATGCCCTCCAAGTCAGATTGTTGATCTGTGGGAGGGCAGGAAGGCTCTGCAAAGGGATCTGGACAGGCTGGATCCATGGTCCAAGGCCAGTGGTCTAAGGTTCAACGTGGTCAAGTGTCAGGACCTCCCTTGGGTCACAGCAGCCCCACAGAGGCTGGGAAAGAGTAGCTGGAGAGCTGTCCGTAGGAAAACCTGGGGGTATTGGTCAACGCCAGTGGAACATGAGCCAGCTGTGCCCAGGTAGCCACGAAGGCCAGTGACACCTGACTCAGATCAGCAACGGAAGGGCAGCAGGAGCAGGGCACTGACCGTCCGCCTGTGCTGGGCACTAGTGAGACCACAGCTTGAATTCTGTGTTGGGTTCTGGGCCCCTCATTGCAGACATTGAGGGGTTGGAGTGTGTCCAGAGAAGGGCATCAGGGTTGGGGAACGGTCTGGAGCACAAGTCTGTTGAGGAGCAGCTGAGGGAGCTGGGGGTGCTCAGACTGGAGGAAGAGGTGGTGGTGGAGGGGGGAGTTATCTCTTTTTAAAACAGAAAATGTTGTAACTAGGTGAGGGTCAGGATCCTCTCCCTGCTAACAAGTGACAGGACAACAGGAAACAATGTTGAGTTGAGCAGTGGGAGGTTGAGATTTCATCCTAGGAAGAATTTCATCACCAGAAGTGTTGTCAAGCACTAGAACAGGCTGCTGGGCAGTGGTAGTATTTAAAAGATATGTAGAGGTGGCACACAGGGACATGAGTTAGTGGTGGACCTGACACTGATGGGTTAATGTCTGGACTTTCCAGCATAAATGATTCTGAAATCTTAATAGGTAATTTCGTGTGTCCAGATATGAAGAATTTCTAGTGTCTTTATATTCTGAGATTAGGAGCTTTAATAAAACACCCATTTATATTTTCCATTTCAAGTGGCATTACAAACATCAGCTTTACCAAACATTCTTGCTTAGGAAGTACATAGAAGAGTAAGAATGTCCGCTTCTCTTCTTTGGTTTTATTGTTGTTGTTTCCACATTACAGTGTCTGTAGTTTGCCATTGTTACCTGCAAATTTGCAGGAAATGTCTTAGCTTTTGTAGATTTAACCCTTTTTATCCTTCAGAAATGCCCTGTGCTCTCAATTTTAATTTATTCTGAGGAAAAAAATCCCTATTCAAAAGTGATTTCATAATGATGGGAAAGAAACTTAAAAAACTTTGTTCTTTCCATCTCCAAGTACATGTTTAATTTAGCTTTTAGTAGTTGGTACTTTTTCTATCTATTCCAAGTACCTGTTTGCCATCTTTCTTCTCAGTAAGAAGAAGCAAAATATTTCAGCTGTGGTAATGAGGACAGAATGCATCTGAAGTTGGGGTTTGCTTTTCTTTGCAAATAGCAAAAGAATAACAGGTGAGGAGTTCTAGCTTAATATTTACATGTGAATTTAGTGACTAAAAAATCAGTAATCTGATTAAAATTAGATGCAGTACTTATGGGTTCTGTACAAACTCTTGGATACCCAAATTTAAGCAGATTTCAGAAATATTGTATGTGTCATACAGTATTTTATAACTGTTTTTGTGAGCTTCTTTTGAGTATCATGGTTGTCAATTTAAAATGGAATTAGCTAACAGACGTTTTAAGATGCTTCTGTCTATCCAAATAGCATTTGAGTACCAAGAGACCAATATTGATTGACACAATATTTGTTGCTCTGTCTAGAATCTTTGGCACCAATTCATTTGTTCTTACTGAAGAAAACATAGGCTAAAATTACATAAAATTAAGTTAGGTGGGAAAAATAACTACGTTTGTGGCAGAGGTACATAATATACTTGGAGCTATTTTATATAATTATGAAAGTATGGATTGTTCTTATAAGTAATCAAGAGTGACATTTAAAAGGAGAAATGAAGATTAAGAATAAAAACTTGATATAAAAATTATGTGGTTGAGAAAGCTCACAAATTGATCTGTTACTCTAATACCTAAAATAGAGAACATAAAGCTCCTTTCTAATTTGATTCATGAACAAAAGAAAACTTGTTATAGGAATATGTGAAATAATAGGAAAAACTCTTCATTGAAAGGATCCTGAGAAATAATTCCTTGGCTATCAAGGTCCGGGAGACATCTTTTCTGTCCTCTAGGCGGAGGTAAGCCTCAAACTGTCTGACAGCAAATAAACAGGGAAAATTATGCACAAAATACATGTCTACTTTAGATTCCAAATTAGGCAAGATGACCTGCAGAGTCACCACTTCTGAAAGCAAAATGGACACAACCTAATGTAAGAAGCTTTGCAAATGCATTAGTCAGAGAGAAGTCACCAGGAAAGGACTGAAAAATAGGTGCAGCAGAGAGAGGGATTTATTTTTTATGCTTTGTAGAAGTTGGCTTCCTGAGGTTTTGGGTTTGGATATCATAGATGACTAGAATCATTTGAAGCTTATCAAATCCCTTTCAGCCAGCAAAATAACTAAGCATTAGAACATATGATAAAAAGAAGCAGACAGTTTTCATGAGAAAGACCATGGTATTTTGTACCTGAAAAACGTACAAGTTAACTATTTTCATAGTTTCAGACATTGGCTTCACTATGCAAGCATGAAGGCTTCATGCTGCCTAAATGTTTCTCTATTGTCTTGAAAACTGACATCTGATATTTTATGCAGAATTCTGCATTAATTATCAGTCCAAAACACCTCCTTTTTTCAACTCTTTGGCTTCCTGCAACTTGTAACAAAGTCGATGAAATCAGTTCTTGTGTTATTTACACTTGAAAGGTAAGATTGCTTTAAATGACAGGATTTGAAGAACCTGAAAATTCATCTTCTTCAGATCTTTCTATCTTCTTCTGTAGTGCAGTGGTAGTACAGCTTTGAAGTCCCCTCTGCCTTGGAAAAATCCAAGTCTGCATGCCATGATTTCATGGTTGTCTCTATAAAGTAAAATATTTTTCTGTTTCTAGTCTTTTATTCTTGCATTGAGTATTTTTTGGTCAGGTTGTTGTTTCTGCCCACTATTGCTGTATGTTTGATTCCTCCTCAGCCTTTCTTCATCTGGGTAATGCCATTTCCTAGATTGCTTATTGCCTCTGGTAGGAAGGACAAATTATGCGTGTTTTGAGATGCAGAGTAATTGTCTACTAAAGGAGTTTAAGAAAGAATTCAGTTTGCTGTCTCTGTTGAGAATGATTTTGGCTTTGTATACCAGAGTAAGTCAGAAGTGTGTGATCAAGTCATGTGGAGAAATAAGAAGAGAAACTGAGAAAAGTTTTGAAAAAGAAAAAGGTATTTAAAGAATGATGGAGGAGGGAACGGGGGAGGAGGAGGAGGTATAGAATATATTACAAGATATAAAAAACCAAATTGTGCTGCAACATCTGTATTTGATGGGTGGACCACTTGGGAAATAAGGAATTGTCTGGATGGTTGCACTTAAAGGGTTGTGGTCAGTGACACCAGGTGGAGACTTGGTGGTCATCAGGAGTTGGTGTTTGGACTGGCCCTGCTGAACACCTTTGTCAGTGACACAGGCTGTGGGATCAGAGCACCCTCAGCAAATTTGCTGACAACACCAAGCTGTGTGGTGTGATGGACACACTGCAGGGTGGGGATGTCACCCAGAGGCACCTTGACAGGCCTGAGAGGAGCCTGTGTGGATCTCATGAAGTTCCATAGAGCCAAGTGCAAGGTCCTGCACCTGGGTCAGGGCAATTCCAAGTACAAAAAAGCACAGGCTGGGCAGAGAATGGATCAAGAGCAGCTCTGGGAAGAAGGACTTGGGGTTTTGGTGGATGAGTAGCACAACATGAATGGGCATCTGGGCTCACAGCCATCTGGCTGCATCCTGAGCCCTGTGGGCAGCAGGGGAGGAAGGGGATTCTGCCCCTCTGCCCCACTCCAGTGTGATCCCACCTGCAGAGCTGCCTCCAGCTCTGGGAGCCCCAAATTAAGAAGGATAGGGAGCAAGTCTAGAAGAAGCCATCTAGATGTTCAGTCTGAGCACCTCTCCAGCCTGAGAGTGCTGGAATGATTCAGACTTATTAGAAGCCTTTCATTACCTTAAGGGAGGTTACAGGAGAGCAACCAGGAGGTCTCAAAGTGCATTAGTGAGAGAACAAGGAGTAATGGTTTTACATTGTACAAGAGTGGGTTTAAAATTACATATTAGGAAGAAATTCTTTACTGGAAGAGTGGTGAGGCCCTGGCACAGGTTAGCCAGAGAAGTCATGGCTTCCTCGTCCTTGGAAATGCTCAAGGCCAGGTTGGACAGGGCTTTGAAACATCTGGTCTAGTGGAACGTGTTCCTGTGTATGGAAGCAGGGTGTGAATGATTTGATCTTTAGGGTCCCTTCCAACCCAGGGCATTCTGTGATTCTATGATCTAACTTACTTCTCTGCTTTTGAATTGTCTTTTTATTCATGTGACCTGACAGGAAAAACAGATTCCAAAATTGACTGCTGTCACTTTTCATTTTATTCTACTTCTTTCTGGCAAAAAAGAAAGAAGATAAAAGCTTGGTGTTCAGGGTTATTTATGTATCTTGTAACTTACATGATGTCCTCTGGTGTTATTGGTACTGTCCATGAGTTATAGAAGGAGCTTTAAATACTTAATGTTCTCTATGCATGGGACAAGCCTGGTTATGCATATTTGGAGATGCAAGATAATTGTCTACTCAGAGAGTTAATGAAGTATAAAGTACAATTACTAAATTCTTACCTTCAATTATTTTGCTATAGCTTTCCTGGGTAGGCAAACCAGAAGAATTGTAAAGCTATCCTGCACCTTCTGGGTCAACACTATATCACGGACCATGTGCAAGAAAAACTGTCTGACCTTCTCTGTATGTAATGAAACAGTCTAATATCATCTCTTAGTAGCACATAATGAGTCTTCTGTAGTTTGGAATCCTAGTGGTTTTTAGAGTTAGCACTTCTGGTTTATGTTTCTGTTTACTTGAACACTGGAAGAGAAGACACAAAAGGATACAAAAGGAAGCATTTTTCTAACTTTTTAATTTCAATTGACTAAAAGATTTTTTTAAAGCATTATTTTATCATTCATGGTCTTTTGTTTGAGGTTTTTTTTTGTTTGTTTTTTTTTTTGCAATCAGCTTTCACAGCATATGCTATGGTAAAGCCTAAACAAAGCTTTAAAATGGAATTGTGATTTACCTGGTCAGCAGTGTTTCAATTTCATCACTTTAATATCTCATATCCAGGGAATACAGATGTATTAAATAGAAAAATGGGATGATGATTTTATCAAATAAGCAGTCTAGTAATTGGGATGAGATATTTCAATGAATGGAACGGTTTTCCAGATATACAGTGATTCTTCAGCAGATTTCTGCCTTATGATTTAGAGAAGTAGAAAAGTGTTTGTTGAACTAGCAAGGTAAAAGACCAATTTCTAGTACTGCAGAAAACATTTTTCTTACAAATAAATGATTTATACTGAGGTAGCAATTTATCTGGCATTGAAAAAAAACAAGCTATTTTCAGGATTTTCTAGCAGTTGAAAAAAAATATTAAAGCTAAATGTCTTCATGCACTGGGTTCACAAACCAGCATTAGCAGTCCTACTTTTGTTTGCTGCAGACAGAGTTCAGGAGAGCTTTTTTCCTGTTCAGGAAAAAAGAGAAGTAGCAGCTGCTATGAAAAGAGATAGGTTTAAATGCAATTTATCTACTATCAGAAATTAATGCTTGCGTTTGCTAGATGCAAGAATATTACTAGTTAAGTGTGGTGCTTCTTTATTTATTGGTGGTGTTTGTTAATAGCCCTAAAGTAAGAATACCTGAAAAAGTTATGTTCAAAGCTCCAAATGATTTATCTCCTCATGACTTTTTTTTACATTATAAGTGTTTTATTATAAAATGCAGCCCTAAGACTGGGCAGATAATAGAAGCATTTACTTCTTGGATCAGAAAACAAAGAAATGTGGCATGTGGACTAGAGCAATTATTGATGTGTATGTTTTCAAATAATGATGTAATCTGAGTTACAAGGAAATTGAGTTAATAAGCAAAGATAAAAACATAGATGCCTGTGCTTAGATGTTTTGAACTCAGTAGAAGACACATTATTTTTTATTCATTTTTATTTTGTTGAGTACTGGTTTTGATGTGTGGCAGGTTGGGGTTTTTTTTTGTAGTAGAGGATAATTTCATCAAGGGATAGTTTTCAATGCAGATCTTACCAAATATTCTCTATCAATGTACTCTGATCATAATTTATATATATAGGTATTTTATTGTGGCAGTAATAACTGGAATACAGCTTTGCAAAGATGTCAACATCATCCCTTACAAATAATGTGTAACAATATTGTTAGAATAAAAATATATATGAACTAGGTAAAGCTTTCCCCTCCTACCCTTGCAAGCATGCACACTGCATGCAGTCACCCCATGGCTCGCTTTCTGCAGCATTCTAAAATCTTTTTTTTTGCAGCTGTTCTTGAATGTTTTGTCCTAGTGCTCATGCACACATACATGCATATGTACCTCTACCCATGCATCCTTATGCAAGCTAAAATTCTCCTTTTTGTCTGTATGTATCATCTTTAACCAAGACAACCAACCCATCCCACTAAACATTTCCTTGTGTTCCATGCAGATCATCTGTTTGAGTTGCTATATTCCTCCATTTGAGAGATAACTTTTATTTTCTCCTGTAGGATATATTGGAAAATATCAAATCATTTTTATGAATACTACTTATATTAGTTTCTTGCTGTGGGGAAAGATCAGGAGAATATGCTAAAAGAAGTAGGAACCAAGAGGAATACTTAAATAAGCAACTTATGAGCAAACAAGTAAAATGCACAAGTTAACTGTACACAAATAGCTACTTGGCACCAAAGTTATTGCAAAAGCATATCCAGGGGTTCTGGATGGAGCATCCTGTCTATTCTGCTTCTAGTTGGTTTTGTGTGTGGTAGATTTGCATTTTGGTGCATACATTTGACCAGCTTTACCAGTAACTTTGTATGTACTGCTAATATTATTGTTGTCAGTTGTATAGGTTTTAATTATACAAGCTGTCCATACTTATCCTCAATACAGTTCTTTTGCTGGGGTTTTCTTTTATGGAAATAGGAGTGATGTGCACATACAGTGTAGGTTTTTCAATAATACCTTAGAAGCTGTAGAAATAACATGCCACTTTAACCTTGCTAGCAACCTACTTTTTTGAAATGAATGATGTGTAATACCAATTGATTGTCTATAAAACTGAAAAAGCTGATGGTATGTCAATAAAATATAACACATTAAATAGTGCTGTTTACCACATCAGTGTCTTATTGGTGATGTGAAAAGGAAGAAAGCTTCAGAGGCCAAACTGTGATGTTTGCTAGGACAGTCAGAAACTTATCAGAGAATTACATTACTTCGGAGCAGTCAGACTGTTCTCCAAGGTAACCCAAGAATAGCTGCCCTGTCTGTACCTCATGTACTGGACTTTTAGTCTTCTCTTGAGACAGCTGGCAATGTGCCATTACAGCCTAATGCCAAAAGCAAATGGCTCATCATCCCTGAACACCTTTACATATCAGCTACAGAGGTGTGTAGCAATCTTTCAAAAACAGAAATCTGATCACAAGACTGAAGCATCTTTTTTTCAATTAGTTTGGTCACTGAAGTTTATGAGTCATCTTTATGCTGTCACAAGAATTTGTGATAAACCGGTTTCACATGGATAGACCTAGTTTCATGTGAAACTGGGGTGCAATGATTTATTTTTTAGTAATTTCCTTTTTAACACTTTTGATTTAAAATTGTCCATGTGGTTAACAAGAAACCTGACATTTGCAAAACTGCTTGAGAAGGAATTGGTTTTTACCCCTGCTGTAATGACACAGTGAGTTATAATATTCTTCATGTTAATTTGTTCTGGTTCCATAATAAAATTAATTTGTTCTACTTCCATGGTTGATTATCTTTCTAGGATGAAGTAGGAAGGGCAGTATAGTGAGAGAGAAGTTATAACTTCTCATGTCCTGGTCTAAACCCTCTATGTGTTAAATACTGTCATTTATTGTCTCACAAAAAGACTAACAGCAGTTGTGTAATCTTCAGTATATCATAGAGAATATTTAATTTACCAGTTCCTACCACGTATCTGTTTTGGTTGGGACTATTTCTGGGACAGTGCAGTCTGGAATAGGTATGGACCTAAATCGAAGTAGACACGTTACTTTTTGTTTTTATTATGTTAGCATCCTAGTACTTTTTTCCAACATCTTGTTCTGTAAAAATTACCTCTGCAATAATGAAGATGCCATATTTTCATGTGATTCTAACTGCTGCATGTATAACCTGTTTGGCAAGGGACATGTGCTAACTAGGCAAGCTGAGCCAGAAGTGTTAATGTGACCTTTTTATTGTTTATTAATTAACCAAGATTTGAGTTTCAAATAATAGAGAACCCTCAACTGACTTGATATATATCTCATGATAAATAAATGCCAGAATTTAAGACATTCTTAAGTGTCCTAAGGCTAAGTCTGCTAAACTATAGCAGTGGGCCTTTTGTTTGGATTGCTTCACTTTTTTTCCCTCTTGATTCTTTCTCACAAAAATTTAATGTTACAAGTTATTAGAATTTTTTGTAAATTTTAATTTTCTGTCCCATGAATATGCTTAAAACTGAGGTAAATATGTATGGCTCCATCTATTTCAAAGGATATGTATATCCTAAAACATTAAAAATTGCAGATTCTTTAGCATATTTGATGATACTCAATTTCTGCAGAATCTGGCTTTAGGTGTGGAACCTCAGCTTAGCTTCAGTCCTGTATTTGAGTGCATTAATCTCCTTGCATCAAAAACAGGGAGAAAATTGTTGTGCAAGGAAGATGGAAAGATGTCTAGTGAATCTAAAGAATGTCAGCATCAAGATGGAGGTACTTCTTGAAAAATATATGTTCCTGTAAGGATTTCTGCCTGACAGCTTAATGATTAGGTCAGGAGCTACTAGTTCTTTAGAGGAGTTTTAAAATTCATCCTTCTCACATTAATACTGCTTGTTACTCTATCTCATGATGTTCTATGTGCTTATTATTTAAAAGTTAACATTCACAAATTATACATCTAATAATTTATGCCTGATGCATGTAGAAAGGGAAGACATTTTATAATGGAAATATGACAGAACTTTAACTGGAATGGCTATGCAGGGCATTAGTATAATTCATCACCTGTTCTGTACGTTTAGACTGTTTTCTAGAAATCCATTAAATATGATAGGAAGATGGATTGTGGTCTATTTCTGACTGACATTATCATCAGTACACATGGTAATTAAGATCCACTTACAAAAGTGTTGTCTGCAGAGTCCATCAGTTGGCTAGCAATTAGAAATAAACTGAGGTGGGTGAACCTAGTGATTTCAAAAGACTTTATGGTTGTAGAAATAAATACGGTGTACAGCAGATATTTCTACGAACTTTGGATTTCTGTTAAAACATTTATCACTTCATTAGAGCATACTAAAATTCATAGCAATATTTTGATGCTTACATGTGGACTGAGGGGCTTTAGAACTGTAAAATCAAGCATACATTTACAAAAACATAAAGAAAAGGGTTGCTGTTTAACTAATGATACCTCCACTGTGAGATTCTTGTCTCTCAAGTGGATACCAAATGGCATAAAATATAATGTTGTCATCATATTCTACTTTCTTTAGAGTAGCTTGAAAAACATGCAGAATAACATGTGTCAGACCACAGCATAGCTGAGAAATGACTCTGCAATTGTTTTGCAGTAAAGCAAATCCACACAAATTTATGCATTTAACATGTCACTACTTTCTTGTTTCCATAAATGTTAGTGTCTTACATAAATTCAGGTATTGAAGGCACCAAATAGATAAAATATGTGTGGAAGTAAATTTGTATGTATTGCATATGTGCTCTGCGGCCAGCTATCAAAAGATGAAAATGTTGCTTTGAAAAACATTTTATTTTCATTACTCAAAGTTTTTTAATGGACTGCTCGGTTAAGCTTCTTTTGTTTTGAAATAAAATCCAGCAGCTAAAATGTGTAGTCTCTTGTAATATTCTTTCTGGCACATGTTGTAGGAAAATAAATGAGCCTGGTATAATGCCCTGAAGTTTTATTTACACAGTTTTGAACCTGAAAGGGAAGCTTCAAATAATAGGTTATTTTGAACCTGTAGTTTGAATACAGAAGACTGTATGTCACTATATTGGTTCAGTTTTTCTTACTTCCAGCACGTCCCTATCCTGAACTAGGACCTGGAGATAGAGCAGCATAAATTTGTCGCCATCCTACTTTTTGAGAGACATGCAAAGAGAGTGCTGAGGATCAGGTTCTGGGGTTAGGAAGTGTGGCCAAGAAGCATCCATGTGTTTGCATCTAAAGCCCTTCATAAGGAAACGGTTTTTATTCCTCCTGGGTAGAGATTTAGCTGTTCACAGCTTGGTAGCCATATAAGTATGTAAAAACACTATGAGAGAGTTAAAATGTGGGACAAGCCTATTTGTGTAAGTGGTCATTCCCTTTATTAAACAAAGTTGTATCCTCTATCACCAGAAATTCATTTAAATAGGTATGTGATTTCGCAAAAACATAGCTGATTTTTTATGTTTTTAAGTTAGAATATGACATGTGTCATATTTTCTAATTTTATACCTGTGATTTGTATTATGCACCATTTGCCTAGAAATTAGGAATGCAATTTAAATGTACAAAAGCAACATTTCATTTTTGGTGCTGTTGGTTAATAAAACTGCTGTGAATGCATGAAACGCAGAAAAGTGCTTATCAAAACATGGATCACACTAACAGTCCAAACACACTGAAATTCTATAATCTCTAGCTATGGCAGCATTCACAGTTCGCTGCCTACCCATTGCCACAGGTACTAAAAGATGAATGAATACCAAATAGTAGCACTTAAAACATGGCAGAACAGATCTTAAACTCTTACTTTCTAAAATACTTTCCATTGCTTTTGAGTAAGTACAGGAAGGAATGTGCAATAAGAGGAAAGGGGAGAGTTTCTTTATTCCCTCATGTTTCCATCATGAGGAAACATGAGGGAATAGCTATTCAAGAGTGGCACAGTGCATTAATTTTTACTTATGGAGGGTTTTTTTCATGAGGAAGTTGTTAAGTAAAAAGTAGAAGTCTGTTTGTGAAACATGTCTGGGCTGTAACTGTGGTGCTGTACATGCCAGAACATTACAAGATAGTTATTAGATGCTTAAAATACAGTACCTTCTTTTTCTTTCTGGTGGAAGTACATACTCTGGTATTTGTTGGGCAACTTTCCTTCTTTCTTTCTTTCTTATTTGTTGGGCAACTTTCCTTCTTTCTTTCTTTCTTTCTTTCTTTCTTTCTTTCTTTCTTTCTTTCTTTCTTTCTTTCTTTCTTTCTTTCTTTCTTTCTTTCTTTCTCTCTAGGCATATTTAAATGCAGATATTTAAATACTTCTCCTTTTTATGTAATTTTTCTTACTCTTTTTAAGTAAATATATAGTAAACAGCCTTCTGTATTTTGCCTTGAAATATTTCTTTAAAAATACCATTCAGTGTTTAGGGAGTGCTCCCCCTGAGAAGGTGGCTTGCTAAACCCATTGTCCGTGTAGGTAGGATAGGTGACTGATTACAGACAGGCCTTTATATAAGGAATTGAAGATTGTTTTCACAGATAAAAGCCTCATCTTTAAACTATTTCCTAAGTTTCTTAGGAGGCTGTAGCTTGCTTGATCACCAGTTCTGGGATATGCAAAAGCTGGCAGACTGCAGTGTGCATCCCACTTGACAGTTCAGGAAGATCTGGCTTCTAAGGCTTAAAAAAATCTGACTTTGAGATTTAAAGTGCAATATTACTACATCTTGGAAAGTCCTGGTGCAATACAGGAAGAGGCTATTGAACGTCTTTATAACCCATATAACTTGTGTTTGGGTCTTGGCATTCACATATTACTCATTAATTAAATAGCAGTTCAGTTTTATGATATTTTCTGGGCACTATGTGGCTTTTTCTACCATTTTTCAAAATCCCAGTATATTCTAGTAATATTCTAGTATATTCTAATATTACAGAATTTTCTGCGAAATGTAGATATCCCAGCATTAAGCATTTCACAATATTTGGTCAGTTATTGCTAATCTAAGGAGTTAGTATCTACCAGCTTTGTGACGAAAGTGGTATTGAGTTGGTGTAGCCCCTTCTATAGGGCTCTCCTTTTTAGGTCCCAGCAAGGTGAAGGTCCTACCTTATCTTCCTGTGTACTGCAGAGCATTGTTACAGTTTTTGCTGAATACCACTGGTGTTTTCACTGTTCCTCTGAGAATCTCTTGGCTACCAAGATCTATTTGAGTCTTCTTCGACCACTGCCACTCAACTAGGAAAAAAGTCCTATTCCTTACATTTTTTTGTTGTGTTAAATTTTGGTAAAGGCTCCAGAGTGAATGCAATTTATCACATAAGTTTAATGCATTAGATTGCATATAGTCATATGCAATAGTCATTTTATTTTTAGTCATTTATACCAAGATTATGAAGATTATGTGCCGTCTGTCTAATAAGAGATCTGTCTAATTGGAGAACGTTTCACATTCTTTTGTTACTTGGCAGTACCTATTTTGAATCCATTTTTATTATATCAGTGAGAGAACTGAGAGTGAGGAAAATAGTGAAGACTAATTCCTGGTGTTGTTAGCAGGCAAAAATGTTGTTTGTGGCTGATTATCAACCTTGCAAGTCAGCATGTTAGTAGAGTTAACTAATCTTGAGATGAGTATTTCAGAGAGATGTTTTGCAAAGTGCTTGCTTCCCATCAAATATTCTTAATGGTGGAGACCTGAACTGGGTAATAGCACTGGGAAAAGAGAGAGCTTTCTTCTTCTCTTCATATTTGCAAGGAATTTCTAATGCTGCGGTTTGGACATAGTCTCAGTGCTTAGCATTTATGAGTTTGCTACAAGGTGCTAAAAAGACAGGAAGGTGAGGGCATGGCAGGAAGTGGAAACTAATGGGATCGAGTGCACTGCTGGCAGCCTCATCATTACTCTATCAAAGCATTTGTTTTTTTAGAACAGTGGTATAATGTATATGTCATTAGTAGTGACGCACCTTTAGCTTTCAAACTGAATGTGTGCCATTTAGGTTTAGTTCTAATGCTTGTTACAAGAGTTAATAGGTAAATGTTATTTTAAAATATGCCCCTACAATTTAATTAGTATCTCAAAGCTGTTTTAGTCATGTTTATAAATGCTAAAATGTTATGAATCAAACAATTGAATGAATCATTCCATCATTGTATAATTAAGACTGACTAAAAGTAAAATTATATTTTAATGGTCCTTTTCTTTTCCCATTGAGGCCAATGGCAAGAATCCCATTGACGTCAGAAAGTGCAGGATTAGGCCTTAATATGATCTGCCTTTTTTGTGAGTAACCTCAGTATAAAATGCTTTGTCTTTTCTTTTTAGGGATAAATGTTTAGCTGACTGTTCAGTCACTTGTTCAAAGCTTGTAGATGGAAAAAAAGTTTCTGAGCTAACATAAATATTTTCTTTAAAATCTAGCAGATCTTATAATTGTTTTTTCAACCCTGAAAACAGATCATTAAAATATTGATCCTCTTGCCTGAGGTTTGTATATTTAACTATGCTACTAAAACAAAAACTTCTGTAGTCTGTGTAGAATTATTTAGTGGGACCAACAGTAAAGTTACCTGGCTGACTTTAAAGTGTATCTTCCTCTGATTCTGTTCAGTGGCACGTGGGAGTGTGACACTTAATGCCATTGCAAAGCATCAGCTACTTTGGCCTCAGCTAGTTGTTGATACAAGTTTGGATTGCCATAACTGAAATCTCAGTAGCATAACAAGTTGATAACCACAGCAGGGTGAAGTTTGTCTTAAGGACATCAAGAATAACAGGTCAAAGGACTGTGGTAAACTGAGAAGAGTAATGGAATTGCTGTTGAGATTCACAGTCCTCCTGACTTTCAACACATGCTCTATGAGTTTACTTATGAATTAATTGATATTTTTTCAACTCCTGGCATAGAAAAAAAAAAGTAGTATTTTTTAAATTAATAAGGTTAAGAAAATGAAATACAAAATTTGTTATATGCTCTGTTGTTGTTGTACATTGGTTCCTCTGTATGAAAGAAAAAGCTTCTGCCATACATTCCAAAACTGGATTTCTCACTCCTTTCTGAAGATCAATCACTGTTTTTCACAGCTAGCTAAACACATTCTTAGTGTATAAGCATTTTATACAAATTGAATCCCACTAGGGAAAATTGAAAAAGATAATACATTGAATATTGTATGTATGGGAGTGTTCAAATTGCTATCTGAGAGTGTAGGAAGATCTGTTTTGAATTCTTGGCCTGAGTCAGGTGGACTTCAAAGTTATGCTTTCTGTATTGTGGTGATTTCTTGAATTGCAGAATTAAGAGAGACAAGGAGAAGAAACAATAGAAACCACTAGTTGCTTTTCTGACAGCTTCATGAATACAAAGAACCAACAAAAATCATTGACATGTTCAAAAATGCTTTTGAATGGCTGGAACTATTTTTTCAAAAAGACGTTCTGTTTTTCAGAAAAATTATCTTGTATCTAAATAGAAGTATTTATCTCTTACAAATATTTTAATCTAAACATTGCAGCTGTTGCATAATTAAAATGTGAATAATTATCTTCATCAAAATACTGCTTTGCAATAACTGGAACAAAAAAATAAGAAAAGAGGGGTGCTTTTGTTTTCTTTTCTTTTCAAGTTCTGTGCCTGTGAGAGATTCCTTAAAATGAAACAAGAAAAAGTAGTGGGACATTTTTCCCATCAAGTGCAATATTAGTGCATAAAATAGTTCATATGTTTGTGTTAGTAAGTTTACATTTGAGATCAAAAAAAAATAAGCTCTTCTTTTCGGAGGTCAATAATGCAGCCAGTAAACTTGTAGCCATAAGTGTAACTTCGAGGGACTAGTGGTCAAGACAAATGGAATAATAATTATTTCATCAGTTCATTATTCACTGTGCTTCTTAGAGTAGACTGGGGGGAAAAAAAACCAAAAATCAACAGACATAAATCGAAAATCATCTTTTCTAGTTCAAAATAAAGAAAAAAAGAAATGTGAAAGAGCAGATCAGTGTAATTGGAATTTATTATTATTCTGTATTGTCTCCTCTCCTTCAGTGGAATCAAAGTTTTAATATCACTGGTGAAGGTGTCCATAAAAGCTCTGAAACCTAGGTAATTTGTTTCGTCTGACTAACATGTTTTACATATTGTGCATTTAATAATGAGTAAAGTAGCTAGGCCAATAATAAACCAGTACAATACCGACAAAAGAGAACACTTATTTGAGGTCATTGTGTCAAACGCAGCAAAATACTTTTTATAGCATGTCAGGAATATCTTTACAATTAGCACTAATTACCGAGAAAAAAGTCAAAACATCAGCTTTAAGGAAGGACACTTTTCAGTGCAAGATCAAAGCTGTATCTCTACAGAATAGCAAAGCTATTTAATTGCACCAAAGTGCTAATTGGATTTTGAGGTGCTTTCATGTGTTTTCCCCCAATTAGCCAGTCATCCCTGACCAAATCCACCTAAGAAGAGATTATGAGTTTTAAAACTCTTGTCTGCACAGTTGCAACTGGGGGTACCTGTGCAAAAGCAGTAGTGCCTTATTTTTATGTAAATTGAGGTCTTTCAGGTCATGTTACTAGGCTTGCAGGGATGAAGAAATAAGGAGCAAATCAACCCCACACTGTGTGGTAAACAATTACTTAGATATTCTGTCCTCTTTACATCACTGCAAGAAAACAGAAAGGCTACAGCTAACACTCTTTTTTTGTTGCATAGTTCATCAGTACACAGTGTTTAAAGAGAGCTTTTGATGCCTGAGGAAAGACTTGTCTTCAGAGGCTTTATCTGTGCTCTGCATTTCTGTTAATTAGGAAGAATAATTAACTTTTAATGTTTTTTAAGGTAAAATTTGCAGTCTTTTCCTAACTTTTTAAATAATTTAATTTGTGGTTTTCTTATTTGTAGAAATTACTGCAATGATTTTTTCACTACCCTTATTTATGAGTTTAATTAACATCCTTCACATTTATAAAAGCACAAAAAGTCAAGATAATGGTGACAGTTGATAAAACCCATACAGTTTCAAAAAAAGCTATTATTTGTCAGTAGTTGAACTATGTCAAATACCCATAAACCATGATCTCTTGAGGCAAAATACATATGCAATATTTTCCTAAGACAATTTTTTCTACATTTTTAAGAGTCTTACATCTTCCCCCTCAAAATGCTTAGATAACTTGCTGTCATCCAGTCACTGTAGTGGGATCCTGAGGAAGCAGATACTTTTCATCCTGATGGAAGAGAAGCATGTAGTGAAGCCCTACAAGAATGTCTTCATGCATCCTTCAAGAGCTCCAAAGTCCCATCAGAAATTGCTCACAAAAGTTCTATTGAGATTTTTCCTAACAGAGGAAAAGGACTTGTGTAAAGGAGATTCCACTCAGGTGACCTATCTCTCTTTCCATTGTGGATTCATCCCAGGGCCACTCTGCAAGTTATCCAACGTGAATTCTGAGCATTCACACTTCAGAGCCCTGCTTTTGTAGTCACAGTGTTGTGACTGCTCCTGTCTTCCTTCCTGTGTGCCACAGAGCACCAGGAAGAGTCCACTGGGTTTTGTACTTAGAATGAGTTTTTCTCATCAGTTAATTAATCATAGCAGACCTGGACCCTTTGTGTGTGCAGTGGAGTAATTATGGGAATGTAGGGTGAGGAGATCAGTAGTCTGTAGCATCCTTTAGATGCAGGAAGGAACTTGGGTGCAAGCCAACTGGGTTTGCTCACAACATCTGCATTTTGAGACCCTGTACAGAAAGGACTGAAGATTTATGGAATCAGAAGAGTGAGAAGGAGCCATTATGATTCTGTGACATGTAGATAAGAGGAAAATATTTGAGTTTGGTGTCAAGTGTCCTAGTTCCTTCACTGCATTTTGCAGTGCAACTTAAAACACTTTAAACACATAATTTATATCAAATATGCACTGATATACTATCATATGGATGCAGAGTTTTTCTTTAAACTATGATATTTATTATTGCTGTTGGCTACATGGTAAATCTCAGGGTTTACTATTATTCTGATAGTTTTTTGAAATTGAAAGACTCAATGGAGCAAACATCCTTCACATGTCCTCATGCTGTATACTTGACATTTTATTGTGATTAAGTTCTTCCACACCAGGCTCCTTTAATTTAAGAGGGAACTAAAGCAGCAGGTCTGTCATGCTGATTTCAAGATTTTTTTTTCTTTCACAGAATTGCAATAGAAAATATTTTTGATTAGTCATTTGAATATTTGCTTGACTTTAAGGAAACATTTAATTCCCTTGAAACCATTCAGTTTAAAGTGTCTGAGTTGAGTCTGAATTTGAGAAACATTTATTGCTTTTAGAAATTGTTAACTTGACCTTGTAGGGCCTAGCTTCATTGTTTCTTGACTATGAGAAGACATTCAACGGAGAACATTGCTGGAATTAATTGTGTAGCACTTGCATGCAGAATACATACTTGCACATGAAGTGTTCTTTAGTTATAGTTCATTTTTATTGCTCTCAAACAAGAAGATACCGTGCTAATTAAAAGTGAGGATTTCAGGTCCTTAAGTACATTCTTTGCTTACCAGGCCAATAGGCCAATAAATCTTGCATCTAAGAATAACTAGGATCACATGCTTCACAAGAACATAAATGGGAAATAACGTATCTGTAGAAGAGGGTTAATTCTAAGCCCAGCCTGCTACCATTCAGGCTTATAGCATTTTCTAACAAGTTGTGACATGATGAAGGTAATGCTATATTGTAATGCTAACATAGTCCTATTGTTTACACAAGAATTTTAAATCTTGTGTTGTTTACACATTTTGTATTTATAATGAAATTTAAATGATGTCACTGCTTACTCTTTTGAAAGTACTCAACAAAGTATTTAGAGTACACACTGTAGCTGTGTAAATGGTACTGTTACTAAATTTACCATTTCATTCCTTTTTTATTTTATCAGCCTACAGCTGCTGTTACCTTACATTAACAGGAAGCTGTGTTAGAATTATATTCTTAGTTTTAGTACACTGTCCGTTACTAATTCTAGCAGTACATTCGGTGCTTTTTCCTAATTCAATCTGAAATTCTTTTAGCTTTAAGATGAAGTATGCTCCAAATAAATGCATATCTCGATCTGACGGTATGAACAGTACCTATGCCACATGCTGTATGGATATTTTTATCCCTTTGAAAGGACTTATACAAAGATCAAGTATCCTGAAAACAGTAATTACACTATAAGCTTTCAAGAAAAAGCTTGTCCCATTTTGCTTTTATTTACTGTTGAATTGTTCCTCTCTTAACAAACAGGTCTTATATTGACTCAGCTGTAGGCCATTTCTCAGCTGAGACTGGCAACAATTAAGGATCTGTGATTAATGAGTTAAGTTTATTTGTTAAATAACTTAGATGCAGAATTGAAAAGTCTCAGCATTAGGAAGAGAGAATTTCAAATACAGCTGGGACAGTAGACATACGTGTTGTATCTAATGCTTATTCTCTCTTTCACATGTAAACAGTTAGTGTTTTGTTATTCCAGAATACATGCTTTGCTCCACCGCTTTTATGCCTACTAATGTATCGGAGTTTATTCACTGTTAGGGCCTGGGTTCAGTTGGAAACTGTGTCCTTGTATGACCTTAGTCATTGGCATTTTCATCCTTCTTTGGTGTTCAAAAACATATTTTTAAAGGAAACTTGAAAAGCACCAGCTTAACAGGAGCTGTAGTATTTGGGAAAAATTCTTTCTAAAGTCTATGAAAAAAGGTTAGGTCAATTTGCATTTAAAAACTGAAGTATTCCACTCCTTTATGCTCTTCTCTTTCTCAAATGATCCGGTTTTTCACAGTGGCTGTGTGAACATCATTACCATATTGCTCTCAAAACTTCAGATCCTGCCAGGGTCTGAGCATAGAGACATACAATGGAGGATAAGGGTGCTTTGCAACTCGTAGAAACAGCCTTTGTTTGAAAGGCCCTGAGGATGAGCATCTACTTTTTGTTTTAAGTTCCATGAGGTCATGATCCTTTTCAGTTTTCAGCTCGCCATCCTCTCTGCTAAAGTACTGGAAGTGATTGGATGGCCAGGCCATTCTAAGCTGTCCTTATGCAGTTTTTCTTATTCTGAAGAAATTGAAGTTGGCTATCACCTTTTTTACATACACACACACACACACACACACACACACACACACACACACACACACACACACACAAATATACATACATGCATGTGTGTGTTATATATGCACGTGTGTGTATGTATGTATGTATGTGTGTACATATATATACACATATGAAAATAATCATCTTTAGTATATTTTGAATCTGAATGTATTATAGAGTCATTGAATGGTTAGGATTGGAAGGGCCCTTGAAGACCACCCTCTCACTATGGAACACTTGACTTGACCAGGTTGTTCAGAGCCCCATCCAACCTGGCCTTGAGCACTGCCAGAGGTGAGGCTTCCACGGCTTCTCTGGCCAACCTGTGCCAGGGTCTCACCACCCTCACCTCTATCCTAGCAGTTCATATGACTATTGAAGAGCATCCTTCTAAGAGTAGTTCTAGAGGAAACTTATGAGTACAGATCTGACTATTATCTTCAGAAAATTAAGCTCACTTTCAACAAAAGTCACAGATGATACTCTATCACTATGAGGCAATTTTTTTGTTTAAAATAATAAATTACAGTTTTCTGACAAGTTGGAGTGTTTTTCATGGAGAAGAGCTGTTGGTGACACTTTCTAAAGTGCTGCAACATTTTTGTAATTTAAAAAAGTCTGCTTCAGATCGATTGCGACCTTATCAATAGGATGGTCTCATTCATCTCCTATGCTGGCTGCTGTCGCATTGCACACTAATGGCTTTCAGCTGCACTTACTCCTTTTAGGAGATTTGTAATGCTTTGTAATGCTTTAGAGTTCTTTAGAGGAGGTGAAGCACTGTTGGTGGCTTGCTTCAAGACAATGCCTTTCCTTTTTTGCATTCCTCAGTGGTATCACATGAAAATGTAACTTACTAAATCCTAAATTACTTGACAGTAAGTGTTTTCTTAATGATGGGTTAGAAAAATATGGTAAATTTCTACCTTTTCTTTTCAATAGGTAATACTATCAATAACGTACAACAAATAGTTTTCTAGTTGTAGGGGATAGCGTGTTCCATAGCTGTGGCTGTTTGGCATTCTTCATTAGACACCTGTTTTGAATGCCTTTGCAATTTGTCCAAAACTTTGGGAATAATTTCTCAATGGGAGATATATGTTTCAGTTTAACCTTCTGAAAAATATTTGTTCAAGCAGTTCAGCAGTTTTCAAGAATTAAATTAGGTTGTTTTGTCCACCTGAACCATTAATAAATTATTTTCATAGAGTAGCTGTCATGACTTTGAAATTACATGAAGTTTGAAGTCAGGGTCATACTAGTGTAATTTCTTTCCTTGTACAAATTCACCCACATGTGTCTAAATTTTAAGTTTATGTTTGCATGTATTCAGAGAATACCCAGAGACTGGCAGTGCTTGTTCTCTAGGGGGTATTATGTATCCCTTCATAGTTCTCTGTCCACATTGTCTGGAAAAAGGGCACAGGCCTTTGAGGACTCTCATCTGCTATTGCCAGCTATGAAGTAGCAACTGTTTGTCCAGTGGGAGAAGCCAGCAAGGAAAATACTGCCTGTGCATGATGCATTCCTCCAACCAGCACTCTGGATCCTGGCAAGCCAAAATGAAGGAGATTGTTAGGAATGAGGAGGAATGATCAGAGACATTCAAAGTGGATGTCAAGGGAGAAGGCATGCAGACAAATGCTGGGAGAAAAGCAGAACAGTTTTGCTGGAAACAGAGGAGGATAAAGTCAAAGTGAAGGGTAGGTGTTAGAGCTACAAAGAAGAAGGCAACAGTTTGGAATGTTTGAAGGAAAAAGGGGCAGAAAATGTTTGGAAATAAGAATCAGGTGTTGGTCAATGAAATAGGGGAAAAACATGAAGTAGAAACATCAAGAATAGAGCAGGGGTGTGGGGATCAATGGGGGGTGGGGATGAATGCTCAGTAGAGCATATTCCTCCAGAATCCTGAGATTTTTTATCTGGTTAGTCTCAAGAAGGAGAAACAGGTTGTTGCATGTTTGTATGAGAACCACTGATGGTAGATTTGGATTGTTTTAATTTTATAGTTCTACAAATCACAGAAAAAAAAATAGAAGGAAAGCTTATTTAACTTGAAGATTTCAAGTGCTTCTTAAGATTAACACACTGGTGAAGAAAGTTCTGCATGATTAGTTGCATGGTTATTTTGTGTACATTGCACGATAGGTTTTAAATATCTGTTGCATAATGCTTTCCATTCTCTCCTTTGAACAGGACAAATTGTATACTGGGGACACATTAGGGCTGCAATGAGGCTGTTGTCTGTAGTACATCTGCTTCTTTTATTGCGGAAGTTGGAAAATATGTGGTGAATGAATTGGAGACTGTAGAAAAAAGCACAGTGTCATGCTAAGACAGCCAAGTGCTCTGCCAGAGAACTGAATTACTGCATGCCTCTGCCAGAGGCTTCCTGTGTGATGCTGGGCAAGGCATCTGGATTTTTACAGGCCCCTCTGTGTCCCAGTGTACCGACCTACTGTATTTAGGGTGCATAGGTGAAGTCAGGATGCTCTCGTCAGATGTGTTGAAAACTTCTGTTGCTAGGCACTTCAGTGTTTTAAGATAGTTTCAACCCTCTGGCCATTTCTGGTTTTAATCTTCATCTTAGCTCCTATCTGGTTTACAGTATAGTTGTGGACATACCATCAGATCTAAATTTTTGCAAAAAATGCAGACACAGTAGCTGTGTCACCATATCCCTAGGTTGTAAGCATAAAAGCGTATTGTGTGCAAAAATAGCGGTGTATTTTGAAGTTAGTAAGAAATGTTAAATTGATTCTCATTCAGTGACAAGCAATCAAATCTGCACATTCAGTGTGACAGGGGTTTGTTGGGATCTCATGCTTAATTACCATTCTGTCATCATCACATGGAGGCATGAAGGATGAAACTAAGCAGCTAGCCTACCTAGTACTAGTTTTGCCTAACTTTTGTGTGTTTGGGTTTACAGTGTTCCATGTCACTGTGTTTGCGAGCACATTTTCTTCTGTTTTGGCCCTCCTACAAACATACTTATCTTTTAGATTTTCAATGAATTTGAGATAAGTTTCAGATGTTTTAAGTTCCAATAAATTTTGTTAGTACAATCTTCTGGATGAAAGGTAGAAACACCAGTAGTTGCCTCAATCAGCTACATGTCCAAAATGCTGTATATCAATTTTTATTAGATGTTCAAAGATCCAGGTAAAAATAGCTACTATGAATGTTCTATTTGTTAAAATTAATGCTATATTGGATGTCAGAGTACCTCATCCTCAGAAAGGATTTCTCTTCTGGTTGAGTTCCTTACAAATTAATGGCTTTTTCTTCCAATGCTGGTTATTTTCATACATGAAATATTAGAGGTTTTTCTCTAAAATCTTACTGTAATGCAATTAAAAAAATCAGCAACAACATAAATCCTTTGGAAACCAGGCTTCATTAATTCATAGAATGGTTCTTTGATTTTATTTCCTTTTTTTCTTTTCCCATTTAATTAATGTTATTTTTTAAATCATTTGGGAAGAATTATGAAACTTTTGTGGTAGCAAGTTGTCCCCATGCAGGAGCTCATGATTTTGTAGTGCATAAGTCACTTAGGTCACTAAGGCCAACAGATCATGCACATCCCAGCTGCAGTGTAGGGTTCCTGGGGGCTGGATCTGAACCCACCACCACCACTCTCCAGTCTCTCACTATGTCTGACAGTGCATTTTGTGTCTTTTTCCTTCTAAAACCTGTACTGCTGACAAGGTTTCTGTTTCCTATACTCTGTAGAGAGCTGGATTCCAGGGCTGCATTGGAGTGTGTTTGGCAGAGTATAAGAACAGAATACACAAACTTGCAATGTCTGAAAGCATTTATTTTTGCTTATTTGAAACAGGTTATTGAATTTGTTACTCTCTCTGTAAGATATGCTTTCACTACCTGTGGTAATGCTGTCGCCATGGTCTTGCTGTCCGCATTCACACTAAGCTGCACAAGAGCAGTCTTTAATCTGCTGTGTTACTGAGCTGTTTATCACAGCGCTGTGAGTGATTGTGAACTCTCTGGCAGCAAATTGGGGAATCCACTTGCACCAGGCATAGTTTAAAAATGGAATAGAAGAATCCCTTCAGAGCTCACATTCCATGTATAAAACTGGAGGCCAGAGGTAAATAAAATGAAACGGGAAAATGCAAACAACCAATGAGGCGGTCACGGTCAGCATGGAAGACAGCAGTCTCAACATGCCAGTGGCATGACAGTGATGCTAATTTTGAGAATCTGTGATACTTATCATATGTGAACTCATTAAAGTTACTAGAGTCTGGAGGATAAGAGATTTTAAGAGAAGGCTGACATTTTTATTGTATGGGTCACATGCAGTTTCTTTAGGTTTGTGCATATTAAACTTATTTGAGAATGATTTTTCCCAAGTAGCTGTTCTTGAGGGAATTTGTGTATGATACAGAACATGTTGTGCTAGTTTGTTTATTGTTTCATAAATTATGAGGCCTTTTTACCAGAGTTCTGAAAGTTTCCTTTGTACTATTAAAATTGTGTCCCCCTTTACAGATTTCTGTCCCTCCTGCTGTTGGTTGAGATTTTTTTCAGCATGTTCAGTTTAGGCAGCTTTTTCTTTTTGCTTTCTTTTTTTTTCCCCATTAAGAATGAAAAAATGTATGCTAATCCTTTTTCTATAAAATATTTAAATCATCCAGTTCCAATCAGTCTTAAAAGTTTATCTGCTTCTGGTAAAAAAATCTGTTTGGTTACACCAGACAGTGGTGAAGAGAAATAAGCAACTTCAGAACTCTTCCCTGTAATGAAACTGCAATATATTGATGTTTCAGATGCTCTTTTAAATCTGACTGTGCCTGAATGTATGGAAACATATACTGGATACAGGGAATCTTTCTTATGTTAAATCTTACTTACAAGATTTTTGGGAAAAATGGATCAGTATAATGGCTTTTTTTGATTCTCAAAGAACATGAAAGAAATATAATGCCTGGGAAGGTGGAAGGATACAAAGATGATACCCTCAGTCTCATTGCTGGAGAAGATAGTGGGTGAGATTGAAAGCAAAATGAGATAAAATTGATCAGTGAATCTCAAAATCAAACAGAAACATTAATTGGCATACATTATTTTTGGGACAGGAAAATAATTTGACAAAAAATGCATCTGGGTAATTTTCTGGAATATTTTGTCAATACACAGAATAAGAAAAATGCACACTAGCATATTTTATTCAATTCAGCCAATTTTAATCCTGTTTTTAATCTTGATTTTTTTCAATTTGTAATTATGTAAACATTTAGAAATAATGGAGGTGCCTTGTGAAAGAATCCTTATTTATTTACTTATATATGAACATAGTGCCATCACTATGGTTGGTCAGCATCATTGAAAACAGAGCTGGCAGCCTTTGCAAAAGTGCATTGCTGGACCTGGAAAACAGGATGGAGAAAAGCGAGAATTCTCAGACACATTGCCCTGAGCCAACAGTAAGGTTTATTTGTGCCAGTGACCTCTGACTTGAAGCAGGGGTTGTCTGGTAAGATGGTATCATCTGTCTGCAGCTTGAGAGAAGGCAGAGGTCCTGATGGCTTCCTCTGCTCTTAAATGTGACCTCAGAGCTAGTCAGTTCTACAAATATGTATGTTTGCTATAGATAAAAAAGGTAGCAGTTTTGAAACTCATCATTGTGATTCAAACATTGCCTGTATGAATTTATGACATCTGGAATTGCAGCATGCCTTTATGTACATGTGATGATTGTCACAGATTATGACTCATGAATCACTACTGCATGATGTATGGCTTTCAGTTACTTGTTACTAAAATTCTGATAATTTTCTAAGTGTTGTATTTACTTACATGTGTACAATACAATATTATTTTTAAATTATGAAAGATCATTGGCACAATCCTTCTATGTTAAATATCTCAAATTTAAGGAAAAACATATGTTAAATTTAAAAGGCCCAATGTAGTGTCTGAGGACAGCACCAATATTTCTGTGTTACAGTAGATGGATATTTCAGAGGAACACTACTAATGAAGCATGGTTTCCTCTGGATTTGTGCTTGTGTGCTGAGCTCAAGTTGATGTCACGCTGCGTTTGTTTCCTCCATGTGAGCATTGATGGGTCCTCAGAAGAGAGTTTTCTAAAACCTCATGGGAAGTAGGCAGCTTTGCAATTCCTCCTCTACCTCACCTGACTGGAATAAAACAGCAGGTCATGTTGAAATGGGGCATTGGGCTTTTCAGGTTTAGTTGATTTGTTGAGGTCAGGCGGAGGGAAATGTGGGCATGCTGACACAGGTGGGAGCTGAATGTGCTTTGTTTGCTCTGTATTCTCTTGGGGCACCATGTCAAAGACCCAGTGCTGGTTGTTGGCAGGCCTGGTGTTGGTCCTACTGCCCCAAGTGACCATGCTGACCATATGTGTAGGTGCACTATACAAAATGATGAAGCCTGGAATTTACCACAGAAAATTTCCTGCAGTGACATGATTAAATATGGAAATTAGTGTGTCATGGCAGTCTTTATATGCCATAATCTGTTCTTTTGTTCTAGTAAATTAATTCTGTAGTCAGCTCTGCAAGTCAATTTACTTCTAGTTTTCAAAGATCCCTTTTTGGCAGTTACATTGTTACACAGCTATTGAGGAGAAAGAACAATAATCAGAATTAAAAGCACTGAAACTAAAAATATTTTTTTTTAAATTCAGGACTGAAATATTCAGGAACAGTGCAGGTTAATGTGTTCAATTTGTTTTGTATGTTGGACTGTAAGAATATAAAACAAATGGCAGAAAAGGCTGTTACTAACTGGGATACCCCATAATTTCTCTCCTAGTAAATTCCAAGTTTTTCTGAGCTAATTATTTTTATTTCTGAAATAAGTATTTCAATTGCATATCAGGAGATATGCGGTTCAAATTGATCTCAGGCTGTAAGGAAATTCAAAATCAGCAGTTAGCGCAGTTAATTTTCTTTATGGCTATATTTTATAGATGATTTTTTTTTTCAATCTTATTTTAGTAAAATAATGAGTTATTGTAAAAGAGATTGGTAGTAATATTTTATCATTTATCTTTTTTGGTTCTCAAAGCAAATAAAGCAGATGTCTGAAATCATAACATATTGTGTTAATATACTTTAGGGCTTTTCTGTGTAGTGATGAATTAGTGTACATAAACACACATGAATGTGGGAACTATAACTGAAATTAAATTCATCATCTGCTGCTGGCATAAACCAAGGGCAAAGAAAAGAAATAAAATCACGTTTGATATAGTGTTGGATTATAGAAATTTAATTTCTGTATTTAGAGTTTAATTTTGCAGATATCTTGCTATAAATAGTCCCACTGAAGTATATTATTTTCATTGTGTAGAAAGATGCATATAAATGCAATGATATGAAGTGACTGAAGTTTTTGTAATTATTTAGATGTAGAACCTCTGCATGTGTGTTAATTGTGTTTACAATCACGACCTTAATTGGAAACTTGTATTTCTTTTTGAGTACAGTACATAAAAGTGTAGAGGGAGACATCAGTTACAAAGCAAAGTTACCTAGTCTTTTAATATCCTGCACTTTTATTATCATTTTCACCTTGTGTGACCACTAGAAAGGAAAGAGCATACACTACCTGATAGCTAGATAGCTCTCTGTTCAGGAGAATTGGTATTTTAGCCTGATGTGTTTTAGTTGGGTAAACAGCAATGTAAATCAATTGAAAAATAACTAGCTGACTTTTTTTAATCTACCTTTTGAAGGAGATTTTTTAGTAATGCATAATAATTAGTTTATAAGGATTGTGTATTTTTAAGTAAGTGTGCAACTGCAAAAACTGAGATTACTGAGATTAAGCATTTTGTGAATTGCATACTAAAACACCTTCTGATAAACAGATTTTCTTTGTTCTCTGTGGAACAATTCAAGCAAGAAATAGTGGCGTAATAGTGAAACAGCACAAAAAATACAATTGCTGGTCAATAAAAAAAGTCATGCTGTGAAAATGTTTTTACAAGTGGCAGTAAAGAACTTCTGATTAGACTCTTTCACTGGACAATTTTAATTTTTTTTTTAATTCAAAACCAATGGATCAAAGTGTTTAGAAAGATATTACAAAGTCAATACCATCCTAATTATTTCTTTATTGAGAATCTGTAATACTTACAGTGCCTGGACTAGCAAAAGTTACTAGAGACTGGGGATAAGAGATTTTAACAGAAGTCTGCCATTTTTTTTATACATTGGGTTTGGGTTTGGGTTTGGTTACCTGTTATAATTTGAGACGTGGCGAGTAAAAGGTGACATGAAAAAGATCATAAGTTTATTTTACTTTTCCACAAGGACATACTCTTCCTCGATCACATGGAAGTTCCTCCGCAATTGGATTTCTTAGGACTCAGAAATAGCTCATCTCCATAGCATCTGTTTCCTCAGGAATTTTCGAAGTTAATGCTCTCTGCCATTAGTAGCCTTCACACTATCTTTTTCTATACCCACAGTATGTCTCTATCCCTAGAAAGAGATGGAGCTATACAGAAGTAGGAGAGAGTAAGATAACTTGCAAATTTTATTCAATAGCATTCAATTGAGTACAATTGTATTGTATTCATCGTGTTCTCTTTGCCAGTCTGTGTGTGAGGGCTGCATGAATTCCCTGACCAAAATGTAAGCCTGCTCTTGCGGCCAATACTCTTGAGTGCTGGAATCAGACAGATGTGAAGGGGAGGGAGAGTGGATGGAGAGGACAGTCCTCATCTAGCCTGGTCCTGGACAATACAGTTTTTCATGGCTTGAGCCTAGGCCAATAGGCAAGATGGATGTTCAGAGTCCCCCAGTACTCTGGAGCAATGCTGTGGCTGCACCAAGATGCAAAGTGGTGAATTGCCTTTAGTGAACCAAAGTCAAGACTGAATGTTCTTTTGTCTGCTTTGTATTACGGTAATAAATACTCACCTCTTCCTATGAATAGAGGGCACAAGTGTGCAGAGTCAACACTGAAGTCAAGAAATATTTATCATTTTTTAAAAATCATTGCTGAAAACAGCAAAGAGTGTGGAAGCATTTCCAATTGTAGCACTGTAGTGTGATAGAACAGTAATTATTGTCATGCTACTTAATGCCCACAGGTATTTCAAATGCACAGTGAGAACAACAGTAAAAATACAAGCAAGTCTTCAAATTATGCAGGTTTAAAAGTGAAACATATGGCTATTTCCTAGAAGATATGTTACTAGTAATGTAGCATATGGGTGTCCATATGGAAAGGATTGCTCTGCCAGTACTGTAGAGATTAAACTAATATATCACTACTAAGGAGATAGAAAAATGTGTCTTAGTCACTTGCTGATTATTAGTGTTGGTAATGCAGTTTTTTGTTTTGTTTATTTTTTTAAGCTGCAAGGTAGACAGATTGATTTTTTGTAAAGGCATAGCTTATCAAATTGTAAAACATAGCTATAGAGCTATTTATTTGAATAAATTCATAAGCTGTATATAATCCAATTTACTGCATTTCTGTAGCACTGTACTTATTGTACTCCTCACCAAGCACCAAATCTGTTTACACTCATTAAAATAAAGTGATTCATGCTACACTGACCGAGTTGTTCTCCAAATCTATGTTTCTTGAGCCACTCATGAAGTTCTTTCATATATTCTGTCCTTTCACTGAGAGGAATCCGGTGGAGCGTTTGTCTACTTCCCCATTTTCATATCTGGCAATAAGCAGTCCCCTCACAAAATGTTTTTCTCCACCTTTTGTGTTTCCTTCTTAGTTCAGAGTCTGCACTTGTCTTCTTGCTATTTTCTCTTGGTGACATCTGAAGTGGAAGGGTTTTCCTCTGTGTGGACCTGGGCCATTAGTAGAAAAAATCCAGGCTGCTCTGACACTGCACTCTGCCAGGAGCATGAGCGCTTCCCAGCAACATCTGATCCATCTTTGAGTTTAAAAATTCCTGAAGGCTTAAATTTGTATTGTTATTGTTATGTTATATTTGGTCTATCACAGACAGTAGGTGCTTCAGAAAGACATGGTGGTCAGGTACAACACATTCTTACTCATGCCTAGGATGGATATTCTCCAACATAAGCACTTCACTCAGTGATGAGTTGGCAGCCAGGCTGATTTAGAGATTATTCATGTTCATGCCTACTTTTATTGTAAGCAACCTCGGATGTCAGTGATGGTGACAAAAATCAAGTTTGCTGGCAGAACTTTGTAGCAGTGTCATCAAAGATCTGTATCAGATATTTTTATTAGCCTTTTTAAGGTTTTCAGTAATGAAAGTCATTTTAAAGTACAGCCATTTTGGGAAAAAACATTTGCAGGATCCAAGGTGTGCTTGAAGGTCTTCTTGCAGGCTGAGGCAAATAAAAAGTGTCATATTTCAGTCTCATGGTGTTAGTTTGTGCCCAGTTCAGAGCACCTAAGTGCAAAGTGTGTAGCGTCTGTTTCTTTTTTTAAAGCTGTGTCAATGGGTTATGTATTCATCAGAGATATATATCTCCAGCAACCTTCTAGACAATGTAGCAATTAAAGCAGTTATGTTTTTGTGGCATGCTAGCAAAGAGCTAGTTATGCAAAACACGTTCTTCATGCTTGTCCAGTGTTGTTTCATACAAAGTCTACACCAAGGTGAATGACAGTGTGAAATATAGCAATATTTATAATGAAACAGAAACCTAGTTTCTAAAAAAAGGTAAAAATATGCTGACCGGACTTGGAGTTTGAAGTGGTTAAAGCTCTCTTAATGACAATAATGTAAGATACAGCATAAAAATTATTCTATGAAAGAATCTTAAGTTACAATTCTTAACTCCTTTTATAAAAACCCTATCTTAGGTGTTTAATCCTGAAAGCTTTTTATTGTATATTGGTTCAGATGCATCACAAACAAGTGTCATATTTTACTCATGTAGATTTTCCTAATTATAAACAAAATAAATTATATTCATAAAAATTGCACTTTCAAGTTTGGTATTGCTATGTTATGACCATCCCCATATGTTACAACTATATTCAAATAACAGTAATTTTCATACAAAAAAAAGTAAGTAATTTTTTAATTTGCTAATTGTTCAATGGCTTTCCATATTTAGTCAAATATTGTGGGTTTCACCTCAGCTTGTGCTAGCTATGAGTCATCTGTACCTCTTCAGCTGGTGAGGAGCAAGACCTGCGGTCCGCAAGGATGATTCATCTTTTTTGGGTATCTCCAGAAGTAGCTCTCCACTGAGATGACTACAGAGCTTAGTTAGACCAACTGCAAAGATGAGGCTTCTCACTTTACGTGACTGAAATTAGATGAGATTAATCCATCCTTAACTTCTAAATTTTATTAGTATGTCTTTAAAGGGAGAATAGTACATAACACAAATTTAACTGTGATAAACATCTGGTAACATCATAACAAAGTCTTTTCTTTCAAACTTAGCAGTATCAGTAGTATTTGAGATTAAATGTAACCTTGCACTTGATTACCTGATAATTTGAAAACGGTTTACCAGAGTTAGCAAGTACTGAGACAGTTAGCTAAAGACGGAGTTGCTTGATAAAATACCGCTTAAAATACTCAGCCCATCTTTAAAATCACATTTTGAAATTGCAGATATATTTTTCTGTATCATAGGGAATCATCAGCATACAGTGCCATATTTTCATAGATATCTTTTTTAAAGCACTGAAATTCAGCAATTCAGAATTTTCTTTGAGAAATTTTAACACAATTGTTTCTTTCATTCTCCTAAAAGTTGAGAGTCAATACAAGATCTAGTTCATTTGGGAACACATTATTATATGTCTCTAAATGTGTTAGTTTTAAGCTTATGCAATCTCTCTCTTAGTTGTTCATTTGCTGTATGTCTTAGTGAGAAATGTAATTTTGGATGCTAAAAATTAGAGCAGGAGAGACTAAGCAAATAGTAATGGTGGTGATCTCAGGTGTCAGGGGAGGGATTTAGTCATATATCTCACACAGAACATCTTAGGTGATTCATCTAGTAGCATTGGTGTCAGGTAGGGAAAAACATATTTAAATAGTTTTTTAGCCAGAATCATGAGTACCAGTAAACTTCAGGAATGAGAGAAGAGTATCTGCAAAATCAGAAAGAAAAGGCAGAAGGCAGTCTTGTGGAAGTGTCATGAACAACTGTGCCAGCTGCAGTGAGTTTAGATTAGTGTCAGCATCAGAATTAATGGGAATGAAAACCTCTCTGCTGTAGCTACTCTCTGTATTTACAACTCTGTATAGCAGTTGTAAATTCTTTTAAAATCTTGAGCTACTAGAGTTAGGAATCATACAGTCTAAAGTGAATGTGGATTTGTGCAGATGCATTGAGTGGCTGTAGCTGCTGTGATCGTCACTGCTTCTGCTCATGTGCCAAGGAGGGGGAATAGGGGTGTGTGTGCTAGCACAGAGTGGGACACTCTCACCTCTGGACTGCACATGCTGCCCAGCCAGCTGGTGTGGAGGGCTTGCTCTGCACCTCTCTGCGGATCCACGCCTCTCAGGACTACCGAGGGTGAGCCAGTATGAATGTTTGCTTAGAAGAGTGCAGTGATTAGTGTTTTGATAGGCAGGGGAAAATTGATCTCGATGCCTCTTGCCACTGATCATCCCTCTTGTGAAGTTCACTTTAAAATAGGTGTGATGAGGCTACCACACATACATACCATGAAGTTCCAAGACTGGCTAAATTGATATAAAAGATGTGAATATAAAAGATTTTTGAGTACTGCCCCAGTATTTTTTTTAAAGTCTTAAACAGATAGGTTAGTTTTCATTCTGAGAGCAGACTTTTTAAAATACCATGATAGAATATTACTTCTGTTATCTTTCATTTTATAACCAGACGAGGTTTCCTCAATACTTAACTATGGATTTTGAATTTTGGTGGGTTTTGGTTTTTTTTTTTCTTTTTTCCTTCTTTTTCTGCTGGTCCCACAAATCTTCTGGCATCTGTAATTAGTCTTGATTCTACTGTGCCTCCTCCCACATGCTGGTTACATAGTCTATGTACCCTTTATCAGCAGAGGAGTACCCAGGTGGAAGCCAGGACAAATTTCAGTTTGCTCCTTTTCTTCTCTACCTTGGGGATTTAAACCTGGTCTATATGAGATGTTACACTGTTTTAATTAAAATGTTTTTAAGTCAATATGGTTAAATCTGTTCAAACTCCTTATACAGAAGCACTTAAACCTGCTTAACCTTTGCTAGAATTGGTTTAGCTAACATAGATAAATTGCTGAAGTAAGCTAAATTAATTTAAGTGAAGTCTTAGCTGGGATAAGTGCATTTACATTAGATGTTTGCACCAGTTTAACTGGATTTAAAATCAATCAGTTTAGTTAAATCAATGCATTTTTCCTTGTATAGGCATGACCTTAGTTAAATAATGTTGTTGTGTGCAGCAAAAGTCCAACTTTCTGAAATGCATATTTTTATTTCTTAGTAAATTGGTTGAAGATTTGAGTACGTAGTTGAGCTTATGATAGGTTTGTGATATCTTTAAATCATGTTTAAGATTCCTTGGTGGTTCTACTCAGTATGGGTTTTTTTAGAGACAGGAAACAAGTCACCTTTTTTTGAAGTGGATGGATCCGAAATCCCTGCCTGCTGACGTTGTAATTTCTCAGTGTTTCAACCATGATAAGGTGCACAAAACAGCAAATAAGTGGCCACTGAACTGCTTGGTTCAGAATAAAAAATATACTTCTGGAATGATTTCACTAAGGGAATCTGTTCAAGTTATTCAATAAAACCTCACTGTTCTGTAACTGTTATCAGTGGATTTACTGATAGCAGTAATGTAATGCATATAATATGAAATCCTTGATACTTGACCTAAATATAAATTCTGAATGCTGATCTAAAGAAAATGATTGCTGAAATAATTGTTAAAAATTTTTCAATATTTCTGCATTCTGGTTCAGTATGAATAAGAATTCATATAACTTAGTATCTAGAGTCCTTATAAAACTTAGTATTTAGAGTCCAAACCTAAAGTCTAATGTCCTTCCGTGTCCAAAAATAAATCTCAGATATCTGAGGAATAAAAATGTGAATTTTGTTCCTTTGTGAGATGTAGCACTTGACTGTAGTGTAACACCTAAGTAAGTTTTGCTGTATACTTTGCAACAGTTAGAATTTTCTAGTTGTGGTTGGGTCACACTCTTTTAAATGGACAAAGAAAAGCTGAAACCTAATCTGGCTGAAAAGCTGAATCTAATTTGGTTTTTTCGTTGGTCTTTTGTTATGTTTTTTAGTTTGTTTGTGGAGTTTTTTGGGGCTTTTGATTGTTTAGGGTTTTGGGGTTTTTTTTGGTTGGTTGGTTGGCTTTTGGTTGGTTTTTTTGGGGGGAAAGTACTTTGGGTAATAGCTGGGGAAACTGTATCCAGCTTTATTTTGTAATCCAAAAGTCAAACAGTGTACAGTAAGCAGGGAAATTAATTTTTATTTTCTTATTTCTATCCCCTAAGACTCAATTAACAAGCATCTAGTTTGTTGGGGTTTTTTTGCTGGGAAATGAAGTAGTTTTGATCTTTCAAGTCAGAGGCTTGACTGCTTCCACTTTACTTGCCAGAAAACTAAATTTTAACTGTGGCTTTAACAAGAATATTTACAATAGATATGCCTTGCAGAATATGATTACCACCGATACACTTCTCAGTATTCCTGAACAAAACTGGTCCTTAGCACCCATAATTCCCCAGGTAAAAAGGCAATAGGTCCTCTGTGTCAGCTTTTGAAATGCATTGGAATATGCATGCTGTGTTTATTTGAAATGGTTTCTCGTGATGAATTTGTCAAAGATTGCATAATAAAACTTTTAATTTAATTCATTATGTTTTACTAAAAAAAAAAAAAAAAAAAAAAAAAAAAAAAAAAAAAAAAAGATGGTCAGTGATCCTTTGTTAAATAGACCTTCCCAGGGGAAAGTAATAGTAATTCTTTGGAGGCATTATTTCCAGGGGACTTTATGCAAGGGATTTTAGAATTTCACATTTTGTTTTCTCATCTCATGAACTACCACCTGCAGAAAGGAAACAAGACTTAAAATCTTCTTTTATCACAATAAACACCAATCTCTTAATCACCGTAGAAATAATGTATTATTTTCCTGAGATAAAGGTTTATTTCTTTATCTTTTTAGATTTCAAAATAAATCTGTAATGCTGTCATATTGTAGGTCTTATGTCAAATTACTGTCTTTTCTCAAATGTCTATTAGTGTAATGAAGTTTCCGTTCTATAATTCTTTTTAATGGGCTCTGAATATTCCGCAGTACATGCTGGGTACTGGGCTTCTGCCCAGTAAGGCTTGAAATCTGAGCTATTTCATGAATGATCCATCTCTCTTTGTGTTCAGCAGACACCCTTTGTCAGGATTTCTGTTTTCATATCAAAGTTCATGATGAGGAGTCTGCAGTACTTGTAATGCATTTGTGCTGAATTCTGCAGTCTGAGTTCTTCTGGTGCTACCATGCTGAAATAGCCTTGAAAATGTTCCAGTGAAGTTTTGCAGCTGCACAGACATTCACGGCATAATTGAGAAAAAAAACTAAGAGCGAGGGATCCTGGGCTCATCCAGTTTGAACGCAGACATGCAGTTTGCGTCTGATTCTTAACTTCTAATGTAGATTTCTGCAGTTTTTTGAGAATGTTTGAGAAGCAGTTTGAGATTTTGGCACAGTCTGGCATGTTTGTCACAGATATTTTCCCAACTGTTTAAATCAGCCTCTACCAAATACGCAGTGTCTATGTGTGGATGTTCACTTACAGCTCAGGACTCTCACTATGCACCTGTCTTATTATATCTACTTCCACTTGTGAGTCATTTGAGCATTTTTTTGTGTGTTTTCTCTGTTTTTAGAGGGAATTTGAAGGCTGACCACTTAATTATGCATGTGCTTCAGGCTGTTCAAGATGCTAGCAATGTGTTGTTTTGGTAAAAACTCCCAGGACATGAAGAATTTTAGATACACAAAATTGATGCATATAAGAGCAGTGATAAAATGTTTCAGGTACATTCCCCAAATCCCTTTCTTTTTAAAAAATGAAATAGAAAAATAACTTGCTTAGGTACAAAGTTGTGTATTTTATGTCCTCAGAGTGCTCAATGTTTATAGTAGGACTTCTTTTTACAGTTGATATGGCAAAACTAAAACTCTGGGACCATAGAGAGAGAAGGGGGGGGGGGGGGCAGGGGATAAATATTTCATTGACAGTATTTTTTCCCTCTATTAAATGACCTGTGGGTATATAAATATATAAACCATGAAAGGCTTGACAAAGCAAGGTTTGAATTATATCTAAAGATATGCTATATGTAATTGTAGATACTTGCTGAATAAAGTGTCTTTTTGGAGAAATCAGTGTGCAACTAACTAAAATGCAAAAGCACTCATCTTAGAACTAGGAAAATATTGATCTCTGTTCCTTTTTATACAAAGTAATTCTAGATCAACACTAAGTCTGTGAAAGGAAAGAGATCCTTTCTCTGAAAGCATGAGCTGTTCATCCAGCTGCTGTCAACTTTTCTAAATGCCTCTGACCAAAGAAACTGCAATGATTTTTGTAAGGCTTTTGACCTAGGTTCATTTTTAAAAATCAACATTTACTGGAGGAATAAAATTGCTTTTTATTTAAAGACAGAGCCTCTGTCTACAGGTAAAATGCAATTTTATTTCTATTGTTTAGAAAAGAGATCTCTAGTGAAAATTAAATGAACTTCCTGCTTGACATATCTAATCATAAACTAAAACTATTTTACATAAATACCACATTAAAAAGTTTTAGAACCCTGAGTGGAACGGATTGCTGCTGTATACTCACTTCACTGCAAAACTAGTCAAAGGTTCACTGAAAAGCTGGTCAAAGGATTCAGTTTCATTTCCCTTTTTAATCTCACTAAAAGCTATTCCTGAGAGTTTGAACATGCACCATAGGCGTCCTATTTTGCCATTATTTGCCTCTACATGCTTCTTCTCTTCATGAGACTTTATGATACAACCAGGTTTCCTACACCAGTGGTCAAAGAGAAACCATATATTCTCACACTGATTATTATTTAGAATCTCTTTTGTTATGGATGAGAGTATGTCCAAAGACTGCTTTTCCCAGGACAACGCTAATGTTTTTAAATGGCCCCTGCAGGCAACCGGAACTTCAGATCTCTGAGAGTGACACATGCAGCCCTGAAATACTTTCTTTTCTGCACTTAAATGCCAAAAAAGGTCAGGGAAAAAAAAACTAGGTTGGAAAAAGTGTAATTCATGCTGTTGCGTGGGAAGAGTGGTAGTGCTTGCAGAACTGCTCAGCTTTGAATTAAAAAAGGTGTTTTATGATTCCCCTTTTCCCTTTCTGGCACTCTGCGGCAAAACTTGGAGTGGCTATGCATTGATTCTAAAGGTGCAGAAATTATTGAAGATAAACATTAAAAACAATGCACAGTTTATAATCATGTCCTGTAATTAATGTCAATTCAACTTAATTTTACGTTTCTATGATATATGGAGAGAGCAGCATGTAAAAAGACTAAATTAACTAAGGGAAAAACATCAGGAGATCCATGCTTTGTTCTGTCCATGTCACAGATTTCATTAAGTTTTGGGAATTGCACCTAATTTGGCTTGTTCTTTTTTCCTAACTAATAAAAACACCTTTTTTGAATTGGCTTTTCAATGGAAGAATTTACCTATGATACTAATGCTACCAACCTTTATTCAGGAACATTTTACTCTAGTTACATTATTGCGTTGAAATAGTGCTTCACAACCCTTGCCATCACTGAAACCTTGTGTTGGTACATCAGGAGGAAGTGTTCCCAGGTGGCCAAATGCTTTGGCAGTGCAACACAGTGCATGATCCTCAGGCTCCTGTCAGCGCAAACACTAAATTTAGATATGGGTTCACTCATTTCTGTCTTCTGTGAGGGAATTGATAGAATGAAAAAAAAAAAAATGCTAGAAACAGAAGAGTAGTGGAAATTTGTCAGGGGATTAGTTATGTGGATAAAGACTTCAAATTTGCTAAGTTCTCAGACTTTTTATATTTATTAATTAAAAATAGAGATATGTATTTTTGTATAAGGAATATCACCAATGGCTCCCAGATTTAGGGACAATATGTGATTCCAGATGCACTGCATGTATTACAGGAAGACCCTTTTCTAAACTCCATAGCTAACCTTGAAGAACAATGAGGTTTTTGAAGAGGGGTCAAAACAAATGCACTATACCAAACCTTGAGGGTTTGGTCCTTTGATAATGGAGAAAATCTGCTTCAAAATTACATTTGTTACTTCCCTTTTTAAGCATTCTTAGATAATAGCTATATTTGCTGGTATTGCCAGTATTTACTAGTGTAGCAAATATTCAGATTAAGTTCATAGTCTTTCCCAAGCTGAAAGATAGTTTTGAAATTGTGTAAAATTCCATTCAATTTGTCCCCTTATTAGAAAAAAAAAAAAAAAAATCAATACACAACTTAGTTAGATGTGGCCTTTTCTATTGTTCCTGGAAGCAGACTTCCAAAATCTTTCTAGTCAAAATAAAGAGGACTTGATCCCACTCTTTTCCAAAAAACTCAGTGGTAACTTTATAGCTGACTTCATAGCTAACTGTTGGAGAGGTATTGACCCTGAACAGAGCACTAATTTTGTAAAGTGATATTCAGAACTCCACGTAATAGTTCATCAATTGAGGAAAAAGCCTATAATCAAAACCTATGCACATACACAAGAGGGAAATCAGCTTCATCCTGATTCTTTGACATTTTCTTGCTTTTGAGTAGATATAAATAAAAGTGTGTGTCAGCTTTTTGGTAGTTACCCTGCAATCAGCTGGCCTAAAGAGACATTTCACAAGTTTCATTTTTCATCTTTTTTTTTTTTTCATTGAACATTGCACTTGATCTTTTTCTTTCACTTTGTTTCTGTCTCTATATACACATATTCATAAAATATGAAGGATGAAAGAGCAAAAAACATAATTAACAGAGAGACAAGTAAACAAAAGAAGCTGTTGAAATTGATTGTAAATTATTGTACTTATTTATCTATTATTAATGCAACAATTTGACAATAATCTTCCAAGTTGGCAACTAGAGCAGTCAGATAAAAAAAAAGGATAAAAGAAAAAGAAAATAGTATTTAATTAGATCATGATTTTTCTAATCTGTGAAAGCTATTTTATAAAGGACATACCCATTCTCTCACAAGTTTGTTTAAGTAGATGGCTTTGATTCAATCTATGTGTATTTTATGTTCAGATTTTAGTTCTTTAGTAAGGAGAATTCTTATTTCAACAATATTCTGAATTACAGAAAAAACTTCATTTAAAAAACAAACATTGAAAAACCTGCATGTGGAGGTGTCTCATTTACAGTCAGACAAATATTACTACTAAGGAAAAATCAGTATAATACTTCTTAATATATTTCACAATAAATGATATGTTTTACCTTTTTGTTCTTCAGTTATAGTTATAGTAAAGCTTTTTAATTTTAAAATGTAACATAAAATCTAAGATTTTGGTTTTGTAAAGAGGAAGGTCTTGAAAAGCAGTGCATTTCAGGAACAAATAAGCAAATTGTACCCTTGTGATAGTTCACATCCCAAGATGGTCTTAAACAAGCTACTATTTTTCATAAATATTCTCCATTAGCATCTCTGTTAACTTCCTATTCTTGATTCACCCAATTTGTCAGATTTCCAAGTGGACGAGTCCATATGTAATCTGTTCTACTGCAAGGTATAAGTGTAAACTCGTTCTTGTCCAAGAAGCTTTTTTGCAATTATTTCCACTGTCCTTTTGGAGGTCATTTCAATGAAACTGGCTCTGATTAGTGTTAAACCTTTACACATGGCCAAGCTTTAAAGTATTTCTTCAAATTTATGGTGTCTGATTTTACACTTTCCTGAAAACTAAAGTTATCTCAGATTTTATTTTCTGTAACATTTTATTTCAGTTCCATTATTTATTTGGCACAGTCCTCCCCAAGTTACTTTTCCAAGCTTTCAAATTTTCCTGCTTTAGGATTCTGTAGCAATCAGATACACATAGAACAGAGTAAGCATTCTTTTAATTGCAGTGGTTGTTCAGGAAAAGATATGTTGGGTTTTTGGTTTATACATATATATGTATATTCTACTTGTCAGTAATGAGCAATATTCTACAACTCTCATGGGAATGCGGGAAACCTGCCTTTTGAGGTAGTGCTTTAGAGAAAGAAATTTTGTGCAGCCACAAAATGATCCAGGTTCTTGGTCATGTAAATCAACATAGTGCCATTGAAGTGAATGAAACTTCAGATTATGACAGGTTAGATCTTCCTGAATGAGGAATGATAATGTCTACTATATGTTCTTCTGCTGCCATACTAAGTAACTGTTTTCAGTCCATCTGGGAATGGACTACAGGCGTGACTGGGAACAAAAATGTTTAACGGATATGAAAAATTTCTCATGTTTTACTTAAAGCAAACTTCTCTTTGATTAAAACTATTCATACCAGCCTTTAATGCTGAATGTAATTATTCTTAGAGATTATTTTGTAGCACACAATTCATTCTTCCTTGGCAACAACCTTCACTTGTTGCTCACAGCTGAGCCCATTGTCTGTCTACATGCATAGATCTTCTTTTGGAAAATGTAATTTAAACTATCAGTGCTAGAAGAATTCTGATTTTTGTCTCCCAAAGATAATGCTCAGAACAGAATTTCTTTACACACAAATGCAAAATACTTACACACTAGGATTTTGCTAGAAGTTCTTGAATCCCAGGGGAACATTGAAACTAAACTCTGTCAGTTCCACTTGACCATATGCATGACTTTTGCTGCTGCAAGCCTTTAACTAAACAAATGATCACTATTATCTCTGTAAGGTTGCATGAAGGGAACAGCAATTTGTGAAATTGTCTTGTCTGAAAGAGTCCTTAATGTGCTTATTGAGCACTACAATTTCTTGGTAATATATTATCAAGATATATGAATTGACATATATGTTATAGCATTGATTTCATGGTACTGAGGGTATGCTGTTTGGCTGACGAGCTGCTTCAGTGGGAGTTGTACTTGTGGCATCATCACTCCAGTGATCAGCATCTCACTTCTGTGTCATGTCTGGTGCTTCAATTTGAGCTATTAATTTACTTCAGAACTAAAGGATTTCCCACATAACAGAGAAGTGTCATTTAAAAAGAAAAAACCCTTTCTTTTGCCTTTATTAAATTAAAAAGAAAGGGAACAAACCTTGTTATTTTATAATGAAACATCATCTTATTGAGGTGAAAGGTGATAAAATCATATTAAATGTTTTTTTCCACTGACTTGTTACTCCTTAGTATATAGTCTAACTAGCATAGGGACAAATTGATTTAAAAAAACAGACAGCTAGGACAAATGTGATTATCTATGTTCACCAGTACATTTTTATGTCCTAACATTGTCAGTAACACACTTTTGCTACGATTATGTGTGAAGTTTTTGTGAATGTAGCTCACATAGCTGAAGTATTCAGCTCAGTGAATATTCAGATGAAATATTCTTCTCAGAAGTATTTCAGCTCACTAGCTGAAATACTTCTGAGATCAAAATGGATGCATTTGTCTGTACAGTTTACATTCCCTGTAGAACCAGTTTGCAAATGGTTGCAGAGGTGAAATTGGCCATACATCTGAACTTTCTGAATATGTTGGCAGTGACTGTATATTCTAGGGAGATGAGCATCATCTAAGTACTTACAAAAATACAGAAAAGTGGTAAATAATGTGGAACCTGTGCTCAGGCCCTGTGGACTGGGAGCCTGAAGTATTGCAGATTCCTGGAGTCTGAAAAAAACCCCCATCCCTTCTATTTGTTCTGACACAAGGAGCTCATACAGTTCCTAGTGAATCTGTGCAACTATTTCCACAGCTTTAAAACTGCAGCCAAATTTTCTAGCACTGACAGATTATGCTTTGGAGGTCTGTTACACAGTTTACACTATGAACACCAAATATGCCTCAGCAACAGGTTAATTGCCCTAAAAGGTGCTTGTTTCAGATAACTGGGATGTGTGTGTAGCTGGTCTGAACTGGTGAGCAGTTCACTTGATACAGAGTGAGTTATTCTAAGCATATAATTTCTGTATATATTCTCTAAAGTCTTCTAATGTAGAATATATATTATTTTAATATATTGTTATGTAGTACTCATTAAAGACATTTTTAACTATGTGACTGCTTCCTAAAATTAAGCAGCAAATCCATTAAGATAAGCCTTAAATAGCTGAAGTTTCTTCACTCCCAGTTTTTGGCATCTGTGAGATATTTAGAGGAAACAAGAGGGCGCAGACCTAAATCTAGGCATTTTTTCTGATGTCCTGATGTTGGTTAACACAGTAAAGTAAATCTTCTTCTGGAGGTAATACAGTTCGTTCTTCAAGGTCTTTCATTGATGGCCTTCAGTCAGTGAGGGAAATGCTTACATTTTGGTTTACAATGGAATCCAAATAATCCAAGTCAAGTTTTCACTTTTCATTGAGATCAGAATAGAAATTTGTTTCTAATCCAGGTGTATGATGGAGATGTGGAGGAGGGCTAGCTACATGACTACATAAAAGGGATAATTTTCAGAAAATGGAAGTAGTTTAGAAGAAGCACCAAGACAGTTGATTTTGTAGTAGATGATACTTATTATTTTCTGGTAAAGCATTCTGCATGTGAACATTTTTCAGTTGTTTTCTGCTTTGAAATGATTGAATGAATATAAACAGGCAGTAATTACATTTGATTGATGAGGAGGTTTCCATTTTTTTCCCAGTTTTGGTCTCCACCCTGTTAACTGATGTCGACATCTATTGATCTGAGAGTTTTTTAAGGCAATGTGTCCTTCTTGAAGCTATGTCTTAACCTGGTGTAAAATTCTGGATAAATTACTGCTGGCTACTCCACTGGGTTCTTTGCAAAGCTTTTCAATATATGCCACAGAACATGCTCTAATTTCTAGGTAATTTTTAACTTCCTTCAAGATGTTGATTTTACTGTAAGACCTTGTATGAATTTGTTGCAGATTAATTTCTCTGAGCATGTCCAGGCCTATAAGTTAATTTTAGTTCAACAGCTAACTTGCAACAACCAGAATAGACAAAGATATTACAGTATCTCTTTAGAAAAGACTGATGATTTCATTCAGTGTCTCAGAATCCTGGACTTTAATCTCCCAATGAACCATTGAATGTCTGTCTTTGTAAATGTAAAGTTCACATTTTTATCTTTCTGTTAAATCTTTTTAAAGAAGGAGTGGGTGTATGTGGAAGGCATGGGGACAGGGAGTGTTTTCCTTTTAAATTTTTAAAAATTTTCAGCCAAGTGATGAAGCAAATGATTCTTTGGACGCATTAATAATCTTTTGAAGATGTCCATGCATATTTCATTTGTTCATTTATACGTGTGTGCATTTAGAAATGCCTGCTTTTTTAAAATTAAGCATTTTAAAATGTATAATGTGGATTTGCTGCTTTAAATGTGAAAATACTCACTTTTATTTTAAATACCTCAGTGTAAAATATACATCACTGTAGCAATTCACACCACTGGTGTTCAGCCTTCCTTGATTTGTGGATCTCTACAAATTTTGTAATGGAAATACAGATGTTCTACAGATATTTGTAGATTACTTTATATCATGTTTTAGTCTTCCATGAAGGCCTTCAGAAGTATTGTGGGTTCCTACAGTCCACAAAAAACTTTTTGAAAATTACTGCATTATAATAAAGAAAACCTTATCTATGTTCATTCTCTCTTAACCAAGTCATGCAGTCATAAATTGAGTGGTATTATGGAACTTTGGGTAAATTTATTGCTGCATTTAGAAAAGAAAGAAAAAACCAAAATAAAACAAGACAAAACAAAAAACCCCTCACTTTGCATTATAAGCAATTTTTAGCAGATTTACAGTGTAATTCTATTGAAACTCTCAATCATCTTGCCTCTACTATTTTCTGTAGGTGTTATGATGTTACTTATGGCTGTTAGAAAGATAAAGGGAAATTTTGCCTAGTATAATTCAGATTTCCATTTCTTATTTACCAAGTCTGAAATTACAACCAGGATTTAATTTTGTACACAACAAGATATATATTTGAACATGCCTGGATGAATTAAACAACAATCTGTTGCTTCTTGTACTGTTTATCAACCCTTACACAGGCCATCTGTTTATGACAGTTATGACTTGTCTTCATCTAATTCATTTACCATTCTTAAAAATTTCAGTATAATTTTTGGCTAAAAAAAAAAATCCTTTGGTTTTCTTAACTTTTTGGGTGGGAATAGGAGAAAAGGCTTATTTTATTTATATAGACATCCCAGAAATTGATTATTTATTTAAAACAATTTTGTTTGCATGGAAAATAAAATTAAATATTTTACAAAAAGGGACCATGTCTTAGTGATGTATCTGTAATTAGAGTTTAGGACTAAATTCCGGACTTGAGATATTAATGAAAGGTTTTCATTAAAGGAGTATGAAATACATTAAAATTACATTATAGTGCAATTCTCTAATATAATCAGTCAAAAAGGCGCTCAGTTTCAAAAAACCCAGGAAGATGCATAAGCTTGGGCTTCTTTCACTGAAATTAATAAGTGAAAGTTAAGTGTTTTCTTCCTAGCTTGCACTGAATTTTGGAAGACTGAAGAAGAGGTCTTGCAGTTTGGAGATTTTATTTCTTGGAATTTCAGTCTTCTTAGAGGCTTTGGGAATGACTTTGGTAAAAAGTGTGTGTGACCTGGAAAGCAGAGGTGTAAAAAACCGGTGAAGTCTCCAAACCTGCAGCTACCTTTGTTCTTTTCTTTTTCCTTGCCTTCCTTGTCATGGATCCATCATCCCTTGGATAGGGATAAGCCAGAAACAAAGGAGTAAAAAGTCCACAGCTTTCTTCTGCTTGCAGCATTCTGATGGCAAAATCTGTGAGTGGGTAAATGAAGATTATCAGCTCTGGAGGAGGTAGTGTCTCCCACCACAAGTGAAACTTGTAGGTCATGTTCATGTATGAAACTTCTCCTGTCTGTTAATAATTTTTTTTTTTCCTTTTTCCGCTCCCTGATAGGGTTTGCTTTACTTCTGTTTCCTGAATTTTTCACATTGCCATTTCATTGAGTGCAATGCTAGAGGATTATGGCTTCTGTTCAGGTTAGAATTCTTAAAAGTGCTCCACACAGCTCTGAAATACTAGCTTCCCAACAGCATTTTACTAATTTCCTGGGTGATTCTGCAGCTTACAAATCTGTGGACATAATTTGTTTGCCAAAGTAAATTAAAGCGTAGGTGTATGAATAATTTCTAATTATCCTAATTTTAGTGTCATTTGCATTGGAAATAAATCAGTAGTTAATAGTATAAGCTCATTCTTCTTTTGGGTTTGAGTGCATGTTGAATTTTACTGTTCAATTTACAGAAGAGTCATTTAGTTTTCATATTTACTTCATAGGGTAGGAGTTATGATGCTCTTGAGCATGACTCTGAACAACAAATGGGCTGAAAGAAACAAGGAAAGTAACATACAGAATTGACAGAAAATATTTTAAATGGGAAGGCTTCAGAAGGCGGGAAGAGGAGTTACCACATATAGACTTAACAGAAGATTCAGTTATCTGATTAATGTCCTAGCTAATAATGGATTTTAAAGGCTAGGTTCTATGCAGCATCATATTTTTTTGTACAACCTAAAAGGCTTTAAGTATGAGGGATAGGGGTTTACCGCTGTAAGCACAGTTCTGGCACAAGTACAGTTTGGAATGGAAAGAAATTTAAGTGGGGTTATTTTTGTTTTCGTTTTTTTTGTGGTTTTTTTTGGGTTTTTTAACAATTACTGTCAATATGATTGAGGACAGACATACTGAGGCAAAAAGCAATAACAACAAAATGTGGTGGAAGTCCATTTCAGCTTTGAGGATGTATTGTCTGCAATATAGTAGAACAAAAGATATCCAGGATAAAAGCAGTGCTCATAGCTGTGGAAAGCAAAGATATTGATCTGTTGCAAGGATTGAAATTATTTTTTTACACTACATGCACAAAGGTGTGTTCACTGTTGAAATTTATCTGTAGCAGCACTGTTGATATTTCTGAGTAATGTTCATGGAATCTCGTGGCTAGCAAGGAGACGGGGAAAAATACTTCCTTGGCCAAAGTTTGTCTTCTTTTTTTCCTCTTATTGTTGAAGAAAAATGGAACTGTTGAGTTCAAATATCATACTGACCTGTTGGTTTTGTCTCATTCATGCCTGGTCATTTCTGGAGTGCATACAATTCAACTTGATAGTAATAGTGGAGTTTAAGCCGCATAGAAATTAGTTACAAGTTTGAAAATAACTCACCAATAGATTTCCTACATTGCCTTTATTAATGGATACAGTTGGAATTTTGTGATCCACATTGTTTAACAAGGACTGGCACCCTGTAACCAAGTCATTTATAATGGAATGTACAGCCCCTGCAAAAGCTGTCAGAAGACAAGGCAAATAGGAGTGAATGTATCTGCTGAGATCATGTATCTGTAAATTTCAGTTAGCAGTTCAGTTAGTTTTGCTTTCATGGTCACCACTCTGCTAACACAACTGCTTAGCCTTCTGGATTATGAAACAGAAAATGATTCACCATGTTTTCTTCCTCATAAAATTCTAAAATTCATGCTGCTCAAAAGTATAAATAATATAGAAAGTAATTATTCTTCCGGCAGAAAGGAGCAAATTTGTTTCTTCAGCCTGTGTGACTGCTTACACATCAAGAAAAGATTTTGAAACTGCTGCAGATGTGCTACAGATAAATGTTTGTCACGCTCTAACAAGATTCCATGTGTACTGTCTTCATTTGGATAATGTTTGACTGTTTGGATCCTTTTCATAAACTAAAATTTGCTTAATTTTTTACCTGACAGTAGAACAGACTGTGTTAGCATTCCCAGAAAGATTGTTTTTACAGAAAATAAAGCACCGTTTTGCTTTATTTTTACAGAAAAAAAGGTATTCATTTGTCTGAGTGATACCACTGCTGAAGGTAACAACTTTTTCTGTGACAAAACTAAGGGTTTTCTGAAATACTCTGGTGTTGATGAAATAGATTTTTCATCAGACTGTTTTAGGCTGAAGGTTTTAAGCTTTATTAATGAGTAAAGGTACCAGAACCTGAAACTACCAGTGGTTGTCTGACTTAAAATGTGTTAGTTTGTGACTGTCACTAGCATTAGGAAGATGACTTTCACTTAAGTTTGCAAGCATGAGTTCATTAAGTGTAGATAGATTAACACATGTGATGTCATTTGTACAATTACAGGTCATTCAGACCCACAGTTTAGCAGGGGCCTTCTTCCTCACAAGAATACTCATAAGCATTGCTTATCATTTATGGCAAATATGTTTTTAATACTATTTTTAGACTGGCATAAAGAAAATGTAATACTTTGTGCATCAAAAATTGTTGCTGCCGTGTGAGCACAAACTGTAATGAAAACAAATGGCTGACGCACATATAGTCCTTATTATAGAACTGTGTAGCTCCCAGTAAACAGCTTTGGTTGAGCTTATACTTGGTCTACTGGTTATATCCCAATTCGCAAGCAAACAGTGTCTTCTTCAGTATTAAGGCATTCTGCTTTTTGGGAAATTAAACACCGGTTTCAAAATTGGATAATTTTTTTTATCTTCTAAAGTAATGTGGTCTGTATGCCTGCCAATTCTTTATCTAGTCCATTAAAAGCTTCCTTTTTCATTATTTCTAGTTTTCTTTTGCTCAAGGTGTCTTGAATGAAGTTATTAGGTAAAGTACTGCATTCTTACACAGCCATATAAAAGGGAAAAAACTTCCATGTTTATTAAGGTGTTTATGTTACAGAGCCAAAAGGAAAATTAAAGCCCACTAAGCAACTTAGATAAGCAGCTACTTTAGCATGGTTGTGCATTTTTAACTCTGTTGAAACCATATTTATATTTTAAATTTGGCATTTCCTTAATGTGTAGCACTAATAATTAGACGTGCTCTGTTAGGCATAAACGCTGCTGTATTTTCTGATCCAGTTGGATTTTGTTAGAGAGAAAAGGTTGTACTGTACTAAACTGCTTTGCTGTAGAGTTCCCACAAAGTGGCCTTTATTTTTAAGGGAATGGATTAGATACCTGGAGAAATACTTAATAAAACAAGAATTTTTCAAGCCCTTAGGAACTAGCATTTGTTGTTTGCATTTCACCATGCTAATTATTGTTTAAAGAGTTCCTTAGGTGAATACACTTGGCTCATTTTATGAAGTTTCATTCTATTCATTATACAGGACAGCTAATTAAAACTGGAAGTGTTATTGTTCTAGAGAGATTGTGTAACCATTCAACTACAAACATCTTGGAGATGCACTGTAGGTGTCAATATTTGACACCTTACTCTTTAAGGAATTACAGATAATTCATGCTTTTTCTCATCAAAACTCAGCTTTAGCTGTCATAGAGGAATAAACACAACTTAATTTAGATATTAAATAGGGAGGATCTTCAAAACAAGCTTTCTGAAAGTAATTCCCTTATTATTTTTCAAGCCAACTTGTGATAATTCACAGTACGGAACCTTTTTAAATTATTTTCATTTCTGCCTGTCAACTGTGCTCACTCTCAGCATCCAGTTGTATTGATTTATATGAACAACCTCAGTTACATTAGTCATAATGAATTTAATGGCAAGTTACATCACTTTTCTCTGACTGTGTTTTCCAAAGCAGGACAATATAATGGCATTGGAATGTATTAAATGTTATGTTAACAGACACAGGATCCTGTGTTAAAGTTCATTTATGTTGAGCTGTGGATTGATACATGCTGACAAAACCAGGAAAATGCAGAATTGAGGCTGACAGTCTGTCCTTCCCTGATTGCATAGATTTGTTGCAGCACATGCTGTATGTAACTTCATGCTGTGATCTAAGACCTAAGCAACAATTGCTACAAGAGGAAACAGTCAAAGCAATCTGTCAGCCACTGCATCAGACCTTACTGTCCCTTTTGGATACCTTTTAGATCTCTAAAGTTACTTTCAGTAATATACTTTAACTCAGCAATTTTAAGAAAAACGTTATATCAATTCCCAGCTTCAGTGAAATAAAATAAATACCTATGGATTATTTCTAAAAACATGTGTTTTAATCTTACTTTATTTTATTTTACTTTAAAAATCACACAGAGTTAACATCTTGGCAATAGCTTAAACTCTACTTTGGCAAATATCTTTGATATTTAGGATACTAGGGATAGCTGCGCATCTGGAAGGGTAACGTGGACCTTGCATTAGCTGTCTTCGTGCCTTCTTCCATGGGTGTCCAGCCTTCTCTGCATGTGAAGAGTCATATCTCCCTGACAAAATACAGTGTTTTCACTTCTGCTGATCACTGCAAAGCCTTTAACAGCAAATGCTATTCCCAGAGCTGCCTTGAACACTCATCCACGAATGTACTCAGGCATAATTAGATAAGAAGTCTGTACAAGCTTAAGGTTGTAAAATAAATGCTATCACTGCCTGTGCTCATTTCATCCTGGCTGTGTCCTAGCTTCATAACCCCTCCTGCTCAAATAGGTTTTCTCCCTTCAACAGTGGAAACAGAAAGATTGTTAACCATTTTACTTGAACTGTATGTCTTACTATTAAACTAATTGCCTTGCCTGATAAGTGTCTTCAGAATTGTTGTTCCTGGAAGAACTATGTTGTCCCATAACTCTAGCTGTCCATATGCTCTATTTTTTGAATCACAGAATTGTTTAGGTTGGGAAAAACCTTCAAGATCATTCTCTCCAACCATTATGCCAACCACAAACTGCCTTGTCCAGCACTAATCCGAGTCCCTGAGTGCCGCCGTCTTTCAAATACCTCCGGGGATGGTGACTCCACCACTGCCCTGGGCAGCCTTTCCTGGTAATTGACAATGCTTTTGGTGAAGAAAATTTCCCAGGATCAAATCTATACTTCCCCTGTCTCAGCTTGAGGCCATTTTATCTCATCCTGTTTCTGTTACTTAGGAGAAGAGGCTGATCCCCACCTGGCTTCAGCCTCCTCTCAGGGAATTGTAGAGAGCAGAAAAGCCTCCCCTGAGCTGTCTTTTCTCCAGGATAAACACCCCAGCTCCCTCAGCCGCTCCCCATCAGACTAGTGCTCCAGAATCTTTCCCACCGCCAATGCCCTTCTCTGGACACCCTCCAGCACCTCAATGTCCTTCTTGTAGTGAGGGGCCCAAAGGGAACACAGAAGTCAAGGTGATACCTGGCTAGCTCTACATCTTCAGTGAATCTTCCTAAATGTAGCAGTCATATTAGTGTTAGTTACATAGGTAACAATTGGTTGTTGATGAAAGAGTGCAAAACTAATGTATGAAGACATTCTAAACAAAATTAAAGTACCTTAAAAGTATGAAACAGCTGAAAGAGCAGCTGGTGCACATAGATTATTTTGTCTGAATGTTCTTTTTTCAGACTCCTTTTTTAATGCTATGGAAATGCCATAATAGTAAATCAGTCACATCACTAAGTAATATTGACTGTTGCTGCTACTTTTCAGATTGCTTTTCTAATATAAGCCTAAACATTTCTTCAGTATGCTATAGACTAATTTTGACTTTCCTACCGCTATCTGAAGTTGAATAATTTCTTCCTTCTCTTTTTGGACTTCTCTTTGAAATAATAGCTTTCAAACTGTGGTCCTCGAGAATGTGGGAAGTAGCTGTTGGACTGGTATTAAATACACAGGTCTTTTGCAGAGAAATTTGACAATCAGCATATGTGATACTTTATCAGATATATATTGAGGGTTTGCATTGGTTTGTTTGTTCATATTTCTATCAGTTCACTGCACAGCCAAAATGTTACAGATGTGCACGTGGAAAACATTCTACTATGTTCAATGAATTTTTTTTATTATTATAATTTGTTTAGGAAAAAAAGAAAAACAGTTAAAGGGGAAACATAATGTGCCAGAGAATAATATTCCAGAGCTATAAAAAATTTAATAAAGATGTTAATATTCTCTCTTATCAAATATTAATGTATTTATGTGGACTATGCAGATATGTCTACACGTCTATGTGTATCAATCTTTTTTGTTTCACTTTTTAAATTTTTGTTCTTTTGTCTTCTTTTCATGTAACACATAAATGTGTTACATTTCATAAGACCACTCACTTTCTGTTCTGCCTATCCCTTTCAAACATAGCTGCCTTTTGATAACACAATCCATAGTGTCTTGAAAAGCACAATAATTTTTTCATTCTGTTCAGTGCTGTTCTGTCTAGTCCTTGCTCTGAGTTCCCAGGCATACCACTATACAAGATTACACAACCACCCTAATCCTATTGCATGAACCACAGTTTTCCAGTCTTCACTTACCATATTGCAAGAAGACTGAGTAAGGAGAGTGAGTATGAACTGTCTGGGTTAGAGAAATAATTATGTGATTCTTATGAATAATAACCTGTACTCTTAAAGTAGAGAACAGTAAATTCAGTATCAATATCACAAATGGCATTGGGAATTTTTTTCTGGGAGTTAAAAAGTACTGCATGGTCATTGAAATACATGAACAGCCCTTGCTCTGGTTTTTTTGATTGCATTGCCTGTTACATTTTGTGAAAGTATTGCCTTTTACTTTTTGTGTGTTCCGGTGAACAGTCAAATATCTAACCTCTTGTTGTGCAGAACAGTTATACATCAGGAGTTATACAGTGAAAATCTAAATTTTCAATAGCCATTTTCTTCCACTTTTAGATTGTGTAGATAAAATTCTATTTTTGTAAACAGTTTTTATCTTTTAGTAAGTGTTTATTTAGCTCTTTTGTCTCAATTTCATTCAATTTTATGTTCTAAAATTGTATCTATTGCTGCTTGCTCCACTTGCTGCTAAGCTTATCAAAAATTAGGAGTTGCTACACTAAATCATGATTTAAGTAGTTATTGTTCTACCATCAAACAGTGTGAAATTCTTTAGTGCGTGACAGAAGTAACATGCTGTCATGCATTAATTAGATGTTCTTCATCCTTCAGTCTTTTAATCTTTTTGATGTGTACCCTTTCAAATTGATGAATTTATGACTCCTCTTTAAAAAGGCAAAACACATAATTCTGTTGTTCTTGAGCTTAGGACCTGTGTTTTCAACATTTTCTGTCTTTGGCAGAATGAGTACAGACCTCTGTCACAGATGTCATCCTTTGTCTCAGCAAGTATTTGCAGACCATCGGGAAGGCTTTTCAAGGTCACATTTTATTAATCAGAAGAATACAGTAGCTAGATTCCTTAGGAGAGAAAGACAAAGCTAAATGTACAAAAGGGTGTGTTCCCACATAATTTAGGATTACTTTCTGTCATTCTCCAAAGAGGCGCGCTCTAATCTTGCCTGATCTCACAACTGAACAGGCTAAACTGTTAAATTCCCTCTCTGGGAAAGCATCTTTAGTCTCTTCCCCCTCTCTTACAATCCCATGTGACTAAGAGCTAAAGTAAAATTCTTCCATTTTTTGACAACCATCATCTCTACATCCTGAATTTTTATTTCTTCTGTGAAATTTGGACATGACAAACTTAATTCATTCACCAGGATGGTCTGTTAAGAAGTGATTGTGATATTTTGAATTATGTAGGTGTACATATTACATATGTGCAATGTACATATTATTGTCTAATAGCCTAAATTTGTATATAAATTAATATATCTTTATAAAGTGTTACAAAGTGATTTTTCTAGCTTCTGCCATTTTATGATCTTAAACAGTTCCAGTAAAACATTCAGTGTTCTCTCCATATTTGATGTTCTGCCTTTTGTGATTGTATCTATAGTTCCTGGAGTACTCTAAGGAATGGCTTTTTAGAACAATTCACTGAAGTTTAGGAGCACTGCATACACCAGTTACCCAAACAATTCAGACTTTCAAAACAGGTTGTTTCTTTACTAATTCTCTATGTTAATGCATTGCATGTACCTCAGATCATTCAGGTTTACAGATCTCAGTTTTTGCTGTTCTTCAATAGTGGCTGATGTATCTGAATGCTACTAAGCTTCTGCGTACAACAACAGCTTGGAGTTACAGCTCTTAGAGGTTAGGTACGTGTTTTTTAAATAAGCCCAAGGCACATTATTTGTTTTGAAGACAGTATTTAAATTTCCTTGTTCCTTTTTAAAAGGATTCAGTTAATTTTTGGTGTCTTTGTTAACATGACAAAAAAAAAAAATTGTATATAGACTGGAAGAAGTAATTTTAAGAGTCCCTAGCACCTCAATACTCTCCTGATCCAAAAAAAAAGAAATTTACATATCCCTGTCCACAGAGTCAGTTGTCTGGTGAGAGAAAGGCAGTCAGATTGACATGGCTTGGTTTGCACTTGCTACATCAGAGTTGCCTGTTCCCAGTCATCTTTCTGACCTTAAGATGTGGCTTTCAGGAAAACTGGTGCCATGATTTTCTTGGGGATTGAAGCCAGGTTTGCTGCCTTCCACTGATAATCAGACTATGTGTGTGACAATTACTTCAGTGTAAAATAATGCAAAGAAAATTAGTTGTGTTTTAGTGTTGCCAGGAAAGTGAAAATTGAGCTTGGTCCATAGGGGCTATTTTGGCTTAAGACCTAGAGGTTAAAAGCAGCAACTCCAACCACTTTTGCAATCCATTTCTGAAATGGTTATTTTTTAATATTTTTATAAGACGTCTGCAGTCAGGACAGAAGTAAATATGCTGCACGCCTTTCAGTTTGTAGTACCAAGGTCTTTTTGCATCTTTGTTTTGAAGATTTTGAAGGGGGGGATGCTTTGTTTTGATTTTTTTTTTGCTGTTGGTATGCATTGAGTAAAAGTTACTGAAATGGCTGAAAAGTCACAGAGCTTAGGTTTGGGATTAATAGATTTAATTTCAACTGCAGATATATTTGTGATTAATTAATTCTTGTCAATGTTGGATTTTTTCTTGAGAGACTTGTATAAAACACAGCAAACCATTTTCTATGACTATCCATAGGTTAGCTTTGTTCTTATTATGAACTTTTGGGGAAACAGGTGCTTAATAGTTGTAACTTAAGATAATTTTATAAGATCATTCTTTTCTGTATTTTTAATTAAATTTCTAGTTTGGGGCGAAGCTTTGCTTACATTGCAGGGCAACAAGTAGAAAACAGATGTTTTATTATTTGTACAAACTTTTAGTTGTGTCAAATAGCCAAGATGAAAAAGTAAATCAAGCAATAAGATAAATTTTACCTGGGAAGTCATAGACCTCTAAGTTTCATGTGTTTCATGGAGTTTTATCTGTAGGATGAAAGTTGGTTAGTTGGTTAGTTAGTGATTTTCTTTGTATCAGTTAATTAAGTTTGCATTGAGTACAGAAATGTGTACTGTACCAACTTAATGGTAACTGTGGTTACCACAACCAGATCATAGCCAAGTAACTCTATACCATTTCTTTTTGTGACTCTGAAAGTAAACATATTTACCTGTATTAAATGTATTTTATATAAAAAATATAAAGTAAAATACTTTTTCTGCATGAGAGGTGTGTCTGTCATCTTTCCTCCTGCATGAGGTCTTTTCAGTCCTTGAGGCTTTCTTCCTCCAGACATTTTCCTTATGGTTCTTCAGGTAAAAAATAGGTTAAACAATGAGATTTTATTTTCAAAATTTAAACCAGAAATATATAAATTTATGTCTTACCATTTCCAAACAGCTTCTTTTTTTTTTAACTTACAGTAGTATTACTACTTTAGTGGTTTTCCACCATACTCCCAAATTAAGGTCAAAATATTATTTCCGAGAGAAGAGATTTGACCAGATTTTCTAAACTCTTAGAGAAAAAAAGGGTTGCTAAAGGAATACAGTCTGTCTCTTTTTCATTTCCTTGAGGCCTCTGTGTAGATTGGTTTCCTGTTGTGGTCATACCATTCTGTCTTTCTTCATTTTGTTGCAGCCCCATTCTTCATTCTCAAGAAATGTTGCCCAAGCGACTTAGGCACAAAGGTTCAACAATAAAATTATCACAGGAGACCTCAAGCAGCCTGAGGCAAATGAAGACAGTAGGGAAAAAACTAAATACACTGTGTTAAAATGCAGGTTGGCCTTGCTGAGAAGTGATACAGCATGCCAGTGGGAAAACTTGTGAGGTTGGGCAACTTTGCTTCTAAATGTCTCTAGGATTTACAAAAGATGAAATATTTACTTGTTCACATACCTTTCTGGACACTGCGTTTTTTGAGCACTTGCTATAAATATTAAAATACCAGTAGTGTAAAATATTTTTTAAATGACCACTGACCAATCTCCCTTTTGCATCACTTCTGTACCATAGGGAAAGGATTTGCTTGATCCCCTATATGTCTATTACATGAATGTGCTGTATGGGAATTTAGTTAGGGAATAAAGATTGACATTTGATTATGAGAACAGTGAAGTTCAGGGCTATGTCCTCTGTCTATGTTTTTACTTTAATTTCAAGGGAACTGCAGTGAAAACCAGGAATGCACTTGAGTGCATGACTGTAAATGGAATTGGCTGAGATTCCTGGTAGAAGGCCAGTTTTTGTACAGATTCTGTCTTACTTTGCTATTTCCTGGTGGCACTGAAACGTAGCTGTTATGAAAGGTCTTGGTTATAAAGGAATTAAAAACTATGTCATACTTCCTGTCAACTGGATGGGCAAAAGCCTGGGTAGATTTACAGTTTTTACTAGGAAACCAGCACAAAGTGGAGTTTTGGACTGATACATTCATGGCAGCCTTTATTTGCTACAAGATGAACTACAGTGTTTGATGCATGATTTATGTCAGGATATGATGAACAAACATTCATTTAATCATCAAAATACCCTTACAATTTCAAAACAGAAATAAATGAATTGTATAAACAGTTGTATCACTCAGTGAGTCTTTCATTTGAGGCATAAGCAATATGAATTGTGAGCTATGATTCCTCTCCTGGGTGAGCAAGTTCGCAAAGCAATGATTTCTTCCACTGCTGTGCATGGTTGCAGCAGGTAAACACCTTTTGACACATGGAAATGGAAATAGGCATGTACTGCCTTTCTGCACATAGCAGATTAGCTAAACTGCAGGATTTAGTAATTTTGCATGGCAGACAACCACCAGCCTCACCAGTGCAGGGACTAAACATGCGCAGTTAGTATCGTAGGCAAAATGATGGAGATTTTTCTCATGGCATCAAGATTTGCTCTGGAGAATAAAATTCTGTTGCCCTAATTTAAGTTTTTACAGGCAAGCATTTCTAAAGAAAAGCCTTTTCTATATATAAGCAATATTTAAGCAATACTGTAGGGAGTGTTTTTAACATACATAACTGAAGGTATCAATTTGTAAATGTAATAATATATTATAAAATCAGATGGCAGTGTATTGTCTATATTCAACAGTATTTGACAAATTGCAAGCGTTTGTGTCTAATTGCATGCTAATTTTTAAGTTCTTTTCCACAAATCACTTCAAATGAAATATCAAAATAATTTTGGTGACTGTTAAAACTTCAGTGCATTCAGATATTTATAATTTACCTGGATGATTTTCATCTTTCTCTCTTGTTTCTAATTCAATAGAGCAACATAAATAAAAGACGGAGAAGATTTTTTTATGTTGCCTATTTTTGGTCTATTTTGTAGAATATTTTCTTGTCTCTCCAGAGCTTTGTCCATTCGTATTTTAAATAACTCAGGCAAGTGACAGTAACTCTGTAATGCCAAAACTAGCAGAAGATTATTTCAAAATCCGTGAAGCTGATCTGTTTCACCATATTTTTAACACCTGAATGTATTGGTTTCTTTGCTAATTTTATTTTTATTGCATCTGCATATTGAAGTTTTAAGTCTCATAAACTTCTAATGTTTTTTTATAAATTAGGCTCCGCAGGAGTTAGTAGATAACTGTCAAAGCCACCTTAATAGCTTTTGGCTATAAAATAAATTAAAATATAATAAAGTATGTTATTTTGTATAATCTGTGTTTTATATAGGTGTTAATAGATAAATATTAATTATATTTGTATATTACATAATGTTTACATATAAAAATAAAAATATAATGGAAAGTTCTGTAAGAAGACTGCTTCTTGGTAATCCTCTGTCTAAAACCCTTAGAGAGATTGGAAATTTTGAATTCTAATTCTTGTACATTTAAGTGCTTTTGACATTAATGAAAAAAAGAAAGAAAGAAATGCAAAAATTATTTTTGCATGAATTCATATGTGTCTATAAATGCCCTGGTGTAAGGATGATATCAATCATAATTAATTTTAAAAAGCCTTTTTGTCCAGGCTTCACTGAAGGCTGACCAAATGCAGTGCCTTGTACATTTGCATTTTAGTTAATAATAGGAAGAAAACAGTAACACAGTTAAGCCTTACAGAGGTTTATTTGAAATAGAACTTATTGATTAAGGAAGCACTCTACAGTGTAGTAGTTGCATGTAATTAAAAAATATTTTCAATTGGACATAATTGTGTTCAATACACCAGATTTCCAAACAGTTGTATTTGGTAATATGATGCAAAACCTGGAGTATTTGTTTCTAGACATAAAAACTACTTCAAATTAAATTAAGAGTAGGCCAAATATCAGTTGTTTATAGCAAAGATATTTTTATTTTTCTGTTATAGCAACCTTAGACTTGAATCTAACACCCAGATAGCAACTGCTAGGTTCACAGGTAATGCACAGCTGAACAGAGACCTTCCCTCTGACAGACATTTCTGTCTGTAGCAGCAGATGCATTCGTATGTGTCGGTTTAATTTAATCAGTTTAAAATGAAGTGAGGTTAAATTACAATTTTCTCTTAGTGGTAGTGCACTATGGATGGAATTTGTCTGGTTTTCTCAGCTATTCCAGCTGGTCATCCAGAAGATCTTTCCCTTTTCTACAAACCTGGTCCTTTCAACTTCAATAGCCAAGTACCATTACAACCAAAAAAAGTTTTGCTTGATACAGCTCAAGTCTGTAGGGATGATTTTCCCGTTCCAGTTGTAGACACTACACTTTATCTTCTGCAGAGTAGGAGCTGTACATCAGTTGATTTCCATTCCACAAACCTAGCACTGAAAAAAGAAATATGGTATGTTGCTTTCGCAAAAATAAATGGGACTATAAAAAGGAGAAAAATAATTGGATGCCTTGTTAAATATTCAAAAAAAAAAAAAAAAAAGAGAGAGAGGTTCATATGTCAAAGCTAACATCTTCAAACTACTCGGGGTATTTTTGTGTATCCTTCTCTGCTTTATTTCAGTGTGTCAGGTTCTTCCCTTTGATTGCTGACCATGTTTTTAAGCCCGGCTGTCATTAGTGTTGAAACACACTTTTGGCTATTCACTGCTGATTGTGCTACAACTTCTCAAGTCACAGAATTCAAACTTAATTTTGTAAGGGTTTTGCTGCATGTCTACTCATTAAATTACTGCCAAGCTTTTGAAGAATAGCAGTGTATTCTGATTATTGTGGGCCAGTGCACAGCAGAGGAAAAGCTGGCAATGCAAACATTTTTTAAGCTAAAACTTGTGGCTTAAAATGTTTTGGTCATACAAGCCAGAGACGTGTGTGTACTCAGTAAAAGAACTTCAGGATGAAATAGCCAGGCTCCTTGCTGCACTGTGTAATTCTTCACGTAAACCTGCCTGATTCCACAGGATTGCCTTGCAGAAGTATTTAAAAAAAATGTTTCAGGGAAGATGAGAAAAATGTTACCTGATAAATCTGGTGTCTGCATAATGCGAGTTAATTATTATATGGAATGCAGTTAAGTGAACATGTGAATAAAAGCGACTTATCCAGGAAGAGTTGACACAGCTGTTAAGAGAAGTTGTACTTCAGTACTTTGGAGAAGTCAGGAAGCAATAAAGAAGACCTGGTTGATACAGTCTGTTGGGATTTCTAAGTAGCATTTCCCACAAAGGAAGGTGATTTTTGAAAGATGAAAGAATCCTGAACTGCAGGATTCCTTGCTACAGGATGTTATGGGTGTTATGTTCTGTGGGCTACAAGACTGATCAGATGAACTTATGAGAGTACAGAAGCATAAGCCCCAGTTTAGAAAATCCCTGGCCACATTTTTCATATGAGGAAAGTGTTCTGGAAAAGTATTGTTCCATTTTCACTGGTTCTCATGGCCTTTCTTTATCTCCCACTGCTGAATGCTGATAGATACTGCATACTGTGTCTTTTCTCTAACCCAGAGTGTACTTGTAAGGGTTCAGTTCCATATATGGAAATTTCCAGAAAATGGTCACTGGGGTTTTCAAATGGCATACCTTCTGTGTTTGAAAGATGAGCTGTAGTAGTATATGACTTCAGTATAACATATAATTTCAGTATAACACTCTTGTCAAAATATTTGGTTTTCCAGAGAGATGTCTGCTGATTTAATCTGGAAACAGATTTTGCCAGTATGTTCTAATGGTCTTTAGTGGCAATTCCATGAAAGTATTCTCTGATGATTTTCTTCTCTTTTACATGAAGCACTGAAAATAGCAAAATATGGTTGTGATTTTACAAACAGTGGCAAAATATTCAAATGAACTTACATTATTCTAAAGTAGTGGAAGGCTTTCAGTATTTTTGCACTACTTCAAGTCTACAACATTTTGTGTGGAGGTACAATAATTTATAATTACTACAGTTTTTCCTACTGAAAAATGTATTCAGAAAGTTTCTGACTATCCATACTTTTTATTATAGTGATATTTTAAAAGATACCTAAAAAAAAGTACAAAGTTTATTTTCTGCTATATATGTATTATATTTTCTTTTTAAGAGATGTGCTGGGAAGAGACCAGGAAATTGGTATTGTCCTACAAATATCAGTGAAACTGTAAAGAAACTACGTAGGTGCTTTTATCATGCATTCAATATACCATCAACAAAATTCAGTTAATATTTTGGAAAAGTGCTGCAAGAAAGAAATTATGCACTACTTCCCCTTCCACAGCTTCTGAGAATGTTTCTGGCGTCTTTTGGCTCATTTATTTGCTAATCAAGTCCACCTAGATATTTATAAATAATCCAAATACCCTCACAGCTGTTCACCAGCAATGCAGTCCTTTGCAGAACCACTGGAAGGTGAGGTGGGTTCTTTTCCTATTCTTCTAGATCTCATTTACATGCTGATTAGCGAAAACTATTATCTTGTATATCAAGAGCTACCAGCTCTTTGAAATTCCTCTTTTTTTTTTTTTCTTCGCCTGACATTTGGGAATATAGCATGAACAGAACAGCCCCATAGCTGCTGAAAAATCAGCTCTTTAAAGATACATGCATTACTTGGAATAAGTCACTCCTTCATCTTCCTTTTCAACAACTGCCCTATAACTGGAGTTAAAAACTGTGTGAACATCCTACCCCTTGATTATATGCAGGTGGCTGACTTCTACACCAGAAACCTTGTCCTTTTTTCTTAGACTGAGATTTTAGCTGCTATAATTTCTGTTAATAAATCCCAGCTTGACTTCCTGAGTCCATATTTCTGAAAAGTGCTACAGTCTATGGCGACCAGGGTGCCAGTGATTTTTTATCTTTTGTGTCATTGTCATGTCATGACAAAACCTTTCCAGCCAGTTCAGATCCCTTGTCGTTTCTTCTACATACCTTTTTTCAGCCCATTCAGAACTTCCAGATCCTCTTTCTTTTCCTTTAGTAAAGGTTCAAATTTTTCTTTTAATTCCTTCTGACTTTTTTAACTCTGTATTTTCTACTGGAAAAGTGTTTGTGACGAGAAAGTGACAGTGAGACACACCGTTGTTCTTACATCACCAAAATGAACAACTAGAAAAAATTGAATTTTAGAATACAATTATAGAATATATGGCATGAGATTTCCTGCAGGGTTTTCTAAAACTATGTCTTATTGACTCACAAAATGTCCAGTTAATCTAAGTGCTGTCGTTGTAGCATTATTTTCCTGGGGGAAAAAAGTATTAGTAGTATAAAGTCAGTTATTTTCTCTGAAAAGTGAGATAGAATTCATTTGATTTTGCATTTATTTCCATTTTGTTAATTGATCCTTGCTTCTTCTGGAAAAAGTAATTAAAAGAATTCTTATGGATTATGTCTGCTAATTGGTCTATTTATCTTGATTAGTAGAAGAATATATAGGATATATGTGTGTTTGTGTGTGTTTGCACATGTATGTACTTCCAATTTGAAGAGACAGCTTTTATATTGTTGAGAATTGTGAAACATAATGTCATTTACAAAGTGTGTGAGAACTGCTTTTCAAAACTGAATTTCAGCATTATCAGTGTGTGCATGGAGCTGAGGTTGCCATCTGCAGAGCTGTGTATTTCATGCCTTTCATGTCTTTCCAGCTCTGATAGCCATTGGGAGGTACAGCATGACCATAGAGACGGTGGATGTTGGATGGTGCAAAGAGATCACGGACCGTGGAGCCACCCAGATTGCTCAGCGCAGCAAATCCCTCCGATACTTGGGACTGATGAGATGTGACCAGGTAAGGAGCCTTTTCCTGAGCTGGTGCCTGATTCTGAGTGTGATAATGTTCCAGTGAGGGAGGCAGCAGGATTTATGTTTTTCTGGACAAAAATGTTTAGTATTCACTACTCTAGCAACTGTTCTGGTGTGCTGTGGTCACATAGGCAGCTCAGAAGGCACACAGAGAACTAGAAGGAGCATTACAAATGTTTGCTGATGTAGATTTTCAAAATGCATCTGTAGGTTACATTCACAGCCTGAGGTGCTCATAAGTTTTTTGTAAAATCTGCCCTCTGACAGTTTTGAATACTTTTGAAAGTGGTTGGCATCTCATGTTATAACTGTGACAGACTACTTTGTTTCTTAAAAAGAAAGGAAAAAAAATCTTCAGCGTAACTTCAAGAGTGATATAGCAATTTTCTATATGTCTGTGCTCTTGATCATATATCATGGTTTTGAAAACAGAAGGAAAAAGATTTGAATAAAATCGTAATGCTTAAAAGAGAAAAAAATACTGAGTTTCTTACTATGTAGCTTTATACTTGAAGAATAGTAAGAATATCTGTCAGTTTTAGCACTTTATCATTAGAGGAAAGAAGGAGAAGGCAGTCCATCTCCACTTCACCCTGTGTATAGCCTACAGAAATCACGTTCCTGTTTAGAAGAGAGATCAAGAGTCCCGGGAACACAGCAGAAATAGCTAAAAGAAAAATCATTGGAAGTCCAGAGTCTCTGACCTTAAGTCTTCACATAACCCTGCAGGGATTGTTTCTTTTCCAGCCACCACTAACAAAATGTCTGGCTTGTGATGCCCATCATAAGCATCTCTCAGGCTTGTGGATTTCTGATTGGATACTCTCTGTGGAAAAACAGGTTTTAGTCTAAGAAACTTCATGCTCCAAACCATTACCTTGCATCCTTCACAGTGCACTATAGAAGACAGTGACAAAACACAGTATTTCAAATGGTAAGGAATAGTAATGTCCAGGTCAGTGGCAAAATTAGAAACAGCATTTTGAAAAGCCAGCCTTAGGCAGTTTCCAGTTTGCAGGGAGGTTGAGCACTTTGGAAGAATTGCTCTGTCTATCAAAGCTGAGTCCACTTAATCTCCTAAACATTAGTGTTTTCTAAGAGCCAACAGACAAAAAGAGTGTGTGAATCTCTTTGATGGATTGTGCTAAGATTATGTACTTAGAGAATGTTAAAAGGGTAACTTAACCTTGGAATTAGGCCTGACCCAGAATCATCTAACCTCTTCTACACATGTGTTTATTTTGTGAATTTAGCTAATGTTGAACAATCAACAAGGATCTAGTAAGTGCAATAATTTTATCCTGTCTTTAGCTGCTATAGAAAATCAATGATCTTGATGTTGAAAATAAGCTTTACTGCCTCATAAGTTAAACTATATGTCATTTTCTTAGATGTGTACTACATTTAATTGCTGGTAAACACTTTTCTCGTTCTTTAGAGGAGTATACAACGTCTTTTGTGTTAAAAAAGTCAACTGCTAAAAGGAAAAAAAATAAATATTACTTAAGAAAGCTTCAGGGAAGATATAAAAGCACTGTTGACTGTGTGCCTGTGAGTGTGTGTGTGAATCTGCAAGTATCCAAAGTATGGTAGATAAAAGATGCTAAGAAATTCATAAACACTGTTACAGCAAACGGTGTAGTATTGGGACTACCACTGGGAATTATTTTCTTGTTTGCAAAGCCTTGATGGGAAGAATAGCTTCACAGACAGAATGAAGTAAGTATCCTTGACTTAAGGGATTTTTGGCAGCTAGAAGATGCCAACTCCCTTTTTCCACTGCAAATGAACAGAGAAATTACTGAACAAAATTGCGTTCTCAACTGTCTCTCCCCAATATCATGCAGAACTAATTTTTTCCAGTGGCTGCTCTATTAAATTAAAAATGTCAGTGTCCAGCACATCATTAAAGAGAATGGGGGGGTGGGGCAGAAGGGTTTATTTACACTCCCGGTTGACCAAAATTCTTGTCTTTGTACTGTTGTCAGCTTGCAGTGAAGAGAAGGTTTGAAGATTTGTCCCATCTAACCAGGCTTCCTTCTCTGAGGTACTGAGTGTTATGCTCATACCAGGTAGCTTTTATGCGTTTCTAAGAATTCCCAGGCATTTGGAAGGGAAGTACTTAAACACAGTTACATAAGGAACATATGTAAGTAGACTTCAAATGGGTACCACTAAAACACTCTTTATGAGCCAGGCTTTTTGGAATTTCTTTGATATGCACTTGACATAAATTAGAGGCGTCAAGGGTCCTCCCCAGAAAGATCAAGAGAGGCTGTGAGCCTGGGTGAAGGCAGTCTCTGTTTTATGCCATTGATTATCCAAGTGCCTCCAGGCAATGTGTTTCAGTAGAGGCAAAGCATTATTGATCCACACAATGAAAATAACCAAATTATTCATTTTTCATCAAACTGCTATTGCCGTGACCTTTCTTTTTATCATTTTTCCTACCATCTTATATGCACACCACAGGAGTAATATGGTCTTTGCCTTAAAATATATTACATTGTGTTGAGAAATATCATTAAAATTTGCTGACTTTACTATGAGGTCATCATAATGAGAGCATATATTTCAGCTGGAACTTTTCTGTATCAGATGGGATACATCTGAGAGACTATCATCCAGACCTCCTGAAGTGTGAAAGTGATCTAGAGTAGACTCTAAATGTTTTTAAACACCCACATTCTTCACAACAGAATTCCCCACTTGTCTGCATACCAACATGAGCGGGTACTTGAAGCAGCTAGGCCCCTTCTCCCTTCTGATCTCTCTCACAGGACAGGACTGTGCAAATAAATTTTTGTGTACTTGGGAATATGTGCATCTGTGCAGGCACCAGGCAGCCCTCAGGACTGCACAAGTCATGTGTTCCATAGGAAGAAGATGTTGCTATTCTGAGTCTCCGTTTTTTTTGAAAGCAGTAACAGATAAAATCAGTAGTTATGTAAGGCCCAAGCAGGACATTTTGGAGGTTTGTAATTGGAAAAGGCATGAAAGAGAAGGCAGTTCTGTTTTGCATTACGGTGTTCTGCCTGTGTTTGTGCTGTGCCGCGCTTCCAGGGGCAGCAAGCCAGGCTTTGTTCCTTCTTGTCAGCTCTTCACAGTGCTCTGAGAGGAGGGTGCAACCACAAACACCCCATTCCTCTGCCCAGAGGAGTGCTGTGCTGCTGGGGGCTGCAGCCCAAGGTTATGTTTAGGACTTGATGTGGCTGTGTGGGAACACATGGCTGCTTGGTGCTGCTCGGGAGCCCAGCAACTCTTGGTTTGTCACCCTGGAAAACACCAAGAAAAGCATAACAAGGGGTTATATTGAATTCACTTCAGGTAAGTTCCCCACAGCAGAATGAAAACATAACTGTTCGTTCTTCCAACCAAATTTTAACTGTAGCTCTGTATTTTTTATCACAGCTTAGGAAAGGGGATATTTTAGAGATAATTGAACCTTTCCTTTAGTTACTTTAAGTATCTGAGAAAGGTGTGGGCAGTTACAGGATGCTTTCTTTCCTCCCACAAACACTGACATCAGAATTCCTAAGAGCTTTTCTTGCATCCTAAGGGCATCAAATGATGCCTGCATCAAAATAACAGATTTAAAAGCATATTTCAAGTTTTTCTTTCTGAACACAGTGTACTGAACATTCCTATCATTAAACTGACCTAGATCCTATTTACTTATTCTAGTTAACTAATTATTTAATTAATTAATTTGGCATATTTTGTATTTCATATTTTAAAAAATGGAGGAAAAGGGTGATGTTCTCCATACTATTTATTTCTAGAAATCATTTTAAAGATGTCTTTATAGCACTTCTTTCTTGTTCTCTCACAAGTGAAATAGCTTTAAGTAGTGGCAGCTTGAAATCTTTACCCTTGGGGAAAATGGCTAGGTATCAACTAGGAGATAGGGACTAAAAATTTGTTTGGTTTTGTTTTTTTTTTTTTTTATGGGTGATAGCTTGAGTAGTTGAACAATGTGTCACAATAATCTTCCTGCAACTTTTCTCACAAACAATTTTCATATTTCAAGATCCTTTTCTTACAACTGTGGTGCAATTTGTAGTGGTTATCAACAGTGCTCCCATGTAAATGCAGGAGACATTTCTTGGGAAAATAGGCAGAAAAATGACACTGAAAAACAGAGGCCACAAAATTCAATATTCACCACTATGTGTGAATGAAATGAAATGAAATGAAATGAAATGAAATGAAATGAAATGAAATGAAATGAAATGAAGAGAGTCCAACAAAGTTGGCTGTGAAAGGATACACAACTTAGTTAATAAATCATGTTGGCCCTTATTCCTTGCTTTTTTTTCCTTTCTTTTTTTTCTTTCCATTTTTTGAGATTAATTTCTCAGAAAAGACATGGTGGCTTTTCATGAAAATACTTCTGAAAGCCTGTAGCTTATTCCAGATGACTTTCTCAGATAAATTGTAGCATATATTTCCTATTCTAGTTTTGCTGAGATATTAGAGCACAGAAGTTGGTGGCCAATACAACTGACAAAATGACAAACTATTTTATGTTCCCAGAGGAAGAAAGATAGATGATCCCTAAAAATAAAAAATGGTCAGTTAAGAAATCATTTGCATCTTAAGTAAGAATAAGATTTTTAGACTATATGTGGATTTTTAATATAATTTATCACTTTGTCCTTCTACAAAACTTGTTTTACAAATATTTGTAAATACATATTCAGTGAAGACCACAAATCATTAGCAGAGTTAGGAATGCAGCTCCTGTTGTTTAAGAAACATTTTTACCCATCACTCACAAGCTTTTAATTTACACAGCTAGTCTGCACCTGAAGGTAAGTGAAGAAGAGCATTAGCTCTTTTATATATCCTAGGTTCTAGAGCTACATCTTTCAATTTCCAATATATTTTTGTGCTTAACTGTTCTTAATCAATGGCAGAATAGTGAGAATACAGAGCCATGGCTTGTTTTAATGTAATTATCACAGCAATTTGCCTTCCACTTTCAGAAAATGCTATCATTAGCCTGATCAGAAAACCTTCCAAATTGCTACCATTTCTTCTTTTATATTACAAGGGGTTCATTTTGAGATTTGAAATTATGGTTTTGTGATTTGAAGAGGAATGAAAATATCCCATCCTTCTCTTTAAGAAAAATTCTGTAGCCCTTTTTTTCTCTTAAATTACTATAATTTGTTCAAGTACGTTGCCGCATATTAAAAAGGAACTGCTGTATTTTTTAAAGTTTCATATGTATAATGTAGGAGCAGCAATTGATACATCTCTCTATGAATAATGAAGATTTTAGATTCATGAGATCTGTGAATCTCATTAGAAGGAAACCACAGCTATCCCACAACAAAAGGATAGCATTTATTTCACTTTGGTTTTCAATATAACAATTTTAAACGTCTGAACAATACTACTTTTGGCTTTTTCCCTCTAGCTAACTAGGATAACAGATCCATTATGTGTGTAAACGAAAGCATCTGCTAAAACACACACAAAAAGAAGAGGTTTTTATACAAGCTAAAGATCTTGCTCTTCTAGTTTAACTGTTTCTTTGCTAAAAGATTTTTATTCTCCAAGCTGATACCTCTGCAGCAGTTCCATGGCACTAGGCTGAAGATGGAATTTTCCAGAGTAAATGAAATTGTCCTTGTTTCTAAAAAGCACCCACCTGAACCATGTCATTCTCTAAGAGAAAGATGGACCCTCAGGTGATGATCAACAGTTCAAAATCATGATAAGGCCAGCTATTAAGGAATAATGCAATGTGAACTGGTCAGCATTTTTATGAATAAAAAAATTTAAAAGGGAGATATTTATTTAGAAGCATTGCTCCCTCGAACTTCCAGTTATTTTTGCTGGCTGGCAACTTTTGAGGAAGACTTCTCTGTTAGTTTTACATGCCATCATTTTGACAGGTATTACAGTAATGTGCTCAAATTATTGTTAATGTAGTCAAATAGGAAGGAAAATATTCAGTGTTATTAATTCAAAAGGCAGAAAGTAATCTGAAAGAATATTTATCTCTATATAAATTACTGCTGTCATTTCACTGCATCTGAGTCTTTATTAACTGCAATTTTTAGAAGAAAAAAGCTTTTGAAATATGTGTAATACTGGTAATATTTTTACCTGGAAATATTCTATAGGTGGAGTCTAGAAGTTCATCTGATTAAATGGGCAGAATTAGCAAACCAAATAACCTGCCAACCTGAAGGGCTCCTTTAAAATGGTTTCTCAGCTTTAATAGAAAAATAAACCCTCACAATAAGCAGAGAGAATTGAGAGTGAAACCTTTGTTACGTACGCAACTTCAATAAAAAATAGTGTGTTGCAGAAAACTCTACATCCTCACAGAGATCTGAAAATGGTGTTGCTAGTTTGCAGTAGACTGGGAGTTTGAGGTAATAGCATTCACATGAGAAAACAACCAAAACAATGAATTTCATTCCTTACAGGTGAGATTTAAACACAGACTGTAAAGTAGACACACTCCACAAGCAACCTTGCCACACTTTCTGAAATCCTTCCAGAAGTGCTACTGAGGAATATTGAAAGACTTGTGCATTCCATTTATTTCAATTCATACAGCAGAAAAGATTGCAGATATTTCTGTTTACCTACTCCTTTACCTTTACAAATATAAATGGGTAATTAATTGCTAGGATTTAACACAATTTAGTTGTCAAATGTCATGATAATAGCAGCACTATACAGACTGTACTTGCTGATTTCATTATTTATAAGTCTACAAATACAGTGTTTGTGTGTGTGTGCATATGTGATTGTTTTTCTTCCTTTTTTTTCCATAACAGCATCCTCAAAGTTAAAATGCCTTCTAAAGATGTAAGGGACTTTATATGGACTATAGGATATTGTGCTAATATTGGTAGTGCTGTTTTTTTGTTAAAGTCCTAAACAAGGGTTCTGCCCCTGGGCATAAGGGCAACTGAAACTCTGTGGAATATGTCTGCCTTAGCTGATCAGCTGCACTTCACACAAAACGTTTCCAGAAATCTTTAATATTGTTATGGCTACAGGCAACAGTTATAATTGGGCCACCTGAGAATATAATTCATTCAACTATTAGCAGAAAAAAAAAATCAAAGTACACTTTTTGTAAGACACTCACTTGAGGAAGCAGAATACAACTTAGAGAAGGGAAAGACTGTGTGAAAATGTTTTGCTTATAACTCTGAGTGTGTATATATTGGATTTTTTGTAAAACATTAGAGAAATAGGAACATAAAGAGTTTTCCATATCCATCATTATGGATACACACAATTACTATAAAGTGATTTCTTTAAGCATTGCATACAGATTTGGCTTTCATGCAATACTTCCCTATGTGTATTGAGACAGAAGTGCACACAAATTCCAGTAGCTGAAGTACCACTCCACAAGTAAAATGCCAACAATATTGTAAGAAAGCCCTTTGGAGACAAATCCATTTGCATTTCTTCTGTGTGAAGTTGATTTTGTGAATGTTTGTATGTAGAAATGCTATGATAATCGTTGTGCCATTTTTCTAACCTAACTATATGTATGGCAGCCCTCAAAATCTTTTGGTCTGAATGCTACCTCTCTCCTGCTAATATTTCCCTAAAATTCTTAGCAAGTACCAGATTTCTAAGATTAGGCTAGCAGTTTTATGTATTATTAATACCTTTCTGTGCAGATATTGCTGACTCAGGGTATTATAAATCAATCTGTTATTTATTAATGACTGATCTATAAAGTTGTGTAACTGTAGATACCAACCTGTGCTGTCCTCAGAAATTAGCCAGCCAATGCCCCTTCCATGGGCTAGGTTAGATGCTATGCAGTAATTATTTTAGCTGTCATCCCTGTATGGTGGTCTGAGGGACACAAGCAGGTTTTTGTATGAAGTTCTAGTAATGCACATTTGCACTAATCTAGTTTTGCAAGCTTTAGCTTTTTTACTTATATAACTGCTTATTGGTTTCAGTTATTAACTTAGAATGGAGATAACTTTTTCTTTTCAATTATCAAGTGAGTTGGTCATTAAACTGAAGTCATTAAGATGTGAAGATTTTTAGGTTTTGTTGTTGAAAAAGACTGATCAGACTCTTTAGATTAATTCTGAATATTCATATACTGTGCAGAGCTGCATAAAACTTGCTGTTTAAGTGATGGCTCTACTCTTGCTTTTCAGTATTGCTCTAGATAACACAGACATTCTTTGCACATTTTAATAAATTTAGAGTCTGATCCTGAAGCACTTGTAGAAGGAGTTTTGGAGATCAGTACGAAATCTTACAATTCTTGGCAATTTAGTGAAAGAGTATCCTATCCCAGAGAAGATTTCCAGGACATTATATCATCTAAAGACAAGCTAAGGAAAAGTAACTAGGAAAACCCAGTTTAGGAAAAGCCCCTATACTCTGTTTCTGTTCCTGAGCAGTGAATGAAGGTGTCAGTCTCATTAAAAAGAAATGCCTGGTTTGGCTGATGGTTTCAAATGTAATCTCTCATTTGCCTTAACAGGATTAGGACAATTTGAATTCATCCTTTGAATTTAATAAGAACCATTGTAGGAAAATAATGAAAACACTAGGTTAAAAAAAAAAAATCTAGCCCTTAGGAATCATTTTCTATCTTCAGAAATTCCTAATTTCAGAATCTAGAAATTAAAGAAAACAATGCTGAAATCATCACTAAACCAAACGACACAGCAAGTTTAAAAGAAAAAAAATACCTAACAACTATTCTTGATGGTATTTTGGATTTTTCTTGAAAACTTGTGGAAGTTGGCATAACATAAATTTCTGAAGATGTTCTGTGTCAGACAAGTGGTGTTCCAAATCAGTAAATACTGACAATAGGACTAGATGAGTAAATATAGCATGCTAGATGAAAATATGAATTAATATTTTATTGTGAGTAGCTTTCAGTTTACTCCGAGCCTGAAAAAATCAGCTCATAATTGTTGATTACTTTATTCCAGGAAAAATATTTACACAATGGCGGCAGTTTTCAGGCTTCCTGTTATGGGCAGACCATTTTACCTAAAGGAGAATAACAATGTTGAGCACTGATTTCCCATTTTTCTCAGGATTTCAGCCACATTTTGTGAATATGTATCAGAGTGATGGTGAAAGTTCTCCAAAGAAGCACTCACAAAACCCTTTTGCCAGTGTACCATTTCACAAGGACTCGAAGGGTGTTCTTGTTCTTCTTTCCAAGATGAACTCCTAATTATCGCATGAGAAATATTCTCTAGCGTGGATAATATTTAAATACTGTCTGCACAACCACACTGTCATTAGAGAAAGAAGAAGTTAAGGAGGTCCTACCCAGATAACATTTGTCACAAAGTCAAGTGCATTCTTCTGGGAAATAGACAACATGTGTTCAAGTGTCTTTAAGAAAAAGTATTCAAAATTATGACTTCTAGGTCATAATCTAGGCTCTAATTGAGTTAAAGGGAGATGATACCACTGCCATTTTCTGTAACCCATCTTCTCCTTTTTTTTGTTTTTCAATCTATTCCTCGGCCTGGGATAAATAGTTATTTCAGGAAGAAAGAATAATTTTCAAACCAGTCTTTGTTTTTATTTTGGTTTTTTGTTTGATGACCAGGATTTGCAAAACCTATTACTTTCATTCTTAATGATACGGGCTGCATTCTCTCATTATGTGTTAAAATATAATTGAAGAGCTATTCAAATTCAGATGAATGATTATGTATTAGATAATCTAAGTAGTTTATCTGCAGACAGTAGTCTTTCTTTTTGACAACTCAAAAAAAGAAGATTAATGAAAGTTCTGTGAAAGAAAAATATAGCATTTTACAGCATATTAAGATGTGGAGATTTTTAGTTTTCATTCACTGAACAAGAATGTTTAAGCTCAGAAGGGAAAATTATTCTGTTTGTGTAATGAATTTATTTTGGGAATGACATTCTGTACTTTTGTTTTATCACCAGCCAGGCTGATCTTAACAGAAAGACAGAAGCTTGTGTTCTAATGGCTGGGCATAAGACTTCTTTTCATCTTAATCCTACCATTAGGGAAATGATGACAAGGATACTAACAAAGTTGACTTAGATATTACTTTTCACATTCATTAACAAAGAATAAAATTTTACTTCCTTTTTTCCTGTTTTTCAGAGAGTGCATTTCTAGTCCGATAGTATGGAGAGTTTTAAATACTAAAAGTTTTTCATTGTTTTAGTGTCAGACCTGACTTTTCTCATGACAAAGGAAAGGTATCAACATCTTTAGATAGGGAATACTTTTTTTCTCATCTCTGGATCTAGGTTGGTTGTCGCACTGCCAATTTTTTTTTTTGCTCCTTCTTTTGTTGTGTAATCTAACATTGAATTTAGTTTGGGATAATTTTTAACTCCTTGCTTTTTAGTCTCAGGATTAAAAATATTTATATTTAACTTAAAGTTACATATATTTGATAATTTATCATGAAGCTTGGCAAGATATTTTTTTCCTTTATCATAAGAGTAAACTCAGTTTTTCAGACTCAAAGTAATTTCTTTCTGTAAATGTTATGGTTCCAAATACATCCATAGGATTTGTTATTACTTAACTGTTTACCAACAAGTTATAATACAAGTTGTTGCCTAGGATCAAACTAATAATTTAAAATATTTGCTTAATGCTCCTGTAAAAAATGGAGAAAAGCTTCTACTCTTCAGGCTTTGGTCATAAAACAGCTTTTTTTGTCAGTGGCACTTATGCAATGGTTTTATCTGCCTTCTTGACACTCATGTTTATCTTGTAACTGTATTTGGCACTTGATGCCAAAATCTTCCTTCTTCTGTTTAGTAAAGTATTAATAGCAAATAGCAAAAATTTTTATCTATAATAATTGTATCAGAAAAAAAAAAAAACTAGGACAAACAGTTAGAGGTGTTTTACCATAGATTTCTTCATAGGTTTTTAAGACTAAAAGCTACCATTGTAGCAGCCTCTGTATTCCTAAGTGTCATGGGCCATGCCTAAGTTAGCCTGGTAGTAAATATATCAGCTTAACCCTAGCTAGGCTGTACCTTGTGTACATGTCCTGAGTCCAATGCACCAGGGCATGGAGAGGGTTTACTACCTTCCTGTGGGTGAGCATCATCTTTGTAATGAATTCGCCTTATTTGTTTCTTATAACAGAGAATATGCAAATAACACTGGCTCTAAAGCCATGATAGCCATGCTGTTCTAACAAATAATGCCCAACAGGTAAGTGCTAAACTACCATAATAACTTCTATGTATTAGCAAAATTTGCAGCTATCTAGTAGATAAATAATGCATCTTCTTCAAGCTTCCCATTAAAAAAGAGCAAAATAAGCCACTGTCAGTTGTGAGCCTCTCTGTTGTGGCTGAGTTAACCATTAAGAGGAGTTTCTGGTAGCGTGATAGATTCTGCTGTGGGTCTCTGCAGCATAACTCTAATGAAAAGAGACTTTTGACTATTTTTTGGATAGGCATAAAGTAGCAAATTACTGCTACTTTGGGGATTCTTCCCTTCCAAGCAATATTTCTGTGAATTGTAGCTTACAGTTTGCAAGTATGTATTCAGCTGTAAATATCAAATATTATGGGGGACTTTTGCTATCTCTGATTTCATTTTGCTGTTTCAAAGTCACTTCTTATTTTTCAGCACTGAAAGATGTTACTGTAACATAGCAATTTGCCAGAGAAGTACAGTTTGTGCTGTGAAGTTAAACCAGTTTTCTATCCAAGTCAGTCTCAGCTAGATGAAACTTCCAATGAAGATTGAGTATTTCTATTATCAAAGTAGAAGAACTGGATATTAAACCTTTCATTTATCCTTGTCATTGGGTGCAATCACTGTTCAGAAGGAAGCTCTCCTTGTTATCTTTTAAGGACAAAAATATTACTTGATACTGTGGTTACTGTGCTTCAAAAATATTTTTCGCAAGACAGATCTTTGTAATGGTAGTAAACGTTTCAGTCTGGCTTTTTACTTTTGGCCTTGAAAGTAGAGCACTGAGGGAGGAAAAGCAAACAATGCCATCAGTTGTACATGCTACTGAGGTAAGTGATTCAGTAACTGTAGTATCAATGCATTTTAAAATGCCCAGTTGTTCAGCAAAGATTTCAAAGGGAGCCAACTAGAAGTCATGGTTATTAGGTTAATCTTTTATTTGTCTAAAGGCTAAAAAAAGCTGTTTACCTGTGTGCTATGAACTGCAGTCGTCTTTAAAATAATTGAAAAATTAATCCCCTCACAGCACTGGAGCTGTAAGGGTGTTAGGTTTAACTGGGTTTGTCTGATTACCATGTCTTATGAAGAATAAAGGTGCTAACTTTGATGTCTCAAATTTAAGAGGCACATCACAGACCCAACCATCTTGTATGTTTTAATTATTGATATCAATTCTGCAGTGTTATCCTCACAAAAGAAGGCTGAAATAAAATCTTCTGCCAGTGATGGATGTGAAGACGTGCAGGACTTTTACCTTTTGGAAAAGGGGACATAAAGGAGTAATTGATCTACCTGCAACATAGAATAATTCATATTTTTTCCCCATCTTTAGTCATGTTATCTATAACTTTTCATTGCAGACCTGTTGATAGCAACCATACAGTACAAGTTTATTTCAGTAAAGTTAATTGTGGAGTTACTAAGCATTTTTAATTGTCTCCCAAACTGTACCATAAATTAATTAATAGATGTAATCTATTTTCATTTTCCAAAGCAAAAAAAAAAAAATCTCACATTTTTAAATGTATGTCTGCTTGAGCAACTTTGAGTAAATAGCTTCTATTTCCAGTTAGAAATCTGTTACTCTGGACAGCATATTGTTTAACCAGGATGATAAAACTTCTTCCTTTACAATGAAATTATAACGTGGGGTTTGATTTTGGTTTTTTTCATTCTCTAACCAGCCATTACATTCTGTATATTTATTTTGTGATAAATGCATCCAAGCCTATAGTAACAATGAGGAGCCCCATCCTGGAAGTCTGCCTAGGAGTCCAAAACTTTTCCATTCTTCTAGCTTGCCTATTGTTACCCTTTTCATTCACTTTCTGCACATCATAGGTTCTGTTCTTCTGTTGCAGGTGAACGAGTCCACAGTGGAGCAGCTGGTTCAGCAATATCCACATATAACCTTCAGTACTGTGCTGCAGGATTGCAAGAGAACACTGGAGCGGGCTTATCAAATGGGCTGGACACCGAATATGTCTTCTGGCTCCTAACTTTCTGTACCAACATGTTCCACTCTGCTGCATTTGCTAGATCTAATGGGGATTGCAGAAGGGTTTATAACCTTTCATATGATGCAATATAGTTGTGAGTTTACAGAGGTTACAGTAAAATGGCAAAAGCTGTACACTGACTTTAATGTACTGTGCAACTAAATACAAATATTGAAGCAAAACTTTGGAAATGCATTGTGGTTTTGTTTGCATAAAAGTGATAAAAGCCTTTGGCAAATTTCTTGAAGTGGATTCCTACTAGTTCTCTGGATAGTTTGAGTTATAGATGTTAAGCTTGCTTTCCTCTGTTTACTTTGCCTTGGTCATGTGTGTTTCCTTTGATCTGTAAATGGTAACTCAGTGCTAGCACCAGTGCAGTTGATCAACAGAGGCATGTGTTGAAACTGGGAACTAAACTTGATGCTTCTTATTTACTAAAGCTTTGCCAGAGGTTTTAAGATACAGAGTAATAATAAAATCTACAGTGAATTACCATTTTCTTACCAACATGTTCCTTTTTATTTCTTTACATATAAGAAGCTGTAGTGATATTAAAATCTTCCCAACTTGATGTTTTAATAATGAGTAACACTGCTTACCCTAACAATAATCATGATCTACACTTCATGAAGACAAAGAGTAGCTGAATACACCAACTATCGCCAGAAATAAGTAGGTGGTGCTTATTATATTTGGCTGAAAAAAATTTATGTCTATTTTAAATGAACTTGTCTCCTCTGATGATGCTGTCCTGTTGCTGAATTGGAAAATTCAGATGAATGGCTATAAATCAATAAAAGGATCCTTCTCATTTCCTGTGTGGTTTTATTTTAGAATGGATGTTCCAATGCAAATAGTGAGAAGACCTTGAGACAGCCAACTAAACATGAGTCCCATCGTGGGTATCTTGTAGGATCAGATGCTTCTTAAAACTGTATGTGCAAGGAGATATCCAAATTAAACACATAAAATTATTCATTTTCTTTGTGGGACTGTTATGGTTTAACCCCAAACAGCAACCAAATACCACACAGCCTCTCTCACACTCTCACACGTTGCATTCTAAGGAGTTAAATTTTAGCAGGGAAATCTCAAAAATACAGACATTGCAACTTCAATTTGGAGTTGCCTTAACCTTTAGAGTATTACCATTTAGTTAAGAATGTTGTCAGGTATGTAACACTGGATATTTGTTTTTAAAAGGTTACAGCATTTAAATCCAAACTATGAAATGCTTAAGCTTCAGCTGAAAAGATGCCATTATTGTCAAAATGTTTTGCTAATCCAGAAGGCCTAATGCAGCATAACACAGAAGCTTGTTTAGTATGGCTGTATAACCCTGTAAACCTATTTGTTGATTTCCATAGCATAATTTTTTACAACAGAAACATCAGCTCACGCTACTTCCAGTGAGGATGTTGAATGTTTTCTTATTAGACTTTTCAAAATGGGGATGAACTAATTTCTCTGGAAAAAAAATATATCGTAAAGATTTTGTTTAAAATAAGTGGTAAATACTTGTGAACGTGTGTAATGCTATGCTGTTTATTTACTCCTAAATGGCAACAGTATTTTAAGAATAAAGCCAGTGAATTGTATTGCAGATATAGTACAGAATCTTGGTCAATTTTCTTTTAATTTCTCTTTATGAGTGCATTAAAACTATTCACACAATTTGTAAGTTTCTATTTTTTTGTGAGACCTTTGATCTTACAATAAATTTCTATAAAATAAGAAAGATGTGATGTTTTCTGTTTATCTGTGCTGCTAACTGTACTTAGACTGTACTGAGAGTCTGAAATCTTCATTGTTGAATAGATAGAATTCACCTGGACATGATCCTTAGTAAACTGGCCCTGCTGTGATTGACAGAGTTTAATTAGATGATATCCATAGATCTTTTTCCATCTAAAATATATTGTAACTCTACAGATTTTTAAAATATTATGGGTCTGGTTGGTTCTCTATTCACTTCAGTCATATAAGTCTCTTCCAATAGTTTTGCCTTTTAATGACTACTCATCTCTCAGTTTTATGAACATACTATAGATCTCACCATGACTAGTTAATTTTACTTTTATATGGTATGAGAACTCTAGATGGAAATATGTTTTTCTAATTGCAGTGTTGACACAGATAGTTCCTTGATATCCTTATATTAACAGTTTCCAAAGTAGTTTTAGAGGAATAAATAATACCACACACTCATCTTTGACATGTCATGCAGGGAAAATGTCATTATGGGGTAAGAAAAGCTACTGCCTCTTGCAAAAATAAAAATTATCCCTGTTTTCTCATATGCAAAACTTAGAGTTAGCTAAAAAACTCATAGATGGCTTCTGGATTCCCTAGTTCCAAAAGGCCTACTTTACTAGGAAAAAAAATGTTCTTTTTTCCTTCAAATTCTTTGTGGGAACCTGTTGTTAAGATAGGGTAACCTGTGGCTCAGCACTTTCTTATCAGAAACATTTCTAAGATGGGCTTGTTCAGCCTGCAGGAAGGGCTGAGACAAAGTCTCAAATGTTTTCTGAATTAAGGGGTAGGTAGTTGTAGGAGAAAGACAGATAATGGTTATTTTCAGTCATTCACTCTTTAAATCCAGGTGTAATTAGATAAAAACTCAGATAGTTCACCTGGTGGTCATTCCACCCATCTCACCACCTAAAGGCTATGTGGAGGGGAGTGTTCGTGTGCAATTTGTCTCTCCAGAGGGAATGGCTACAGTGATGTTCAAAGTCACTTTGTCCAGGCTCCCAGATTAGTGGGAAATTTAGTGAAATGCCAAATCCAAGATGGCATACATCCCTTGTTATCAGGTGCTCTGTGCAGTACTAGGCATATTCAACTAGTCTTTGAAAAGGGACAAAGTGTATTTCTCTCAAAAATACCGAAACTGTGTAGTTGAGCTAGTTATCAGATGGGATGAGTATCTTCAGGCTTACATGTGAATGTCCTGATACCCCAGGTGGGAGTTTTACACTTGAGCCAGTTGTGCAAGGGAGGAGATGGGCATGGTAAAAAGTTTATCCCACCTCTCATGATCTGCTTCTTATCAGCCTTCTCTGTTACCTGGCTCAAAACCCAGCTTGCTGCCAAACAAAGGTTGGTTTGTTGTGGCCATCCTCCACTCGCTCACCCCTCTGCACCTTGGCACATCAGAGATTTTGCCACCACGCATCCGAGAGCTCACCTCCCCACTTTGGTTGGGCGTGCAAATCTACCCCCAGCAAATCACATGCTGCGTTTGCCAGTGGCTGATTGAGTCATTAACCTTTAACATTTTGGTCTCTCACACTCCCCAGCAAAGGATGCACATGGACCTGTTGGAGCAAGTCCAGAGGAGGCCACCGGGATGATGAGAGGGATGAAGCCACCTCTGCTTTGAGGAAAGGCTGAGAGAATTGGGATGGCTCAACCGGAAGAATAGAAAGCTTCAGGATGAGGTAGCTCTGGCCTCCTGGTACCTGAAGGGAGCCCACAAAAAAGATGGAGAAGAATTTCTACAAGATCATGCAGTGACAGGTCAAGGGGAAGAGTTTCCAACTGAAGGACAGTAGGTTTAGATTAGATACAAGAAAGAAATTATTTACTATGAGGGTGATGAAGCACTAGAAGAGGTTGGCCAGAGCAGATGTGGATGCCACATCAAGGGGGTATCAAGGTCAAGATGGAGTTCTAAGCAACTTGGTCTCTGCCAGTGTCAGAGGGATTGGAACCAAGTGATCCTTAAGGCCTGGTCTAATCCAAGATATTGTTTGATTCTATGACAACAAGCTTTAATCCCTTTTAAATGAGGAAATAGCCCTACTAAGAATAATTAGCAGTTAATTTTTTCAGGCTCTCAGCTGGGCTCCTCATGAGCTCAATGATGTCCACCCAGATTATCAAGATAAATATGGTCTTGGTGATTCTTCATAAACTGTAATGTTGACAGGAGCAAAATCAAGAGAAGCAGCAGGTCACATACACTTTGGTTTTATGAAACAGAAGCCCAAAGCAAGCTTTCTTCAGGTCATGGGATCTTGAACAAGGAAAGGAAAAGGACTGTTACATCTAATAAATAATTAGGATAGGGCAGGGCAGGGCAGGACAGGACAGGACAGGACAGGACAGGACAGGACAGGACAGGATACACTGTTTCTGTTGGAAGGCACCTGAAGTGACCAACTAGTCCAACTATCTGAGAGTGCTGAGCACAAAGGGCATCATCCAAAGGCCTCTTGAACACTGACAGGCTTGGGGCATTGATCATCTGCCCAGGAAGCCTGTTCCTGTGCTTGAGTACCTTCTTGGTGAAGAAATGGTTATTAACAAAATAATGCTTTGCAAGACAACAATGGTAAGAGCATGCATTAAAAGAATATGAGGATACCTGACCTTGTAAATATTCAGATTTGTGTTTTAAAGCAGGTGAGGGTTTATGTTGCTTATTTATGAAACCCCATATTAACAAAGAATCACTTAAAAGCAGATCCATTTAAAGAGTCCATTACAATAAAATATTTAAAACAATGTCAACTTGCCTCCTGTAATTTTTTTCTTACAGCTTTCCCCTGAGTGAACTGTGATATTGGCAATATATAGGTGACAGAGATTTTTTTGAAGTTCTGGTATACTTAGAAGCAGAGATGTGAAGCTCTTTTTTCAAACCACAGACACCCCGGGAGATGCTCCAAGCTTGAGCATGTGGAATCTACCATAGATTGGCAGTTCTGAGAAACCAAATAATTCTTTGTGATAATAGCTGGGCTCTGCCAATCTAAACAGGGTAGGTACATGGTCACATTTTGTGACTCATATTTTATGGGGTCTTATATTTCCAAGTCCTGCTTTAATAAAAGCCTCCCTGTAGTCGGCTCTTTGGATGTATTTTCAACACATGCAATCATTGTAGATTACATAGTTGCTGAAAAACTGGGGAAAAGTTCAGATGTTCCTCTGGCTCTTTGTCTGCATTAGGCTCAGATTAACAAATAAATTGGCTGAATCACACACAGCATTGTGGCTATGGTTGCTTAAGTGGAGATACTTTCACAAGCTGGAGTAAGGAAGCATGGAATAAGGGTCTGTATAACAGCTGCATCTTCACATCTGTTAAAAAGAAACTGAGGCAAAAATTCTTTATGTTTAGGGTTGGGTTTTTTGTAAAGGCTGTCAGGATTCTATAAGGTAAATCCAAATGTTTCAGATTTTTAAAGTTTTGCTAATGTATTTCAGGTTTATCTGGGGGCAAAAGACACCAAAAACAGCGAGCTGAACTGTTTCCTCTTCAATATTTAGGCAGGTCTTTCTATATATAGCTGATGGAAAGTGTTTGTGTTTAAATGAATGTTAGAAGTCTTAAAATGAAAAATTTTACAATGAGTATTATTGGGCATTTCCAGCTGCTGCGAAGTTATAAAGACTCCTGGACTGAAAATTTCATAATCTCATGCTTTCATCATGTCCCCTATTGGAAAATGCTACGGCCTTTGGTGTTTTCAAAATACCAGCTATTAGAGAAAGCTGCAAGAATATTCTCAGCAGCACTAACTCCCAGTGCACACAGTTAATTTGTCCCAGGTGCCTTGCTTTGGCTTCTCCTTGAACCAAGATCAACATCTCAGCTCTTACTTTTGAAGGACTAAAAGGTTCCCTTTGTGCTGTTGTTTTAATCTCTGGTCACCTCTCCCGACCACATTATGTGAGTCATGGTCTCTGAAGCAATATAAACTAAACTCTGCTGTAAGGGATGGGTATTTTTTTCTCTAAAAAATATTTAGGCAGTAATATTTATACACAAAGAAAAATGCTTCATATCCTTCTTTCCTTGGAGAAAAATGAGAAACAAATTTAGTGAATGTTAATCATCTTGCCTGAGTCTTTCACGGGTGTTCAAATATCGAGGTTAATGAGAAAGCTAGAAGATAGAAAAAAATAATTTTCCTGAAGAGAAACAAAGCAAGGATTTGCTTCCTGGTTAGGGAGCAAATAAACCTGGAAATCTTTAATAGTAACCAAAAAGGTTGTAGCTAAAGCAAAATTACTTTTTAATAACCCTGTAGAATTTGAAATGAAGTCCAAAATCCAAAGTCCTTCATGATCTTCTCAAGAGTAACAATGGAAGGGTTTGTTCATTAGATGTTGCTTTCACTAGGCACTGCATTTTCCAGGACATGGCATTCGTTTCTGTGGCTGCACTTCTGTTGGCAAGAGCTGTGCCAGGAGCACTGCTGGACTCTCAGGTCACCCTGGCTGTCGCTGGGATGCTGTTGGCCTTGTGGCTCTAAAAACGTTCAGTGCTAATGATGCCTAATATCCATCTCCTTAGGTTCCCTGAATACAGCCGTGGCTTCCTGAGGGCGGGAAAGTTGAATGGCACAGACATGAGGTGTCAGGTCTCTGTCAGCACTAGAGAGCTGTCCTGGGCAAGTTCAATCTGCTGACAAAGACTGTGAGCCCTGTGGCTCATCTGTTGTCTGCAGGGCGTGGTTATCAGACGCCGTTTCTCAGTGTCATGGTCCCAGCTCACAGCCCTGCTCCTGCCCAGCACTGTGCCCCAGAGCCCCTTGCTGCTGCAGTGGATCTCACTCACTCTGTGCAGGGCAGCAGTCCTTTCCAGCCCTCCAGTGGAGCAGAGGCCAGGGAAAGCCCCTGACCCAGCCAGGAGCCATGGGCCAACTGCACCCTCGACACACAGGTCCCTCCTGCCTCTCTCCCTCCCTGCCAGGCAGTCAAGGGGGCCTGTGGGATGGGACAAGGCAGCAAAGGTTCTGAGCCAGGCTCACAGGGATACAGTGGGTACCGTGTTGCGGAGGCGATGTCACCATGAGGGGTCCTGGATTCTTACAGAGCAGGAAATGCTGACAAACAAACCTACAGCTCTTTATCCCCACAGCTTGTTCACGAGTTGAGCTTTCCTGCTGTAGACCAGACTTTGTCACCAATCTCCTTTTGGGTCTGAATGAATCACTACTTTTTAGCAAAATTTTCTGAACACAGAACTTAAAGAATATTTCTGCATTTAGTTCTTTCTGCAACACTACAGATATTGAAGTTCTTTTGCTAGCATAAAGAGCAAATGACCTGCTGTTTGAATATATGCCATATCCTTTATATTCTCTTGTGTGTGGCTTCAGAAACAGTTAACAGCAGGAAGACTACTTGTATTGCATTAGCCAGAGATAGGAGAATAACACATTTATGGATCAGTGTAATCCAGTCATTGGTTTATGGATGCAAAGTTCTTCAGGGACTGTCACAAATTCCCAGCTGTCTGTTAGAGCTAGATTTTGCAATTGCATCTCTGAGCTATCTGCAAGGCATGTAAAATCATATATATCCAGGCAGCTCTGTGTGACTTTGCATCTGCAAAGGATTGAGAACTATTCCAGCAAGGATGTGCAGTAAATTAAGCTCAAGAAATTTGTCTGTGAAAAAATTCCCTATGAAAAATAAGTATTTTGGGTAAATCTTCCATGGGTGGAAATCTCCTTAGCAGAGGTAGGTTAGAGCAAATGCAGACAGCTGTTAAATACTGAAATTATTACCAGCCCTCAGAAACTTATTTTTCCCACTTTATATGTTTGTGCCTGTACTCATAAATTTTTCAATGAAGTTTTGTTGATATTCTGGAAAACTGGAGAGAAATATCACATCTGAATCCATTTTAAAAATAAACACACGCACAGACCAAAAAAGAAAAAGAAGCAGAATTAAGCAAAACCCACTAAAGCTGTCATTTAACTTTCTTAAATGTTCTACAGTCCAATGTATCATGGCATAAGGATAAGATCTGGTACTTGGCAGAAACAAAGATGCCTTGGATAGGATCTATGTAGGGTCTTTGCCAACATGACAGAATATGTTTGGGAAGCGGCAATGGCAACAATAAAGGAAGAGAATTTTTCTGTAAGATCAGCACATTTCTTCATTTCTAGTCTTGGAAATTGCCCTTTATGCCTAGGACAGGATAAAATTGTGTTGCCATAGTGTGAACATGTGAGAATAAGAGAAATAGATGAATGGGAAACAAACAAACAAAGCCCACCATTGATACAGATAGTGACTAAAGGGTAATTCTCTGCATCATCACAATGTAATAGACAAGAACCACAAGTTTAAGAGAAAGGAGAACTTTTAAAACCTTTGCTTTTAGATGAGTAACTCCTTGGGGCATACTGGAAATTTAATAGGAGGTGACCATATACTGTTATGATAAATGCCACAGAAACTTCTGTCTTGTAAGTCAAGCTTGCATCAATAAAAGCAAAAAGAAGGACTTCCTTCCTTCATGTACATCTGTCCTTCCCTCCCCTTGTCTGTTGTCTAATAAAGGGAAAATTCTTTTCTCCTGACAGAAAGCACAAGTGAAATAAATGAGAAACTAGTAATTTGTAGAGTGTGCTTCCTTTTAGGATGTCTGCAAAACCACCAGCCTAACTTGCTGGCAGCTGCATTTCAATGACTTTTTTAATGTCTTGACTTTCCTAGACTGACTCCTAAAGTATTTTTTTTTTTAACCACAGTCTTCAAGGCTCTGTTAAACTTTCTCCTAAAATCATTGATACTGCACTAGCATTTTTATATCAGTTAGCTAAAACATACTATGGAGGCCACTTCCCTGCCTTTATAGTGATCTATGTTCTTATATATGTGTTAGTGAGATTTATCATGTTAGTTACACCTTGTTCTTGACCCTTTGCTTAGAAGATATTAGTGTTTAATACTAAGTACTCAGTATTAATATCTGTACTAGCATCAGTAGTAGGCCTAATACTCAGTAACACTGAATCTCCTTTGTAGCTGAAGTCACAAAACATTAAGATCTACCAGAAGTTTCCATAAAAGAGTAGAACTGCTACCCTTCTAATTTTGAGCGAACTTTGTCTTTATTCTCTTAAGAGTGCCCATAAATGCATAGGGCATCTCTGGAAATTGTATTATTGTGGTCTCCAAGTAAGCAACATACAGGAGCTGGCAGCTGAATCTCTAGCCATAATGTGCCACCTCTGCTCTTGGATCAAGGGATCGGGCTTGAGGGGGCTGCTGAGGGCTAACCATTCAGCAACCCTTCAAAACTGAGATGTGGATTTGGGCCCCGTTGGCCTCACAGTCTTAAAACTGACCTCCATGCTCCCTAGGTCAGAATTTGCCCTTTTAAGTTTAATAGTCTGAGCTGAAGACATACCTAAAAATCCACAAACATAGCTTGTCTACTATTGAGTCTAACCTGAGTTACATCAATTTCTGCAGATTCTGAGGAGGCTGAAGTTTTTAAAGCCTGTGAAAATCATAGCTTGTATAAAGTTCTTGTTGGTGAAAAGAGCAACAAGGTCTTTCTCAGGTCAGTCAGAAAGTGAGAAAAGAGTTAATAGTACTTTTTAAAAAGTTTCCAATGAGACTTAACAGTGGCTTATACAAAAAAACAAAAAACCACTTTTACAAATTACTGCACTGCTAAAACAGAGCTATCTCTGATAGTAGTGCAGACATGGTTATAAAGTAGGTATTTAATGTAAATTACAGTTAACCTTTACCTTAAATCTTCAAACTGAGAACACAGTGTTAATCAAGACAGAACTTTTGCAGTTGGTTGTATTTTGTTTTATCAAGGACTGTCAACACTGCAACAAAAGTAATACTTCCAACAAAACTGACAAGAGACCTTCAGAAATTGATGCCTTTTGTATTTTAAGTGGTTACAGAAGTAAACCTTCTTTCCCCAGTATGTTCTAACAAGAATGGTAGAATATCACTTAGTCCCTTCTGATCGAAAAAATAAGCTGTTTTCTTCTGCTCTCTTCCTAGATGCAATTTCTTCTCCATGTGCACTTTTCTCCCCCACCTCCAAAAAATTCACTATCATTCATCTTGGTATTTCATTCTTCATCCCTTACTACACAAAATGAATGTTGGTCTCTCACCTTCAATCTGTTTAATAGAAAAATCAAACTAAAAAATGGAAAACCATCAAAGAACCTGCTAAAGATCCTCATTCCACTGAAATCAACAAGAACAAGACACGTCAGCAGCAGGATACATCACATAATCCACACCTACTCCAAATCAATAGCAGACAGACTACTGTGGCTGCTGTGACATTCTCTATGAGCTTGCTAGTTAACAGAATGCATTTAGGGAAAATGAACCTATCAGATAATATTTCTGGGCATTTGCACTGTAACACCCATCAATCTCAATAAGTCTTGGCACTTGAATTTAGTTGATAGACCACATTTCTGCTGCTCTCTCTTCTCAGTTTCAGACTCCTTCACTTCAGACTTCAAATATAACAGATCTGGGGGGAAATTAGTCTTTTATTTCAATGGTGCATTTAATAAAATAATGAAGACAGAAAATCCAAAATTCTCTTCTTTGGCCATCTGCAGTCCCATCTCTCCCTCTTAAATTTTGCTCTACCTATCTTCAAAGTTAAACTTCTTTCATCCCTTGCTTAGCATCTTCCCTTCCTATTCTATTCCCACTCCACTTCCCCAAGGAGAAAAAACTTACATTTAGGGTCAGTTCAGTACAGTTGTATGTCTTCCATTTTGAATACTTCTCTGTTTAACTTTGTGGCCCATGGCTGTGAAAAGTGGCACAGTTTCATGTTCCTAATAAAATAAAAATTATGGTGTGATGCTTTTTGCTACCATTTCTTCATTCCTCTAAACCAGAAAAACAATAGAACTTTACCTCAGAGAAATTATCATGGAGATTAATTTGGTGACATGTAACAAGATGAGCATTTTTCTTTTTTAACCTCACAAACCTTCTCTACTTCCAATCAAAATTTTAAACTGATCTTTCTGTAGCATTTACACTGACAAGCAAGCGGGCTTTTAATAATTTACCCATGTTGCTGCAAAGAGGCGGGGAAGGACTGCAAGTTTAAAACACGAAGGAGAAAAGTTAATTTAAAGTGATGTTTGGTAAAAAGTCCCCTTTGAGATCCTGTTGTGTAATTGAACAGATTAAGAGAACTGACAGTAACTTCACGGTATGCCTAAGTGGAGGTCTCTACGGGTCAGCTCTCGGATCTTGTGCCGACACGTTAAACAAGTTTGTCAATTTTCCATCAGATTGATTTTTCTCACAGGTCTGGAAGCCTCGTCTCATTTCATCTTATTTCCACAGGGGTCCTTAACATTGCAAACTGCCATTTACTTTTGTCTCAAAGTGTGAGGAATGATTTTTATCTCTGAGTGGCAATCTCGGCAGGCAGCTCCAGCACTGCTTATAATGTTGCACATTGTCCTCCCTCACCAACTGGGGTTTCTTTTGTGTTTTTCCCCTCTTTGGGAATGATGTGGATTTTTAGAATACATTCAAAATAATTATTAACAGAATGTACTTAGGCCAGATGTCTGTAGTCTCTGAAGTGAACAAAAAAAGCAACAGAAACCGTGGGTTTTTTTCTTTGCAGTTTTCAGCATAATGAGAGGTCAGCTTGAGAAAATATGATGTCTCTGGGAAGGTCACAGGGAAGAGTATTAACCTCTCTTTACATTTCCATGTCTATTATCCCCTCCTGTTAATGTCAAGGGAAGTTATGTGCACAAAATAGAGAGCATGCTTCTGAATAGGTGAATGCTGCTGAAGATTATAATGGTATATATTTGAATTAATTGCACTAATGACAAGAATCTACTCTTTCTCCACACCAAGTTAAATAAGTGCAAAATTTGTCTGAAAGCTTGTGGGACCTGATGGTATTCTCAGATGGGTTGTACAAACATGCAGTCCCCTTGACACAAATTAAGCTACTAGGAACTTAACCACTTGGTTGACCTAATGACCTCTTGATGAAAGAAGACTGCCATTTAGATCAGTGCTATGAGAATGAAATCATAGGACACTCCAAGCCCCATGTTTTCTATTGCATCTACCTCTGGTAGTCCTTTCCACTTAGGAAAACTGGCTGTAGTCAATCATTAAAATCCTAATTACTCTCATACTCTTTGTAAGAATTTCTCACAAACATCAGCATCTAAGACAGATACAAAGTAATGAACCGAGTTCTGAATTTCCCTGGTGCTAGCTGCATCATCTTGCCAAAAACATGGAAAGATTCATCATCCCTTCTTTCGGAGTCTTGTATGATGTCCAATTTTTAATACAAATGCAAATAAGTTTCATTAATTTTTCTCCAAAATGTGATATACTCAACCTAATTAAGTGATCAAAGACAATGTGGAAGTTACCAAATCATTTGGTAATAAGCAATTCATCACTGCTGTAAAATATTTGCCACAATTTTGAAATCTCTGTAAAAAAATATGAAGGGAAAAAAAAAAAAAAAAAAAAAAAACCAGCAAAACAGACCTTGTAGTGACAATTTTTGTACTAGTATAACTGGACAGGAAAGGAATTGGAGCTGCTGAGCTGGTCATCCATGGGGCACTTCCAAGCCAGGAGGAAGCGCTGGATGCCAGCCCAGCCCTACACAGATGGCACAGGAGAGAACAGTCCCTGATGGGCCAGGTGTGCATGCAGCTGTGCTGGCTGCTCACAGATGGATGGGCGGTGAGGGGAGTGGGCAGGCAGGGAAAGGGATGGATAACCCAGGAAAGCCCCTGGGAGCCTCACAGCTGGAGTCATATCAGGCTGATTCTTTACAGCAGACTGTGGAAGGGGTGGTGCAGACCTGACCACCACCTGTGAAGAGCATGGCGGGGAGGATGGGGAGATGCCCTCGGGGTCAGTCCATGGGAGGTGGAGGTAGGGAGGCCAGGCCAGAGGCCCAGGATCCAGGGTCACAATGAGGAAGAGAGGGGCTGGGAAAGAGCAGGGTACTGAGTGTTTCTGCCCTGCCTTCTGCCTTCTCTCCTTGTTGAACTTTTTGTGGATAGTAGTGATCCAAGGGTGCTTTTACAGGGAGAGACAACAACGTGCACAGCCCCAGATGTCCTTAAGGCATTGACTTGCCAGAGAGAAGTGTGTTCAATGAGTTAAGCTTATCACACATTACAAAAGGAAAGGGATATCTAATACAGATTTTTATTAATTGTTATATCTGTGCTTCCATTTTGTATTCCTCATTACTGCTGATAGGTAATCCCCCAAACAGGAGCTGAGCAAAATTCCTTCTTTTCCATACTGTATCTGAGTATCACTCAACGATAGTAAATAAAGGATGGCTATGTTGTACCAATAGTTGTGTTCATGACAGTTCAGTTTGGTTTGCACAGGTTGGCTCAGCCTATCTAATTTTTTGGCAAACTCTCTGGAGAGTCTCCTGGGTGAGCATTTCCTTATTGCCTTGCTGCAGCTTAATATGAAAACACACAGCAGCAGATTGTGTTAGTGGAAGGGCATGTAAACGAGTATTTACAGGCTTTTGATCATGGTGTAGGTGACCAAACAACACTGCCAGAAATGGTCATCTGTCAAAGCAGTGGTTTAGTGAGATGGTGTGAGATAGTTAAATGAGATTTAAAATAAAAAGGCAGGTTCTTTTCAGCTGTTACCAGTTTCTATGCAAACACTTCCCGAAGGCGGAGACTTCGCCATGTGAATGAGGCACCACTTCCTCTGCACCCAGGCTGGCAGAAGGACATGGCTCAGCACAGCAGCCCCAGCTCTGCCAGCCCTCATGGGAGTTTGGGTTCCCTAACTCGCCTTCCCTCTCCAGCCTACCTGGTAAAAAGCCCCTTTCCCTGTGACCATGCAATGGCAGTAAGAAGATTCTCTGACCAGGCCCTGGTCTGGATTGTAAGAGGTAGACATTTTTTTTTGTGTACTCCATGTAGATCCCTGAAAGAGAAAATCACAGTCTTCTGGCTATTTAGGCACCTCAAACCTGGCACAAGTGTTTAAAAATAAGTTCACTGCAAAGTTAGCTTAATAGACACTTCTCACAATTAAATATTTTAGACATCTAACATTTTTCCCATAATTCCAACAATAATTAGATCACAATATGGATTAATTTCTTGTCACATCCAATTTTTTTCAGTGCAAGATATTTTGAAGGAGTGAAACACAAATATGAGTTGCTGACATTTATAAACTCTCCCTTTTGTTGTACACACAAACATAAAATAGTTGACATTTGGCTCTTTCATCCTTTCTTCCCTGCTTGTTCAGCGCAAATATTATCCAGACAGGCGTGTTAAACAAATATCATAGTATCTACAAACAAGGATATATAAATCTCATTGTCCTGGTCAACAGCTCAGGACTAAAGTATCCTCCTAAGCCATTCTGATCTGCAAGTGACCTTGAGCTAATTGCTCTCCTACCGTGTTACGTGAAGGTCACTGTACTTCCTAATCTCACACAATTTATTTTTTTATATGTAGCAACACTTTATCAATAATATAAAAGTAACCTTTGAATTGTATTTGTATCATTTTATGGGGTGGAATTACAGTAGTTTATAAGCTACTTTGTGATTATTGTTTTCTGGTTACTGTACTTGCATGAATGTAAACAAGATATAATGAGTTTTTTCATCTGGCTTTTTGGGATGGAATGGCTGCTGAAACTGACAATTTTCTGATCAATGAGAACTACAACCTCTTTGAAAATTATCACAAGCTATTCCTGCTACAACTCCTTACTTCCTAATACAAATATACTCAACCATGTATTTCTTCTGAGTTTTTGTTTTAGTGCTGCCATCTTTTAAATAATATTGCAAGAGGGTTGGCTAGTACTTTGAGTGTGTCTGTCCTCTGCATTCATTGCTGAATGCTAAATGTTCCAGTCTCTTAAGACCCCTTTAAATGACGGTACTGCTATATTTTTTGCTTTAAGATTTCTGTTGGCATGTGGAAATGTGGATAACCAGAGAAGCTTATGGTTTGCTTTGATGACAAGTTACTTGAAGTTGCACAGTGGCCTCTGTGTTGACTTCTCAAAGCATTGTCAATGCTCAGCATATCCCAGGATCGAACCTCTGATGAGAATGGAGTGAATTGATTTGCTGTTTCCTGCTTTGTTATTGAATGCTTTTATATTCTTTCATAAACTAGTAAAACTCCAATCATACAAAATTAAGAGGTGATGGTGAAATGACCGAAGTAGCTAATTAGAAGAGCCACTGCATACTTTAAGACCCTGATTCAGGGACATCTATCAATACTGTGGATACTGCTTAATCATGGAATCAATACTTCAAATTAAGCACACGTGCTCACCACTTGGCCAGGAGCTGATTTGCAACAGCATTTCCATAGTGTTTTAAGAACAAAGTATTAGCTGGCTCGAAACATTTTCTTATCGCCTTAGTGCTCAAACCTCTACGGAGTTGCTTTCCCCCGAGGAGCCTCAGAAGAATCATTGTGATTTTGGAACATGGGGATAGGGGAAACATTTGGCAAAACATTTAACTGGGATCAAGCTTGCAAACCTTGGCTTCCAGACATCCTCTGTAACCAGGCACTGGTGACAATGGAGAGCAGACACCACAGAAACTCAGCAAGGTTTTTAGCCTCTGCTGAAATCTCATCTACAAGTGCAAAAACTAGCGGGTGAAAAAAAATACCTACTAAAAATAGCTGAAAATATTACCCCTGACCCCAAACCTATGACAACAAAAAAGAGTTTTGGTGCTGATATTGACCTTTTAGAGATCCCAAGCTGGTCCATGCAGCACTGAGGCTTTCTTCTTACATTGCCAGACTTTGTCAGCCTGCAATACCACACCTGCTGTTTATCCTGCAAGCTGGTGACCAAGCTGTTTGTGCCAGACCACTGCATTTTCTCCATCCTGGTCTGCCCTCCTGGTGATCAGGAATCTAAGGCACAGAAGTTTCACTGCACAACGGGTAAGCAGACTGGAAACAAAAGTTCAAAAATAATTGCATATTTAATTCTAAGCTTTGATATTGATGTGACAAAAATTCTTCATATGATAAAATTTGATTAAAGTGAATGTCTGGAAAGGTTTAAGGGGATAAAGTTACACACGGAAGACAGGCTGAATGACTGATGTCTGAAATATTGAGCTACAATAGGTAAGGATAACAGCAGTGGTAAAAGAAATATTAGACTACAGATGATGATGCTAGGAGAAGAACATAATTCTTACATCTTTAAAGCTGCATCCTCTTAATAAATTAATCTTTCCTCAGATGAAGTTGTGCGTGGAAACTCTGACAGCATGCAGTTTAGGTGATAGGTCTCATGGATGTCTGTAGGGCAGTTACTCTTTCCAAGCAAGAAAGTTCATTTCAAAGTGACCACAGCAGAGCTCACTTACCGCCCACACTGTGCTTGCAGGATGCTTGCCAGCATGCTTGCTCTCAATAGCCCAACACTGGATCTCCACCTTCTGAAAACCAGGCTGTTTCTTCGCATTTGCTCTAAAATTAGCAAGTGATTCATTCTGGCAGGCTAGCAATGACACCAGCCTGAGGACACCTGGAGCAGCATCTTCTGGAGATAAACACACGCTATATATTAAACCTGAGTCATGATCTCACACCTCAGGTAGTATTAATGAAGAAAAAAATTAGGTTGAAGCCCATCCAGAAATACCAGTCTGTGAAAATCCATCCCTTGCTCATTTCTAGGAGCACAGAGCTGTGATGAAGCCTTTAGCATGGCCTGTGAAGATGCCATCTTTTTGGCAGCCTTCCCCAGCCTCCCGTGGCCTCACCATTTGGAAGCAAGTGTGAAGAGCCCATGGAGAGATACTATATCTGCTTGGTTATTATTAGTTGTCTGGTATTGCTACTGTTGTATTCCTGGTATCTTTCCTCATGTTGCTGCACTTGGTCACACGCTGGAATTTCGGTAGTGAGTGGAGAGAGAGCTCTGTGTGTGCAGTGACAGGGCAGGGCCTCTGGAACCACATGCTGATGTCAGGAGCCCACGGGGCTCTGAGGCTCCAACCTCACCTGGCTACCAAGTGCCCACTTCTCCTCACCAAGAGGACATTGGTACCTAGTAGGAAGGAAAGGTGTTATGGATGGAGACAAAGACAGGGAGATCAGTCATCAGTCACTGTCATAAACAAGCCAGCTGCCACCTGGGGAAAATTACTTTAATTTCCTACCATTCAAGTAAGTTTGGAAAGTGAGCAGTGAAGACAAAAACTAAAGCACCTTTCTCAGCTCACTCATTCACTCAGGCTCAACATGTCTCCCTGTTTCCAGATTCCTTCACCTCTTCCCTACAGCCAGAGCAGGGGATGGGTAATGGATGTTGTGGTCAGGTGCGGAAGTTCCTCTTCTTCCTTCTCAGGTAACTTTCACACCTTCTTTCTCATGCAAGACTGGCCCAGGATGAGTTTTCCAGCAGACTAGCTGAGCACATAAGGAGGAGCCTGGGTAATGGCCCTGCTGGGGAGAGCAGCGTGCCTTGCAAACAAAGACTTAGTATGTGCCACTCCCAAGGCCCGACAGGAGCCTAAAAATGGATGCATGCACATTTCCTTCCCTTCTGGATTCTGCAGGGCTGCTTGCAAGCAGTTTGGAGAAGTTAGTTTTCCCAGTGGGGAGCAGACCGCTGGTTAGCAATCAATAAAGCAATCCTTTAATAATCCTCTGACTGGGCAAAAAAAAAGGTGTGTACTATAAATTTGTATTGAAAAGAAGCTGCCCCTCCCTCCTCTGAGGAAGCGCCTGCAATAGAGAAAGATGGATAAACAAATAATCCTCTGGTTTTAATGAACACATCCATTATATCAGCAATAGTTATGGCAACAGGAGTTATGTACTTTGAGGCAGCATCTCTTGTGCCTTGTAAACACCTCAGCCTTCTGTCAGGGCCCCCGCTGGGGCTATTTACAGCTTCAATATTACAAGGTAGCTACTCTCTAATTATACACAACTGGATTGGTTTCCACCACTCAGGTCCTTGGTTAACCCTTAATAATAATTAATTTTTTACTGTTACACTGTATATCAGCTTAAAACTTTCAAGATGCTAAGGTGTCCCAGTAGAGTAAAAAACCTATTAAGATATCAAGACATGCATGCTTTGCAACTTCTGTTTTCATTAGTGGCAAAAAGCCCCGCAGAAAGACCAAGTAGAATAAGAAGTGAGCGGCACAAAGTCACTGAAACTGGGACTCGGAGCTTATACAACAACACTTGCATTGCAAGACGTTTGTTGTCCTCATCTACTTTCTTTTTCTTTATTTTTCACAAAGACCTGTGCTCAGGACTTGGTCTAACATATGAGTACGTTAATCAGAGCTACATTAGTCAGCCAGTATGTGACAGACAAAACTTGCTCAGTTGACTGAATTTTCCTCAGTGCTAATCTTGGAGGGGTTTTGTCTTGGCAGTGGGGGCTGCAGTTTTATGTAGGCATTTATTTAAGTTTTCTTGTAAATAGCAATGGCCTGCTTAGAGCAGATGAGGTGAGAGGAAGGGAATATCCACTGCCAGCACAGCACAGTGCTTCACCGTGATGACCTTTGAACTAAATGATCAAAATTACTCTAGGACTTTCTGCCTGACCTGCACCCACAGAAAAAATAAAGAAAGAGGTGAAAGACTGGGGAAAAAATGGAAAAAACCCCTCTGTTAATATTATTCTCCCAAAATTCCTTCCATCCCTTCTCATAGCATCTGATTAGAGCCATAGACTGGGCTCTGCTTTCTTTGTCACATGTTGCAATCAAGCAAATCAGGGAATATGCATTTCTCTCAGTCCAGGAAATATTCAGGAATACAGAAGAACAGCTGGTGAGACGTGAATGTGGAGCCATTTGACAGGAAGGAAGATCTACCCCTGAGAGCAATTCCAGAGGAAATAAACATCAAAATGAAAGACTTACAAGGCACTGTAACCTCATTTGTTGGCAAATTGAATACTCTTACCACACATAAATATTCTTGAGCAGAGATCTGATCTTGTGGGCTCCCAGCTATTAAAAAAAGCACAGTTTTAACAGCATGCAAGGAGAGGTTGAACAAACATCTTAGCTGTAAAACTCATTAATGAGACATCATAAACCAGTAAATTTGATAGTATAAATGCTAGAAAATCAAGTCAGGTCTCACTGTTTTCACACATGGATGAACTGAGGAAATAGCAGGGAGAAGAGCACCCCAGGTGAGGTGAAGTAACTCTGCTGGATGAGCTGTGAAGGGAGAGGATGCTCCTGCTTTTCAGAACCAGTCACGGGTGCTCTTCAGCAGGAGGTGCAGGGATGATGCTTTGCTCAAATTTGAAAAGTTTGTAAGCAACTCACAGGCATTTGGGGGTAATCTCTCCTGCAGCTCGGTAAGCTGAGAGTGCATGAAAGGGATAGGGACTTCTGCATCGAAAGCTGGAAGGAGGTAGAAGAAGATGGACTGGTAGATTCATAGCACTGCACCCAGAGTGGGACTGTGGTAGGTGCTGGACTGAGAGACTGCTAAAACAGACTCTCAGTTTCTTTTCCATGTGTCTTCAGGCTAAAGATGACTAAATGTGTTTTCCTGTATCACCTAAAGGGAAAGGCATTAAGGGGCAAACAGCCTATTTAGGGTATCTTCAGGAAGACAAATTCAGATTAAGACTACAGTTTTACGAGTTCTGGGAGCCATTTCTAGAACTCTGTTTTAGCCAGGAAAATTATTACATCATTAAATAAGCCTTAGGGTATTCATTCAATTTTGCTTTTCTTTCTTTACTTTTAAAGCTTCAACAACTGTAGCAAGTGCATGTAGCATTGTGTGTCAGTCCTGTCAATGCAATTTACATGATGCTTCTGTTGCATCCTCTCTCTTAAAACCCAGGAGAGATGGCTGTGATTTCTTTAATGGTACGGTTTCCTTACCATTAAAATTTATCAAAATGACTAAAACAAGGGTTTTTTTTCCGGTGGACATGAGAACACAGAAGGTTTATTGTCACATTTTCAAAAGGCCTATTTTTAGAGACCATAAACTTTTCAACACACAGTTTCTGTATTTCTGAGCCTAGATCATGCAAAATTAATTTTATAGTAGCTCATTTGCCCATGCAAATGTGGCCACTGGATGTCTATGCTTGTGGATTAATGGGAATGTATGCAAAATGAAAACCATTACAAATTCAACCTGGTGTACCTGAAAATACACAAGAAAGAACAGCTTTATACCACTCTTTTCTACCAATATGTTCAAGTTTTATTTCTTACATTTTTTTACAGGGAGATATTTTAAGGTTTATGAGCTTTTCTGAATTAGCTGATGGACTTATCTAGTAAAGTGGGACCTTGAAATATGCATGTGCTTTTCTCTGAACTAATATTCTTTGCCCTGTTTTTCTTTGAAAAATTGCACATTGTTTAAATTTATTTAGATAATTTCCAAAATAATTTCTTTTGTTCCTAATCTTTTGTTTGTATAATGCAGGTCAGAGGCAATGAGAAATAATTTGGCTTTTCCTACCTCACAAAATTTTGCACCAACATACTGAGCAAAAGGCAGGGTAGAGGGAGGACTGTGACAGAAATAGCAAACGAGCAGCTCCAGAATGTCTGGCAGGGATGTGATGTGCAGCATTATAATGCCATCATACCCTCTCAGCATGCTGCTTTATATAAGTTGAAGATGGTTGCTTGCCTTGCCAATTGCAGCTTCCAAAGGGAAAAGAATATATGGTAGGGTTCTACTGCGTAATGCTTAGCTTAAATTCAAACTTTTTCTATGAAACTCAGTTTTTGGATTTTTTTTTTTTTTTGGTAGAACAGCTTCAGATGTTGGTTTTTGTTGTTTGTTTGGGGTTTTTTCCCTTATTTTTCTGCCTTTTCATTTTTTGCCTATGTCTAGGTGGCTAGCTTTTAATATTTCCAATTTTACTTTCCTCCCACTTTCCACATTCTATACATTTTCATGCTTAGTAAAGATTACAATGACAAAAGAATGGAGATGATGCAAAATTTTTGCTCTGCAACTTGAAAACACTGCAGAATATTTGAAAACTGGATAAGCAGAAAAGAAAGAGAAGATGAAAACAAAATTTTTAAAAAGTTTTATTTATTTTATTTTATTTTATTTTACTTTATTTTATTCTGAGCAGTAGAGGGAAAAACACACATTTATTTTAATAAATGTTTTATTTTTTTTAAATACTAAAAGAATAATATTTCTGTTTTCAAATTTCTCCAAAGTTCTAAGTTTGAACCAATTATAGCATTTATAAACCCAAGCAAATCCATCTCTTTAAAATAAAGTTCGAGCATGAAGGGAACATTTAGTCCAAAAACCTTGATCTTTCCTGCTAAACCCTCTTATTCTAGTCACTAATACCTAGATTTTCAATCATGCTTCTATTTCTGTGGTCCCACTGCTGATCAGAAGCTCAGTGGTCAGTTTAAACCACAGCTTTGGTGTGTACTGGTATGATGTTTGATAGTTCATAACCCGTATTATAAGAGAATGAAATGTATTACCTCCAGGCAAAAATCAAAGAAAAAATTACTGTATAGTCTAATACAGTGCCAAATCATAAGTCTGTGAATTTTTTTGTTGTTTTAAAAATTTATTTACATAAAAAAATTACATTTATGTATATGTCTATTTACATAAAATATCGGCAGTCATACAGTAGTTAAATTGGAGAATTATCAATTAAGAAATTACACAGCAATTATATTGCACTATCAATTAAGAAATTAAACTGTTTGAGACATGAGCTCAAGGTTCAGACAGTCTAACATGTATCCCTGAGTTCTGCAAAGGGTTCTTTACTGCAATTTGTGAACTCTCCTTGGTAACCTCTGCATGGGGAATGTCTGGCCAAAGCAAAACTCAACTCAACAGCCACCAGGCTTGTCTTCAGAAGTGTTTGGTAAAATGAAGGTTAAATAAGTCAGTGTTCAATGGGAGACTGTTTCAAGCACAGTACACTCATCCCTGCAGGTGGCACAGGTATGGCATTGCTCTGCTGTCAGCCCGAGTTAATGGCCAATTTGGCAGCCCTGCTTCTCATGAACCATGAATGAAATCCTGGCCCCACCAAGGCAGTGATGAAACTCCCGCCAGGTGAGTAAGAAGGGAATCATGTTACACCTTCCACCTTCCAATGAAATGCCAAAGTTTATACTCTTATTTTACTGAAGTCAGTAAATATACTATAATATATATATAATTTATAATAAGAGTGTAAACTTATATAAGTTTATACTCTTACTTTACATCCAGCCTGAAGCTGGATGTGAGATATTGTCCTTATATGATAATGACAATGAAATATGTCCTTGACTTGAGTTTCATCTATTTTCTTACTAGAATCCATTTGCTTGTAAAATAGGTGTAAAGTTTACACTTTCACAAGGAACCTCACTGATTTAAATTTATACTTCATGATGAAAATGGCTCTGTGAATGCAAAAGAGTAAAAATAATGAGAAATTTTCATATTCTACCCTCAGAGTTCATGCTTATTTAGCGGCGGATTGAAAACATTACTAGATGAACTCCAAATATAGACCTCCAGAAGTCAGTTTAAATCCCCAGCCAATGCACTCCCTAGCAATATTCTCCTCTTGATCAGCTGGACGCTATCAAATGATGTGATAATAAAAGAGATGCTGGAAATGGAGCAACAGCTAATACATTAAAATAAAATATATAATAGTAAGGAAAAATAAATAAATTATAAAATCACCCACAACAACAACAACAACAACAACAAAAATGGAGAAAAAAAAACCCTGGAGCTCTTCATTGCCATATGAAAAAATATCCCCTAGTGTTTCAAATAAATTCTCATCTCCTTGAAGTGATCTTTCCATTAAATGTATTAATATATTTTTAAAAACAAGCTCTCTGCCGCACTGCAAGTTCCTTGTTGTGTTATTTGGCGGCCCCTGAGAGAACATCAGGAGAGCTTCATTTGGAAGGACACTGGGGGAGAGCAGATTAAACAGGCTTCTGGCTGCATTCAATTTTCTCTAGTTTGGGGAGATTTTGCACCTTTCTTGAAGATTGTATCAACTGGGATTAGCACATTCCATTTCCTGCACTCCTCATAAAGCTGAGAACTAAAGAAAATTAAAATAAAGGTCAGTGAACTTGGCTACGCTTTTCTCTGGCTAAGAATTTGTCCATATGTTTGCTTCTTTTTGCTTTGATCACATTTTGTTTTGGCAGGCTCTATGTATGCGTGCATGTATGGGGCTTTCATGGTTTTCCATTCCACTATGCAACTGCTGAGTGAATTCATCAGAATTCAGCCCACTTCCGTTCACTTTATGGAAACAATTTGTGTGTAACTTTGCTTTTAGTCTTTCATCAAATTTGCTCTTACTCAGTGATGGAGAGTAGCCCAAGGTATCCCTTTTTCTGGCTTTGAGTTGGCAGTGCTTCCTTCCCCCTCAGCCCCCCAGGAACCCACGTGTCCTCTCCTGCATAGGGACTCACTGTCCTGCCTGTCCTGCTGTGCAAATCATTTACAGCCTCCCCAGGAGCCTCCTTCCTGCCACCCTGCAGCGTCAGCAATGGGATTTTGGGAACACTTGTCCCTTTTGTTCCGGACCAGGGCCACAAAACCTGTGTCACAGCACATCAGTCAGTTGCTTGATAGTTAATTTGGGTCATTTGAATGGACTGGATTTAAATCAGTAACCCAATCGTCACTACCAATGTCCTGAGCCAACTGCTAATCTTTGTGTATTTATACACCTGGTTTTTCTTATCGTAGTTCTGAAAAAATACACAAAGGACTTTTTTTTGTTTTTGATAGATACCAACAACCACCCCTTGGAACAGGTCTGAGATCAGGCCTGACAGCTTTAACCTGCACTTGCTGGCTTACACACAGGCTCTGGAGACTGAGTGGCAAATTCATAGAGGATTTCCACGGTGAAGGTTTCTAAAAAGCTAAAAAGTCCCCAAGAAGCAGGCAGGGGAGACAGGTCCTCAGCAGTGCCCACACAGGGCAAGGGCAGCAGGGGGACATGCGGGGTGCCTGGCCTCACATCAGCCCTCCTGCGCTTGCCCACGGCGCGCTGCCCTTGCCATCTTGCTGAGTGTTCAGAGGCTCCTTGCCAGTTCCCCATTAGTCTGTCATAATGAGATTCAGCTTCTGTTTGATTTCCATGATGAGTCTGAGCAGCAGAGCCCAGGAGAAGTCAAATAAGGGCAGGGTACTTTATGTGACCAGAGCTGAAGTGTGGCTGAGCTTGACTAAACCTACAAGGGACAGCAAAGGGTAAAAGAGCTTACACTGGCCAAGCCTTAGTGCTTTTCTCCCTCCTGCCTCTAAGTCCACATTCTAAGCATCTTGAGTCTACAAAGAGCTTTACCACATATGTCATTAGAGCTTCTTTTAATTTCCTTTTTTCTTTCTCACTAATATATTTCAAGTCAATTTCGACTTAAATCTCACTAACTCTGAGGCTGCCAGCCACATTCCTTGGTGTAGGGAGACCTGCTCAAAAAGCTCACCCTCCTGTTTCACCCTGTCATTTCACCATCTCATTTCACAGGAAGTCCAGGTGAGTGAAAAGTCATGTGAATTCTGTCCTCTGGGCTGCACTACAGTGTCTGTAACTCATAACATGGTAAATCTTTGGGAAGTACAAAACATCTGTCTCCCATGGGTTGAGCTCTTGCTTTATAGTGCAGTTCAAGTGAGCAAACTAATGCATGAATTTGCCATCTGTAATTCCTGCTTAGCTAAGAGATTAAAAAGGAAGATTAGGATCAGAGTGAGGGAGATTTGTAGGTATTATGGGCAGAGAAAATGTTAAATATTTGAGTAAGTAAAATACGTAAATGAATATATTTAGGGTTTAGGACTTTTGGTAATTTAACACACATCAGGAACACATTCTTGTCAAAGTTCCTGTCACAAGTTCAGGGGTCCAATGACAACTGCTGGAAACATACTTCAGTACTGCAGAGATTAGGAGCAGTTTGCAGACATTTTGTACTCAAGGCCTGCTTAGCCGCTTCCATTCATGGAAAACCTGGCACCAGGCTGAGCACCATCTGCAAAGCTCTGCTTGACAAAGACCTCATGAGGCACTTGGGAAGATGTCTATTTCTCATCACATGTGTAATTTTTACTAGAAAACAGGCTGTGGAGAAACCTGCAAATCATCAAAACATATGCTGTCAGAGGAAGGCAAGAATAAACACAGCCCACAATGGCTAGACACCGTCCAACTGCAGCATGGAAAGATGTGACTCAGAAGAGGGGTGCTACAAAAAGTGATACCTGAAGCACTAAATGCCACAAACATGAAATATAAAACATGCATAAAATGAAAATGGATTGTTACCAACCCACTTTGCTGGGGCAGGACTGGTGGTGTCAATATACCAATGATCAAGAATAAACAACAATTACAAGGCACTTTTACCGCTGTGCATGGCACTGTGAGACACTTTAAAGTGCATGACAAAGCTAAGGAAATTAATAAAAGAAATTAGCTGGTGGAAAATATGTACTGAGAGGAATTTTTAAATTACTTGTGCTAATTGTCTTGTTTTACAACAGTAGAACACCATATCGGTAGCATTAGCTCATCAAAAACCTCATTTTGGTTTTACAGCTATGGAGAAAAAGTTTGACTTAGAATGCATAAAAAGTGGTATAGAAACTGATATTTAAAACTTCATCATGTCATTATATACAGCAACACTGAAGCACGATCACTTGGTATTCTGTTCTGCTCATTTTCCTGGGTCAGTTACACTGCAGAAATTAATAAAGATTCAGAGTCTGGATATGAACTAATATGTAACTGTCCTAACACTTCTGAGTTCAAAGGACAGGCTCTCCTTTTGACTTCTTTGTGAGCTGATGAATGTAACTATTAATGAAAAGAAAATGAAGCTGAGTGACAAAAGGGTAATGCCATCTCTCTCTTCCTAATCTGTTGAAGAAATTTTGTCTTCAATTACATAAATTAAACTATGGCCACTTCTTTTCCCAGGTCAATGAACACCCACGTTACCTTCTTCTCTCTAGTCTTCAAAGCTAAGAAGAAACAGAGCCCTGAAAACATCTTGCTACATATGGTCCTACAAAAAATTCCCACTATAAAAATCTGTATCGGAAGGCCACTGTTTTCCCTGTGGATTTATGTGATGACCTGCAGCCTATTCTTGGAATGGGTGGCAGACAGAGCCTGAGTAATTGGAAACTGTAATGTAGATGATGGTAGTGGTTCTGCGGCACAGCCGTGGTGTGCTAAGTTTGTGCCCTTTAGTTACCACAGCTCTGGAAGGATTCAGCTAGGCAATCACATATATCAGGAGCTTAGTGCAGCCAAGTGACAAATAGGGATAATTGGGTGCAGATCAAATGGGCTTTCGTAGTGTCCATTCACAGGCATGGGCAGACAATGTCTTTCTAAGTAAGGAGATGGCAAGGCATGTGTGAAAAATTATCCCTTTGGCAATGATTCTGCTGGTGACAGATAATCAGAAATTTAAATGTTATTCTCATCTTTGGAGAGCTCCTAAAATAATGGAGGATGCATGAAACCATTTGTATTTGAAGAGAGAAGCTAAATAATTTAATATTACAGAGCAGGATGCACAGCAGAGGACAGAAAAATTATGAAATCCCAGTGCAGTCTATCTTGTGCTCTTGCCACACTAATTACAGATCAATTACTTCTCAGTTGTTTGCAACCTTATCAAAGAATAGTAAATTTACTGACAGCAAAATGTGATGTCTTTTCATTATTATGGTAGATTTGTTGAAACAGCTCTGACGTTGAGATTAATAAAAGCTTTCCCGGAGGTAATATGATCTTTATAGTCCGAATTTTAAAAGCTGAAAGCTTGATCCTAGGCAGTATCATAAAAATTTTTGCTTCTATTAATTGTTATCATGAAAACATCCTTAGTACAGAGGAGGTGGAGGAAAGAACAAAATGAGTCTGTTGATAAATTGAAAGCTTGTTATTAAAATGTAAGTGCACCTTTTGCTTTCCACAGATCAGATAATTAATGAGAGTGAAGAACAAGAACTGAGAAAATCTGCAATTCATGTTTTGAGTAGGGTGACAACACAGAGAAGTGCAGGGGGAAAAAGGATGAATTTTACAGAATATTAGCATGGAGGGAAGAAAACAGTGAACCTAAACAGTATTACAAAGAATTAAATAAAGTTCTGTCGTTTAAAAAGAGCCACTAACCAGCAAAATGTATTGATTTTCCCCACAACATTTCCCATGTTCTTACTTCTTCACCGGAATTTCCATTGACTTGCCATATAAATACTGAGATCTCTCTCTGTATGAATTGCATATCAGCAACATTAACTTAAACTTTCTACACTTGCTCTGAAGGTAAGTGTATGGCATTTTTACTGATCCCAACTTTTGAAACTCTGGAGAATTATTTTGATTGCTGTGTTAATGTCTTGCAGGTCTTTTACTGCATTCTTGATAAGTTTTTGTTTAGGTTCTGGTTCTGGTTGGTTTCTTGTTTGCCTATTTGTTGTTTTTTGTTGGGTTTTGGGGGGCTATTCCTGCCAAAATTGGCCAGACTTGAGAAAAAAATTAGTCTAGCTTGTAGACATCAGACTTGAATAATTTAATATTTTTGTTGTTATGATAAGTGTTTGAAATACCATAGCCTCTACTTTTTACTGACCTGCTCCCCTGCAACAACCTAGTCACTCTTATCAGGTGTGGATCCTATACACCATCCATGACTCCAGGACATTTTAATGAACTGATGAGTTCAAATGAGACTGAAGCTCTGGTCATGTTCAGGAGAGGTGGCACTACTGTCCCTAACTTTCAGGAAAGGGGACCATTTTCTGGCTGCTCTTCAGTAGATAAACTCAGGAATTCTCCATGGCAACACTCCAAGATTAAACAACATTTCAGGATGCAAAATTGCTGGTGATTCAACGCATCCAGTTCAGAGCAGATTTTTCTTCAGTCCTTATTATTGTTTGGTTTTATCAGCTCAATAACTTCTTAATTCTTCCAGTCTTAGAGTGGAAAAGTAGAGGTTCAGTGATTTCTACTGGAGTTGGATCTGGTCCTCCATTAAGAAGAGTATTTCCATTAACTGGCCACAGAGATGACATGTTTTGAAGCCATCAGTACTGGATACTGTGGCTCTAAATGTGCAGAAAATAACAATGGAAAGGTTTTTTATTCCATGGCAGTCTGCCATTCATGAAAGTGCAATCAAAATTAATTTTTTAATGGTGGTAAAGTGTTTTAAAGCAAAAAAAAAAAAAAATACAATTGAGATATGATATATTGAGCAATGATTTTTTCTAAAGAAAATTAATTAGGGAATAAAATGTACTATTATTTTAGTTAGCATATACCCCAGAAAATAACAAAATAATTAGGTTTAATTTAGCAAGTATTTTTTTTAGTAAAAATTGCAAACACAGTTTAATGTGCCATAAATTTATCAAGGAGCAATTTCATCTCTTCAATAAATATGGCTTTCCACAAGTAAGTTAGAAGAATTTAATCCAAAGATTTAGAGCGTCAAACTCACATAGCTTTGCCCATATTTTATCAGGATGTGTGGGCCATGCTAGGAGACTTTGAAATAGACTTTGGGGTCTATTTAAGGATATAAAGAATAGATTCCTGAAACCTTCCTCATAATTTCCTGTTTCACTTAAGCAAATCTTTCTCAAAGTTTTACACCCAATTCCTGGGTGCCTGATTCTTCTCCTGCATTCAAGTCAAGCTTGAAAGATGGGATTTAACCCGAGAAAATGCCTGGGCTAAGGTTCTGAAAGACGGATTGTTGATGTGTGCCCCTGTCTCTCCTGTGCATGTACCCCCTGAGGATCTGGCCATGTAACCTCATCAGGGTAACCCTAACCTGTGATTTCTGGTGATGAGCCTTGAATTGGAAAGATGCTTGCTATGCAGCCACGTCTAAGGTATCATTGCTAACGCTCTAACAGTCACTTGTGCCACTGAAAGAGATGGAAACTAATATTATAAATACTGTATTGAAGTGCAGAAAAGGTCACTTTTCCACCTGTGCCCGGCTGTGGAGGATGTATCTTGCTTCAGGTACTCTCAGAGGGATAAATCACATTTTGGAACTAGAGTTTGTGTAAGGTAGTGGGACTGGCAGCTCGTTCCAACTCTGCTTAAGGACCCTGAAAAGTGACACTAATTTCAGGGATTTAAACAAGCTCATGTGCTGTTACAATTAACTTTTAAAGAGCAAGTGTATCTATTGACAGTTTTCATGGCTTTTAGGATCATATGTTGATTAATTATATATTTTTTCTTACTTTAACTCCAGCTTTGGAAGTTGGAAGTTTTTGGAGGAAATGCACAGCTCTGACTCCAGAACTGACACCAGTGCTTATGGAGCTGGTTAGAGCTCTGTTGCATCTGGCCCACAGATGCTAGTAAAGCCTAATACATAAGAGAGCAATAGCGGGAGCTGCATAAAACCTGAGACAGACAAAAAATGCCTGTTGGAGGGATGGCAAGACAAGAAAGGAAACTGCATAGAAAGAGATGGTCTAACTGTCATGAGGAAACACACAGATGAAAAATGTGAAGTTTTTCAAATAATTTCCAGACATTTGTGGAAGTTATAGTAAAACTGGAAACTTTTTTTTTTACCTTTGCCCCACAGCATAATAGATTACAAGAAGGTACAAGTACATTCAGAACACAAACATGGAAATCACGATTCTCCTGGGGAACAGCCTGTCTATGAAGTTCACTGATGTGGCAGGGTTAACTACTCTGGATATTCGAAAGATCTTTGTAAATTCATGACAGCTTACAATATTTACAGGTTTTCAAACTGGAACAGCAATAACCATAGTAGAGAAGCTCTGTGAGCTAGGAGATACCCTCTGGTATGTTCATCGAGGGTGTCTCCCCTCTTTGCACACTGATGCGTTGGAGCTCCTTCTGAAGGCTCTGGTGTGGGTTGTTGAATTAGGAGGGAAACCACTCTCAGTGGAACTCATGCCATGATCCAGCATAGCAAATCCTGTGCTGTTAAATCAAGGATTTAAAACGATTTCTCGGTATTCAGCGAGGCCTTTCCTTTTTAGGCAACAATGGAAAATTATCTGGATAGACCCTGACCCTTAACCTGCAACAGTGAATGTCTCAAGCATGGTACAGCGGATCAGAGTTGTTCTTGCTGCCCTCTGCCCTTTAGCATGTCTGAAAGGAAAACTTCTCACAGAATCTGACATAATCACTCCTGAATGCTTAGCATCCCTGGAGTTTCAGCTTTAGGGCATGGGGGGTGGAAAGATGACCTCCTGAGGACCCTCCAGCCTTTTTCCTTGTAATTCTATGATTCAAACTGTCAACTAGAGGTATTCCAATGAATTTTGAGCTGAATACAGGATGAAAGTGACTTACATAGCAAAAATATCACTTAAACATTATTCATTAGATGTAACTTCTATTAGTGAGCCAACGACTGATTGGTTTTGTCACTTGATACGCTAGAAGCATCTCATGCTGAGCAGATGCTGATTCTGTGCACGGTCACTTCGTACCTAGGGCACTGAAAATCTAAAGTTGTTCAGATTCCTCTGAAGTGTAAACAAAGTCTTTCATGATAAGCAGATGAGTAATGATGCAACAGTCATATATCTGATTAAACTGTTTCACACATATTGCTTGTTACCACAGTGCATGCAATCACCTTGCGTCAGGACTTGTCCAGCAGTTCGGGATCTTCCCAGGTTGTGGGGAAGCCAGGTGGAGAGCTACTTAATATGTGTGGAGGTCAGTTGACTGCCAGAAGGACTAAGATTGGTAAGAAGTGGTATTTCACTTCTCCCCTGTGGTTTTGGGCTTTGGGGTTTTTTGTCACAGTGCTCTCAAGGTCCTCAGTTTGGGGCATATGTGGAACAACATTTATAACTGAGATGACCTTTTGTGACAAAGGAAAGCTGCACAGAGACAGCATGGATAAGCACGTACCTAGGGCCTAATGATCCAAGCCTCCAGAGGGCTGCTGTGCCAGTCAGCCTTGCTTCCCTGGTGGCTTGCAGCTTATACTTTTGACTATAAAGGTTTTTTCTTTCACTCTCACAAAAACTAAAGGCCCTGACTTTTACAGTACTTAATAGTGCAATTTGGCATGGCTCTTGCATAGGAGGGAGGTTCTTCTTTTCCCGTCTTCCCTGCCTTGTTGTCAGATACACATCATAACTATGATTGCTTGATCAGGAGCGTGCTGTGGCTGCTTCTGACAAGTCCTGTGTGTATACAAGGAAACTCCTTTGTAGTTCTTAGTGCTTTATTTACCAGGTGAGCTTACAGAGTGAACTGTCAAAAAGTGAAGAACAGCTTGTTTCCTTCTGTTTTCACAAGCAAGTTAGAAGACTATGTCTGTGGTTTTTTATCTGCCTGCAAAAATATCCTTTCAGATGTGCTGGGTTTTGTGCCCTATCTTAAAGAGGGCCATTCTTGGAAAATAGGTTTCTTCTAAGTCTTTAAATTCTGCCTAGTTCCTTTTGAGAGGCACTGTGAAATACTAGGACCCTCTGATGGTCTCAAAGAAGTAATTCAGAGCGCCTGCATGAAGCCCTGAGGGGAGGTTCTCCCTTGAGGTGTAGAGAGACAAATGGGATTTGAACTGTCCTGATAGGACACAAAATTTGTAGGGTTTGTTGTCCTGGGGTCTATTGCTGTGAATTTTCGCTTATCAATTTTTTTACCAGAATGAAAATCACTATAGAATTAATGTAATGTAATTACAAATTTGAATATCCCTCAGCTCTCTACATTAGATGTATGTATTAAGTTACCTAAATGGACCAGTGTCCAGTCGGACAGCATTTTCTGGACTCCTGACTCACTGGTGGTCTGGGGATGAAGTGAGCTAAGTAATATTGTAATAATTCTTACAAAGAATTTAACAAATATTAAATTATTTTCTTGAAAGGTTTCTTCCGCTGCTGCTGATTTGTATCATGGTGCCTGAAGTGCTCTGCTTCCATTTAAAGCTTTTTGTGCCTAAGCCTCTGCCTTCTGCTGCCCTACCTGTCTTGATCTTTTTGCAGCTGCCACTTCAGAATTTGAAGATAAGGGGCCAGCTAACATAGAAGAATTTTTTTCTCTTTCCATGGCCATTAACGTTTTTTCCTTTCTAGTGCTTTTTTTTTTCCTAAAAAGGTACCTTTGTCTATAGCTTCCTGCTACAACTTCAAGGAAGCGACATTTATCTATTACCTTACTGCTGCATTGTGAAAGTCATGAATTATGTTCGTCTACTCGGATAGACTTTCACCCTGCTTTCAGTAGGTCTCCATTAACCCGCTTCTGCCAAATTAAACTGAAAGGTTTAGAAAAACTTGACACAACAGATTCTAAAATTAGGCCTGCTACAAAAATCATACAGATTGAGACCGTGGTTTCCTCCCTCTGTGCAGCTTTAGTTGAATCAGAGTGACATAATAATACAAAGAGGTAAAAGAGAGAAACAATGTTTCAGTCCTCCTTTATAATAGGGTTTTGTTATTCTTGCTTTAAATTTCAGTGACAAAAGTGGTTCAGAAATCACTAACAAGAGTTTTCTGACATAGATGTGCCTTGTGTTCCTTTACTGGGAGCTTTATTCGTTTTATTTTTTTTTCCCTGACTATTCTGAAAACTTCCAAGGACAGTAGGTGGAGGGATTGTTAGAAAAGAAGGGAACATCATCTTAAAAAGAAATTGCCAAGCTTAATTGGTCAAAAATGGACATGAGCTAAAGCCCTGAAAAAATGAAATCCCTGCAGACAGTGTGTGTTCACTGTGAAGTGCTGTCAGTGAAACTGGGAATAATGTTTTTAAAGGATTTTGGTCAGAGTTCCCAAAAAATCAGCTGTTTTAGCAGAAGTCTTGGCAGTGAATTCACTGACAGGCTTGAAAGCTTTCTCCATCCTGAGAACTTTGTGGCAAGCCCCCTGCTCTCCTGCTGTATGGGGATCCAGAGCTGGAACAGTTCCCTGGGTCTAGTACAATTTTATTAACGAAGAGTTACTGTCTTTAGAAAATAAAGGAAACAGAGGAAATGGCATAGCAAATCCAGGCTATCCCAAGATCACACACCATTTTCTCTGTATTGAATTTCCTCTCTTCTATCAAGTTGCAGAAAACTCCTGAAGGACTTGACTTGTTAGGAACACTGGATTAACAAACATGTGATGCCAAATCTTTCTTAGCATCTCTTAGTTTTGTCACAGAGTTCTTATGGTGCTCTGCTGCTGAGAAAACCTCCAAAATCCTTGAGGAAATGGAGAATGTGAATATTTGTTCTGTTCTTAAAACATGGCATACCATGAAACAAGAAGCACTATCTAGAAAATAATATATCATGCACAACATATGACTCTTAATTTTCATTTCTGAAAGTGAAAATCAAAAGCAAAGTAAAAACGTGGGAAAGCTGGTATGTCACAAGCCGCGGTTTGGAACAGAATTTATAAACAGATTTTATTTCATCAGGTAGAAGGATTCATGCTATACAGCACCTATTTAATTTTGCAGAAGGCTATGCCCGTTTGCTTGTTTCAAGGAAAGAACTACTGAGATTAATAAATCCAGGACCCAGTTAGAGCTTCCCCCTCCATCTTGTCTTCTGGTGCTGCTGTTTTACAGTTTCTGGAGAGGCTGGAACCTGGGAATCTTGGTACACCTACTCAGAAAATTTCTTGGCAGGTTGTGTTTATCAGAAGGTAAAATCTGGCCCATCACAGAGGGTGAAATTAAAACTGCACTTTGGAACAGGGAGAGCACCTTTTTATTCTGTAATACCACTGCCTTCACAGAACAGCAGTGTTGCACTATTCTTCACTTAGGGTGATCGTTAATGCAGTGAATGTCAATATTTTAGCATGTTGATGTTTTGTATTAGCTCATAGTCAATATTTAGTTAGCTTTACAGGATTTAACATTTTAGAGCAATGACAAAACCTCCTATTGCCATGTGGTTTCCCTGAAGCTGGCAACATTGATACAAATATCTGCAAATTAACATATAAGGGCTCTGTCTGAGTGATTTTAGGTAAATTCAATCCTAAACAAAATATGAAGGGGAACTATCTGTTGATGTCTTTGTCAGACTCCAAATAAATAAGCAAATGAGTTTTATGTTGATACATTATGTAACACAGTCTCACTGGACTTCTTTCTCTGAGGTCACCAAAGATTTTTACTTGGGTATTTCTAAATTACAATAAAATTGTACAGAGTTCTGCCTCCCAGCAAAGAACTGTTATAAATTTTGATTCTAAACTCTAAACCAATAACTCTTCATTCAGCAGGCTGGGGTTTTTTAGTTGGATCTTTTGGGGGTTTTCTTTTCCCAAAAAATGAGAAAATACTGTGTTGGAGATTTTGTTTTGGACAGAGATAAGCGCCAAAACACCAGAAACTAATTTTTTTAATTTAATGAACTTTTTAAGAGCAAAGAATTCTGTGCTACCTTTTCAAGTGGCCTGTCAAAAACACTATAATATATTGTAGCATCTGCAGGTCTCAGAATGTGTACAGATGTTCTTGTGAACATGCATACATGTAACTTGATCTGACTGGATGATCATGATTTATTTATATCTCAAACAGGGTTGCATAGGACCAAAAGTATGCCTTTCTCCTAGACTATGTTAATAACCTCTAGCATAATTGAGACTCCGACCTGTGGGAGCCAGAATTCAGAGAGGGATACCTTTTTTTTTTTTTTTTTTGTATAATATCTCTTTTTTTACTATTGTGTGATAGGAATGTCATTCTGTAGTCCCTATCGTGATTTGGGGTTTTTTTACACAATCATATTCCTCTATGTAAGTGTTATAAAAACTGTACACAACATGTTTATTTTACTATTCAGTTAATTTAAAACTGTATGCTAGTCCAATTTAAACAACTGCAGGAGATCAGGCTGAAACAAACAGAAAAAAATTGCTTCCTCAAATGTTGACTTTCAAATTGCTTGAAGGACCCCAGAGATTAAACGATGGATGTTTGGTATCTCTCTGTTAGGATCATTTTTTACTTTTAATAGAAAATTTCTGACTGAGACAAAAAGGTCAAGCAAGTTAGTGCCTAGCAAAGTATTTCTCATGTGGATAAGGCAAAAGGAAAATAAAAAATCCCAAGCATCATACAGCACCTCAATCCCCTTACACAAGCCAAGCATTTTGAAGCTAGTAGTAATTCATTCATCTATGGATCTACGTCTGTTAGCTTAATAGGTGACACAAGGGTAGATTTTAAATGAGCCTAACCCAATAACCAGACTTATGTAATAGGCTTTTCAGGAAGACAGAGAAGGAAGCCTTAATGGTAAGAAACACTAGCTCAGAGTATCAGTTCCAGTAGCTCCAATGGCTAACATTAAACCTTTCTGTCTGTCTTTCAGTATAACTTTCCTTTGTGTTTGCTCTACTCTGGCTATCACATTTGCACTACAGCTCCTTTTGCCCTCCTGTTAACCCATGTGAATGCACAGGTGTGCATAATACATTAACAAAGAAATACTATTGTTTCAAAGAATTTATTTCTCATGGTTATTGTTGCAAAAGGAAATGCACATCACATGCAATATTTTTTTCTTAGTTACTCATGAAATGTTACTGATATTATTTGTCGTACTCTACTACTTAAGTTACATTAAAAACTATAACAAGAAATAAGTTTCTCTAACTTGGTTGTTTCTCTAAAGATTGTATCTTGTCTTCTTTTACAGGGCTGATCAGGCAGAACATGATTTTCTCTTCTGTACACTGGTTTAACTCCATGGACTTCAGAAGAATTACACTTGGTTTATTCTGGTGAGAGTTGTAGAGGCAGCTGATTTTCTACCTTAGATGAGTTGCTGGCACAGAAGCAGAAATATTATATGTGTTGGGGAAAAAATATGGTGTGCACTAGCAAAATGTCCCCACACAACTCAGTAAGTTTAGCTTAAGAAATGTTTTCTCCTAGAAAATGCCAAAATAAACTAGACTAACATTTTATTTAATGGTGTGGGAAAATTCCACATTATAGCCACATGAGCAATGTATTTAATTTTCTATTTTTAAGCCAGTCAGCAAGTAAGGCAAGAGTGCGTATTGCTAAGTTTGCTAGCATTGCCTAGAAGAGCATATTGAAAGATCCCCTGAAATGCACAATTAGATGCAAAGCAAAGATGGAGTGCTTTGTGCAGCTGAAGAGCACTTTGATGAACTGACTGGCTTCAGATGCTGTGAATCTCCAATCTTGTTACTGGCAGACATAAAAACAACAGTGTAAACCTTTTGTCTCTTATTCTCTCCTGATTATACCGGATGTGGTGGCACAGAATAAACATGGCAAGGCATTTTTGTGCTGGAGATGGTTTTAGCAATAAATACAGCCCTGGCATAGGGAGAGACAAATCTTGTCTCTTCAGCTGGTGCAACACTGGATTACTCTCAGTATGGGTTTGATCCTCAGTGTCTTTCTAGTAATGAGTGCTCTGGCAAGAGCATTAATCACTGCAAGCAGAGAATTAGCAGCTCCAGCATTATCCATGTGGTCAACAGACATGAGGAAAAAACAGGAGGCAGAAGGGAAATATTGTGTGTGCTTTACAGGTTTGCAAATGTAAAGCACACACAATATTTTGCAGTGCATTGCTGCTGATTAAATCAGCAGCAACGCACTGCAAAATTAGGACTTCTTTTCTGTCCCTTGTAACTCTACATAAATAATACATGTTTAATACATTTTAAGGAATTTACTGAGATAAATTCACTGCAAGGAGAAGTATGTGGTTAGATAGCAAGGGCTGTGAGAAGTCTAGATGTGATTCTGTCTTTGAGAGGCATTCACAGTGCTACAAAACATTTCATACATAAAAGTTGCAACGCAATAGGTATCCTACCTTGAAAATAGATTGTCAATATCTTAACATGAATAAGGAAGCTCACGTAGGCAGTACAAGAAGTCTGGGGATGTTTATGTATGTTCTTGTTAAGACTGCTGTCTTTATTTCCTGTCTGAGCTCCAAGTAAAGCCTTTCTCTTCAATATGATTTCATTTCATGACAGGGCAAGGAAGGCTACACTATGAGAGAAAAGACTAAATCTTAATAACCTCCAAACAGGAAAAAAAAAATATATATTGAGACAGAAAGAAAAATAGAAAGGAAAAAAAAAGCCAACAGCCGATATCAAATAAGACAGAAAGAAGTAAAAAGAAATTGACAGCCAGAGATAGGTGAGAAAAGAATAGTAACATGAAGCAGATGTGGTTGTGCTGTTTCATCAGGGCCATACTGCAAGTGTGGGAAATTTGGACAGTAACACACATGTCAGGTTTTCAGAGACAAGTCCCATCTTCCTCTCTGTCTCCCCACCACACCTAGAAACAGGACCACATGAAGACAGCACTACTTTGAAACTGGTGCATCCCTAAGGCCTGGAAGCACCACGACTTGCAACAAACTAGGGCCAGAGAGAGGCACAGAGGAGATAGCTGAAAAACGCTTGCAAGCAGCTGAGGTTTGTGAGGTCCGTGAGAGCCTGTACCCAGGAAAAGGAAATCTTGGCAATTCATGGGTCAGTACTGTCAGCCGGGGAAGCAGCATTTTTAGAGACAGGACTTACCCCTCACCACTGCACCCAGCAAAGAAACAGAGAGATCCATTGGATTGTTGTTCCTGTCTTGATCCTCCTCAGTCCCCTTCCTCCTTCCCTTCCCTTCCCTTCCCTTCCCTTCCCTTCCCTTCCCTTCCCTTCCCTTCCCTTCCCTTCCCTTCCCTTCCCTTCCCTTCCCTTCCCTTCCCTTCCCTTCCCTTCCCTTCCCTTCCCTCCCTTCCCTTCCCTTCCCTTCCCTTCCCTTCCCTTCCCTTCCCTTCCTTCCCTTCCCTTCCCTTCCCTTCCCTTCCCTTCCTTCCCTTCCCTCCCTTCCCTTCCCTTCCCTTCCCTTCCTTCCCTTCCTTCCCTTCCCTTCCCTTCCCTTCCTTCCCTTCCCTTCCCTTCCTTCCTTCCTTCCCTTCCCTTCCCTTCCCTTCCCTTCCCTTCCCTTCCCTTCCTTCCCTTCCCTTCCCTTCCCTTCCCTTCCCTTCCCTTCCCTTCCCTTCCCTTCCCTTCCTTCCCTTCCCTTCCCTTCCTTCCCTTCCCTTCCCTTCCCTTCCCTTCCCTTCCCTTCCCTTCCCTTCCCTTCCCTTCCCTTCCCTTCCCTTCCCTTCCCTTCCCTTCCCTTCCTTCCCTTCCCTTCCCTTCCCTTCCCTTCCCTTCCCTTCCTTCCCTTCCCTTCCCTTCCCTTCCCTTCCCTTCCCTTCCCTTCCCTTCCCTTCCCTTCCCCTTCCTCCCTTCCCTTCCCTTCCCTTCCCTTCCTTCCCTTCCCGAAACCTAACCTTCCCGAAACCTAACCTTCCCTTCCCTTCCCTTCCCGAAACCTAACCTTCCCTTCCCTTCCCGAAACCTAACCTTCCCTTCCTTCCCTTCCCTTCCCTTCCCTTCCCTTCCTTCCCTTCCCTTCCCTTCCCTTCCCTTCCCTTCCCTTCCCTTCCTTCCCTTCCCTTCCCTTCCCCTTCCCCTTCCCTTCCCTTCCCTTCCTTCCCTTCCCTTCCCTTCCCTTCCCTTCCCTTCCCTTCCCTTCCCTTCCCTTCCCTTCCCTTCCCTTCCCTTCCCTTCCCTTCCCTTCCCTTCCTTCCCTTCCCTTCCCTTCCCTTCCCTTCCCTTCCCTTCCCTTCCCTTCCCTTCCCTTCCCTTCCCTTCCTTCCCTTCCCTTCCCTTCCCTTCCCTTCCTTCCCTTCCCTTCCCTTCCTTCCCTTGCCCTTCCTTCACTTCCCTTCCCTTCCCTTCCTTCCCTTCCCTTCCCTTCCCTTCCCTTCCTTCCCTTCCCTTCCCTTCCCTTCCCTTCCCTTCCTTCCCTTCCCTTCCCTTCCCTTCCCTTCCCTTCCCTTCCCTTCCCTTCCCTTCCCTTCCCTTCCCTTCCCTTCCCTTCCCTTCCCTTCCCCTTCCCTTCCCTTCCCGAAACCTTCCCGAAACCTTCCCGAAACCTTCCCGAAACCTTCCCGAAACCTTCCCGAAACCTTCCCGAAACCTTCCCGAAACCTTCCCTTCCCTTCCCTTCCCTTCCCTTCCCTTCCCGAAACCTTCCCTTCCCGAAACCTTCCCTTCCCGAAACCTCCCTTCCCTTCCCTTCCCTTCCCTTCCCTTCCCTTCCCTTCCCTTCCCTTCCCTTCCCTTCCCTTCCTCCTTCCCTTCCCTTCCCTTCCCTTCCCTTCCTTCCCTTCCCTTCCCTTCCCTTCCCTTCCCTTCCCCTTCCCTTCCCTTCCCTTCCCTCCTTCCCTTCCCTTCCTTCCCTTCCCTCCCTCCCTTCCCTTCCCTTCCCCTTCCCTTCCCTTCCCTCCCTTCCCTTCCCTTCCCTTCCCTTCCCTTCCCTTCCCAAACCTTCCCAAACCTTCCCAAACCTTCCCTTCCCTTCCCAAACCTTCCTTCCCTTCCCTTCCTTCCCTTCCCTTCCCTTCCCTTCCTTCCCTTCCCTTCCTTCCCTTCCCTTCCCTTCCCTTCCCTTCCCTTCCCTTCCCTTCCCTTCCCTTCCCTTCCCTTCCCTTCCCTTCCCTTCCCTTCCTTCCCTTCCCTTCCCTTCCCTTCCCTTCCCTTCCCTCCCTTCCCTTCCCTTCCCTTCCCTTCCCTCCCTTCCCTTCCCTTCCTTCCCTTCCCTTCTCCTTCCCTTCCCTTCCCTTCCTTCCCTTCCCTTCCCTTCCCTTCCCTTCCCTTCCCTTCCCTTCCCTCCTTCCCTTCCCTTCCCTTCCCCTTCCCTTCCCTTCCCTTCCCTTCCCTTCCCATCCCTTCCCTTCCCTTCCCTTCCCTTCCCTTCCCTTCCCTTCCCTTCCCTTCCCTTCCCTTCCCTTCCTCCCTTCCCTCCAACCTTCCCTTCCCAAACCTTCCCCTTCCCAAACCTTCCCTTCCCAAACCTTCCCTTCCCTTCCCAAACCTTCCCTTCCCAACCTTCCCTTCCCAAACCTTCCCTTCCCAAACCTTCCCTTCCCAAACCTTCCCTTCCCAAACCTTCCCTTCCCAAACCTTCCCTTCCCTTCCCAAACCTTCCCTTCCCAAACCTTCCCTTCCCAAACCTTCCCTTCCCTTCCCTTCCCAACCTTCCCTTCCCTTCCCTTCCCTTCCCTTCCCTCCCTTCCCTTCCCTTCCCTTCCCTTCCCTTCCCTTCCCTTCCCTTCCCTCCCTTCCCTTCCCTTCCCTTCCCTTCCCTTCCCTTCCTTCCTTCCCTTCCCTTCCCTTCCCTTCCCTTCCTTCCCTTCCCTTCCCTTCCTCCCTTCCCTTCCCTTCCTTCCCTTCCCTCCTTCCCTTCCCCTTCCCTTCCCTTCCCTTCCCTTCCCTTCCTCCTTCCCTTCCTTCCCTTCCCTTCCCTTCCCTTCCCTTCCCTTCCCTTCCCTTCCCTTCCCTTCCTTCCCTTCCCTTCCCTTCCCCTTCCCTTCCCTTCCCTTCCTTCCCTTCCCTTCCCTTCCCTTCCCTTCCCTTCCCTTCCCTTCCCTTCCCTTCCCTTCCCTTCCCTTCCCTTCCCTTCCCTTCCCTTCCCTTCCCTTCCCTTCCCTTCCCTTCCCTTCCCTTCCCTTCCTCCCTTCCCCTTCCCTTCCCTTCCCTTCCCTTCCCTTCCCTTCCCTTCCCTTCCCTTCCTTCCTTCCCTTCCCTTCCTTCCCTTCCCTTCCCTTCCCTTCCCTTCCCTTCCCTTCCCTTCCCTTCCCTTCCCTTCCCTTCCCTTCCCTTCCCTTCCCTTCCCTTCCCTTCCCTTCCCCTTCCCTTCCCTTCCCTTCCCTTCCCTTCCCTTCCCTTCCCTTCCCTTCCCTTCCCTTCCCTTCCCTTCCCTTCCCTTCCCTTCCCTTCCCTTCCCTTCCCTTCCCTTCCCTTCCCTTCCCTTCCCTTCCTTCCCTTCCCTTCCCTTCCCTTCCTTCCCTTCCCTTCCCTTCCTCCCTTCCCTTCCCTTCCCTTCCCTTCCCTTCCCTTCCCTTCCCTTCCCTTCCCTTCCCTTCCCTTCCCTTCCCTCCCTTCCCTTCCCCCTTCCTTCCCTTCCCTCCCTTCCCTTCCCTTCCCTTCCCTTCCCTTCCCTTCCCTTCCCTTCCCTTCCCTTCCCTTCCCGCCCTTCCCTTCCCTTCCTTCCCCTTCCCTTCCCTTCCCTTCCCTTCCCTTCCCTTCCCTTCCCTTCCCTTCCCTTCCCTTCCTTCCCTTCCCTTCCCTTCCCTTCCCTTCCCTTCCCTTCCCTTCCCTTCCCTTCCCTTCCCTTCCCTTCCTTCCCTTCCCTTCCCTTCCTTCCTCCCTTCCCTTCCCTTCCCTTCCCTTCCCTTCCCTTCCCCCTTCCCTTCCCTTCCCCTTCCCTTCCCTTCCCTTCCCTTCCTTCCCTTCCTTCCCTTCCCTTCCCTTCCCTTCCCTTCCCTTCCTTCCCTTCCCTTCCCTTCCCTTCCCTTCCCTTCCCTTCCCTTCCCTTCCCTTCCCTTCCCTTCCCTTCCCTTCCCTTCCCCTTCCCTTCCCTTCCCTTCCCTTCCCTTCCCTTCCCTTCCCTTCCCTTCCCTTCCCTTCCCTTCCCTTCCCTTCCCTTCCCTTCCCTTCCCTTCCCTTCCCTCCCTTCCCTTCCCTTCCCTTCCCTTCCCTTCCCAACCTTCCCTACCTTCCCTTCCTTCCCTTCCCTTCCCTTCCCTTCCTTCCCTTCCCTTCCCTTCCAACCTTCCCTTCCCACCTTCCTTCCCTTCCCTTCCCTTCCCCTTCCCTTCCCTTCCCTTCCCTTCCTTCCCTTCCCTTCCTTCCCTTCCCTTCCCTTCCTTCCCTTCCCTTCCCTTCCCTCCTCCTTCCCTTCCCTTCCCTTCCTTCCCTTCCCTTCCCTTCCCTTCCCTTCCCTTCCTTCCCTTCCCTTCCCTTCCCTTCCTTCCCTTCCCTTCCCTTCCCTTCCCTTCCCTTCCCTTCCCTTCCCTTCCCTTCCCTCCCTTCCCTTCCCTTCCCTTCCCTCCCTTCCTTCCCTTCCCTTCCCTTCCTTCCCCTTCCCTTCCCTTCCCTTCCCTTCCCTTCCCTTCCCTTCCCTTCCCTTCCCTTCCCCTTCCCCTTCCCTTCCCTTCCTCCTTCCCTTCCCTTCCCTTCCTTCCCTTCCCTTCCCTTCCCTTCCCTTCCCTTCCCTTCCCTTCCCTTCCCTTCCCTTCCCTTCCTTCCCTTCCCTTCCCTTCCCTTCCCTTCCCTTCCTTCCCTTCCCTTCCCTTCCCTTCCCTTCCCTTCCTTCCCTTCCTTCCCTTCCCTCCCTTCCCTTCCCTTCCTTCCCTTCCCTTCCCTTCCCTTCCCTTCCCTTCCCTTCCCTTCCCTTCCCTTCCCTTCCCTTCCCTTCCTTCCCTTCCCTTCCCTTCCTTCCCTTCCCTTCCCTTCCCTTCCCTTCCTCCTTCCTTCCCTCCCTTCCCTTCCTTCCCTTCCCTTCCCTTCCCTTCCCTTCCCTTCCCTTCCCTCCTTCCCTTCCCTTCCCTTCCTTCCCTTCCTTCCCTTCCCTTCCCTTCCCTTCCCTTCCTTCCCTTCCCTTCCCTTCCCTTCCCTTCCTTCCCTTCCCTTCCCTTCCCTTCCCTTCCCTTCCCTTCCCTTCCCTTCCCTTCCCTTCCCTTCCCCTTCCCTTCCCTTCCCTTCCCTTCCCTTCCCTTCCCTCCCTTCCCTTCCCTTCCTTCCCTTCCCTTCCCTTCCCTTCCCTTCCCTTCCCTTCCCTTCCCTTCCCTTCCCCTTCCCTTCCCTTCCCTTCCCTTCCCTTCCCTTCCCTTCCCTTCCTTCCCTTCCCTTCCCTTCCCTTCCCTTCCCTTCCCTTCCCTTCCCTTCCCTTCCTTCCCCTTCCTCCCTTCCCTTCCCTTCCCTTCCCTTCCTCCTTCCCTTCCCTTCCCTTCCCCTTCCCTTCCCTTCCCTTCCCTTCCCTTCCCTTCCTTCCCTTCCCTTCCTTCCCTTCCCTTCCCTTCCCTTCCCTTCCTTCCTTCCCTTCCCTTCCCTTCCCTTCCCTTCCCTTCCCTTCCCTTCCCTTCCTCCCTTCCCTTCCCTTCCCTTCCCTTCCCTTCCTTCCCTTCCCTTCCCTTCCCTTCCCTTCCCTTCCCTTCCTTCCCTTCCCTTCCCTTCCCTTCCCTTCCCTTCCCTTCCTCCCTTCCTTCCTTCCCTTCCTTCCCTTCCTTCCCTTCCCTTCCCTTCCCTTCCCTTCCTTCCTTCCCTTCCTTCCCTTCCCTTCCCTTCCTTCCTTCCCTTCCCTCCCTTCCCTTCCCTTCCCTTCCTTCCCTTCCCTTCCCTTCCCTTCCTTCCTTCCCTTCCCTTCCCTTCCCTTCCCTTCCCTTCCCTTCCTTCCCTTCCCTTCCCTTCCCTTCCCTTCCCTTCCCTTCCCTTCCCTTCCCTTCCCTTCCCTTCCCTTCCCTTCCCTCTCCCTTCCTTCCCTTCCCTTCCCTTCCCTTCCCTTCCTTCCCTTCCTTCCCTTCCTTCCCTTCCCTTCCCTTCCC